>NC_140594.1:585727625-586327625 GCF_964204655.1 Triturus cristatus
ATTCCCCTGGGTGTCTAGTTTTCAAAAATGTATAGGTTTGCTAGTTTTCCCTAGGTGCTTGCAGGGCTAGGGTTCAAAATCTACAGCTAGTCACTTTGCCAAAAAAAGGGTCATTTTTCACTGCAAAACCACGTTGCGTTTTGCGCCGTTTCCTGTCGCGGGCACTAGGCCGACCCGCACAAGTGAGGTACCATTTTTCTCGTAGGACTTTGGGGAACGCGGGGTGGGTGGAAATTTGTGGATCCATGCAGATTCCAGAACTTTCCATCACAGAAATGTGGGGAAAATGTGTTTTTTTTGTCAATTTTTTACGTTTGCAAGGGATTCTGGGTAACAGACCATGGTGGGAGGCAGTCAAGCCACCCCATCCTGGATTCCCCTGGGTGTCTAGTTTTCAAAAATGTATAGGTTTGCTAGGTTTCCCTAGGTTCCGGCAGGGCTAGGGTTCAAAATCTACAGCTAGTCACTTTGCCAAAAAAAGGGTCATTTTGCACTGCAAAACCACGTTGCGTTTTGCACCGTTTCCTGTCGCGGGCACTATGCCGACCCGCACAAGTGAGGTACCATTTTTCTCGTAGGACTTTGGGGAACGCGGGGTGGGTGGAAATTTGTGGATCCACGCAGATTCCAGAACTTTCCATCACAGAAATGTGGGGAAAATGTGTTTTTTTTGTCAATTTTTTACGTTTGCAAGGGATTCTGGGTAACAGACCATGGTGGGAGGCAGTCAAGTCACCCCATCCTGGATTCCCCTGGGTGTCTAGTTTTCAAAAATGTATAGGTTTGCTAGTTTTCCCTAGGTGCTTGCAGGGCTAGGGTTCAAAATCTACAGCTAGTCACTTTGCCAAAAAAAGGGTCATTTTTCACTGCAAAACCACGTTGCGTTTTGCGCCGTTTCCTGTCGCGGGCACTAGGCCGACCCGCACAAGTGAGGTACCATTTTTCTCGTAGGACTTTGGGGAACGCGGGGTGGGTGGAAATTTGTGGATCCACGCAGATTCCAGAACTTTCCATCACAGAAATGTGGGGAAAATGTGTTTTTTTTGTCAATTTTTTACGTTTGCAAGGGATTCTGGGTAACAGACCATGGTGGGAGGCAGTCAAGCCACCCCATCCTGGATTCCCCTGGGTGTCTAGTTTTCAAAAATGTATAGGTTTGCTAGGTTTCCCTAGGTTCCGGCAGGGCTAGGGTTCAAAATCTACAGCTAGTCACTTTGCCAAAAAAAGGGTCATTTTGCACTGCAAAACCACGTTGCGTTTTGCACCGTTTCCTGTCGCGGGCACTATGCCGACCCGCACAAGTGAGGTACCATTTTTCTCGTAGGACTTTGGGGAACGCGGGGTGGGTGGAAATTTGTGGATCCACGCAGATTCCAGAACTTTCCATCACAGAAATGTGGGGAAAATTTGTTTTTTTTGTCAATTTTTTACGTTTGCAAGGGATTCTGGGTAACAGACCATGGTGGGAGGCAGTCAAGTCACCCCATCCTGGATTCCCCTGGGTGTCTAGTTTTCAAAAATGTATAGGTTTGCTAGTTTTCCCTAGGTGCTTGCAGGGCTAGGGTTCAAAATCTACAGCTAGTCACTTTGCCAAAAAAAGGGTCATTTTTCACTGCAAAACCACGTTGCGTTTTGCGCCGTTTCCTGTCGCAGGCACTAGGCCGACCCGCACAAGTGAGGTACCATTTTTCTCGTAGGACTTTGGGGAACACGGGGTGGGTGGAAATTCGTGGATCCACGCAGATTCCAGAACTTTCCATCACAGAAATGTGGGGAAAATTTGTTTTTTTTGTCAATGTTTTACGTTTGCAAGGGATTCTGGGTAACAGACCATGGTGGGAGGCAGTCAAGTCACCCCATCCTGGATTCCCCTGGGTGTCTAGTTTTCAAAAATGTATAGGTTTGCTAGTTTTCCCTAGGTGCTTGCAGGGCTAGGGTTCAAAATCTACAGCTAGTCACTTTGCCAAAAAAAGGGTCATTTTTCACTGCAAAACCACGTTGCGTTTTGCGCCGTTTCCTGTCGCGGGCACTAGGCCGACCCGCACAAGTGAGGTACCATTTTTCTCGTAGCACTGTGGGGAACGCGGGGTGGGTGGAAATTTGTGGATCCACGCAGATTCCAGAACTTTCCATCACAGAAAGGTGGGGAAAATGTGTTTTTTTTGTCAATTTTTTACGTTTGCAAGGGATTCTGGGTAACAGACCATGGTGGGAGGCAGTCAAGCCACCCCATCCTGGATTCCCCTGGGTGTCTAGTTTTCAAAAATGTATAAGTTTGCTAGGTTTCCCTAGGTTCCGGCAGGGCTAGGGTTCAAAATCTACAGCTAGTCACTTTGCCAAAAAAAGGGTCATTTTGCACTGCAAAACCACGTTGCGTTTTGCACCGTTTCCTGTCGCGGGCACTATGCCGACCCGCACAAGTGAGGTACCATTTTTCTCGTAGGACTTTGGGGAACGCGGGGTGGGTGGAAATTTGTGGATCCACGCAGATTCCAGAACTTTCCATCACAGAAATGTGGGGAAAATTTGTTTTTTTTGTCAATTTTTTACGTTTGCAAGGGATTCTGGGTAACAGACCATGGTGGGAGGCAGTCAAGTCACCCCATCCTGGATTCCCCTGGGTGTCTAGTTTTCAAAAATGTATAGGTTTGCTAGTTTTCCCTAGGTGCTTGCAGGGCTAGGGTTCAAAATCTACAGCTAGTCACTTTGCCAAAAAAAGGGTCATTTTTCACTGCAAAACCACGTTGCGTTTTGCGCCGTTTCCTGTCGCGGGCACTAGGCCGACCCGCACAAGTGAGGTACCATTTTTCTCGTAGGACTTTGGGGAACGCGGGGTGGGTGGAAATTTGTGGATCCATGCAGATTCCAGAACTTTCCATCACAGAAATGTGGGGAAAATGTGTTTTTTTTGTCAATTTTTTACGTTTGCAAGGGATTCTGGGTAACAGACCTTGGTGGGAGGCAGTCAAGCCACCCCATCCTGGATTCCCCTGGGTGTCTAGTTTTAAAAAATGTATAGGTTTGCTAGGTTTCCCTAGGTTCCGGCAGGGCTAGGGTTCAAAATCTACAGCTAGTCACTTTGCCAAAAAAAGGGTCATTTTGCACTGCAAAACCACGTTGCGTTTTGCACCGTTTCCTGTCGCGGGCACTATGCCGACCCGCACAAGTGAGGTACCATTTTTCTCGTAGGACTTTGGGGAACGCGGGGTGGGTGGAAATTTGTGGATCCACGCAGATTCCAGAACTTTCCATCACAGAAATGTGGGGAAAATGTGTTTTTTTTGTCAATTTTTTACGTTTGCAAGGGATTCTGGGTAACAGACCATGGTGGGAGGCAGTCAAGTCACCCCATCCTGGATTCCCCTGGGTGTCTAGTTTTCAAAAATGTATAGGTTTGCTAGTTTTCCCTAGGTGCTTGCAGGGCTAGGGTTCAAAATCTACAGCTAGTCACTTTGCCAAAAAAAGGGTCATTTTTCACTGCAAAACCACGTTGCGTTTTGCGCCGTTTCCTGTCGCGGGCACTAGGCCGACCCGCACAAGTGAGGTACCATTTTTCTCGTAGGACTTTGGGGAACGCGGGGTGGGTGGAAATTCGTGGATCCACGCAGATTCCAGAACTTTCCATCACAGAAATATGGGGAAAATGTGTTTTTTTTGTCAATTTTTTACGTTTGCAAGGGATTCTGGGTAACAGACCATGGTGGGAGGCAGTCAAGCCACCCCATCCTGGATTCCCCTGGGTGTCTAGTTTTCAAAAATGTATAGGTTTGCTAGGTTTCCCTAGGTTCCGGCAGGGCTAGGGTTCAAAATCTACAGCTAGTCACTTTGCCAAAAAAAGGGTCATTTTGCACTGCAAAACCACGTTGCGTTTTGCACCGTTTCCTGTCGCGGGCACTATGCCGACCCGCACAAGTGAGGTACCATTTTTCTCGTAGGACTTTGGGGAACGCGGGGTGGGTGGAAATTTGTGGATCCACGCAGATTCCAGAACTTTCCATCACAGAAATGTGGGGAAAATTTGTTTTTTTTGTCAATTTTTTACGTTTGCAAGGGATTCTGGGTAACAGACCATGGTGGGAGGCAGTCAAGTCACCCCATCCTGGATTCCCCTGGGTGTCTAGTTTTCAAAAATGTATAGGTTTGCTAGTTTTCCCTAGGTGCTTGCAGGGCTAGGGTTCAAAATCTACAGCTAGTCACTTTGCCAAAAAAAGGGTCATTTTTCACTGCAAAACCACGTTGCGTTTTGCGCCGTTTCCTGTCGCAGGCACTAGGCCGACCCGCACAAGTGAGGTACCATTTTTCTCGTAGGACTTTGGGGAACACGGGGTGGGTGGAAATTCGTGGATCCACGCAGATTCCAGAACTTTCCATCACAGAAATGTGGGGAAAATTTGTTTTTTTTGTCAATTTTTTACGTTTGCAAGGGATTCTGGGTAACAGACCATGGTGGGAGGCAGTCAAGTCACCCCATCCTGGATTCCCCTGGGTGTCTAGTTTTCAAAAATGTATAGGTTTGCTAGTTTTCCCTAGGTGCTTGCAGGGCTAGGGTTCAAAATCTACAGCTAGTCACTTTGCCAAAAAAAGGGTCATTTTTCACTGCAAAACCACGTTGCGTTTTGCGCCGTTTCCTGTCGCGGGCACTAGGCCGACCCGCACAAGTGAGGTACCATTTTTCTCGTAGCACTTTGGGGAACGCGGGGTGGGTGGAAATTTGTGGATCCACGCAGATTCCAGAACTTTCCATCACAGAAATGTGGGGAAAATGTGGTTTTTTTGTCAATTTTTTACGTTTGCAAGGGATTCTGGGTAACAGACCATGGTGGGAGGCAGTCAAGCCACCCCATCCTGGATTCCCCTGGGTGTCTAGTTTTCAAAAATGTATAAGTTTGCTAGGTTTCCCTAGGTTCCGGCAGGGCTAGGGTTCAAGATCTACAGCTAGTCACTTTGCCAAAAAAAGGGTCATTTTGCACTGCAAAACCACGTTGCGTTTTGCACCGTTTCCTGTCGCGGGCACTATGCCGACCCGCACAAGTGAGGTACCATTTTTCTCGTAGGACTTTGGGGAACGCGGGGTGGGTGGAAATTTGTGGATCCACGCAGATTCTAGAACTTTCCATCACAGAAATGTGGGGAAAATTTGTTTTTTTTGTCAATTTTTTACGTTTGCAAGGGATTCTGGGTAACAGACCATGGTGGGAGGCAGTCAAGTCACCCCATCCTGGATTCCCCTGGGTGTCTAGTTTTCAAAAATGTATAGGTTTGCTAGTTTTCCCTAGGTGCTTGCAGGGCTAGGGTTCAAAATCTACAGCTAGTCACTTTGCCAAAAAAAGGGTCATTTTTCACTGCAAAACCACGTTGCGTTTTGCGCCGTTTCCTGTCGCAGGCACTAGGCCGACCCGCACAAGTGAGGTACCATTTTTCTCGTAGGACTTTGGGGAACACGGGGTGGGTGGAAATTTGTGGATCCACGCAGATTCCAGAACTTTCCATCACAGAAATGTGGGGAAAATTTGTTTTTTTTGTCAATTTTTTACGTTTGCAAGGGATTCTGGGTAACAGACCATGGTGGGAGGCAGTCAAGTCACCCCATCCTGGATTCCCCTGGGTGTCTAGTTTTCAAAAATGTATAGGTTTGCTAGGTTTCCCTAGGTGCCGGCAGGGCTAGGGTTCAAAAACTACAGCTAGACTCTTTGCAAAAAAAGTGTAAATTTTCAGTGTGAAAATGTGGTGTGTTCACCTTAGGTTTTGAGCCACTTCCTGTCGTGGGCACTATGCCTACCCACACAAGTGAGGTACCATTTTTATCGGGAGACTTAGGGTAGTTCAAATTTGTAAAGCAACTGTTATTACCTATTGATTTTTGATGCATTTCTCCCTTCCAAATGAAAGACATTGTGTAAAAAAAAAGTCATTTTGAAAAATGACCAATAATTGTCATGCAAATATGAGTATTCCCAATTTCGAAAATGTGCAAATATGCACTGTTTCTGAACTCCGTAATTTGTTCCCATTTCAGAAATACATAGGTGACTTTCATACCGATTTTTCCATGTATACATTTTCCCACAATAATTGCTATATACCCGGACCAAAAAAAAAAAACATTACAAAATGCTGCTCATTTTTCTACTCTGGGTTCGTTGGGCTCTTGGTGAACCTACAAGTCCTATATGTCCCCACAACCAGGAAGGTCTACCGGATGTAACGGTACATTGCTTTCAAAGAGATGTCATAATTCGAAGAAGTTACAGGTAAAAACGTTGACTCAAAAGGCTGCTTTTTTCAACAAATTTTTAATTTTTCCTATATTTGCCTGTAAATTTCTATAAAGAAACCTTGATGGATCTACACAAATGACCCCTTGCTGAATTCAGAATTTTGTATACTTTTCAAAAATGTATAGCTTTCCAGGATCCATTATTGTTTTTGTACCCATTTCTACCGTTAACTGGAAGGAGGTTGAAAGCACAAAAAATAGCAAAAATAGGGTATGTCCCAGAAAAATGCCAAAACTGTGTAAAAAATGTTGGTTTTCTAACAAAATTCTGTCATTCCCTAAAAGCTGGAGAAATTGTGATTTCAGCCCCACAAACCCTTTTTTGATACCATTTGCAGAGAAAAACCCAGAAGCTTTCATTTGCAGCCCGTTTTTCACATTTTTCACAAAAAAAAAAATTGCTGTATTTTGACTAATTTCTGGGAACCCTCTAGGAGAATCCACAAACCCTGGGTACCTTTAGAATCCCCAAGATGTTGGAAGAAAAGGACGCAAATTTGGCGTGGATACCTAATGTGGTCAAAAAGTTACAGGGGCCTAAGCGCGCACTACCTCAAATAGCCCAAAAAAGGCTTAGCACAGGAGGGGAAAAGGCCTAGCAGCGAAGGGGTTAAAAAGTGGTTATGCAACTTGAGGCACAATCCAATTTACATTTTGAATCATTTTTTGTCCAGTCCAAAAAATCTATTTTCTGATGAAAACCGATGACCCCGGGCCTGTTGAACCTTCTCCAGATGATCAGGAATATTGATTTTTTAATGTTTAATCTTTTGAATGTAAATAAATATTGCATGTGAAATATCATTTTTGGAATTAAAATAAGTGTGTTTTGAGTCATTTTCTCCCTCAAATCGGTAAAGATAAAAGATTCTGACTAGGAGGAAAGGTCTCTAAAAACTGGCAATTTTGGTCACTGTGAGGCTTTAAAAGTGGTTATTCAACTTGAGGCACAATCCAATTTACATTTTGAATAATTTTTTGTGCTGTCCAAAAAATCTATTTTCTGATGAAAACCGATGACCCCGGGCCTGTCGAACCTTCTCCAGATGATCAGGAATATTGATTTTTTAATGTTTAATCTTTTGAACGTAAATAAATATTGCATGTGAAATATCACTTTCGGAACTAAAATAAGTGTGTTTAGAGTAATTTTCTCCCCGAAATCGGTCAAAATAAAAGCTTCTGACTAGGAGGAAAGGTCTCTAAAAACTGGCAATTTTGGTCACTGTGAGGCTTTAAAAGTGATTATTCAACTTGAGGCACAATCCAATTTACATTTTGAATAATTTTTTGTCCAGTCCAAAAAATCTATTTAATGATGAAAACCAATGACCCTTGGCCTGTCGAACCTTCTCCAGATGGTCAGGAATATTGATTTTTTAATGTTTAATCTTTTGAATGTAAATAAATATTGCATGTGAAATATCATTTTTGGAATTAAAATAAGTGTGTTTAGAGTCATTTTCCTGCCCGAAATCGGTCAAAATAAAAGCTTCTGACTAGGAGGAATTGTCTGTAAAAATGGCAATTTTGGTCACTGTGAGGCTTTAAAAAGTGGTTATTCATCTTGAGGTACAATCCAACTGACATTTTGAATAATTTTTTGTACAGTCCAAAAAATCTATTTTCTGATGAAAAACGATGACACCTGACATGTCGAACCTTCTCCAGATGGTCGGGTATATTGATTTTTTAATGTTTAATCTTTTGAATGTAAATAAATATTGCATGTGAAATATCACTTTTGGAACTAAAATAAGTGTGCTTAGAGTCATTTTCTCCTCGAAATCGGTCAAAATAAAAGCTTCTGACTAGGAGGAAAGGTCTGTAAAAATGTCAATGTTGGTCACTGTTAGGCTTTAAAAAGTGGTTATTCAACAGGAGGCACAATCTAATTGACATTTTGAAATATTTTTTGGAGAGTCCAAAAAATCAACTTTCTGATGAAAAACGATGATCCCGGACCTGTCGAACCTTCTCCAGATGGTCAGGAATATTGATTTTTTAATGTTTATTCTTTTGAATCTAAATAAATATTGCATTTGAAATATCACTTTTGGAACTAAAATAAGTGTGTTTAGAGTCATTTTCTCCCCGAAATCGGTAAAAATAAAGGATTCTGACTATGTGGAAAGGTCTCTAAAAACTGGCAATTTTGGTCACTGTGAGGCTTTAAAAAGTGGTTATTCAACTTGAGGCACAATCCAATTTACAGTTTGAATAATTTTTTGTGCTGTCCAAAAAATCTATTTTCTGATGAAAACCGATGACCCCGGGCCTGTCGAACCTTCTCCAGGTGGTCAGGAACATTGATTTTTTAACGTTTAATCTTTTGTATATAAATAAATATTGCATGTGAAATATCACTTTTGGAACTAAAATACGTGTGTTTAGAGTCGTTTTCTCCCCGAAATCGGTCAAAATAAAAGCTTCTGACTAGGAGGAAAGGTCTGTAAAAATGGCAATATTAGTCACTGTGAGGCTTTAAAAAGTGGTTATGCAACCTGAGGCACAATCCAATTGACATTTTGAATCATGTTTTGTACAGTCCCAAAACTAAATTTTCTGATGAAAAACGATGACCCCGGGCCTTTCGAACCTTCTCCAGATGGTCAGGAATATTGATTTCATAATGTTTAATCTTTTGAATGTAAGTAAATATTGCATGTGAAATCTCACTTTTGGAACTAAAATAAGTGTGTTTAGAGTCATTTTCTCCCCGAAATCGGTCAAAATAAAAGCTTCTAACTAGGAGGAAAGGTCTGTAAAAATGGCAATATTAGTCACTGTGAGGCTTTAAAAAGTGGTTATTCAACTTGAGGCACAATCCAATTTACATTTTGAATCATATTTTATCCAGTCCAAAAAATCTATTTTCTGATGAAAACCGATGACCCCGTGCCTGTCGAACCTTCTCCAGATGGTCAGGAATATCGATTTTTTAATGTTTAATTGTTTGAATGTAAATAAATATTGCATGTGAAATATCATGTTTGGAATTAAAATAAGTGTGTTTAGAGTCATTTTCCTGCCTGAAATCGGTCAAAATAAAAGCTTCTGACTAGGAGGAATTGTCTGTAAAAATGGCAATTTTTGTCACTGTGAGGCTTTAAAAAGTGGTTATTCATCTTGAGGTACAATCCAACTGACATTTTGAATCATTTTTTGTACAGTCCAAAAAATCTATTTTCTGATGAAAAACGATGACACCTGACCTGTCGAACTTTCTCCAGATGGTCGGGTATATTGATTTTTTAATGTTTTATCTTTTGAATGTAAATAAATATTGCATGTGAAATATCACTTTTGGAACTAAAATAAGTGTGCTTAGAGTCATTTCCTGCCCGAAATCTGTCAAAATAAAAGCTTCTGACTAGGAGGAAAGGTCTGTAAAAATGGCAATTTTTGTCACTGTGAGGCTTCATATAGTGATTATTCAACTTGAGGCACAATCAAATTGACATTTTGGATAATCTTTTGTACAGTCCAAAAAATCAATTTTCTAATGAAAAACAATGACCCCAGGCCTGTCGAACCTGCTCCAGATGGTTAGGAATATTGATATTTTAATGTTTAATCTTTTGAAGGTAATTAAATGTGGCATGTGAAATATCACTTTTGGAACTAAACTAAGTGTGTTTAGAGTCATTTTCTCCCCAAAATTAGTCAAAATAAAAGCTTCTGACTAGGAGGAAAGGTATGTAAATATTGCAATTTTGGTCACTGTGAGGCTTTAAAAAGTGGTTATGGAACTTGGGGCACAATCCAATTGACGTTTTGAATCATTTTTTGTACGGTCCCCGGACCCGTCAACCCTTCTCCAGATGGTCAGGAATATTGATTTTTTTAATGTTTAATCTTTTGAATGTAAATAAATATTGCATGTGAAATATTGGGAGAAGTTGGCCTGGCATATGCTGGTCACTAGTTATGGTGGCCACCTTGCACCAGTCCAATTCGACTCTTATGGTAGATAAGTTTAAGACAACCTTTTAACCCGTTCCCTGCTCATGACGGAACCACTCCGTCATGAGCCACGGGCGCCGTGTGCTCATGACGGAGTGGTTCCGTCATGCTGTGGCCGTTGGCGGCCGCTCCGCCCACGCGGCACTGATTCCCCGCCTGTGCGGGCGATCAATGCAAGTGGGCGGACTCGTGACGGAATCACTCCGTCATTAGCACAGCGCGCCCGTGGCTCATGACGGAGTGGTTCCGTCACGAGCATGGCGGCACCGCGCTGACCCCGAACCCCCCCAGCGCCGCAGCGGAATTCGTGCCACGGCGAAGGGGTTAAAGAAAGCTATCCTAGTTGCAGAGGAGCCTTCAGGCTAAGTCTCTGAGGAATATAAAGCAGCTTGTTTTACCTTATAATATCTTGAATTACCAAAAAAAAGGACACCACACAGGTATATATATCAAATATATATGTATTTATTTCTAGACACACTCTACTAATCTCTTTATGAGATTAGAAGTCAGGAACACATTCAAATATCAACGTTTCACAATAAGTTAAGCACAAATATGGCTGGGGCCCTAGGGGCGTACCAGACCATATACTAAAAACGAGGTTTAGGATAGTCGACTTGCAGAGGGACAAGGCCTAGGGCCTGTAGAATAGCCGGGGCTTCACTAATCCACCCAAGGCAGGTAAGTAAAAGACCCACGGGAGACCGGGAGACGCGTGCAGTGTGAGAACACAGCCGCGGGTTCCCTATTGATTTCAATAGAGCAAGTCGCGGTTTGATTTTTAAAGTTTTAGGGTACTTCGAGGAAGACTACAAGCAAGCTATTTACAAGGTAAGTAATTCGAGGGCCAACACACGATAGGGAACCGGAGTGCATGAGTTACCTCACCCAGGGAAGCCGGGTGCATAGGTGTCTTTTGGTGTCGGGTCGCATCGCTGTTTTCTATGGAAGCCAAAGAAGATTTGCAGCTTGCGAAGACTGAAGAAGTGTCCGATGGAATCCAAGGCTGGATTCAAGATGAAGATGACCTGAAAGCAGAAGGGACAGTGTTCACAGTCACTTGCCAGTGACCCGGGGCCAGGACGATGGATGCCCACGGAAGTCGGGTGATTTCAGGTTATCAAGGGTGTTGTGACTCTTCGCTTATGAGGACCAGGAGGCATCAACGATAACCAGCAGCTGGATTCGGAGTGTCCCATGACGTCTGCAGCTTCCTGAGGTGTTCGCAACCAGATTGGAGCCAACGAGCCTTGGCAACAGCAAGTCTCATTAAAAGTGATTTAAGTCAATGGTGCAGACCAGCAAGGTCTGAGGGACTCACCCAGCAAGGGTAAGTGAGGACAGACCTGGTGCAACCAGGGGAGCCCTTTGGTTTGGTCAGAAAGTCTTCAGGGGACCCACAAGCCAATGGGCAAGGGATCGCAAAGACGCCTCATGAGGAAATGCTTTACAGGAGCCCATGTTCACTCCGGATGGGGTAGGCCTCTGATTTTCGGAGCACAACCTGCTGGAGGCTTGGGCCACAAATGGTCCAAAGCACAAGTTTGTAAAATGTCGTGAAGGGGTTGCACTTCACATCAGTGCGCGGTTCCTGGGTATTGCTGTTCCTCGTCACTCATGGGGTCCACTCACGTCAGCTCTGCTGGGGACTCACAATGGCCGTCGAGAAGTCAGGAGATCTGCTTCCGGGGCTGCAGGGACTTCGGGCTCCAGCGGGAGCGGGATAGTTTGCGACTGTTGATTCAAAGTTTTGGTGCCTGCCAATCAGGGGAGTCACTTCTTCCAAAGGTAGTGGAACGTCAAAGGACCAGGATTCTTCTTGTAAAGCGTTGTCCAGGGATATCTAACTTGCAATAGCAAGGGTTCCTAATCTTATACTACAAGACAGGGAGGGACTAGCTCTATGGCCACTCCTCTGGGAGGGTCAGTGTAGGGGGTGGTTACACCCACTTCCCTTTGTCCAGTTCCGCACCAGAGTAGGGACAGGTAGCCCCTGAACCAGTTTGAGCTGGCATATGCACAGAGGAGACTACTGCTCCCCCAGTGCAGGACTTCAAAGCACTCTAGGAGTGCACCCACCCAGCCCCAATACACTAAATCCTGTCTGGAAGGTGGTGACACCTCCCTGTGACAGGATACCTATTGTTGGGCCTCCTCCACTGTGAGTTTCAGTCAGCAGCAGGAGGGCAGCCCAGTGTCTGTGCTGGTGGCATCCATTTTGCGAGGCCAGGGCTCTTTCAGATTTCTACCGTGTTACAACAGTAGGTACATGTTGTCGCCTCTAGAAGGGTGGGATCTTACTTCCACACCAGTTACTGGTGTGGGGGTATGATTCCAAGTTGTTTGACACCAAACACGACATGTTTTGATGCAGTCATTCCAAAGTTAGCATTTACCGGGAGGTTATAATGCACTTAAGAGTATATGGTTTAACCGCATCCACATACAGCCACAGAGAATAGACTCTGACAGCTGCAGAGGGGTCCTGCTCATGCAGAGGCACCCCATCACATTGTAAACCAAGCACCCTGCCCTCAGGATTGATAGGGCCTGCCTTAGGGGTGACTGATAGGTTTATATGTGTGTGTATGGTGAGATATAGGAACCTATACCTCAGTGAGGGGTGCTAACACTACCTCACCCAGGCTGCAGTAGCAGGCCTGTGGTGTCAGATTTTGTCTGCTTCCCAGGGTTGGTATACTACATGCATCAGCCCCTGGTAGGCCTGTGAAGTACCTATGCCCTTGGTACCTAGGGTACCATATACTAGGGGCTCATAAGGTACCACAGTATCCAATCACTAGTGCATCTAGTATGCACTCAAAGTTGTTTAGAGAGAACAGAGAGACCGGGGCCCTGATTAGCAGGGACCCAGCCAGACTATAGCCAGAAACCAGTGTTAACATCAGAAAAAAAGTGGGGGCAACATAAGAGCAGGTCCTACTCTCCTACACAACCCCCCCAAACACAGGGACACTAAACTAACCTTGACCAGTTGAGTCTTCGTGTTCTAAGTGGAAATACCTTGAGAGTCCATCTGCATTGGCATGTTGGGTCCCAGGTCTATGTTCCACTGTATAGTCCATCCCCTGTAGGGAAATGGACCACCTTAGCAGTTTAGGATTTTCACCTTTCATCTGTTTGAGCCATAGGAGGGGCTTGTGGTCAGTCTGAACTATGAAATGAGTGCCAAACAAGTATGGCCTCAGCTTCTTCAGGGCCCACACCACAGCAAAGGCCTCCCTCTCTATAGCTGACCAACGTTTCTCTCTAGGGGTCAGCCTTCTGCTTATAAAAGCTACTGGCTGGTCTTGACCTTCATCATTCAGTTGAGACAGTACAGCTCCCACACCCAGCTCAGAAGCATCTGTTTGGACAATGAACTTTTTTGTGTAGTCTGGACTCTGGAAGATGGGAGCAGTGCATATGGCCTGCTTCAGGTCATCAAATGCCTTTTGACAGCTAGCTGTCCACTGAACCTTTTTGGGCATTTTCTTAGAGGTAAGATCATTTAAGGAGGTCACTATAGATCCATATCCCTTAACAAACCTCCTATAGTACCCAGTCAGGCCTAAAAAGGCTCTAACCTGTGTCTGGGTTGTTGGAGCTACCCATTCCATTATGGTTTGGATTTTGCTCTGCAATTGTTGAACCTGGCCTCCACCTACAAAGTGGCCCAGGTACACAACCTGACTCTGCCCTATCTGGCACTTAGTGGCCTTGATAGTGAGGCCTGCTTTTTGCAGGGCCTCCAAAACATTTCCGAGGTGGACCAGGTGATCCTGCCAGGTGGAACTAAAGACAGCAATATCATCCAGATAAGCTGAGCAATAAGTTTCCATACCTGTCAGAGCTTTATTCACCAACCTCTGAAAAGTGGCAGGTGCATTTTTCAAACCAAAGGGCATCACCACAAAGTGGTAGTGCCCACCAGGGGTTGAAAATGCTGTTTTGGCCTTGGCATCATCAGCTAACTTGATTTGCCAGTAGCCAGCTGTTAGGTCAAATGTACTCAAATATTTGGCTGAGGCCAAAGTATCAATGAGCTCATCTGGGCATCAGTCCTGGTGACTGCATTGAGGCCTCTGTAGTCAACACAAAACCTAATTTCTTTCTTACCGCCCTGGGTATGAGGTTTAGGAACAAGGACTACTGGACAAGCCCAAGGGCTATCTGAAGGCTCAATCACACCTAGTTCCAACTTTTTCTGGATTTCAGTCCTGATACAGTCCCTGACATGGTCAGGTTGCCTGTAGATTTTACCCTTGACAAGCAGACTGTCTCCAGTGTCCGCCTCATGGGTGCACCAGGAAGTCTGACTAGGGGTCAGGCTAAACATATGTCTGAACTGCTGCAGAACATGTTTGCTCAGTGAGGCTGCTTGCCAAAGCAACACCATCTACTGACCCTTCACCAGGGCTCTGTGAGAGCAGGTCAGGGAGAGGGTCACTCTCCCCCTCCTGGTCCTCATCAGTTGCCATGGGCAAGCCCATGTCAGCCCTGTCCACATATGTCTTTAATCTGTTGACATGGATCACCCTAAGGGGGCTCCGGGGAGTTCCAAGATCCACCAAGTAGGTGACTTCTCCCTTTTTCTCAACAATTGTATGGGGGCCACTCCACTTGTCTGGGAGAGCTGCTGGGGCCACAGGCTCAAACACCCAGACTTTCTGTCCTGGCTGATAGACAGTCAGTACAGCCTTTTGGTCATGCCAAGCTTTTTGCAGTTCTTGGCTAGCCTCCAGGTTTTTGGTTGCCTTCTTCATGTATTCAGCCATCCGGGAGCGGAGACCAAGTACATAGTCCATCACATCCTGTTTGAGAGGTAACTCCCAGCCCTCCTTCACCAAACATAATGGACCTCTTACAGGGTGCCCAAACAGAAGTTCAAAAGGGCTGTAGCCCACCCCCTTCTGTGGGACCTCCCTGTATGCAAACAGAAGGCAGGGAAGTAAAAGGGCCTAAGCGAGGGGCAGCACTGTTGCTCCTTACTCAGATCTTCCCTGGAAGGCCCCCCTGCCCCCAAGAACTCAACCTGATCAGGCTCAAGTCCCTCTGGGGCAGTTCCTTCTTCAGGATCTGCTTCTCCTCCCTCTGGAGGGGAATCTGAGACCGAGGGGAAGGCACTGCCTTAACCATACTGCTCCTCCTCTTGGGTAGCATCTGGTCCATAGTTTCAGGATCCAGAGCTGGTTCAGCTTTATGCATTTTGGCCTGTGACCTGGTCACAGCAAATACCTCTGCAGGTATGCCCAACATCTCAGCATGAGTCCATAACTCCACTTCAGACCAGGCTGAAGTCTCTAGATCATTGCCCAATAGACATTCAACAGAGAGGTCTGCACTGACTGCTACTTTCTTGAGGCCAGTTACCCCTCCCCAGGAACAATTCACAACTGCCAGACTATGGTTGGTCCTGACATTGCTTGCATTGGTAACCTGGTACATTTCACCCAGGATGATCTGTGCAGGGTCCACTAGAACCTCTGCCACCATGGTGACACTAGCACCTGTGTCCCTGAATGCCAACGCCTGTTTGCCATTTATTAGAGGCTGCTGTTTGTATTTGCCCAGATTACTGGGGCTCACTAGGAAGGACATGTCAAGGTCTCCCTCACAAACCAGCAATGCCTGAGTGGGTACTCTGACTAGGCTAGAGTCCACATCAGAACCCAGGGTCAACCCTACTACACCCTTATTCTGATTACCACCTCCACCAGTAGCTGTACTAGGGGGAACAGTTGCCTTAGGGGCTTGAGTGGTGGTGGTTTGGTCTTTGGACTTGGTACAATCAGAAGTCCAGTGCCCTTTCTGTTTACAGAATTTGCACCAGGGCTTCTTTTGGCCTTTTCCCTTTGTAGACTGTGAATCCCCACCAGATGCAGCTTTTTAGGGCCCTTGTGAAGACTTCTGGTCTTTTGACGTATCCCCACCTTTCTCTGAGCCTTTAGGATCCTGCTTCTTAGTGTCACCCCCTTGCTTCTGGGTTTTCTGCCTCACCCTGGTTCTGACCCATTTGTCTGCCTTCTTTCCCAATTCTTTGGGAGAAGTCAGATCAGAGTCCACCAGGTACTGATGCAACAACTGGTTTTGGCAATTATTAAGGATCTGTTCTCTCATCATAAGATTATACAATCCCATAAAATCAGTAACTCTACTACCAACCAGCCAACCCTCCAGAGCCTTGGTTGCACAATCTACAAAGTCTGTCCAGTCCTGATTCTGTGCTTTCTGGGTATCTCTGAACTTCAACCTGTACTGTTCAGTGGTTAAGCCAAACCCATCTATTAATGCACTTTTCAGGACATCATAATCATCAGCATCCTCTTCTCTAACAGTGAGGAGCTTGTCTCTACCTTTATCTGAAAGGAAGAGCCACAAGATTGCTGCCCACTGTTTCTGGGGGACCTGTTGAACTTTACAGGCCCTCTCCATAGCTGTTATCCACTTGTGGATATCATCCCCACTCTGGTAGGGAGGAACAACCTTGGACAGGTTCCTATGGTCTGGGATATAATCTCTGATTCTAGGGACACTGTTGCTGCCACCAGGGGTTTCTAACCCCTCTTTCCTAGAAGCTCTCAGGAGCTCCAAGGCTTCTTTATCTAATGCCAACTGCTTGACCTTAAGGGCAAACCTTGCTTCCTCATATTGCAGCAGTTTGTACATTTTTTTAGTGGAGTTCTCTCTTCTATTAAAGTATGAGCTCCTCTGATGAACAGATTCTCTTCCAGAGTGATATGAGTGGTCAGATTCCCTTGAAGGGGACCTACCCTATCATCTACTCTGTCAGTTCTCTTAGGGAGAATTCCTCTGTGCTGTTCAGACCCTTGTGGATCTGGCCCTTCAATCACAGAGTCCTGGTCATCTTGATTTACATCATCTGACCCAGACACTGTAATTGACCCACTCCCTGATTCAGATCTGTTTGCTCCTAGAGCCAATCTCAGATCATCTGCTGTCAGCAGATCTATCAGGCCTAGTGTGGAGGTACTCTGTCCTAGCTTCAGGTGTCTTGCAACACACATGGCCTTCAGGTCAAAGAAGGTCATGTCCTAATACTGAGGCTGGGTGGACCCACTGGCTCCATCCCTTGAGGACATTCTAGTGTTATGCAGTGTTGCACTACCTACACTAGTTTGTGGCCTACTGATCCTAGCTTGAGCTGTAGCAAGGGTGTGCTATCCCTTCCCAAACAACTCTAAGTTCAGTAGAACTTATTGATACTAAGCTTGACTTTTATATGTACCTTGAGTATCTTTAGTGGTTTTCAATTAGTAATTCAAATAGAGATTTTCTGGTAAAACAATGGCAAGCTGGAATCCCACACGCTGCCCACCAATGTGAGAAGTTGGCCTGGCATATGCTGGTCACTAGTTATAGTGGCCACCTTGCACCAGTCCAATTCGACTCTTATGGTAGATAGGTTTAAGACAACCTTTTAAAGAAAGCTATCCTAGTGGTAGCTGTGGAGAGCAGCCTTCAGGCTAAGTCTCTGAGGAATGTAAAGCAGCTTGTTTTACCTTATAATCTCTTGAATTACCAAATGAAAGGACACCACACAGGTATATATATCAAATATATATGTATTTATTTCTAGACACACTCTACTAATCTCTTTATGAGATTAGAAGTCAGGAACACATTCAAATATCAACGTTTCACAATAAGTTAAGCACAAATATGGCTGGGGCCCTAGGTGCGTACCAGTACATATACTAAAAAAGAGGTTTAGTAAAGTCGACTTGCAGAGGGACAAAGCCTAGGGCCTGTAGAATCACTGGGGCTTCACTAATCCACCCAAGGCAGGTAAGTAAAAGACCCACGGGAGACGCGTGCAGTGTGAGAACACAGCCGCGGGTTCCCTATTGATTTCAATGGAGCAAGTCGCGGTTGGATTTTTAAAGTTTTAGGGTACTTCGAGGAAGTCTACAAGCAAGCCACTTACAAGGTAAGTAATTTGAGGGCCAACACACACTAGGGCACCGGAGTGCACGAGTTACCTCACCCAGGGAAGCCGGGTGCATAGGTGTCTTTTGGTGTCGGGTCGCGTCGCTGTTTTCTATTGAAGCCAAAGAAGATTTGCAGCTTGCGAAGACTGAAGAAGTGTCCGATGGAATCCAAGGCTGGATTCAAGATGAAGATGACCTGAAAGCAGAAGAGACAGTATTCACAGTCACTTGCCAGTGACCCGGGGCCAGGAAGATGGATGCCCACGGAAGTCGGGTGATTTCAAGTGATCAAGGGTGTTTTGACTCTTCGCTCACGAGGACCAGGAGGCATCGACTATGACCAGCAGCTGGATTCGGAGTGTCCCACGTCTGCAGCTTCCTGAGGTGTCGACAACAAGATTGGAGCCAACAAGCCTTGGCAACAGCAAGTCTTGTGAAAAGTGAATTAAGTCAATGGTGCAGACCAGCAAGGTCTGAGGAACTCACCCCGCGAGAGTAAGTGAGGGCAGGCCTGGAGCAACCAGGGGAGCCCTTTGGTTTGGTCAGAAAGTCTTCAGGGGACCCACAAGCCAACAGGCAAGGGATCACAAAGACGCCTTGTAAGGAAATGCTTTACAGGAGCCCATGGTCACTCAGGTTGGGGTAGGCCTCTGATTTTTGGTGCACAACCTGCTTGGAGGCTTGGGCCACAAATGGTCCAAAGCAGAAGTTTGTAGAACGTCGTGAAGGTGTTGCACTTGACAATAGTGCATGGTACCCGGGTATTGCTGTTCCTCGTCACTCGTGGGATCCACTCTGCTGGGGACTCACAATGGCCTTCGAGAAGTCAGGAGATCTGCTTCCGGGGCTGCAGGGACTTCGGACTCCAGCGGGAGTGGGAAAGTTTGCGACCGTTGATTAATGTAAATGTATATGTCAAGGTACTTATAGAGCGCACTGTCACCAGACGGCCACCTTGCGGTGTCGCCATTGCGGTTTCCTGGCGCTGATACTCATACCGCTGTGGAACCCCTCCTGGCTTTCCCTGTGAAGTGTCCACTCCTGGGCACCCCCAGGGTGAAGCCAGGCATCCTTAGCGCTGTTGGGGCCGGTGTGGAGGCTAAGCAAGCTATTGCCCAGAGTTGTAGCGTGGGGCCCATGATTAGAATAGGCACCGAGGCGAGAATAGACAGGTCCGAGGAAATTGAGCCCGAGCCCCGCCGAGGCGGGAATCGAACCCTGGTCCCTGGCCAGAACTCTGCTTCAGGGTCTGCCACTCTAACCATTGAGCCACACTCCTCCACACCTTGATTCAAACCTTTGGTGCCTGCCAAGCAGGGGAGTCACTCCTTGACTCCCAGGGAGATTCTTCCGTCTTCCAAAGGTAGTGGAACGTCAAAGGACCAGGATTCTTCTTGTAAAGCGTCGTCCAGGGATATCTAACTTGCAATGGCAAGGGTTCCCTATCTTATACTAAAAAACAAGGAGGGACTAGCTCTATGACCACTCCTCTAGGAGGGTCAGGGTAGGGGGTGGTTAGACCCACTTCCCTTTGTCCAGTTCCACACCAGAGCTGGGACAGGTAGCCCCTGAACCGGTTTGAACTGGCATATGCACAGAGGAGCCTACTGCTCCCCAGTGCAGGACTTCAAAGCACTCTAGGAGTGCACCCACCCAGCCCCAATACACTAAATCCTGTCTGGAAGGTGGGTTCACCTCCCTGTGACAGGATGCCTATTGTTGGGCCTCCTCCACTGTGAGTTTCAGTCAGCAGCAGGAGGGCAGCCCAGTGTCTGTGCTGGTGGCATCCATTTTGTGATACCAGGGCTCTTTCAGATTTCTACCGTGTTACCACAGTAGGTACATGTCGTCCCCTCTAGAAGGGTGGGATAATACTCCCACACCAGTTACTGGTGTGGAGGTATGATTCCAAGTTGTTTGACACCAAACACGACATGTTTTGGTGCAGTCATTCCAAAGTTAGCATTTACCAGGTGGTTATAATGCACTTAACCTCTTCTGTGCCCATGACGAGATGGTTTCGTCATGGAGCACAGTCGCGCTGTGCCCATGACGAGACTATCTCGTCATGAACCCACCCACGGGGGAAGCGCCAGGCACAGGAGGGGGAAAAGGCCTGGCAACGAAAGGGTTAAGAGTGTATGATTTAACCGCATCCACAAACAGCCACAGAGAATAGACTCTGCCAGCTGCAGAGGGGTCCTGCTCATGCAGAGGCACCCCCTCACATTGTAAACCAAGCACCCTGCCCTCAGGATTGATAGGGCCTGCCTTAGGGGTGACTGATAGGTTTATATGTGTGTTTATGGTAAGATATAGGAACCTATACATCAGTGAGGAGTGCTAACACTACCTCACCCAGGCTGCAGTAGAAGGCCTGTGGTGTCAGATTTAGTCTGCTTCCCAGGGGTGGCATAATACATGCTTCAGCCCCTGGTAGGCCTGTGAAGTACCTATGCCCTTGGTACCTAGGGTACCATATACTAGGGGCTCATAAGGTACCACCGTATCCAATCACTAGTGCATCTAGTATGCACTCAAAGTTGTTTAGAGAGAACAGAGAGACCGGGGCCCTGATTAGCAGGGACCCAGCCAGACTATAGCCAGAAACCAGTGTTAACATCAGAAAAAAAGTGGGGGCAACATAAGTGCAGATCTTACTCTCCTACAAATATAACTTTTGGAACTAAAATAAGTGTGTTTAGAGTCATTTTCCTGCCCGAAATCGATCAAAATAAAAGCTTCTGACTAGGATGAAAGGTCTGTAAAAATGGCAATTTTGGTCACTGTTAGGCTTTAAAAAGTGGTTATTCAACTTGAGGCACAATCCAATTGACATTTTGATTTTTTTTTTTCACAGTCCAAAAAATCAATTTTTCTGATGAAAACGATGACCCCGGACCTGTCGAACCTTCTCCAGATGGTCAGGAATATTGATTTTTAATGTTTAATCTTTTGAATGCAAATAAATATTGCATGTGAAATATCACTTTTGGAACTAAAATAAGATTGTTTGGATTCATTTTCTCCCCGATATCCGTCAAAATAAAAGCTTCTGACTAGGAGGAAATGTCTGCAAAAATGACAATTTAGGTCACATCGAGGCTTTAAAAAGTAGTTATTCAACATGAGGCACAATCCAAACGACAATGGAAATTTTGCTCACTGTGAGGCTTTAAAAAGTGGTTATTCAACAGAAGGCACAATCCAGTTGACATTTTGAAATATTTTTTCTACAGTCCAAAAAAATCAAATTTCTGATGAAAAATGATGACCCGTGACCTGTCGAACTTTCTCCAGATGGTCAGAAATGGTCATTTTTTAATGTTACATTTTTTTACTGTAAATGACTATTGCATGTGAATTATCACTTTTGGAACTAAAATAAGTGTGTTGAGAGTCATTTTAATGCCTGAAATTGGTCGAAATAAAAGCTTCTGAGTAGGAGAAAAAGTCTGTAAAAACGGCAATTTTGGTCACATTGAAGCTTCAAAAAGTAGTTATTCAACATGAGGCACAATCCAAATGACATTTTGAATCAATTTTTCTACAGTCCAAAAAATCAATTTTCTGATGAAAAACGACCAGTCGAACTTTATCCAGATGGACAGAAATGGAATTTTTTTAATGTTTTGTCTTTTGACTGTAAATGACTATTGCATGTGAATTAGAACTCTTGGAGCTAAAATAAGTGTGTTTAGTCATTTTAATGCCTGAAATTGGTCGAAATAGAAGCTTCTGAGTAGGAGCAAAAGTCTGTAAAAATGGCAATTTTGGTCTCATTGAGGCTTTAAAAAGTAGATATTCAACATGAGGCACAATCCAAATGACATTTTGAATCAATTTTTCTACAGTCAAAAAAATCAATTTTCTGATGAAAAACGATGACCCGGGACCTGTCGAACCTTCTCTAGATGGTCAGAAATGGTATTTTTTTAATGATTAATTTTTTTACTGTAAATGACTATCGCATGTGAATTATCACTTTTGGAACAAAAATAAGTGTGTTTAGAGTCATTTTAATGTCTGAAATTGATTGAAATAGAAGCTTCTGAGCAGGAGAAAAAGTCTGTAAAAATTGCATTTTTGGTCACATTGAGGCTTTAAAAAGTAGTTATTCAACATGAGGCACAATTCAAATGACATTTTGAGTCAAATTTTCTACAGTCCAAAAAATCAATTTTCTGATGAAAAACGACCAGTCAAACTTTCTCCAGATGGTCAGAAATGGTAATTTTTTAATGTTTAATTTTTTGACTGTAAATGACTATTGCATGTGAATTAGAACTCTTGGAGCTAAAATAAGTGTCTTTAGAGTCATTTTAATGCCTGAAATTGGTCGACATAGAAGCTTCTGAGTAGGAGAAAATGTCTGTAAAAATGGCAATTTTGGTCACATTGAGGCTTTAAAAAGTAGTTATTCAACATGAGGCACAATCCAAACGACATTTTGAATCAATTTTTCTACAGTCCAAAAAATCAATTTTCTGATGAAAAATGATGACCCGTGACCTGTCGAACTTTCTCCAGATGGTCAGAAATGGTAAGTTTTTTAATGTTTAATTTTTTGACTGTAAATGACTATTGCATGTGAATTATCACTTTTGAAACCATAATAAGTGTGTTTAGAGTAATTTTAATGTCTGAAATTGGCCGACAGAGAAGCTTCTAAGTAGGAGAAAATGTCTTGAAAAATGGCAATTTTGGTCAAATTAAGGGGCCGATTCCGATCCTGTAAAAAAGTTGTAAGAATCGTTGTATGGAGCGTTTACCCCGTACGACTCGTACCCGGTAAACTTTCCGTACAACCTACGAAGAACGATTCGTACAGAAAGCCTATTTCCGTACATTTCGTAAAAAAACCCGATTCTGATCCGGAACAGCTTGTACGCGACGTCCGGACATATTCAGGCAGCGGTTTCTGGCCCAGCAAGTACGATTCGTCCCTACGTCACTCCGTACGGGTCTTTTTTTCCGGGATTCAAACACAGCCGGAAAAGCAGAGTCCGATGTGAACCGCTACGCAACGGATCCCCGGTACGCGACGTACATGCCATCAACCCCGTCGTACGTGTCATCCCGGTCCTCTTGGCCTACGACCTGGTGCACCACACCCGACGCACACGCCGCAGAAGGTGAGAACAACACCCAGGGGCCAGGGTGGTGGTGAGGGGCAGGAAACAAACCCCATACTCAAAGCCAAACCTATAATATGGAGGCCACACATTACCACCAGGGTCTGGTCACTTGGGGGGCGTGGCCAGCAACCCCTGTGTACCGCAACAACCGAAGTGGACGTGTACGGTGCGTGTCACATGTACCCCTACGGCACCATTAGAACAGTGATACGGACCGTACACACGCAATGAATGCGTGGGTACGGTGCGCACCACACGTACCCCTATGGCACAGTAGAACTGTGATACGGACAGTACACATGCAATTAATGCGTGGGTACGGTGCGTGGCACACGTACCCCTACGGCATCGGATGTATGATGTTACAACGCATACTTTTACAACGCATGCACTTACAACGCAATTTTTACAACGCAACATCCACTACAACGCATTCCATTACATCGCATGACACTACAACGCATTTTTAAAAACTACCTTTACAACGCATTCCATTACATCGCATACTACCTTTACAACGCATACCATTACAACGCATAATATTACATTGCATTTAAGGTAAGTATTGGATAGTATAGGGGTAAAAATTACTATTCTTACTCCAGGGGGTGCAACAGTAGGGTAAGTGTTGGATAGTATAGGGGTAAAAATTACTATTCTAACTCCAGGGGGTGCAACAGTAGGGTAAGTGTTGGATAGTATAGGGGTAAAAATTACTATTCTAACTCCAGGGGGTGAAACAGTAGGGTAAGTGTTGGATAGTATGGGGTAAAAATTACTATTCTAACTCCAGGGGGTGCAACAGTAGGGTAAGTGTTGGATAGTGTAGTGTAATATTATGCGTTGTAATGGTATGCGTTGTAAAGGTAGTATGCGATGTAATGGAATGCGTTGTAAAGGTAGTTTTTAAAAATGCGTTGTAGTGTCATGCGATGTATTGGAATGCGTTGTAGTGGATGTTGCGTTGTAAAAATTGCGTTGTAAGTGTAGCGTGTTGTAAAAGTTGCGTTGTAAAGGTTGTTCCCCACAGCACCATTAGAACAGTGATACGGACCGTACACACGCAATGAATGCGTGGGTACGGTGCGTACCACACGTACCCCTACAGCACAGTAGAACAGTGATACGGACCGTACACACGCAATGAATGCATGGGTACGGTGCGTGTCACATTTACCCCTACGGCACCATTAGAACAGTGATACGGACTGTACACACGCAATGAATGCGTGGGTACGGTGCGTACCACACGTACCCCTACGGCACAATAGAACTGTGATACGGACTGTACACATGCAATGAATGCGTGGGTACGGTGAGTACCACACGTACCCCTACGGCACAGTAGAACTGTGATACGGACCGTACACACGCAATGAATGCGTGCGTACAGTGCATGTCACATGTACCCCATTACGGCACCAGTACATTTGGGATACGAGGCGTACACACACCAGGAATGTGGGCTTAGAGGACTGGCCCAGCATGTTACCTTCATATTGGTGTGTGCGTAGGTCCAGGCCAGCAGTGTACTGCTCCAAGGGGGTGCGTGGGTGGGTGCAGATGACTCTCAGCAGTGTCCAGACATATGAGGGGTGGGTGCATTTGACTCCCAGCAGTGTCCAGACATATGAGGGGTGGGTGCATATGACCCCCAGCAGTGTCCAGACATATGAGGGATGGCTGCATATGACTACCAGCAGTGGCCTGCAATATGAGGGGTGGGGTGCATATGACTCCCAGCAGTGTCCAGACATATGAGGGGTGGGTGCATATGACTCCCAGCAGTGGACAGAGATATGAGGGGTGGGTGCATATGACTCCCAGCAGTGGACAGAGATATGAGGGGTGGGTGCATATGACTACCAGCAGTGGACTGAGATATGGGGGTGGGTGCATATGACTCCCAGCAGTGTCCAGACATATGAGGGGTGGGTGCATATGACTCCCAGCAGTGTCCAGACATATGAGGGGTGGGTGCATATGACTCCCAGCAGTGGTCAGAGATATGAGGGGTGGGTGCATATGACTCCCAGCAGTGTCCAGACACATGAGGGGTGGGTGCATATGACTCCCAGCAGTGGTCAGAGATATGAGGGGTGGGTGCATATGACTTCCAGCAGTGTCCAGACATATGAGGGGTGGGTGCAGAGGACTCCCAGCAGTGGACAGAGATATGGGGGGGTGTACATCATCATCAGATGATCACACCTACATGGTGGTATGGACGCATCCCTAACTTTGGACTATGATTTTAGCGCTATTACAACACATCACTGACAGCAGTGTCCCACTCCCAGGACGATGGATTTCTTTCACACACTGAATGACACACCACATGTGGGTGTGAGGACTTATAACACATGCATACCCACCCATGGCGGATGCAGCACTATACACACCCTGATTTCATGTCAACAGACTGTATAGTCATGTAACTGCATACAAAACTAAGATAGCCAAAGGGAACACACACTGTCACGCACATCCCAGGACTGATAGGAATGTTCAGGTGCTGGTCCAGCCACCAAGATGTTGTCTCTCATGGAAGGAATAGGGTTCAATTTCACCAGATACAATGCCCACAGTGCCCACAGTGACTATCAAGGATGGCACAGACGATTCAGCAGGAGACATCGGTGAGCAGGCATGGCCATTGTTGAAGGGATCCATCACCAACAAAGGAAATGTGGACACAGGTCAGCACAACAATTGTGCAACTGTTTTCAGGGAAGATGTCAGGTGCCACAGAGGAAGGAACACTCCTTGGGAAAATGTCTCCAAACTAAATGAACACACACTACCAATGATTCTTTGCAGAGACATTGTGATGGCACACAGATACCATGGTCCACCTCATCACCATCATACAAAAACATTTCTCACAACCCTAACACATTACCAGAACACCAACTCCAGGAGCCTCATCACCAACATCAAGTACCTGAAATGCAATAGTGTTGATAGTAAAAGAAAAGGCTTTATTCAGCACCAAAAATAAATAAATTTAAAAGAGACTATGTACAAAGGCCAATAGCCAGTCCATTTCTCAAGTCCAAGGGTGGACGTAGGGGACCCCGTCCACCCCTACCTTGTCTGCACAAAGGAACCTCAAGATTTGTCGACCGGGGGGGGCATCATCTGTGGCAGGACCAGGCACCGCAGGGACAAGAGGGGGATGGGTAGGTGTGGTGGGTGCAGGGGTGGACGTCTCCACCACAGGGGGTGGGGCAGCGCCAAAGGTGGAGGTGATCTTAGTGCTGCACACTGCTGCTAGGGTCTCCATCCTAACCCCTGCACCTGAAGATACCCCAGGGCCAACAGAGGGTGTGGTGGGCGAGGGATGGGGTGCAGCGCTCTTGGGGGAGGAGGTGGACATGGTGGGGGACTCAACTCCCGTGCCCGGGGACTTCCTCACCCGCTTGTGGGGTGGTGGCTCAGTGGGGGCGAGGCCCAGCTCAAGCATATAGGTCTCCTTGGGTGAGAGTTTGGCAGGGGAGCTAAGGGGAGTGGTTTTGGAGGAACAGGGTTGTGAGGACTGCGGACTGCGACTGCGTGTATGCCGTCTGCCCCCAGACCCTGTGGGTGTGCCTACATCCCCCTGAGTGTGCGTGCCTGGGGGTGTGCCGGATGTGTCTGGTTGGGTGCGTGCCCGTGACTGTCTGGGTGTGGGTTGGGCAGGCATGGGAGAGGGCAGTGTGGATGGGTCCGGGGTAGTGGGGGGGACGGAGCGCTGCAGGAGAGAAACTGCTGCCGTCAGGGAAGAGTCCATGGACTGCAGAAACCTGCGTTGGTCAGACATCGTTGCTGACATGCCCTCCATGAACGACACCATCTCTGTGAGCAGTTTAGTGTGTCCATGGAGGACATTCAGCACCGATGCCTGCCCAACCTGCAACTGCCGCAGTATGTCCACAGACTCTTCACTGAGGGCAGCAGGGGTGACAGGGGCATGGGGTGCGGTGCCTGGGCCGAAGGAAACATGGTGGGACTCTGCATGGACAGAAGGGACGGGAGCAACTGGGAGGGCGGAGATGGTAATGGAGGAGGCGGGGACAGATGTGGGGATGCTGCCAGTTGGTGTTGCAGCCTCCGCCTCCTCAGGGAGGTCAGCCTCGGACCCGTCGGCGTCGTAGCTGCTCTCTCCTCCAGACAGGTCCTCCGACTGACTCCTTCTGACTCCCCAGCACTGGTGTCACTGTCGCTGTGTCCCTCCTCCAGGTCCATGCAGGTGTCTCCCTCGGTTGCGGATGATGATGCTGTGGGCAAGGAGAAGAAACCGAAATGCATCAGTCACCTGTATACATCTGACACATGAGCACAAGAACAATTGGTCACAGTGCATATCAGGCAATGCATCATGAGTAACAGCTAGATAACTCCGCATATATGTAAGCCCAGTGCTGCCCAGTTGGTAGACCCACTATGCCACTTGGACACCAGGAAAAAAAGAACACAAAAGGCCACAACTTGAATTAGAAATACACTGAGAAGCTAGTGTCTGTGAACCGGTGAGCACAGCAATACAATGAAGTCATGCCACCTCTTGTTTACCCTGAAAGAAACAGTAGTGGTGCACCCAACGTAAACTGACACACCTCAATTCTCAAGGTGTCACGAAAACATGTTGCTACCTTGGGACTCACAATACTTTACACAATCTACATGTTTTCAGTTCAAAAGATTTTTATTAAAGAATAAAGGTGTCGGTACATAGGAACAACCTAAAAACATAACAGCAATATGAGAGGTAGAATAGACATGTCTGTGGAAATAAACATGAGATTAAGAAATAACAAATAATTGAGGCTATATAACAGAAAACAATGCTAAAGATAATATGCAGTACAATGGATTATGAAAAATGCAAAGGAACAAAAAGGTCAATCAAGGAGGTTTAGAGACCTCTTGCTGAAAAGGAGGCAAATGAGATGAACGCTTAGCACAAATATCAAGGTACAAGGTCACAGGAAGCCAAAGATCCTGTCGTTTTTTATCCAGACTGAGGGGATAAACAAAGACAGTATCTAGCCTGTGATTATGACAAACATTGTACCACCATGCTCTGAAAGAAATGTTAGCACATTTTTTCCCAATTAACAGTAATTTGCTGGAATGCAACAGCTAGCAGCAAGTCAACAATTTGCACATTAAAATCAAGATCTACCCAACAGGGAGAGAGACTTCCTAAAAAAATATTGACAAAGGAAAAGGGAAATGCAGTATGAAATATGGCATTAATTTGAGCCCAAACTTGTTTCCAAAAGCTGTGCACAGCAGTGCAAGAAAAAAGCATGTGAAAGAGAGTAGCCTTGGGTGTCAAGCAAGACCAACAAAGGTCAGGGTTTGAAGGAAACCTCTTATTCAACATGTGGGGTGAGAAGAGAAGCCTGTTAAAGATAAAAAAAAGGGTTTGTGTGAGGGAAGCAGCCCTGGATGATTTACAAATTTTGATCCACAATTTATCCCAAAGAGAGGTGGACCAAGAGATGTCAAAATCAGACTCCCATTGTTCCTCTACCGTGGATTTTGGCCTAGGTGTGAGAGTCTTGTGAAATGAGTGGTAAATTGAGGAGGCTGTGGGGCGAGTGCGCAGCAAGGAATGGAGGTGCAAAGTAGGATTGGAAGGACCGGACTGGGTAGGAGAGTTGGAGAGTTGGGCATAGGTGGACATAACTGCATCCTTAAGCATGAGGTACTTACGGGCACAGGAATGAGGGAGATTAAAATTTTGGCGAAGAACGAAGAAGGGTAAGAAAACAGAGCCAGAAAAGTGGTGGGATACCCACATCAGACCTTTTTGTCTCCAAGATTTCCAGTAAAAGGGCTTGTGATTAATGAGGATGCTATTATTATACCAAATGGTGGTGTTGAGGAATTCGGCTACAGAGGAAGGAGGGTTCGGGGAAGTGGAAAGAAGAAGTTTGGTAGTGAATTTATGGATGGGAGTGGAAGTAAACTGGGGTTTACGGGAGAATGAGAGATACTCAGTGAAAGTGAAGGGGGGTAAAGAAAGACGTTCAATAACAAGCCAAAGGGGGGGGATTCAGCAGGATCTCGCAACCAAAGGGAGGCTTGTCGCAGAAGGAATGCTTTATGATAAGTGGGAAAATCCGGGAAATTTACCCCACCCTCTGATTTGGGAAGTCGTAGTCTGAACAGGGGCATACGCGCTTTTTTGCCGGACCAGAGGAAAGAAGAGAGAATAGTGTTGATTTTCCTGAAAAATTTAGCTGGAATAGGAATTGGAATATTGGAGATAGTGTAAAGTACTATTGGGGATAGCATCATTTTAATCGTGTCGAGGCGACCCCACCAGGAAAGGTAAAGCGGGTGCCATCTAGAAGTGAGGTCAGACAATTTCTGGGTACACTTGTTAAGGCATAACGAGACAGTATCGGGAAGGGAGGGGGTGATGTGTAAACCAAGATACTTGATATGCGAGGGACTCCAAGTAAAATTGGACACAGCAAAATCATGTTTGAAGGTAAATTTTGTAAGGGGTAGAATTTCACACTTGTCGTTATTCAACTTATAACCAGAAATTTGGGAATATTCATGAACTTCAGTTAGAAATGCAGGAATGGAAGTGGCGGGGTTGGACATAAAGTGTAGGATATCATCTGCATAAGCAGCAAGTTTGATGTTAGTTTGAGAGATTCGGAAACCATGTAAATTAGGATTTTGGCGCAGTTTTGAGAGAAAGGGTTCTAAGGCCAGATTAAAAAGGAAGGGAGAAAGGGGACAACCCTGACGGACTCCTCTACCTAAGTTGAAGAAAGAAGAGACTAGGCCATTAGCGCAAACCGCCGCTCTGGGACTGGAATATAGGAATGAAACAAAGGAAATAAAATTAGGACCAAACCCAAACCATCTAAGGGCAGAAAAAAGGCCAGGCATCAATGAGTTTGAGCTGGGATAATGCTTGGACAAACAATTTATGAGACTTGTTAGGGACATAAGATGCTTTGGAATGCCTATCTAAAAAGGGATCGACGGGTAGATTGCAATCTCCTGCCATAATAAAATTGTCATCAACGTATTCAGAAATGCGAGAAGCCATTGTGCGCCAAAAGACGGGGTCACCGCCCGTAGGTGCGTATATGTTGAGAAGGGAAATGGGAATACCCTTCGAGGAAAGTTTGACATACAACCATCTACCCTCGGGATCTGACTCAGAAGTCAAGAGCGAATGAGAGAGAGATTTGCGAATTAACACAGCCACACCATTTCTTTTACCATCCCCAGGAGCAGAGAAAACATCACCTACCCAACCCCTCTTGAGCTTAGAAACTTCAATATCAGACAAATGGGTTTCTTGCAAGAAGGCAATGTCTACATTCAACTTGGCTAAATGAGAAATAATTTTTTGCCTCTCAATAGGAGAGTGAAGACCTTTAACGTTCCAAGATACAATACGTACTGACATTAAGGATAATTAAAAAAGAAATGCCGAGAAAAATTAAAACAGTGAGAAAGAGCCTCGTGAGAAATAAGAACATAGGAAAAAGAAAGAAAGAAAGAAGAATAGGGAAGAAATGGAATGGACAAGAGAAAGAAAAATAAGAGAAGACTAAGGGATATCATAAAGATAGAGGAAAGCCAAAGTGTTGCTGAGATCAGTGAAATGATTAAATAAGGTCCATAGAAATTGATAAGTAGGGTCCAATGAAAGAGGAGAAAGAGCATGCACAGGGAGGGCAATAAACAAGCAAGATATGAGAGAGGACGGCCATGAGGAGAGGAACGTAAGTATAAGTCAAAGGAGAAGTGAAGTGACAGGGGGGTAGAATGCATAAAGAAAAAGACGCATGTCCATGAGAGCCAATAAGCAATGAGAAGAAAGGATGAAAGAGAAAGAGAAGAAGAAAAAGGTCGCGTAAAGGGTACAGACACCAGTAAACCTGAAAACATGAAAGGAAAAAACAAAGTCAGAGGAAACAGAACAAGAACAGACTTGTCAAAAAGGGTATGAAGAATACTTACAAGGGGTAACTTAGGGGGGATACGCTCAGGAACAAAGACAAGCAAGGACGCACGTGAAAACGGGGGGGGGATGTAGGGCCAACTGGAGAAGGCAGGCACTCGAGGTCAGTGAGACGTCCAACCAGAGGAACAGGCGGAACGCAGAACATTGATCTGTGAAGGAAGAAGGGTAACAAGGTTAGGCGACAGCAAACGACAGGGTCATGAGACAGGCAATGAGTGGGGCGAAACAAGAAACCGCAACATAAATAACAAACATTTCAATGAAGAGCAAAAACCCAACAAGAGAAACATGCAAGTTTTAAGATCCGTTGAGTGAGAAAAATCAGCAAGCATAAGAAACGGGGGCATCATAATACAACTTCGGAAAAAGTCACGTTGGGAGAGAAGAGGAAGGCCCAGAAAGCTCCATGTCAGCTTGGCCACAGGAATTCAGGAAACTTCGAAGGCGCGTAGGCTCCTCATATGTCGTAGCCTTATTGTTGTAGGTGACTTTGAATAAACAAGGGTGAAAGAGACTGTATCTGGCACCAATGGAGCGGAGGTCAGGTCTCATGTCCAAAAAGGCCTTACGACGATTCGCAGTGGCTCTGGCGTAATCCTGCGCAAAGAACAAAGTGGAGCCCGACCATGAAAGACGAGGAGAAGCTCTGGCTGCTGAGAGAACTTTCAGCAGATCTGTGTATTCCAAAAAATACATTATTACTCCTCTGGGCTTCGCTGGTGAGGATAGAGAGGAGGAAGCTCATCCAAGTCTGTGGGCACGTTGGATATTTAGCGATGTATCCTCGGGTAAGTGTAAAATCTTGGGAAGAAAAGACTTGAAAAAGTTGATAGGATCACTCCCCTCGCAGCCTTCCACCAGGCTGTAAAGGCGAAGATTGTTACGCCTGTTACGATTTTCCAAGTCCTCCACCTGCTTCTGGAGAGATGAGATCTGCATATGCATATGGGTGACCTTGGCTGCAGAGTCCTGAAGAGAAGAGACATCATGCTCCACCGATGACATTCTTTCATCCATCGAAGCCCAGTTGTCAGTAAGAACTTGCAACTTAGCGTTGGTTTCTTCCATAAAAGGGCGCAAGGCCCGTATCTCTTCAAGGAGTAACTCCATCGAAATGACCGAAGAAGATTTGGGAGGCGAAGGTGGATCTTTTTTTAACCTCTTAGGCGTCCTCTTTGCTGAAGACTGTGAGGAGGTTTCCATGGTCGACGTCATCTCACCAGAAGGGGGAGACCGAGAAGCTTCTAAACGGGCTAGTTCCGTAAAAAGCTTGGAATTTTTAATATAATTGCACTTTTGGACCTTGCCAGAACAGTCAGCCATCGACGCGTCTGTGAGGTGCAGGATTACTGAAGACACACAGGCAAACTGGAAGCAAAACAGGTACTTTGCCGGGTTCAGGGAGCGTGAAGTGTAAAAGCAGGTAAAAAGAGTAGGCAAAGAAATATGTCAGGCAAAAAAAAAAAAAAAGAAAAAGACAAAAATACCTAAGAGCCAGGAGACGCAATTTAGGGTCCTAAAATGGCTGCCTGATATGAGGAGAACAGATGAAGTCCATTAAGTCCATAAAAAAAAAATCATAGCAATAAATAAGAAGTCACCTATAGAAGCAGATCCATGACATCTATGCCGCTGGGGGTGCAGGAAGTATTGCAGAGTCGTCGAAACAGCCAGGAGTCCAGTGCGCAGTGAAACGCGCTGCTGAGGGGATCGCGGACATGAAAAAAAACAAAATGGCGGTCGCGGCCGATGCAGAGCCACGACCGGGACTTAAAAGGGCAGCAGGATCCAAAACGAAACCGCCGCGGCGGCAGAAATGGGCTCAGGGCATGCCCGGCATCATCTGACAACAAACACTTCCATCCAATGTTCGTACAGGGAACGCAAACCGCCGGTGAACTCCGGTACGGACGGAGCTCCTACGCCGGCGCCGCCATCCTCCTCGGGCGCCTAGCCACGCCCCCCCAATCTACATGTTTTGAATGTGCCAATTCGCCATTTCGTGAAAAGAACACTCATGTGCCTGCATGAAATATGTCGCACAAGGCAGTGCACACAAAAGTACATTTACACTGTCATTGAAGAAGCTGGCACCTTTTCTAAGAAGCCACTGTTACAAATTAATGGTGTTGCAGAAAGTACATATACATGGGCCCACGGAGGTCTTGATGTCTTGAGACTCGTCAGTTTGTATCACCAACGACAAAGGAGTCTCACAAAATCAAGAGCACTGTGGGAACATGTATATGGAGAATCTGCAACACCATTTAATTCTAACAGTGGCTTCTTAGAAAATGTGCCAGTGTGTTCCATGAAAGTGGAAATGTCGTTTGGTGTGCACTTCCTTGGGAGACGTTTTTCATGCAGGCACATCAGTGTTCTCAACACAAATCATCAAATTTCCACATTTAAAACATGAAGAACTGTTGACAAGTGCTGTGAGTGCCAAGGTACAATTTTTTAAGAGTAACAACTTGAATTATGTCAGTTGTCACATGGCCATTCGTCACCTGATTACACAGTTGGCTACACATATGACCTACGGCCTGTCATAAGCTAATGGGCCTGCAATTGGGTTGAAAAAAAGCCTAGCTGTACTGTGGGGACACCCTCATGGCAAGCCAGAATGTACACACAGATGTCAGCACACAAAGTCCAAACAGCGTTGCATCTGAACCACACACAAGTGCTAAAAATGTATGATCAGGAATCATGTATTTAAAAAACTGACACAGGCTGCAAAGCATGAACATTAAGTACTGGCCAGCATCACAGGGGCACTGCACGGTGATTCTTTGTACAGCCAAGTCTCACACACAAGTCAGACCTGGCAATGAAAAATCAGGGTTGCACATGTATGCCTCTCCCGCACACCCCACCCCATGCCTGAGTCAATGTGATTGATACAGATCAAGAAGTGACACCTCTTATTCAGGGTTACAATAACTGTGCTGGAGAAATAGCTTCATTTACACAACATCACCTTGTGGGGCTGGCAACACATATTTGTGACAAACAACCATCAACAGATTATTGTGAATAGCCACACAGGCACTGCCCAGTGTGAGTATGCACAAGCAAAATGGTGTATCCCTGTCCAGTGGACACATGTAGCACACATTTGTAAAATACTAACTAGGCCAGGGAACAATGCCACAGAGGCAGACCTATGCTGAACCCACAGAGAATGTGCACAGTGTTGGATGACACACATGATTAGGAGGCCAGGGTGTCTCAGGGGACTGTAGTAGTCACTCTGCTCTGTGGTCCTGGAATGAGCTGACTGTACCATGTTCAACCGTCATGGCAATATGCATATCTCCCACTCATGCACATCATGTCTGAGGCCACAACATTGGTCATGCATGCTGCAAGGGTGTTCAGTTGAAAGCTCACACTACTACGTTGAGAATCATCATCAGTGCCAACAAATATGGACCCCCAACATAGTGAACAGGTCATGGCACAGGCAAGGTACCAACAAAAGTCACAGACCACCCTCCCACATGATGCAGAAAGCAATGTGCACTTAGATTTACTGGCACCCTAGATGACCATGTGCAAATGTGATTACACACAGACCAGGGGACACATGTCAAGGAGGGGAAGGGATGAAAAAGAGCACCAGGTGACATTGGGGAACCGAAAATGCACTGCACATATTAACTCTGGGAGTGTATCTAGGCTACAGAGCACTTTCAAAAGCTGGCAACACAAAACACGACAAACAGCCATGTACCTACCCCCTCCTTGCTGCAGTCTCTCCTGTAACTGACTATCGAGCTCAGGGAATACCACTGCCAGGACACGTCTCATGTGGGGGATCAGGCGTCGGCGGCCGCCGTGGGGGCGAGGACTGTCGAGCCCCAGCTAGACCTGGGCGATCCACCGGGTCCAGCACCGGATGTCCTGCCCCTCAGATCTCACGGCCCTGACGATGTTTTTCCAGATCACCCCCTTCTCGTAGGCAGTTACCTGTCAGGATGACAAAGTGACACAACATCAATACACCTGCTCGATGTCCCAGAGACACACATTTGAAAATCATTGAAATGTTGAACAGGGCATAGGATGCAGACAGGAATTACATCATACACAATAAGAAATTTGCCTGTGTGCAAGCCCCAATGCACTACATGGCATTGAAAGTCAACAGGTTGGCATGAGGGGTGCGACACACTCACGGATCATGCCACACACTGTGCAGCACATGCAACAGCAGGCTGAAGGCCAGCACGTGCCAAGCAGTCACATGCCCCACTCCACTGATGCACCATCAGCATACTAGACAGACACACCCAAGCACAGATCACTCGCCTGTCATTGACAACAGCGGATACAACCCTCACTCTGCACATGTGCCACTTGCCAGTGGGGTGTCACAGGTGTCATGCTAGCTCTGCAAGTCAGACACACAGCACGGCTTACTTGTCACATCAGATGGGTTGATCTGTTGCCTCCTCCATGCAGCTGTGGTGCAACACTTCACATAGACACTCACCCACATGACAAGGAACATTCACACACATCAATGTCCATGAGGTCGTACACATCATTTGGACACTCTAACCACAGGGCCACTCAACTCATACACATCTGTGGGTACCTGTCCCACCGGGGGGACCACTGAATCACCTCAGGACAATAGGAAAAAAAGCCACCAAGGATTTGCCAGGCTGAAAGTGTCATGCACTATGCAGTGAAAGTCACAGTAAGCACAATGCAAGTGAGGAGTGCACACAGGAACTACATCATGCTCTGCATGAGAGACATCAGGATGTCTCCCCCCTGGGACCCACTCTAAACAACATTGCATGTCTGTCCCACCTGGACAAAATATTGAAAGTCACACAACCGGTGCATAGGCAAAGGTAGTGGACTCAGCACTCACCTGCTCCCCTGGTCTCCCATACAGCTTGGTGTACTGTGGGAGGAGGACGTCCAGAAAGGCCTCATTCTCCTCCTGGGTGAATGGCTGGGCCCTCTCCACAGCACGTGACATGGTCCAGAGGCAGCAGAGACAGCAGCAGTGTGGTCGACTGGAAAGTTGTGCAGGCAAGTACCCTCTCATGGGTTCTGGCTGCCTTATATCTGTCTTGCTGAGGGGCATTCATTTAGAGGAGTACATAGTGATTGGTCAGACTCATTCGCATCTTACGTTTACTCCAATCCCTTTAAACATACACCAATGACAGCATTCGCATCGTTCAAATTTTGAGCATCATGTCAAGTCAACAACCACTTTGCAACATTGTATTTTGCGGCCAACTGACTGTTCCAGGACACATGATCGACACTTTTCAACTGAAAACTCTGTCTCCATGACAACCAGCATGCATTTAGGGCCTAATACGTGTCCCTTATGTGTCCCCTATGTAATTTTGAAATCCACACACAGGTACGGTGCGTTTCACACATACCCCTACGGCACAAGTACAATGGTGAAACGAAGCATACACACGCGATGATAGCGGGTGTACGGTGCGTTTCACACGTACCCCTACTGCACAAGTACAATGGTGAAACAAAGCGTACACACGCGATGATAGCAGGTGTACGGTGCGTTTCACACGTACCCCTACGGCACAAGTACAATGGTGCAACAAAGCATACACACGCGATGATAGCGGGCGTACGGTGCGTTTCACACGTACGGGTACGCACTAGTTCACACGTACAGGTATGCGCTAGTAGTACAGTGCGTTTGACACCTACGGGTACGCACTAGTTCACATGTACGGGTACGCACTAGTAGTACATTGCGTTTGACACCTACGGGTACGCACTAGTTCACACATACGGGTACGCACTAGTAGTACAGTGCGTTTGACACCTACGGGCACGCACTAGTTCACACGGGTATGCACTAGTTCACACGTACGGGTACGCACTAGTAGTACAGTGCGTTTGACACCTACGGGTACGCACTAGTTCACACGTACGGGTACGCACTAGTAGTAAAGTGCGATTCACACCTACGGGTATGCACTAGTTCACACGTACGGGTACGCATTTCACACACTTACAATGGTAATACAGGAGCACACATGCCAGGAATGGAGGGCTACGAGTCGCACAAGGATGTCCATCAAGTACTTGTCATTGCATACTGTTATGTGCAGGCCCTAGGTGTGGCAGTCAGTGATATTGCATAGGTCCTCTCATCTAGTTGCACAATTGATGTGTGATGACCTGTGGACACATGTCATGTGTGATGGGGCACTATGTGGCACACATCACCTTAACACTTGCCACGTGTGTCTGTAGTCCAACTGTGTCATGCACAGCAGCGGTGGGATGGCACAGTCATCACCACCCGCACCTGTCTCCTGATGCCAGGGACAGGGACACTCTATCAACTGACATGTCACGATCTGCGTGCCCCTTTGTAACTATGTCAGGTGTGTGTCATGTGTTCCCATGAGCTTGATGTCAGTGTTCCGTTAACTGCATCTGCTGTTGGTGCATCCAACATGGGTCTGTGTGGAGATGGGCATGGGACACATCTACGCACACCATGCCACATGTGGATTTCCACCGCTGTAGGGTCTGTGTGCATCGGACATCATATTTTCCCAGTCCTATATGTCTGCGTTGTCCCAATGGCTGTGTCTTTCTCTTGTCACGTGTACCCCTTCATCGCAATGTGTTTGATATGTACATTTGACATTCCTTATGACCTGTGCGTGTGCCATGCAGTCAGCTGTGTGGATGAGATGACATCCTTCCAATGCAGCTATGTGGTTGTGTGTCACTCCGGTGATATCTGTGGCTGTTCACTCAGACTGGCCACCAACTCATTTCAGGGCATGTCATGTAGACTTGACAATGAACAGGTGTATCTGGCTTTTTGTAGGAGTGCCACCAAGCTGGCATATGTGTCCTGTATGTATTGCACACACCCGACTCCATAGTTACCTGATGTGTGTTAGCAGTGTAGCATGTGCTATGTTCATTGACATTGATATTGGCAGACTCTCAATCTTCATTCTTACAAACAATGTCTTGCAGAGCATAGCCTGTCCCAAGAACGATGCCAGACTTGGGTGCCATGAGGGAACGTGCCTGCATCCGATGTTACAGATTCACTCAACAGTTGATTGAGGACTTGACCGACAGGCTGGCACCACACCTTCAACCGCGACACAGGTATCCTACTGCGCTGACCCCAAAGATGAAGGTGATGGCAGCCCTACATTTTTTTGCCACAGGTAGGTTTCAATTCACCATAGCTGATGTTGGTGGCATGTCACAGACAATGTTCAGGCGTGTCCTGCGTGATGTTTTAGCAGCCATGTTGGAGCACCTTGATGAATTCATCACATTTCCTACTCCTGAGGAGTTGACAGATGTCAAAGGTGATTTCTATGCCCTGGGAGGGATGCCCCATGTAATTGGGTCCATTGATGGTACACATGTGGCTTTGGTACCACCACAGGCACAGGAACAAGCTTATCACAATAGAAAACATTACCACTCGATAAATACCCTTGTGGTGTGTCTTGCTAACATGCTGATTTGCCATGTCTGTGCACATTTTCCAGGATCAGCACACGATGCCTACATCATGAGGCACAGCAGGGTCCCACAAATGATGCTGCGGCTGCACAACGAACGAGCATGTCTTGTTGGTGGGTATACTCTGTTTGTCCTGTGTGTTGCGGTATCTTTGGCTCTTACGGCATCTCCTGACCCACTTTTTTACATGATGTTTCCATGTAGGGGACTCTGGCTATCCCAACATGCCATGGCTGCTGACACCTCTCCGCAACCCAAGAACAGCTGCAGATCACCGGTACAACAATGCACATGGGCAGACCAGGCGAGTGATTGAGAGGACGTTTGAACTCCTGAAGAGCCGATTCCGGTGCCTGGACAAGATAGGCGGGTCCCTCCCTTATGCCCTGGAGAAGGTCTGCCGAATCTTCCTCATGTGCTGCATGCTGTACAACATGGCAGTTGAGAAGGCAGTGCCACTCCTCCTGGATCCGGATGAGCAGGAACATCCACCCGTGGAGGATAAAGGGCTTGCTCACGAGGCTAGTGATGAGGAGGAGGAGGAGGAGGAGGATGATATCTGGAGTCAGCTCATACGCAACTTCTTCTCATAATGGTGAGTCACTGGGTATGAGTGTGCAAGCTTGTAGCATTGAGTGGCATGTGTTTCAATGTGTGTGTCCAGCTGACTGAATGCAAAGTGACTTTGATGTGTATTCTGATGTGTCACTCGAGTGATGATGTCATGCCACACAGTTTTGCGGAGAGACTTTCTTTGAAATTTACATGTGTCCAACATTGTTCATGTTTTGTAAATGTCCGTGTGTGCGGCGAGAATTGTTTTAGGTGACTTCTTGTGTGTCTATCATTCCCAGGTTTTTGCGCATGTTGTCTGCTCGTGTCATCGTTGTCCTCCTGCCATTCCTCATGAGGATTACAACGTGTGCTGAATCAGCGTTCCAAGCACGGACATGTGGAAATGTCAGTTTGGGTAAGGATTGCAGCAAGGCTTTTTGATGGTGGTACGGTTTGGGAATGTGTGGGCCTGCTTCTGTGCATGTTGTGGTACCATGCAAACATGTCTTCTCACCATGGAGCATATAACATGTAGCATCACTCCCATGACATGATAGTCACCCTTCTTGCCTGTCATCTGTAGTGGAGTGTGGCGTCTGATGAAGGCATCAATGTGTGTAAACCATGCCTCTGAAACATTGCGGATGCTACGGGTGGACATAGTGTGGGACATCACAACAACAGGCTCTATGGGGAATTGCAGTGTCTCCGTGTGCAGCAGGATGTGGTTGGCTCATACCCTTGACTTGTGTGTCAGTTCATTGGGATTAACATCATTCATGTCATGAAGGGGGGGTCCAGTGTATGTCCCACATGTTCTGTCAACTGACCTGGATGCATTTCCCTTTGTGTGTGTATGTGGAATAAAGGTGTTCAGCACAATCCAAAGGGCCTCATCTCTGTCACTGCAGCTCTCTTGCCAGTTTGCATGCATCATCTATGGCATACTTGTCAAATATTGAGCATATGTGTATGTGTACTTCGGCAACATGCATGCAGTACTTCATGGCTAATAATATCTATTGTGCGTGAAGTCCCTGGTTTTGTATGTATTTGTGCAGGTTGCTCCCCACAACGGGACGTGAACACATGCTGATGGTGTGTCTCCTGTGCGCAGCTCCGCATTTTGTTGCCTGACCCTGTGACCGTCATTTTTGGTGATTGGTCATACATTTTCTCGTAGTGACCCATGAGTTACCTGACACTCCTTCCTTTACATACACCTGTTGCACTGTGCTTTTCTGACCTCCTTGTCTTTGTGTGCTACTTTTTGCCTAGTTTCTCACCCCTTCCGCCTGCTGCTGCGTCACCTGCGGCACCGCCCCACTGAGTGCCCTGATTCGGCAACCCACACACCTTCAAAATGCTCCTCCCTTCCCCCCTCCACCCATTCTTAATGCAGCCAGCAGCTTGTTGGTGCCACTGTTGGGCCAACGCGGTGCCAAAGGCAGGACCGTCTGCGCCTGCAACGTGCACTGTGCATGAGCCTCTGGTCTTTGCATGACCCACGTCACACAACAGGCTCATGCTGCAGCCAAGCTCCAAGCAATGTCCTCCAGACAATCATCCGCCTGCTATCAGGCAACCCCTAAGCACACACACAACACCTTCGCATGCTGAGTGTGCAACTCCAACTGCCTACACAGCGCTGCCCAGCCTACCAGACCCTGTCAGAACAACCAGGTCATGTGCCTCCTACTCCACACCCGCTCCGTCCACCAGCACGCCATTGGACTCTGTTACCTCCTCAACACAACAGCCCCACACATCACCTTCATGACAGTAACCTGGACATAAGCATCCTCAGCACACAACTTCTTCATTGCCATATCAGACGGATACAAGATCACTCACAGGGACGGCCCCAACAATCCCGGAGGATGAATTGCTATTTATTTACAAGTACACCCTCAGAGTCACAAATCCGGGTTTGCAGCAACTCCCTGCTAACCCTCAGAGTAACACTCATCTACAGATATCCAGGCCTACATCCACAATTGTGCTAAGCCATCAACATGTACATCTGCACGCATGCCCTCACCTCCACAGGCTACATGTGGCTGGGGGCCAGTAACTTCTGGAAGGAGGAGAACCACACCACCATCCATCATTGGTCCATCAACATTTTAATCGACGTCTCCCACAAGCAACACACTGCCCCACACCCTGCTAACGATCCCCCAAAGATGCTTGATGTAAGTCACCACAGACAAGCTGTGTGGGACACTCAAAACAACACCCTGAAACCTCACGCACTGGATCAGCAACTGATCCAACAATCTTGCCACATTGACGGACTTTCCTGTGAAGCACAACAACAGTTAAGGCACCTGGGACAAGGCAGACCTACTGGACTCCTACAGACCTAGCCGGACTCTTGTGCACACCGTGCAACGCAAAGAGCCATCAGTTACCTTACAGGCCTGGAAAAGACCACACACAGACATCACCATATCATCAGCAAGGACAAGTGGAGATCCTTCAGATAGTGCTGAGACACCAAAACACACGACATCAAGGAGCTCATCAGCATTGTGAGTGAACTGACAGCAGATCTCCATCCAAGACACCCCACCCTTGCAAGGCAGATCACATCCCTTGCAACTTTGTACCACTGCTATCTCATGGCCATACACAACAGCCTTGGCACACAGAGGCAGAGACAGACAGCACTATTATCCGCAGGACAATCCCCCTCAGGTTCTGGACTCCCGTCAGCAGCAAGTACACCACCTGGCTCATGTGCACCATCCACTCTGGCTCTCCATCAGGCTCCTTCCCACACAACATCTCAACCACATCATTCCCCATCCTTGAAGCCCACGTCCAGCGCGTCCTGACTGTCTCCTTTGAGTTAGCCACATTCCATGGGTGCTGGAGGCATGCAGAGGCCCAGGCCCTTCTTAAACAACGGATGGCAGTACCGCAGGATCTCCTGGTACATCACCCTGCTTCCCTACCCAGAAAATGTCATCCGGAAGACACTCAACAAGCAACTGACAAATTTCCTCCATGCAACCAGCTCCAGGCAACCGGCACCAGACCATATTCCACAGTAATCACACCACTGCAACTGTCATCATTGCCACCACCAACAACAACTTTGCCCTGCTCAACAATAGGGAGCCCGCCCCCCTTGACCTCTCAACGGCATTGTACACCATGTGCTACCACACTGTCAGCTCACACATCTCCAACACTGGTATCCAGAGGAGGGCCCAGGATTAAATCAGAAAGTAGCTCACCAGCAAGGCCCAGGGAGTCTGCCTCCACCCTGCAGCATGTAGTACACTGGGGTCATGTCGCACATGCCCCAGGGCTCTTCTCTCAGCCTGATGATCATCAATGTCTCCATGACCCCCCTCTCCACCATCACATGCGCATACGACCTCATCATCATCTCGTATGCCATTGACACCCAGATGCTCCTCAAACTCACCAAAGAGCCAGCCATTGCCAGATCCAAACTTCAAGAAGGCATGAGATCCGTTGACGAATGGCTGAACATCAGCCACCTGAGGCTGGACTTGGACAGGACTGAGGTCATCATCTGAGGATTGTCCCCTTACGGCTGGGTCAACTCCTTGTGTCCCACTGGTCTGGGCACAGCACCAGCACCCAGTGGCCACGCACGCAAGCTGGTATTCATCATGGACCCATCGCTCACAATTACCATGCAACTCACCACCATCTGTACCTCATGCTGCAACACCCTCCGCATGCTGCAAATGATCCACAGATAGATCCACTACAAGGCAAGACAGACCGTCCCCCAGGTCCAAGACACCAGCCGGCTCAACTACAGCACCGGCCTCTACGTAGAACAACAGCAAAACTGCAGGAGAACTTGTCCACATCCAGGGTGCATCCACACACCTCATCTTCAACATCCCCAGCCCCAGCCCCAGCCACATCACCGTCCACCTGAGATAGCTAGAATGGCTCACTGTCTGCTGCAGGATCACCTTCAGACTCCTCAACCACACTCAGGAGGCAGTCCACAACCCCAGACCCAAAACAAACCTTGGACGTCTGTCATCCAACACCCCGTTGGCCCAACTCCATGCAGCCCACCTTGCCCTGGCCACCATTCATCACATCCACATAAAAACTGCATGCAGGAGATAGTTCTCCCACCTCACCAAACAGACCTGGGACTCCCTCCCCGGGCACATCAACATGACCCATGACCTTTACACCTTCATGATACTCTTCCAAATTGGTCTGTCTGAGCAGTATTACAAGCCCCCCATCAGCAGCTTGAGGCCATCACGGTTGAGTATTGGGCTCCATGTCTGTATTTGGTGATACATTGAGACACATGTATGTCCTCGACCGGACTCAGATCCAAGTGTATGGATGGCTGGAGTTAGTTCCACACTCAGGCATACTTTGACATATCCCCACACGTATGTTGTGGACTCATGCTAAATGACTGCAACATAAAAATTCACATATTAATTATTTAATTATAGCTCTGTGGCATGATTTGTGCACAGAAAAAGGTGCAATGCAGGGACCATAGAATCCAAAGTTCCCAGGCGGAGATGGGATCCTTGCCATTTGAAGTCATCAGAGTCCAGACTACAGTGTTTGGCATCATTAGTCAGATTGTGACCAGCAGGTCCATGTAGCAGATGATGTCAGTCAATGAGGTGATGCTGTCGCCAGGTGACCTGGGAGATGTGGATGTGCCGCTGCCTCTCACGATCTTTTCCGTGGACGACCCACCTTCCTCGGGGGACCCTCAGATGCAGGCCTTGACGATGCTTGGGGCGCTCCGTCGGACGAATCCTCCTCCTCCGCCCTCCCTGTGGTTGGTGGTGGTCTTCGCCTGATAGCACAGGGAGGGTTGGCCATGTTGTCGGCGATCCGACAAAGTGAATGGCTTATGTCCCTTTGCACCGCCAGGAGCTCAGCCAGTCTTGCCTCCATCCGTCCTTGGTGTTCTTGTTGACTGGCGTGTTGCTCGGCCTGCTGGTTCTTGATCTCTGTGAGGGGTCACCACTACCTGGCTGAACTCCCTGGTGTCACGCCGGTATGCCTCCATGATGTTGTGTATGTGTGACATACCGGTCCCTTCAGCTGGCTGGTCAGGTTCTCGCCTCCGCCTGCCTCCACTCCCACCACCCCTGCCCACACGAGCCTGGCCTGCCGTTGTGGGCACATCGGGTCTACGGGACCCCTGAGGGATGGCAGTGGCAATGTTGTCTGCCCCCTCCTGGGTGCCCGGTGCTCCTTGTCCCTCCTGGTCAGACTGGCTCAGTTGTTCACTGCGGGCAGGGCTCCTCGGTGTCTCCTGGGATGTGGCAGGAATGGGGGTGGTGGTTGACACAGATGGTCCTGAACCAGGTTCTGCAGGGGCTTGGACACCAGAGGGTCCAGTTCGGTCGGGGTCATCCGCGGAATGTTGAGAGGCGCCGCTGCCGGTGGGATCAGGTTCCTCTTGGGCCAGGGACTGTGAATCTTCACCCCCATTGTTGGGGGTAGATTCATCACGTTGCCCTGTGTGTGAGAGACAGACAATGTTAATGCTGTTTCATGCAACATGCATGTATCATACACATTCAAGTTGACACTGTTCCTCCAGGTAGTTGTATGTGCCTAGCATTCTCCTCAATGTTCACTTGTGGATGGGTATGTTGCGGGGGACAGATTGATATGTTCTCCTTTGTCTTTGACATGTAGATTTCTGGCTTGGATGCTTCTTTGGCTATGTATTGGTGTTGTTGTGTTACATGTCCATTGTGACAGAGGGTAAATCCATTGCCTGTCCCGGGGGTGTCTGCTTGTGTAAGGGGTGTGTGTGACAGGGCCTGCTGGTGGGTGTAGTGTGATTTGGCAGTGGGGCTCCCAGGTGATGTAGGTGTCCCCCCATGGAGCATGCTGCCATGACAGTGAGTGTGAGTTCCTGTCCTAGATATCTGACTGTGTTGTCTTGGTGTTTGTGTTTGCACTGGTCATAGGAGGGCCTTGTGCTGCCTACAACCGGGCCGAGTGTGAGCTATCTTGTCAGTACTTTCCCAATCCCTGTGCATTGCGCATGGTACATGGGTATGTACCTGGGCCATATGGGGTGAGGGCAATTGTGTCTGATTTGGAGTTCAACAATGTGTTTTGTGCCACCCACCCTCCCATCATACTGGACATCCAATCTTGGGTTGCTGCTTCATGTAGCATGGGACATAGCATGGCCTTGCTTTCTCAATGGAGCATATACATGTTAGTGGCATTAGCGTTATTTTTTACTGTGGTTCTGGCCGGTGAGGGCTTGGGGGTAGTTGCGTGCATTTGGTGTAGTTGGTGTGTGGATGCCATTACCCCCCTGTTACCTAATTTGTTTGTATACTCACCAGGCTCTGGAAGTCCTTGCAGTCCATGTACTCCCACCAGCGGAAGCAGGGCCATCACCTTCTCCTCCCAGGGATGGAAATGTACTGATCTGCGGGGCGCACCACCTCCAGTGATGTTGCTCTGGGCGTAGTCATCATTCATTTTGCGCTTGACCACCCTCCGCAGATCGTACCACCTGGCTTGGCATTCATTCCTGGTCCTACTGATGGGTGCAACAGCATTCATAATACAAAAAGAGTACAAAGTTCCTCTGGTCAGAGAAGGAAAGGTAATAGTATCAGCGGGATTGTCGTGTGTCACGGAAGGGGGAAACCCTTTTGTTGGAACTAGGGCTCTCACACACCCAGCAAGCTAGGTGTCATGCTTCATCATTTGAGCCTGCCCCTCGTCAGGTCGGCGCTGCAATTCCTGACGGGCTCCCAATAATGGGGCTCTTTGGCGGGGATCTTCTGTTCCTGCCGAAGGGTGCTGTGGGGGTAAGGGGCCCTAGAATGTGTAGATGTGGTGAAAGGATAAAATAGGTACTGTTTGTCCACGAAAAAATGTATTTAATAAAGTGGTAAACAGCCTAGTTAAAAGAAATGAAAAAATGAGGTGGGTATAGCTACTAGTGATTATGACGCTAGTTGTGTATTCCCTACACTCAGGAAGATCAACATGTTTCTTGCCTATACAGCCAGCAATTGGTCACGGCAATTCATCAGGATCAAAAAAACATAAACTATCTACAACGAAGGTATGTGGATCCTACATACCAAAGAGGTGCTCAGAAGTAACCTAGGGAAAGATGGGAAACAGAGAAAACACATGACAGTATACCACATGATAAATTACACACACACAACAAAAATAAGCTGTGATCATCAAGAGACTCCTGGGGAAATGCTCCCAGGAGGGTAATGAAAGGTCACTAATGACGAGACAGAACCAAAGACAGGACTAAGGGCGGAGACACGAGGGGGAGGTGAAAAACTCACCTCATGTACTTGCAAGACAATCTTGCAGCAGTCTCCGGCGGGTAAAAAGGACTCCAACGTGGGTCCTGGGGTAAAAACCGGGAAGGGGAATGTTAAAACCTGCAAAGATCAAAACCCGTGTATGGCGCGATCGTCCCAACAATCCAAGGGGGTGAGTGAAGTGCAGGAAGGTAAAGGCAGCCTTACATTTCATAATGTACAACAGCATTCACCCCATCGACGATCCTCTGTCACAGGCGTGATTTTTCAGCTATGCTGGTCTGTCTGACCAATGTTCCAAACAGCTGTGGCTCGACTCTGATGACTTCATTGACAAGGATCTCCAGCTCCTCCCATGTGAACTTTGGATTCTTGTCTGTGGGCATGGTGTGGGGTGAGGGTATGGATGTTCGAGGGTGTGTGGATCTGCATGTGATGGTGTGGGTGTGAATGTGAAGAGGGGGTCTGTGTGAAGGAGGTTGTGTGAAGGTGTATATGTTAAGGTGGATGGGGATGGGTGCAGTTGTTGGTGTGTGCTCTCTAGCTGCAGTGAGTCTGTTGCAAAGGCTCATGGTTTGTGTGTGTGGGCCCTTTTTATTGGTCCATTTGTGGGTGGGCCTTAGTTTGAATTTTTGGTGGGTGTGTTATAAGGGGTGGTTGTGTGTTTGCCCCTCTGTTTGCCTGTTTGGATGTGTCCAGGTCAGTCATTTCCATTTTTAGTGCACTGTAGACGTGTTTTGTGGTGTTGTGCGAGCCGAATAGACCCTCCTTGTGCTGTTTTACAGTGTCCGTTGTTCAGTACGGTACAGGGGTATGAGTCATACAGGCACACACCCCCATGCGTTGTGTATGTACGGTGTGTACACGGACATTGCTATGTACCGTGCGTACACCGCCATTGCATATGTACGATGCGTACACCGGCATTGCTATGTACGGTGCGTACACCGCCATTGCGTATGTATGGTGCGTACACCGCCATTGCTATGTACAGTGCGTTCACCGCCATTGCTATGTACGGTGCATACACCGCCATTGCGTATGTACGGTGCGTACTGTGGTAAATATTTCATTACCGGTACTATTTTTTATGCGGTAAAGTCTATTAAGAATAACTCAGTAAATATAAGAGGCAGAATCCGTGGTATTAGAGGGTTTAAAAGGCTTTATTCCTATACAAAGGAATACAATTCGAATTGTAGGCTTTCTATTCCATCACCACGAAAGTTCAGGAAGGAAGGGCATACATTATTGACAGATAGGCAGTTTTATAGAAAATACATTACAGTGAAACAGATGCAAGAGGCGTAACAGCTGATAGTACAGATAAAAGGTGCATACGTAACTAATAGAGGCGGATGTATGGGCGTAATTTAATAAACGTCATCATACATGATGTCACAAGTGGGTGGATCCATAAGAGAATCTTGCAATGTCAGCAGAAATATTTGACAGAGATGCGCGCGCAGCCGCATGACGTGTGATTGACGTGCAACTAGAGGGTGAAGGGGACTTGACATTTAGCTCTACATGTGGAGACAGAAGTCTGGGGGTCATGTCAACCTAATCCCAAATCATATCTAATATCCTATGTTTAAAGAACTGTGTTATCCAAAAGGAGAGGTCTCTAGGATAGAATCTATTCTATACTGACTGTTAGTGCGTGTACAAGCGTCTAAGTGTCTACACTAGATGCGAGGGGGTAGGAATATTCCATGGTAACGGGGCTATGAATTACTTGCATGAGGACAGCGAGGCCTGGCCCTTTGCACGGTAGCTGGAGGAATGTTTACCTAAACTACTAGACAGGAATGCATCGGATGAGGAGCGGAGTAGATAATCTTGAAGGTGAAATACAGTTTTTGGCAGGCGACAGGCTGGATCAGGCACCGCTAGCCGCGCAGGGAGTAGGACAAAGTTCATGGATACAGATGCAGGCTCAGACTGGAGCTTTCAGAAGCAGAAGGCAGGAAAAGGCTTGATGACAGAATTCGGGGCCTACTCGCCTGAATCTGTAAAATGTGGAAAGTGAACCACATAAAGTCGGTGGCCTTTCATACTTAGGAATGGAATATCTGACCCATTCATGGCGAATCTGAAAGAGGACATGCTGACGGTGGACGCACATATATTTGCGTCTTCAAAACTGGAGCAGGAGGGAACATACATGTACTTATAGCATGTACATGGAGCCGTTGGGGTCTACGATAGGGGACATAACTGATCACAAGATTCATATTTCCTCATTCCCTCCTTGTCCCCTACGGACCCTCAGGAGATATCGATCTTCATCAATCCATCGATCTGTTCATTTGTTCTTCTTTCTTCTTCCGGTATTTTGAACGAAAACTTGGATGTGGGATACACGATGTGGCACACAGACCACAAATCGCTGGCCCACATTGTAGACATAAGCAGCAACTGAATAGTATGAGAAAGCCAATACCTAGGAAGGATAGGATTCTCCATCCCCAGACTGACAACACGCCCCAGAACCAACCGGACCAAGTCCACGTGCCTGGACTCTGGTGTATCTGGCTTACAATCTTATGAAGGCGAGTTATGGCTTTATATACTGACGGCGAATTTTCTGGTATGAAAATGCAGCAACTTGATCCGATGACCCTACAAGCTCCGCCCCTATCGGCCAGGATGACGTCAAGGACAAGACGATTTTGAAGCACAACAATCCGCATAGCAGACTGCTCTTCTGTTAAATTGCCTAAGGCGGAAATAGTTTCGTTCACTACTGCTTCAAGGGTTCTGGTTAATCTACGTATCAGCTTACTATTAGTCTGTACCTATATAGGGAAAGAAACCTTTATTGAAATCGGTGTATTTTTCCCATGCTGTTTCAGTGTAATCGACAATTGGGAGATCTCTCTGCTGTCTATTGTGTACTAAATGGGTATTTCTATGATAATCAGGAGGAGCTAGGAAAACAGGTGGTAGAAGGAATGCTATATAACAGGTACCATCCCAATCTAGAGGTAGACGTATATATGCGGTCTGGCCACATATAAAGTAGGAATGGCGAGAAGCTCTAAATGTAGACTTGCCTTGATCACTGAATTTTATTACAGTGGTGCATTTACTATGGCCCATGTGTATGGAACCATTCTTCCTTACACATAATTCCCCTTTTACTGGGAATACTGACATGGAGGTCAGGATTGGTGTGGCTTCAGATTCAACGTTCAGGATCATAAGGTTAAGTGTAAAATTACCTAATCCAGATACTTCATTTTCTAGATCAGTTCCTGTTCTTCTGGGAAGTCCCTCCTTGTTAGGGTAGCAGACTTTAAGCAAAACTAAGTTCAGGTTTCCCCATACCCAGTTGTCTTGATAAACTGCGGAATTTGAATCTAGGGAATTAATCAAACTAAACCATGCTCCACAGGAGCCATTGTGTGTGAACGGATAGGGAAAGAGGGGCAAAACTCCCTTATAGTTCTGATAGGGAGGGAGTCGGCCACATATCCAACAATTTGTGGCATTGCTGGTTTGATGGGAATGATGTAACATACTAATGAATGTGTTGTTGCGCAGCGCAAATCTATAGGACAACTCATGCGGAGGTAATTCGCTAAAAGAATGTTCTGCAGTTACATCGTAAGCACGCTTAAGAATAGGGTAATACATGTGCAATAGTATGCTGACAATGATGATCAGAAGACTTAGAAAAAACAAAATTAATAATGTTACCGTGCAGTGACTACGAAATGATTTACAATACGCATGCTTCTTAAGCTGCATCTGATGATTTCTTTCTCTATTCCGGTCTAGAGGATACATGTCAGAGACAAATTCAACCGATTCACCTTGGAGAGGACTTAAACAATCAAATTGTCTGACTTACTAGACCTTAATTTTAGTTTGTAAAGTTCTGAGTTTGTTAATTCAGCCAAGGGGAGCTTTGAGTCTGTCTGTGAGGGAATGCAGGGCTGAACGTTCACACTAGATGGTAGTCCATAAAATTTCTTGATATGACTCGAGTGCAACCACCCTTTGCGTCCTTCAATCTTCACGGCTGTCCTTGTAGTTAGTAGAACCAACTTTGGCGAGGTCCATCTAGGCTCCAGTTGGGTCTTTCGGTCGAAATTCCTGACAAAAACCAGGTCGCCAGGAACCACGTCATGGGGCTTCACCTCAGTATTGTCGGGAAAAGCTGCGGCTACCTGTGAACGACAAGATTGTAGTGCAGACATCAAGGAAGCCAGGTAATCTGTCAGCATATTACAGTCAACATCAGTGATTTTGCGAGGTATAGGCGTCCCCCACATATTTGGTGGTCTACCGAAGATCACCTCGTACGGGGATAGCCCTGTTCGAGAATGTGCTACCATTCTCATGTAAAAGAGCGCAACTGGTAAGGCTACTATCCAATCGACACCTTTTTCTCTACATATTTTGGACAATCTAATTTTCAGAGTTTGATTATGGCGTTCCACGAGACCTGCCGCCTCGGGATGTCGGACACAGTGGAATTTCCATTGGTAGCCTAACAGAAGGGAAACGTGTTTCATTAGTTCGGATGAGAACGGCTGGCCATTATCTGAGTAGACAACACGTGGTAAACCGTACCGTGGGAAGAATTCTCGAACTAACTGTTTGGCAGTAGTCGGGGCAGTGTAATCTGAAACCGGGTATGCTTCTGTCCAACGGGAAAGAGCACAGACAACTACGAGAACATATTTGAATCCTCGACATCGTTCCATCTGGATATAATCCATCTGGAGGGCTTCAAAAGCATGATCGGGAGTTTGAAATCCACCCTGCTCTACGGGGATGCTTTTACCTGGATTAAACTGACAACATATCATACAGGTACGAACTTTTTGTTTAGCTGCTGCTCGCAGGTGTTTGTTGAACCAAATGTGTTGAATGCTGTCTAGCATAGCTTTTTCTCCTAGGTGCGCTGGACTATGTATAGTGTTAATGATGACTTGAACCATTGAGTCGGGAAGAAACCATATAGATTTTTCCTTCGTCATCCATCCTTGATCCGTTTGGATCCCTCCTAATTCAGTCCATTTCTTTATTTCTTCTGGTGTAGCATGTGTCTGTATGTCAATTACATCAAGGGCGGGATCCTTAACTGTCATGCAATGTGTTGGTGTCGGAACTATTGTCTTTGTCGTGTCAGTTGTGTGAGTCTGATTCTGAGCAGTCTGTTTAGCTGTTCTGTCAGCTAGGTCATTACCCTGGGAAATGATATCGATAACTTTTGTGTGGGCTTTGCATTTCATAATCGATATTACAGTAGGTAGATGAATCGCGTCTAATAGGGCTTGAATGAGGGGTCCGTGTTGGATGTGGGCACCGTGAGAAGTTAAATAACCTCTCTCTCGCCACAGTACGCCGAAGTCATGGACGACTCCGAATGCATAACGGGAATCTGTGTATATATTGACTTTCTTATTTTTGGCTTGAATACAGGCTTGTGTCAGAGCGGTGAGCTCTGCTGCTTGAGCTGACAAAGTGTTAATACAATTTGTTTCAATGACTTCAGTGTCTGTTGTAACTGCGTAAGCGGCCACTAACTCTCCTGTACTTGTTCTCATACATGACCCATCTACATACAATGTCAAGTCTGGATCTGACAAAGGGATATCTGTCAAGTCTTGTCTGGGTTTCGTCGTGATAGTAATGACTTCGACACAATCATGTGCCAATGGATCTGTTCCGCCTACTGGTAACAGTGTGGCAGGATTTAACGTATTACAACGTCTGATTTCTATATGTGGCTGAAACAATGTTAATTCGTAACCGGTGAGTCTCGCTATAGTCAAGTGTTGTGTTTGTGTGCGGTTCAAGAGAACCTCTACTGCGTGTGGTACTTGTACTGTCAATTGGTGTCCTAACACTATGGCATCGCTTTGTCTGATTGCTAAAGCTGTTGCTGCCACCGATTTCAGGCACGCAGGAAGTGCCTGAGCTACTGGATCTAATGTACTAGAGAAATAAGCACATGGTTTGTGTGATCCTGCTTGTTCCTGAGTGAGCACTGACAAGGCAGTACCTTCGCGTTCTGGAACAAAAAGTGTAAACTGTTTACTGTAACATGGTGTTGCTAAAACAGGTGCTTGGCATAAAGCTTTCTTTAAGCTTTCAAAGGCGTGTGTATGTTTTTGAGTCCAAGGGAGGACAGTCGATGTGGCTGCCTCCTGTGTTGTCAACTGGATGAGTGGTTTTGCTAGAAATGCATATTGAGGGATCCACTGCCTACAGTATGAAGTGAGGCCTATAAAAGCCCGCACCTCCTTTTGTGTCTTGGGTGGTGGCATGTTAGCAATTAACTGGATGCGGTCGGGTGTAAGCTGCCTTCCCTCCTTGGACAGCGAGTGCCCAAGGTAAACAACTCGCTGGACACAGAATTGCAGCTTAGAAGGGGACACCTTGTGCCCCTTGTCGGCCAGAAATTTCAAAACCGTCAGTGACGCTGTCTCACATTCAGGTTCGCTTCGGGCGGTGATCAGCAGATCATCGACATATTGAAGCAAGGCAGTGTTAACTGGCATGTGGATACTGTCAAGTTCTCGTTTCAGTGCTTGGCTATAGATGCTGGGGCTTTCTGTAAACCCTTGAGGTGCGCGTGTGAATTTAAAACTTCGTCCATTTAAACTGAATCCGAACAGATATTGACTTTCCGGATCTATTGGGACACTAAAGAAAGCATTCTTGAGATCAATTACAGTGAAGAACGTTGCTTCTGAGTCAATAGCTGTGAGTAATGAAGAGATATCTGGGACCACAGGGTATTGCGGTACAATACATTTGTTCAATTCGCATAGATCAATAACTAATCGATATACTGGTGGTGCTTTTGGATCCGTTCTTTTAAGAATCGGAATTATCGGGGAATTACATACATTGGAGTCGGTTTCGACAACCACTCCTTGTGCAATGAGCTCGTTAATGATTTGCAGTAAAGCCACTACAGCATCTGGTGGTAACTTGTATTGTCGCATTCGTGGTAGTACTATTCCTGTTTTCAGTGTAACTCGATATGGTGTAATGTTCATGCAACCAACATCAGTGGGGCCTTGTGCCCATAAATGTGTAGGTAAATTCTGCAGTCGGTGATCCATGTCTCTGGACACGTAGTGACCTTTAAAGTCACGTAAAAATAGTCGTACTCCTTCCGGAGAACAACATATAATGGCTCCTAGAGCTTTCAATGTTTTTATACCTAACAAGTTTTCTGGACAAGATTTAGTAAGCAATAAATCTGTAGTACATGTCAATGGACCGACCGTAAGTGGAAGAGGTTGTGTTACGTCATTGATTATAGGTTTTCCTGAGAATCCAAGGGAAATATTCTGTGAGCCTGAGAGGGGTGCCCCTGGAACTTCACTTCGTCTTATAGTTGTTCTGCTTGCCCCTGTATCAAGTAAAAACTTTCTGTCTTCCCCTAATAGTTCACTATGTACATAAGGTCCCTCTTGGTCTACAGGAACCTCTATAAGGGGTAAGCCAACTTCCCTCTCTAGGCTATTTCATGTGTATCGCTGATAATCGGGATAATCTGCTTGTGCATACTGATACATCTGTTGTGTTGTTGCTTGTGTTGCAGCAATAGGCTGCGCTTGTGGTGGTGCTACGATCTGTTGTGGAGCTGCCTGTTGCGGAGCTAGTTGTTGCGGAGCTAACCTAGGTTGTGCATGCTGAGGGATTTGTTGTTGATTCTGATCCTGTCTAGGTGGACGTGGTCTTTCCTGCGTTCTACCTGTGGCAATATTATGTTTCAGGACTGGACAATCGTGTATATAATGACCTTGTTGTTTACAATAGTTGCATGTCCCTTTCGCAGGACCTGCGGAATCACCCCTTTGATGACCATCGGCTGGAACTGACTGTGCAACAAGCATTTTCATTTTTGTATCTTTCATACGTCTTTGTTCGTGTTCTTGTTCTTCTCTAATTCTATTGTGGTGATATTGTAACATCTGTAACATCTGTGATGGGGTATTACCTTGCCAGGTACTTTCGAATTTCAATACTCTATTCTTGACTTGCAGCAGAGAATTTTCAACTAATTTTGTCACAAACAGATGTGGATATGACTCACTACTGGCTTTTATGCCACTATTTATACTAAAACATTTTTCAAATCGGGAATAGAAATCACTAGTGTCTTCATCTGGCTTTTTTTTACAGGCTGAGATTGCACCCCAGTCTTCCTTTTTCGTAGTTAATAAACGTGGCAATACCTGTATTAGTAATCCTGCTAGTGTTGTAGTCTTTTCCCCAAGCCCTGCTCCTGCAGCTCGGGCCCTTTCTTCGTTTTCTAATGCTATCCAATCTATCTTTTGGTCTCCCACCTCCCATTCCTTTTCTTTGAGTTTCTCATAAACACCGGCGGGTAATAGGACTTTTAATATTTTCATAATGTCGGGGTAGGTATACTCTCCCATGAGTAACATGTCTTTTATTTCACGGTGGAAACCTGCTGGGTCCTTGTCATGGCTGGGTACTACTTTCTTCATTTCTAATAATTCCAGTTTAGTTATAGGCGTGTACACAAACACGCGTGTAAAATTATTACCGTCACCTCTGATTGGGTGTACTTCGCGTAACGGGTTCTGTCTATCTATGTGATACATTCTTCTTCCCATGATGGGAACTGGAACGTGTTCTGGGCATACGAAATTTAAATATTGGTTTCGAAATTCTAGAATTTCTTTAATCAAATCAGTACCTGACCCTCTCCATATGTTCGTGAGTAGTTCTGTCAATATGTCAGGTAAAGGTCCTGGATCGGAGTGTTGGCTTTTATATAATATAAGGAGGTGTTGAATCATGTATATACTAGCTAAACGCTGTTCGTATGGGTCAAGATTCAGAAACGTGTGTGCAAGTACATCATCATTGTATTCGCCGGGACTGTCAGCCCATTGTACTGCTGACCTGGCTAATTCTTGTTCGTCCATGGAATCGAGCATGTGGTACCCCCTTCGATCTCGGAGTAATTTATCAGCGGCTTGGAATAGGTGTTCAGGGGATTTTGTATTTAACATAGGGTTGGGAAAATGTCTATTATATTCTGGACGTATTGGACGTATCGGGTCGTTAAAACCTCTGGTATTATTATGGGGTCTTCCTCTACCTACATAAGCTATCGTTTCTAATTGCTCTGATTCTTGCTCCTCCTCTTCTTCTGATTCTACTCTGTCTGTTTCTCGTCTTTCTTTATGTATTCGTTCTACTTCCTTGCGGATCTTTCGACACATGGCGATTATACACGCCTGTCTATCATGTTTCTCTTCTGATATGTTCTGACCCCATTTGGCAAGTCTTTGCATGGTATCGTGATCTGCCCCAGGCCTGTCTTGATTCCTAATTACACAATTTATGAAAAAACGTAGTAGTTGTCTTTGGACATCCACTTTCTGGTATTCCATAGCTTCGTTAATACTTTCTGGACCTCGCCCTGTTTGGACAAAGCGATATATTTCGTCTAGGTGTTCACCCATTCCTGGTATCGTCATTAAATATAATGTAGCTCGTCTTATACGTAGTGATGATATGAGCAATTTATCCTGTCTACCTGGTACTGGGTCGTATCTACAATCCACAAGCTGTTCTTTAAACATGTCGGATGTCGCTAGTTGGGGTGTACGTTGGAGTGCTAAATCTCTAAGGGTCTGTTTATTTCGCGGCGGTGTGGCAAACATGTCTGTCGTACCTCCTGTAGCACCATCTGAGGTGCTAGGCACGAAAGGATTCGTTGGGCGTAGGATAGAGATTGTAGATGCGGGAAAAACTGTAGAAACGGACGGGCCTGTTGGAACTTGTGTAGGAGTTTGTAGTTGCGGGGATACAGACGAATGCTCTTGGTGTTGAACACCATCGGCAAGCGGTGGGGGTGGTATGGCATTAGCATACTCGGGAGCTGCGTCATCTAAATAGGAGGAAAGGAAAACGTCCTTTGCTGTTTTGGGATGTGTTTTGGGATGTGCTTTTATCGGGAGCAATGGAGGAGTTAAGTCTTTTGGTATTTCCGGGGTAGCCTTAGGTAACCCTTCGGCCAGAAGAGGATACATACCATTCATAAGAGTGTTTCTTTGTCTATCTACTTGTTCTGATTTTACTCGGGTACCTTCCTCAAGTAATAGATTTTCTCGGGTTTTATTTGAATTCTCTCTACCTTTCTCTTCCTGTCTGAGTGCTTTTTCTGTACGTCTATATGATTCTTTACGCCATAATTCAATGGCATCTTTCTGTGACTGTCTGGCTTTCTTTTTCCATAATTCTTCTTCTACTCTCATGATGCAATCTGCATCCCAGGTCCCCGCTGCGGGCCATCTCTGACTCTCTGGTAATTCTTTGGTGTAGTCCACCCATAAATCAAGAAATAATACGGCATCTAGGCCATGCTTATGATACATAAAGTACCCTGGAGTGTCCCTAGGTGGGATGGGAACAGCTTCTTCGAGTACACCTTTTCTAGTTTTGATCTGTCTTAGTTTCGAAAAGAGCGGCATTTTTAGACCTTATTACTAGAACACACTTTATACAAGAAAACACAATAATGAACAGTCATTCACACCACAATATATAGAACGTATTTAAAACATTTTAACACTTAACAGTTTTACGAACAATAATAACTAATAGAAAACTAGTTACTGACATAATACTGACACTAGATAGTACTTATTTATATGCAAGACATACTATATATACTGCTAAACAGTACAGATACACTGCTAAAACAGTGCATACCGGATTTGTGTACCCAAACCCGTCTTGACCGGCACAGACTATGTGCACGTTAAATGCCTCCCCGGTAATGGTACTCACCGGGTAGCTCGGAACGGAAAGCCTCGGAACGGAACTGAAACTGGACCGGACTGGACTCGACTCGACTGGACTCGGAACTTCGGAACCTGGTGGGCCTCTGTATACCTCGGATCTTGCTCTCTCAGCTAGGCTCTTGGTCGGGATACTTCGCACTTCTCACCGCCTCGTCTGGGTGTTGATCGCAGCCTCAGTCGTCCCCGCTTGGCCGGAGGGAGATACAGGAAATCCTGCAGGTACGCGTTTTTGTCCGTTCAGCTGTGGCAGGAGACCGGGCCTGCAACGCACCGCCGGCGCGTGAGATGAGAAAGTGTCCCTATTCGGGCGCCAATTTATGTGGTAAATATTTCATTACCGGTACTATTTTTTATGCGGTAAAGTCTATTAAGAATAACTCAGTAAATATAAGAGGCAGAATCCGTGGTATTAGAGGGTTTAAAAGGCTTTATTCCTATACAAAGGAATACAATTCGAATTGTAGGCTTTCTATTCCATCACCACGAAAGTTCAGGAAGGAAGGGCATACATTATTGACAGATAGGCAGTTTTATAGAAAATACATTACAGTGAAACAGATGCAAGAGGCGTAACAGCTGATAGTACAGATAAAAGGTGCATACGTAACTAATAGAGGCGGATGTATGGGCGTAATTTAATAAACGTCATCATACATGATGTCACAAGTGGGTGGATCCATAAGAGAATCTTGCAATGTCAGCAGAAATATTTGACAGAGATGCGCGCGCAGCCGCATGACGTGTGATTGACTTGCAACTAGAGGGTGAAGGGGACTTGACATTTAGCTCTACATGTGGAGACAGAAGTCTGGGGGTCATGTCAACCTAATCCCAAATCATATCTAATATCCTATGTTTAAAGAACTGTGTTATCCAAAAGGAGAGGTCTCTAGGATAGAATCTATTCTATACTGACTGTTAGTGCGTGTACAAGCGTCTAAGTGTCTACACTAGATTCGAGGGGGTAGGAATATTCCATGGTAACGGGGCTATGAATTACTTGCATGAGGACAGCGAGGCCTGGCCCTTTGCACGGTAGCTGGAGGAATGTTTACCTAAACTACTAGACAGGAATGCATCGGATGAGGAGCGGAGTAGATAATCTTGAAGGTGAAATACAGTTTTTGGCAGGCGACAGGCTGGATCAGGCACCGCTAGACGCGCAGGGAGTAGGACAAAGTTCATGGATACAGATGCAGGCTCAGACTGGAGCTTTCAGAAGCAGAAGGCAGGAAAAGGCTTGATGACAGAATTCGGGGCCTACTCGCCTGAATCTGTAAAATGTGGAAAGTGAACCACATAAAGTCGGTGGCCTTTCATACTTAGGAATGGAATATCTGACCCATTCATGGCGAATCTGAAAGAGGACATGTTGACGGTGGACGCACATATATTTGCGTCTTCAAAACTGGAGCAGGAGGGAACATACATGTACTTATAGCATGTACATGGAGCCGTTGGGGTCTACGATAGGGGACATAACTGATCACAAGATTCATATTTCCTCAGTACACAGCCATTGCGTATGTACAAGTCATTCTCCGTGTACGGGACGTTTTCCGTACGATTCGTAAATCGGAAAGCCGGTCCGGATCGTACTTGTACGCTCAGACTGTATTTTTATGATTTGTACGGAAAAGTGTCCGGGTCCATCTCGTACAACTTTTCCCGCTACGATTTGTACGGATCGGGCCGATCCATATGTACTTTTTCCCGTACGAATCTTACTTCACGGGTCGGACGCGACTTGTACGATTAGTACAGAAAAAAATATGGATACGACTCGTACGGGAAAAATAAATAAAGGATTGGAATCGACCCTCGAGACTTTAAAAAAGTAGGTATTCAACATGAGGCACAATCCAAATGACATTTTGAATCAATTTTTCTACAGTCCAGAAAATCAATTTTCTGATGAAAAACGATGACCCGTGACCTGTCGAACTTTCTCCAGATCTTCAGAAATGGTAATTTTTTAATGATGAATTTTTTGACTGTAAATGACTATTGCATGTGAATTATCACTTTTGGAACTAAAATAAGAGTGTTTGGAGTCATTTTAGTGCCTGAAATTGGTCGAAATAGAAGCATCTGAGTAGGAGAAAAAGTCTGCAAAAATGGCAATTTTGGTCACATTGAGGCTTCAAAAAGTAGTTATTCAACATGAGGCACAATCCAAATGACATGTTGAATCAATTTTTCCACAGTCCCAGAAAATCAATTTTCTGATAAAAAACGATGATCCGTGACCTGTCGTAATTTCTCCAGCTGGTCAGAAATGGTAATTTTTTAATGTTTAATTTTTTGACTGTAAATGAGTTTTGCATGTGAATTAGAACTCTTGGAACTAAAATTAATGTCTGAAATTGATAGCTTCTGAGCAGGAGAAAAAGTCTGTAAAAATGGCAATTTTGGTCACATTGAGGCTTTAAAAAGTAGTTATTCAACATGAGGCACAATCCAAATGACAGTTTGAATCAATTTTTCTACAGTCCAAAAAAACAATTTTCTGATGAAAAACTATGATCCGTGACCTGTCAAACTTTCTCCAGGTGGTCAGAAGTGGTAATTTTGTAATGTTTAATTTTTTGACTGTAAATGACTTTTGCATGTGAATTAGTACTCTTGGAACTAAAATAAGTGTGTTTAGAGTCATTTTAATGCCTGAAATTGGTCGAAATAGAATCTTCTGAGTAGGAGAAAAAGTCTATAAAAATGGCAATTTTGGTCACTGTTAGGCTTTAAAAAGTGGGTGTTCAACAGGAGGCACAATCTAATTGACATTTTGAAATATTTTTTGTAGAGTCCAAGAAATCAACTTTCTGATGAAAAACGATGATCCCAGACCTTTCGAACCTTCTCCAGATGGTCAGGAATATTGATTTTTTAATGTTTATTCTTTTGAATGCAAATAAATATTGTATTTGAAATATCACTTTTGGAACTAAAATAAGTGTGTTTAGAGTCATTTTCTCCCTGAAATCGGTCAAAATAAAAGCTTCTGACTAGGAGGAAATGTCTGCAAATATGACAATTTAGGTCACATCGAGGCTTTAAAAAGTAGTTATTCAACATGAGGCACAATCCAAACGACATTTTGAATACATTTTTCTACAGTCCAAAAAATCAATTTTCTGATGAAAAATGACCCGTGACCTGTCGAACTTTCTCCAGATGGTCAGAAATGGTCATTTATTAATGTTGAATTTTTTTACTGTAAATGACTATTGCATGTGAATTATCAATTTTGGAACTAAAATAAGTGTGTTTAGAGTAATTTTAACCCCTTCGCTGCGGCAGGAATTCCGCCGCAGCGCTGGGGGGTGCGGGGGGGGCAGCACGGTGGCGCTGTGCTCAAGACGGAGCCGCTCCGTCATGAGCCACGGTTGAGCTGTGTTCATGACGGAGCGGTTCCGTCATGACTCCGCCCAGTTGCGTTGTCCCCCCGCACAGGCGGGGAAACAGAGCCGCGTGGGCGGAGCAGCCGCCAACGGTCGTGGCATGACGGAACCGCTCCGTCATGAGCACACGGCAACCGTGGCTCATGACGGAGCGGTTCCGTCATGAGCGGGGAAGGGGTTAATGTCTGAAATTGATAGCTTCTGAGCAGGAGAAAAAGTCTGTAAAAATGGCAATTTTGCTCACATTGAGGCTTTAAAAAGTAGTTATTCAACATGAGGCACAATTCAAATGACATTTTGAATCAATTTTTCTACAGTCCAAAAAATCAATTTTCTGATGAAAAACGACCAGTCGAACTTTATCCAGATGGTCAGAAATGGAAATTTTTTAGTGTTTTGTCTTTTGACTGTAAATGACTATTGCATGTGAATTATAACTCTTGGAACTAAAATAAGTGTGTTTAGAGTCATTTTAATGCCTGAAATTGGCCGAAATAGAAGCTTCTGAGTAGGAGAAAAAGTCCGTAAAAATGGCAATTTTGGTCACATTGAGACTTTAAAAAGTAGTTATACAACATGAGGCACAACCCAAATGACATTTTGAATCAATTTTTCTACAGTCCAAAAAATCATTTTTCTGATTAAAAACGATGACCAGTGACCTGTTGAACTTTCTGCAGAAGGTCAGAAATGGGAATTTTTTTAATGTTTAATTTTTTGACTGTAAATGACTATACATGTGAATTACCACTTTTGGAACTAAAATAAGATTGTTTAGAGTCATTTTAATGCCTGAAATTGTTCGAAATAGAAGCTTCTGAGTAGGAGAAAAAGTCTGTAAAAATGGCAATTTTGGTCACTGTTAGGCTTTAAAAAGTTTTTCTACAGTCCAAAAAATCAATTTTCTGATGAAAAACGATGACCCGTGATCTGTCGAACTATCTCCAGATGGTCAGAAATGGTAATTTTTGTATGTTTAATTTTTTTACTGCAAATGACTATTGCATGTGAATTAGTACTCTTGAAACTAAAATAAGTGTGTTTAGAGTAATTTTAATGTCTGAAATTGATTGAAATAGAAGATTCTGAGCAGGAGAAAAAGTCTGTAAAAATGGCAATTTTGGTCACATTGAGGCTTTAAAAAGTAGTTATTCAACATGAGGCACAATTCAAATGACATTTTGAATCAATTTTTCTACAGACCAAAAAATCAATTTTCTGATGAAAAACGATGATCCGTGATCTGTCGAACTTTCTCCAGATGGTCAGAAAGGGTAATTTTTTAATGTTTAATTTTTTTACTGTAAATGACTATTGCATGTGAATTAGTACTCTTGGAACTAAAAAAAGTGTGTTTAGAGTAATTTTAATGTCTGAAATTGGTCGAAATAAAAATGGTAATTTTGGTTACATTGAGACTTTAAAAAGTAGTCATTCAACATGAGGATCAATCCAAATGACATTTTGAATACATTTTTCTACAGTCCAAAAAATCCAATTTCTATTGAAAAACGATGACCCGTGCCCTGTCGAACTTTCTCCAGATGGTCAGAAATGGTAATTTTTTAATATTTAATTTTTTGACTGTAAATGACTTTTGCGTGTGAATTAGTACTCTTGGAACTAAAACAAGTGTGTTTAGAGTAATTTTAATGTCTGAAATTGGTCGAAATAGAAGCTTCTGAGTAGGAGAAAAAGTCTGTAAAAATGGCAATTTTGGTCACATTGAGTCTTTAAAAAGTAGTCATTCAACATGAGGCACAGTTCAAATGGCATTTTGAATCAATTTTTCTACAGTCCAAAAAATCCAATTTCTAATAAAAAACGATGACCCGTGACCTTTTGAACTTTCTCCAGATGGTCAGAAATGGAAATTTTTTAATGTTTTGTCTCCTGACTGTAAAGGACTATTTCATGTGAATTAGTACTCTTGGAACCAAAATAAGTGTGTTTAGATTCATTTTGATGCCTGAAATTGGTCGAAATAAAAATGGCAATTTTGGTCACATTGAGACTTTAAAATGTAGTTATTCAACGTGAGGCACAATCCAAATGACATTTTAAATACATTTTTCTACAGTCCAAAAAATCCAATTTCTAATGAAAAACGATGACCCGTGACCTTTCGAACTTTCTCCAGATGGTCAGAAATGGTAATTTTTTAATGTTTAATTATTTGACTGTAAATGACTTTTGCATGTGAATTAGTACTCTTGGAACTAAAATAAGTGTGTTTAGAGTAATTTTAATGTCTGAAATTGATTGAAATAGAAGATTCTGAGCAGTAGAAAAAGTCTGTAAAAATGGCAATTTTGGTCAAATTGAGGCTTTAAAAAGTAGTTATTCAACATGAGGCACAATCCAAATGACATTTTAGATCAATTTCTCTACAGTCCAAAAAATCAATTTTCTGATGAAAAACGATGATCCGTGATCTGTCGAACTTTCTCCAGATGGTCAGAAAGGGTAATTTTTTAATGTTTAATTTTTTTACTGTAAATGACTATTGCATGTGAATTAGTACTCTTGGAACTAAAATAGGTGTATTTAGAGTAATTTTAATGTCTGAAATTGATTGAAATAGAAGCTTCTGAGCAGGAGAAAAAGTCTGTAAAAATGGCAATTTTGGTCACATTGAGGCTTTAAAAAGTAGTTATTCAACATGAGGCACAATTCAAATGACATTTTGAATCAATTTTTCTACAGACCAAAAAATCAATTTTCTGATGAAAAACGACCAGTCGAACTTTATCCAGATGGTCAGAAATGGAAATTTTTTACTGTTTTGTCTTTTGACTGTAAATTACTATTGCATGTGAATTAGAACTGCTGGAGCTAAAATAAGTGTGTTTAGAGTCATTTTAATGCCTGAAATTGGTCGAAATAGAAGCTTCTGAGTAAGAAAAAAAGTCTGTAAAAATGGCAATTTTGTTCACATTGAGGCTTTAAAAAGTAGTTATTCAACATGAGGCACAATCTAAATGACATTTTGAATCAATTTTTCTACAGTCCAAAAAATCAATTTTCTAGTGAAAAACGATGATCCGTGACGTGTCGAACTTTCTCCAGATGGTCAGAAATGGTAATTTTTTAATATTTAATTTTTTGACTCTAAATGACTATTGCATGTGAATTATCACTTTTGGAACTAAAAAAAGTGTGTTTAGAGTAATTTTAATGTCTGAAATTGGTCGAAATAAAAATGGTAATTTTGGTCACATTGAGACTTTAAAAAGTAGTCATTCAACATGAGGATCAATCCAAATGACATTTTGAATACATTTTTCTACAGTCCAAAAAATCCAATTTCTATTGAAAAACGATGACCCGTGCCCTGTCGAACTTTCTCCAGATGGTCAGAAATGGTAATTTTTTAATGTTTAATTTTTTGACTGTAAAAGACTATTGCATGTGAATTATCACTTTTGGAACAAAAATAAGTTTGTTTAGAGTCATTTTAATGGCTGGAATTGGTCGAAATAGAAGCTTCTGAGTAGGAGAAACAGTCTGTAAAAATGGCAATTTTGGTCACATTGAGGCTTTAAAAAGTAGTTATTCAACATGAGGCACAATCCAAGTGACATTTTAAATCAATTTTTCTACAGTCAAAAAAATCAATTTTCTGATGAAAAACGATGACCCGGGACCTGTTGAACTTTCTCCAGATGGTCAGAAATGGTAATTTTTTAATTTTTAATTTTTTGACTGTAAATGACTATTGCATGTGAATTATCACTTTTGGAACAAAAATAAGTTTGTTTAGAGTCATTTTAATGCCTGAAATTGGTCGAAATAGAAGCTTCTGAGTAGGAGAAAAAGTCTGTAAAAATGGCAATTTTGGTCACATTGAGGCTTTAAAAAGTAGTTATTCAACATGAGGCACAATCCAAGTGACATTTTGAATCAATTTTTCTACAGTCAAAAAAATCAATTTTCTGATGAAAAACGATGACCCGGGACCTGTTGAACTTTCTCCAGATGGTCAGAAATGGTCATTTTTTAATTTTTAATTTTTTGACTGTAAATGACTATTGCATGTGAATTATCACTTTTGGAACAAAAATAAGTTTGTTTAGAGTCATTTTAATGCCTGAAATTGGTCGAAATAGAAGCTTCTGAGTAGGAGAAAAAGTCTGTAAAAATGGCAATTTTGGTCACATTGAGGCTTTAAAAAGTAGTTATTCAACATGAGGCACAATCCAAGTGACATTTTGAATCAATTTTTCTACAGTCAAAAAAAGCAATTTTCTGATGAAAAACAATGACCCGGGACCTGTCGAACCTTCTCTAGATGGTCAGAAATTGTATTTTTTTAATGATTAATTTTTTTACTGTAAATGACTATTGCATGTGAATTATCACTTTTGGAACAAAAATAAGTGTGTTTAGAGTCATTTTAATGCCTGAAATTGGTTGAAATAGAAGCTTCTGAGTATAAGAAAAAGTCTGTAAAAATGGCAATTTTATTCACATTGAGGCTTTAAAAAGTAGTTATTCAACATGAGGCACAATCCAAGTGACATTTTGAATCAATTTTTCTACAGTCAAAAAAATCAATTTTCTGATGAAAAACGATGACCCGGGACCTGTTGAACTTTCTCCAGATGGTCAGAAATGGTAATTTTGTAATTTTTAATTTTTGGACTGTAAATGACTATAGCATGTGAATTATCACTTTTGGAAGAAAAATAAGTGTGTTTAGAGTCATTTTAATGCCTGAAATTGGTCGAAACAGAAGCTTCTGAGTAGGAGAAAAAGTCTGTAAAAATGGCAATTTTGGTCACATTGAGGCTTTAAAAAGTAGTTATTCAACATGAGGCACAATCCAAGTGACATTTTGAATCAATTTTTCTACAGTCCCAAAAATTTATTTTCCGATGAAAAACGATGACCCGTGACCTGTCGAACCTTCTCCAGATGGTCAGAAATGGTAATTTTTTAATGTTTAATTTTTTGACTGTAAATGACTATTGCATGTGAATTATCACTTTTGGAACAAAAATAGGTTTGTTTAGAGTCATTTTAATGCCTGAAATTGGTCGAAATAGAAGCCTCTGAGTAGGAGAAAAAGTCTGTAAAAATGGCAATTTTTGTCACATTGAGGCTTTAAAAAGTAGTTATTCAACATGAGGCCCAATCCAAGTGACATTTTGAATCAATTTTTCTACAGTCAAAAATTTTTATTTTCTGATGAAAAACGATGACCCGGGACCTGTTGAACTTTCTCCAGATGGTCAGAAATGGTAATTTTTTAATTTTTAATTTTTTGACTGTAAATGACTATTGCATGTGAATTATCACTTTTGGAACAAAAATAAGTTTGTTTAGAGTCATTTTAATGCCTGAAATTGGTCGAAATAGAAGCTTCTGAGTAGGAGAAAAAGTCTGTAAAAATGGCAATTTTGGTCACATTGAGGCTTTAAAAAGTAGTTATTCAACATGAGGCCCAATCCAAGTGACATTTTGAATCAATTTTTCTACAGTCCAAAAATTTTATTTTCTGATGAAAAACAATGACCCGGGACCTGTTGAACTTTCTCCAGATGGTCAGAAATGGTAATTTTTTAATTTTTTAATTTTTTGACTGTAAATGACTATTGCATGTGAATTATCACTTTTGGAACAAAAATAAGTTTGTTTAGAGTCATTTTAATGCCTGAAATTGGTCGAAATAGAAGCTTCTGAGTAGGAGAAAAAGTCTGTAAAAATGGCAATTTTGGTCACATTGAGGCTTTAAAAAGTAGTTATTCAACATGAGGCACAATCCAAGTGACATTTTGAATCAATTTTTCTACAGTCCAAAAAATTTATTTTCTGATGAAAAACGATGACCCGTGACCTGTCGAACCTTCTCCAGATGGTCAGAAATGGTAATTTTTTAATGTTTAATTTTTTGACTGTAAATGACTATTGCATGTGAATTATAACTTTTGGAACAAAAATAAGAGTGTTTAGAGTCATTTTAATGTCTGAAATTGGTCGAAATAGAAGCTTCTGAGTAGGAGAAAAAGTCTGTAAAAATGGCAATTTTATTCACATTGAGGCTTTACAAAGTAGTTATTCAACATGAGGCACAATCCAAGTGACATTTTGAATCAATTTTTCTACAGTCAAAAAAATCAATTTTCTGATGAAAAACGATGACCCGGGACCTGTTGAACTTTCTCCAGATGGTCAGAAATGGTAATTTTTTAATTTTTAATTTTTTGACTGTAAATGACTATAGCATGTGAATTATCACTTTTGGAAGAAAAATAAGTGTGTTTAGAGTCATTTTAATGCCTGAAATTGGTCGAAATAGAAGCTTCAGAGTAGGAGAAAAAGTCTGTAAAAATGGCAATTTTGGTCACATTGAGGCTTTAAAAAGTAGTTATTCAACATGAGGCACAATCCAAGCGACATTTTGAATCAATTTTTCTACAGTCAAAAAAATCTATTTTCTGATGAAAAACGATGACCCGTGACCTGTCGAACCTTCTCCAGATGGTCAGAAATGGTAATTTTTTAATTTTTAATTTTTTGACTGTAAATGACTATTGCATGTGAATTATCACTTTTGGAACAAAAATAAGTTTGTTTAGAGTCATTTTAATGCCTGAAATTGGTCGAAATAGAAGCTTCTGAGTAGGAGAAAAAGTCTGTAAAAATGGCAATTTTGGTCACATTCAGGCTTTAAAAAGTAGTTATTCAACATGAGGCACAATCCAAGCGACATTTTGAATCAATTTTTCTACAGTCAAAAAAATCAATTTTCTGATGAAAAACGATGACCCGTGACCTGTCGAACCTTCTCCAGATGGCCAGAAACGGTAATTTTTTATTGTTTAATTTTTTGACTGTAAACGACTATTGCATGTGAATTATCACTTTTGGAACAAAAATAAGTGTGTTTAAAGTCATTTTAATGCGTGAAATTGGTTGAAATAGAAGCTTCTGAGTAGGAGAAAAAGTCTGTAAAAATGGCAATTTTGGTCACATTGAGGCTTTAAAAAGTAGTTATTCAACATGAGGCACAATCCAAGTGACATTTTGAATCAATTTTTCTACAGTCAAAAAAATCAATTTTCTGATGAAAAACGATGACCCGGGACCTGTCGAACGTTCTCTAGATGGTCAGAAATGGTATTTTTTTAATGATTAATTTTTTTACTGTGAATGACTATTGCATGTGAATTATCACTTTTGGAACAAAAATAAGTGTGTTTAGAGTCATTTTAATGCCTGAAATTGGTTGAAATAGAAGCTTCTGAGTATAAGAAAAAGTCTGTAAAAATGGCAATTTTATTCACATTGAGGCTTTAAAAAGTAGTTATTCAACATGAGGCACAATCCAAGTGACATTTTGAATCAATTTTTCTACAGTCAAAAAAATCAATTTTCTGATGAAAAACGATGACCCAGGACCTGTTGAACTTTCTCCAGATGGTCAGAAATGGTAATTTTTTAATGTTTAATTTTTTGACTGTAAAAGACTATTGCATGTGAATTATCACTTTTGGAACAAAAATAAGTTTGTTTAGAGTCATTTTAATGGCTGGAATTGGTCGAAATAGAAGCTTCTGAGTAGGAGAAACAGTCTGTAAAAATGGCAATTTTGGTCACATTGAGGCTTTAAAAAGTAGTTATTCAACATGAGGCACAATCCAAGTGACATTTTAAATCAATTTTTCTACAGTCAAAAAAATCAATTTTCTGATGAAAAACGATGACCCGGGACCTGTTGAACTTTCTCCAGATAGTCAGAAATGGTAATTTTTTAATTTTAAATTTTTTGACTGTAAATGACTATTGCATGTGAATTATCACTTTTGGAACAAAAATAAGTTTGTTTAGAGTCATTTTAATGCCTGAAATTGGTCGAAATAGAAGCTTCTGAGTAGGAGAAAAAGTCTGTAAAAATGGCAATTTTGGTCACATTGAGGCTTTAAAAAGTAGTTATTCAACATGGGGCCCAATCCAAGTGACATTTTGAATCAATTTTTCTACAGTCCAAAAAATTTATTTTCTGATGAAAAACGATGACCCGGGACCTGTTGAACTTTCTCCAGATGGTCAGAAATGGTAATTTTTTAATTTTTAATTTTTTGACTGTAAATGACTATTGCATGTGAATTATCACTTTTGGAACAAAAATAAGTTTGTTTAGAGTCATTTTAATGCCTGAAATTGGTCGAAATAGAAGCTTCTGAGTAGGAGAAAAAGTCTGTAAAAATGGCAATTTTGGTCACATTGAGGCTTTAAAAAGTAGTTATTCAACATGAGGCACAATCCAAGTGACATTTTGAATCAATTTTTCTACAGTCAAAAAAATCAATTTTCTGATGAAAAACGATGACCCGGGACCTGTTGAACTTTCTCCAGATGGTCAGAAATGGTAATTTTTTAATTTTTAATTTTTAGACTGTAAATGACTATTGCATGTGAATTATCACTTTTGGAACAAAAATAAGTTTGTTTAGAGTCATTTTAATGCCTGAAATTGGTCGAAATAGAAGCTTCTGAGTAGGAGAAAAAGTCTGTAAAAATGGCAATTTTGGTCACATTGAGGCTTTAAAAAGTAGTTATTCAACATGAGGCACAATCCAAGTGACATTTTGAATCAATTTTTCTACAGTCAAAAAAAGCAATTTTCTGATGAAAAACAATGACCCGGGACCTGTCGAACCTTCTCTAGATGGTCAGAAATTGTATTTTTTTAATGATTAATTTTTTTACTGTAAATGACTATTGCATGTGAATTATCACTTTTGGAACAAAAATAAGTGTGTTTAGAGTCATTTTAATGCCTGAAATTGGTTGAAATAGAAGCTTCTGAGTATAAGAAAAAGTCTGTAAAAATGGCAATTTTATTCACATTGAGGCTTTAAAAAGTAGTTATTCAACATGAGGCACAATCCAAGTGACATTTTGAATCAATTTTTCTACAGTCAAAAAAATCAATTTTCTGATGAATAACGATGACCCGGGACCTGTTGAACTTTCTCCAGATGGTCAGAAATGGTAATTTTTCAATTTTTAATTTTTGGACTGTAAATGACTATAGCATGTGAATTATCACTTTTGGAAGAAAAATAAGTGTGTTTAGAGTCATTTTAATGCCTGAAATTGGTCGAAACAGAAGCTTCTGAGTAGGAGAAAAAGTCTGTAAAAATGGCAATTTTGGTCACATTGAGGCTTTAAAAAGTAGTTATTCAACATGAGGCACAATCCAAGTGACATTTTGAATCAATTTTTCTACAGTCCCAAAAATTTATTTTCCGATGAAAAACGATGACCCGTGACCTGTCGAACCTTCTCCAGATGGTCAGAAATGGTAATTTTTTAATGTTTAATTTTTTGACTGTAAATGACTATTGCATGTGAATTATCACTTTTGGAACAAAAATAAGTTTGTTTAGAGTCATTTTAATGCCTGAAATTGGTCGAAATAGAAGCTTCTGAGTAGGAGAAAAAGTCTGTAAAAATGGCAATTTTGGTCACATTGAGGCTTTAAAAAGTAGTTATTCAACATGAGGCCCAATCCAAGTGACATTTTGAATCAATTTTTCTACAGTCCAAAAATTTTATTTTCTGATGAAAAACGATGACCCGGGACCTGTTGAACTTTCTCCAGATGGTCAGAAATGGTAATTTTTTTATTTTTAATTTTTTGACTGTAAATGACTATTGCATGTGAATTATCACTTTTGGAACAAAAATAAGTTTGTTTAGAGTCATTTTAATGCCTGAAATTGGTCGAAATAGAAGCTTCTGAGTAGGAGAAAAAGTCTGTAAAAATGGCAATTTTGGTCACATTGAGGCTTTAAAAAGTAGTTATTCAACATGAGGCCCAATCCAAGTGACATTTTGAATCAATTTTTCTACAGTCCAAAAATTTTATTTTCTGATGAAAAACGATGACCCGGGACCTGTTGAACTTTCTCCAGATGGTCAGAAATGGTAATTTTTTAATTTTTTAATTTTTTGACTGTAAATGACTATTGCATGTGAATTATCACTTTTGGAACAAAAATAAGTTTGTTTAGAGTCATTTTAATGCCTGAAATTGGTCGAAATAGAAGCTTCTGAGTAGGAGAAAAAGTCTGTAAAAATGGCAATTTTGGTCACATTGAGGCTTTAAAAAGTAGTTATTCAACATGAGGCACAATCCAAGTGACATTTTGAATCAATTTTTCTACAGTCAAAAATATCAATTTTCTGATGAAAAATGATGACCCGGGACCTGTTGAACTTTCTCCAGATGGTCAGAAATGGTAATTTTTTAATTTTTAATTTTTTGACTGTAAATGACTATTGCATGTGAATTATCACTTTTGGAACAAAAATAAGTTTGTTTAGAGTCATTTTAATGCCTGAAATTGGTCGAAATAGAAGCTTCTGAGTAGGAGAAAAAGTCTGTAAAAATGGCAATTTTGGTCACATTGAGGCTTTAAAAAGTAGTTATTCAACATGAGGCACAATCCAAGTGACATTTTGAATCAATTTTTCTACAGTCCAAAAAATTTATTTTCTGATGAAAAACGATGACCCGTGACCTGTCGAACCTTCTCCAGATGGTCAGAAATGGTAATTTTTTAATGTTTAATTTTTTGACTGTAAATGACTATTGCATGTGAATTATCACTTTTGGAACAAAAATAAGAGTGTTTAGAGTCATTTTAATGTCTGAAATTGGTCGAAATAGAAGCTTCTGAGTAGGAGAAAAAGTCTGTAAAAATGGCAATTTTATTCACATTGAGGCTTTACAAAGTAGTTATTCAACATGAGGCACAATCCAAGTGACATTTTGAATCAATTTTTCTACAGTCAAAAAAATCAATTTTCTGATGAAAAACGATGACCCGGGACCTGTTGAACTTTCTCCAGATGGTCAGAAATGGTAATTTTTTAATTTTTAATTTTTTGACTGTAAATGACTATAGCATGTGAATTATCACTTTTGGAAGAAAAATAAGTGTGTTTAGAGTCATTTTAATGCCTGAAATTGGTCGAAATAGAAGCTTCAGAGTAGGAGAAAAAGTCTGTAAAAATGGCAATTTTGGTCACATTGAGGCTTTAAAAAGTAGTTATTCAACATGAGGCACAATCCAAGCGACATTTTGAATCAATTTTTCTACAGTCAAAAAAATCTATTTTCTGATGAAAAACGATGACCCGTGACCTGTCGAACCTTCTCCAGATGGTCAGAAATGGTAATTTTTTAATTTTTAATTTTTTGACTGTAAATGACTATTGCATGTGAATTATCACTTTTGGAACAAAAATAAGTTTGTTTAGAGTCATTTTAATGCCTGAAATTGGTCGAAATAGAAGCTTCTGAGTAGGAGAAAAAGTCTGTAAAAATGGCAATTTTGGTCACATTCAGGCTTTAAAAAGTAGTTATTCAACATGAGGCACAATCCAAGCGACATTTTGAATCAATTTTTCTACAGTCAAAAAAATCAATTTTCTGATGAAAAACGATGACCCGTGACCTGTCGAACCTTCTCCAGATGGCCAGAAACGGTAATTTTTTATTGTTTAATTTTTTGACTGTAAACGACTATTGCATGTGAATTATCACTTTTGGAACAAAAATAAGTGTGTTTAAAGTCATTTTAATGCGTGAAATTGGTTGAAATAGAAGCTTCTGAGTAGGAGAAAAAGTCTGTAAAAATGGCAATTTTGGTCACATTGAGGCTTTAAAAAGTAGTTATTCAACATGAGGCACAATCCAAGTGACATTTTGAATCAATTTTTCTACAGTCAAAAAAATCAATTTTCTGATGAAAAACGATGACCCGGGACCTGTCGAACCTTCTCTAGATGGTCAGAAATGGTATTTTTTTAATGATTAATTTTTTTACTGTGAATGACTATTGCATGTGAATTATCACTTTTGGAACAAAAATAAGTGTGTTTAGAGTCATTTTAATGCCTGAAATTGGTTGAAATAGAATCTTCTGAGTATAAGAAAAAGTCTGTAAAAATGGCAATTTTATTCACATTGAGGCTTTAAAAAGTAGTTATTCAACATGAGGCACAATCCAAGTGACATTTTGAATCAATTTTTCTACAGTCAAAAAAATCAATTTTCTGATGAAAAACGATGACCCAGGACCTGTTGAACTTTCTCCAGATGGTCAGAAATGGTAATTTTTTAATGTTTAATTTTTTGACTGTAAAAGACTATTGCATGTGAATTATCACTTTTGGAACAAAAATAAGTTTGTTTAGAGTCATTTTAATGGCTGGAATTGGTCGAAATAGAAGCTTCTGAGTAGGAGAAACAGTCTGTAAAAATGGCAATTTTGGTCACATTGAGGCTTTAAAAAGTAGTTATTCAACATGAGGCACAATCCAAGTGACATTTTAAATCAATTTTTCTACAGTCAAAAAAATCAATTTTCTGATGAAAAACGATGACCCGGGACCTGTTGAACTTTCTCCAGATAGTCAGAAATGGTAATTTTTTAATTTTAAATTTTTTGACTGTAAATGACTATTGCATGTGAATTATCACTTTTGGAACAAAAATAAGTTTGTTTAGAGTCATTTTAATGCCTGAAATTGGTCGAAATAGAAGCTTCTGAGTAGGAGAAAAAGTCTGTAAAAATGGCAATTTTGGTCACATTGAGGCTTTAAAAAGTAGTTATTCAATGGGGCCCAATCCAAGTGACATTTTGAATCAATTTTTCTACAGTCCAAAAAATTTATTTTCTGATGAAAAACGATGACCCGGGACCTGTTGAACTTTCTCCAGATGGTCAGAAATGGTAATTTTTTAATTTTTAATTTTTTGACTGTAAATGACTATTGCATGTGAATTATCACTTTTGGAACAAAAATAAGTTTGTTTAGAGTCATTTTAATGCCTGAAATTGGTCGAAATAGAAGCTTCTGAGTAGGAGAAAAAGTCTGTAAAAATGGCAATTTTGGTCACATTGAGGCTTTAAAAAGTAGTTATTCAACATGAGGCACAATCCAAGTGACATTTTGAATCAATTTTTCTACAGTCAAAAAAATCAATTTTCTGATGAAAAACGATGACCCGGGACCTGTTGAACTTTCTCCAGATGGTCAGAAATGGTAATTTTTTAATTTTTAATTTTTTGACTGTAAATGACTATTGCATGTGAATTATCACTTTTGGAACAAAAATAAGTTTGTTTAGAGTCATTTTAATGCCTGAAATTGGTCGAAATAGAAGCTTCTGAGTAGGAGAAAAAGTCTGTAAAAATGGCAATTTTGGTCACATTGAGGCTTTAAAAAGTAGTTATTCAACATGAGGCACAATCCAAGTGACATTTTGAATCAATTTTTCTACAGTCAAAAAAAGCAATTTTCTGATGAAAAACAATGACCCGGGACCTGTCGAACCTTCTCTAGATGGTCAGAAATTGTATTTTTTTAATGATTAATTTTTTTACTGTAAATGACTATTGCATGTGAATTATCACTTTTGGAACAAAAATAAGTGTGTTTAGAGTCATTTTAATGCCTGAAATTGGTTGAAATAGAAGCTTCTGAGTATAAGAAAAAGTCTGTAAAAATGGCAATTTTATTCACATTGAGGCTTTAAAAAGTAGTTATTCAACATGAGGCACAATCCAAGTGACATTTTGAATCAATTTTTCTACAGTCAAAAAAATCAATTTTCTGATGAATAACGATGACCCGGGACCTGTTGAACTTTCTCCAGATGGTCAGAAATGGTAATTTTTTAATTTTTAATTTTTGGACTGTAAATGACTATAGCATGTGAATTATCACTTTTGGAAGAAAAATAAGTGTGTTTAGAGTCATTTTAATGCCTGAAATTGGTCGAAACAGAAGCTTCTGAGTAGGAGAAAAAGTCTGTAAAAATGGCAATTTTGGTCACATTGAGGCTTTAAAAAGTAGTTATTCAACATGAGGCACAATCCAAGTGACATTTTGAATCAATTTTTCTACAGTCCCAAAAATTTATTTTCCGATGAAAAACGATGACCCGTGACCTGTCGAACCTTCTCCAGATGGTCAGAAATGGTAATTTTTTAATGTTTAATTTTTTGACTGTAAATGACTATTGCATGTGAATTATCACTTTTGGAACAAAAATAAGTTTGTTTAGAGTCATTTTAATGCCTGAAATTGGTCGAAATAGAAGCTTCTGAGTAGGAGAAAAAGTCTGTAAAAATGGCAATTTTGGTCACATTGAGGCTTTAAAAAGTAGTTATTCAACATGAGGCCCAATCCAAGTGACATTTTGAATCAATTTTTCTACAGTCCAAAAATTTTATTTTCTGATGAAAAACGATGACCCGGGACCTGTTGAACTTTCTCCAGATGGTCAGAAATGGTAATTTTTTTATTTTTAATTTTTTGACTGTAAATGACTATTGCATGTGAATTATCACTTTTGGAACAAAAATAAGTTTGTTTAGAGTCATTTTAATGCCTGAAATTGGTCGAAATAGAAGCTTCTGAGTAGGAGAAAAAGTCTGTAAAAATGGCAATTTTGGTCACATTGAGGCTTTAAAAAGTAGTTATTCAACATGAGGCCCAATCCAAGTGACATTTTGAATCAATTTTTCTACAGTCCAAAAATTTTATTTTCTGATGAAAAACGATGACCCGGGACCTGTTGAACTTTCTCCAGATGGTCAGAAATGGTAATTTTTTAATTTTTTAATTTTTTGACTGTAAATGACTATTGCATGTGAATTATCACTTTTGGAACAAAAATAAGTTTGTTTAGAGTCATTTTAATGCCTGAAATTGGTCGAAATAGAAGCTTCTGAGTAGGAGAAAAAGTCTGTAAAAATGGCAATTTTGGTCACATTGAGGCTTTAAAAAGTAGTTATTCAACATGAGGCACAATCCAAGTGACATTTTGAATCAATTTTTCTACAGTCAAAAATATCAATTTTCTGATGAAAAATGATGACCCGGGACCTGTTGAACTTTCTCCAGATGGTCAGAAATGGTAATTTTTTAATTTTTAATTTTTTGACTGTAAATGACTATTGCATGTGAATTATCACTTTTGGAACAAAAATAAGTTTGTTTAGAGTCATTTTAATGCCTGAAATTGGTCGAAATAGAAGCTTCTGAGTAGGAGAAAAAGTCTGTAAAAATGGCAATTTTGGTCACATTGAGGCTTTAAAAAGTAGTTATTCAACATGAGGCACAATCCAAGTGACATTTTGAATCAATTTTTCTACAGTCAAAAAAATCAATTTTCTTAAGAAAAACGATGACCCGGGACCTGTTGAACTTTCTCCAGATGGTCAGAAATGGTAATTTTTGAATTTTTAATTTTTTGACTGTAAATGACTATTGCATGTGAATTATCACTTTTGGAACAAAAATAAGTTTGTTTAGAGTCATTTTAATGCCTGAAATTGGTCGAAATAGAAGCTTCTGAGTAGGAGAAAAAGTCTGTAAAAATGGCAATTTTGGTCACATTGAGGCTTTAAAAAGTAGTTATTCAACATGAGGCACAATCCAAGTGACATTTTGAATCAATTTTTCTACAGTCAAAAAAATCAATTTTCTGATGAAAAATGATGACCCGGGACCTGTTGAACTTTCTCCAGATGGTCAGAAATGGTAATTTTTTAATTTTTAATTTTTTGACTGTAAATGACTATTGCATGTGAATTATCACTTTTGGAACAAAAATAAGTATGTTTAGAGTCATTTTAATGCCTGAAATTGGTCGAAATTGAAGCTTCTGAGTAGGAGAAAAAGTCTGTAAAAATGGCAATTTTGGTCACATTGAGGCTTTAAAAAGTAGTTATTCAACATGAGGCACAATCCAAGTGACATTTTGAATCAATTTTTCTACAGTCAAAAAATTTATTTTCCGATGAAAAACGATGACCCGTGACCTGTCGAACCTTCTCCAGATGGTCAGAAATGGTAATTTTTTAATTTTTAATTTTTTGACTGTAAATGACTATTGCATGTGAATTATCACTTTTGGAACAAAAATAAGTTTGTTTAGAGTCATTTTAATGCCTGAAATTGGTCGAAATAGAAGCTTCTGAGTAGGAGAAAAAGTCTGTAAAAATGGCAATTTTGGTCACATTGAGGCTTTAAAAAGTAGTTATTCAACATGAGGCACAATCCAAGTGACATTTTGAATCAATTTTTCTACAGTCAAAAAAATCAATTTTCTGATGAAAAACGATGACCCGGGACCTGTTGAACTTTCTCCAGATGGTCAGAAATGGCAATTTTTTAATTTTTAATTTTTTGACTGTAAATGACTATAGCATGTGAATTATCACTTTTGGAAGAAAAATAAGTGTGTTTAGAGTCATTTTAATGCCTGAAATTGGTCGAAATAGAAGCTTCTGAGTAGGAGAAAAAGTCTGTAAAAATGGCAATTTTGGTCACATTGAGGCTTTAAAAAGTAGTTATTCAACATGAGGCACAATCCAAGTGACATTTTGAATCAATTTTTCTACAGTCAAAAAAATCAATTTTCTGATGAAAAAAGATGACCCGGGACCTGTTGAACCTTCTCCAGATGGTCAGAAATGGTAATTTTTTTATTTTTAAGTTTTTTTACTGTAAATGACTATTGCATGTGAATTATCACTTTTGGAACAAAAATAAGTGTGTTTAGAGTCATTTTAATGCCTGAAATTGGTTGAAATAGAAGCTTCTGAGTATAAGAAAGAATCTGTAAAAATGGCAATTTTATTCACATTGAGGCTTTAAAAAGTAGTTATTCAACATGAGGCACAATCCAAGTGACATTTTGAATCAATTTTTCTACAGTCAAAAAAATCAATTTTCTGATGAAAAAAGATGACCCGGGACCTGTTGAACCTTCTCCAGATGGTCAGAAATGGTAATTTTTTAATGTTTAATTTTTTGACTGTAAATGACTATTGCATGTGAATTATCACTTTTGGAACAAAAAAAAGTGTGTTTAGAGTCATTTTAATGTCTGAAATTGGTCGAAATAGAAGCTTCTGAGTAGGAGAAAAAGTCTGTAAAAATGGCAATTTTGGTCACATTGAGGCTTTAAAAAGTAGTTATTCAACATGAGGCACAATCCAAGTGACATTTTGAATCAATTTTTCTACAGTCAAAAAAACTCAATTTTCTGATGAAAAATGATGACCCGGGACCTGTTGGACTTTCTCCAGATGGTCAGAAATGGTAATTTTTTAATTTTTAATTTTTTGACTGTAAATGACTATTGCATGTGAATTAACACTTTTGGAACAAAAATAAGTTTGTTTAGAGTCATTTTAATGCCTGAAATTGGTCAAAATAGAAGCTTCTGAGTAGGAGAAAAAGTCTGTAAAAATGGCAATTTTGGTCACGTTGAGGCTTTAAAAAGTAGTTATTCAACATAAGGCACAATCCAAGTGACATTTTGAATCAATTTTCTACAGTCCAAAAAATTTATTTTCTGATGGAAAACGATGACCCGTGACCTGTCGAACCTTCTCCAGATGGTCAGAAATGGTATTTTTTTAATGTTTAATTTTTTGACTGTAAAAGACTATTGCATGTGAATTATCACTTTTGGAACAAAAATAAGTGTTTTTAGAGTCATTTTAATGCCTGAAATTGTTCGAAATAGAAGCTTCTGAGTAGGAGAAAAAGTCTGTAAAAATGGCAATTTTGGTCACATTGAGGCTTTAAAAAGTAATTATTCAACATGAGGCACAATCCAAGTGACATTTTGAATCAATTTTTCTACAGTCAAAAAAATCAATTTTCTGATGAAAAACGATGACCCGGGACCTGTTGAACTTTCTCCAGATGGTCAGAAATGGAAATTTTTTAATTTTTAATTTTTTGACTGTAAATGACTATTGCATGTGAATTATCACTTTTGGAACAAAAATAAGTATGTTTAGAGTCATTTTAATGCCTGAAATTGGTCGAAATTGAAGCTTCTGAGTAGGAGAAAAAGTCTGTAAAAATGGCAATTTTGGTCACATTGAGGCTTTAAAAAGTAGTTATTCAACATGAGGCACAATCCAAGTGACATTTTGAATCAATTTTTCTACAGTCCAAAAAATTAATTTTCCGATGAAAAACGATGACCCGTGACCTGTCGAACCTTCTCCAGATGGTCAGAAATGGTAATTTTTTAATGTTTAGTTTTTTTACTGTAAATGACTATTGCATGTGAATTATCACTTTTGGAACAAAAATAAGTGTGTTTAGAGTCATTTTAATGCCTGAAATTGGTTGAAATAGAAGCTTCTGAGTATAAGAAAAAGTCTGTAAAAATGGCAATTTTATTCACATTGAGGCTTTAAAAAGTAGTTATTCAACATGAGGCACAATCCAAGTGACATTTTGAAACAATTTTTCTACAGTCAAAAAAATCAATTTTCTGATGAAAAAAGATGACCCGGGACCTGTTGAACCTTCTCCAGATGGTCAGAAATGGTAATTTTTTAATGTTTAATTTTTTGACTGTAAATGACTATTGCATGTGAATTATCACTTTTGGAACAAAAAAAAGTGTGTTTAGAGTCATTTTAATGTCTGAAATTGGTCGAAATAGAAGCTTCTGAGTAGGAGAAAAAGTCTGTAAAAATGGCAATTTTGGTCACATTGAGGCTTTAAAAAGTAGTTATTCAACATGAGGCACAATCCAAGTGACATTTTGAATCAATTTTTCTACAGTCAAAAAAATCAATTTTCTGATGAAAAACGATGACCCGGGACCTGTTGAACTTTCTCCAGATGGTCAGAAATGGCAATTTTTTAATTTTTAATTTTTTGACTGTAAATGACTATAGCATGTGAATTATCACTTTTGGAACAAAAATAAGTTTGTTTAGAGTCATTTTAATGCCTGAAATTGGTCGAAATAGAAGCTTCTGAGTAGGAGAAAAAGTCTGTAAAAATGGCAATTTTGGTCACATTGAGGCTTTAAAAAGTAGTTATTCAACATGAGGCACAATCCAAGTGACATTTTGAATCAATTTTTCTACAGTCCAAAAAATTTCTTTTCTGATGAAAAACGATGACCCATGACCTGTCGAACCTTCTCCAGATGGTCAGAAATGGTAATTTTTTAATGTTTAATTTTTTGACTGTAAATGACTATTGCATGTGAATTATCACTTTTGGAACAAAAATCAGTGTGTTTAGAGTCATTTTAATGTCTGAAATTGGTCGAAATAGAAGCTTCTGAGTAGGAGAAAAAGTCTGTAAAAAGGGCAATTTTGGTCACATTGAGGCTTTAAAAAGTAGTTATTCAACAGGAGGCACAATCCAAGTGACATTTTGAATCAATTTTTCTACACTCAAAAAAATCAATTTTCTGATGAAAAACGATGACCCGGGACCTGTCGAACCTGCTCTAGATGGTCAGAAATTGTATTTTTTTAATGATTAATTTTTTTACTGTAAATGACTATTGCATGTGAATTATCACTTTTGGAACAAAAATAAGTGTGTTTAGAGTCATTTTAATGCCTGAAATTGGTTGAAATAGAAGCTTCTGAGTATAAGAAAAAGTCTGTAAAAATGGCAATTTTATTCACATTGAGGCTTTAAAAAGTAGTTATTCAACATGAGGCACAATCCAAGTGACATTTTGAATCAATTTTTCTACCGTCAAAAAAATCAATTTTCTGATGAAAAACGATGACCCGGGACCTGTCGAACCTTCTCTAGATGGTCAGAAATGGTATTTTTTTAATGATTAATTTTTTGACTGTAAATGACTATTGCATGTGAATTATCACTTTTGGAACAAAAATAAGTGTGTTTAGAGTCATTTTAATGCCTGACATTGGTTGAAATAGAACCTTCTGAGTATAAGAAAAAGTCTGTAAAAATGGCAATTTTATTCACATTGAGGCTTTAAAAAGTAGTTATTCAACATGAGGCACAATCCAAGTGACATTTTGAATCAATTTTTCTACAGTCAAAAAAATCAATTTTCTGATGAAAAACGATGACCCAGGACCTGTTGAACTTTCTCCAGATGGTCAGAAATGGTAATTTTTTAATGTTTAATTTTTTGACTGTAAAAGACTGTAAAAGATTATCACTTTTGGAACAAAAATAAGTTTGTTTAGAGTCATTTTAATGCCTGAAATTGTTCGAAATAGAAGCTTCTGAGTAGGAGTAAAAGTCTGTAAAAATGGCAATTTTGGTCACATTGAGGCTTTAAAAAGTAGTTATTCAACATGAGGCACAATCCAAGTAACATTTTGAATCAATTTTTCTACAGTCAAAAAAATCAATTTTCTGATGAAAAACGATGACCCGGGACCTGTTGAACTTTCTCCAGATGGTCAGAAATGGTAATTTTTTAATTTTTAATTTTTTGACTGTAAATGACTATTGCATGTGAATTATCACTTTTGGAACAAAAATAAGTATGTTTAGAGTCATTTTAATGCCTGAAATTGGTCGAAATTGAAGCTTCTGAGTAGGAGAAAAAGTCTGTAAAAATGGCAATTTTGGTCACATTGAGGCTTTAAAAAGTAGTTATTCAACATGAGGCACAATCCAAGTGACATTTTGAATCAATTTTTCTACAGTCAAAAAATTTATTTTCCGATGAAAAACGATGACCCGTGACCTGTCGAACCTTCTCCAGATGGTCAGAAATGGTAATTTTTTAATTTTAAATTTTTTGACTGTAAATGACTATTGCATGTGAATTATCACTTTTGGAACAAAAATAAGTTTGTTTAGAGTCATTTTAATGCCTGAAATTGGTCGAAATAGAAGCTTCTGAGTAGGAGAAAAAGTCTGTAAAAATGGCAATTTTGGTCACATTGAGGCTTTAAAAAGTAGTTATTCAACATGAGGCACAATCCAAGTGACATTTTGAATCAATTTTTCTACAGTCAAAAAAATCAATTTTCTGATGAAAAACGATGACCCGGGACCTGTTGAACTTTCTCCAGATGGTCAGAAATGGTAATTTTTTAATTTTTAATTTTTTGACTGTAAATGACTATTGCATGTGAATTATCACTTTTGGAACAAAAATAAGTTTGTTTAGAGTCATTTTAATGCCTGAAATTGGTCGAAATAGAAGCTTCTGAGTAGGAGAAAAAGTCTGTAAAAATGGCAATTTTGGTCACATTGAGGCTTTAAAAAGTAGTTATTCAACATGAGGCACAATCCAAGTGACATTTTGAATCAATTTTTCTACAGTCAAAAAAATCAATTTTCTGATGAAAAACGATGACCCGGGACCTGTTGAACTTTCTCCAGATGGTCAGAAATGGTAATTTTTTAATTTTTAATTTTTTGACTGTAAATGACTATTGCATGTGAATTATCACTTTTGGAACAAAAATAAGTTTGTTTAGAGTCATTTTAATGCCTGAAATTGATTGAAATAGAAGCTTCTGAGTAGGAGAAAAAGTCTGTAAAAATGGCAATTTTGGTCACATTGAGGCTTTAAAAAGTAGTTATTCAACATGAGGCCCAATCCAAGTGACATTTTGAATCAATTTTTCTACAGTCCAAAAATTTTATTTTCTGATGAAAAACAATGACCCGGGACCTGTTGAACTTTCTCCAGATGGTCAGAAATGGTAATTTTTTAATTTTTTAATTTTTTGACTGTAAATGACTATTGCATGTGAATTATCACTTTTGGAACAAAAATAAGTTTGTTTAGAGTCATTTTAATGCCTGAAATTGGTCGAAATAGAAGCTTCTGAGTAGGAGAAAAAGTCTGTAAAAATGGCAATTTTGGTCACATTGAGGCTTTAAAAAGTAGTTATTCAACATGAGGCACAATCCAAGTGACATTTTGAATCAATTTTTCTACAGTCCAAAAAATTTTTTTTCTGATGAAAAACGATGACCCGTGACCTGTCGAACCTTCTCCAGATGGTCAGAAATGGTAATTTTTTAATGTTTAATTTTTTGACTGTAAATGACTATTGCATGTGAATTATCACTTTTGGAACAAAAATAAGAGTGTTTAGAGTCATTTTAATGTCTGAAATTGGTCGAAATAGAAGCTTCTGAGTAGGAGAAAAAGTCTGTAAAAATGGCAATTTTATTCACATTGAGGCTTTACAAAGTAGTTATTCAACATGAGGCACAATCCAAGTGACATTTTGAATCAATTTTTCTACAGTCAAAAAAATCAATTTTCTGATGAAAAACGATGACCCGTGACCTGTTGAACCTTCTCCAGATGGTCAGAAATGGTAATTTTTTAATTTTTAATTTTTTGACTGTAAATGACTATTGCATGTGAATTATCACTTTTGGAACAAAAATAAGTTTGTTTAGAGTCATTTTAATGCCTGAAATTGGTCGAAATAGAAGCTTCTGAGTAGGAGAAAAAGTCTGTAAAAATGGCAATTTTGGTCACATTGAGGCTTTAAAAAGTAGTTATTCAACATGAGGCACAATCCAAGTGACATTTTGAATCAATTTTTCTACAGTCCAAAAAATTTTTTTTCTGATGAAAAACGATGACCCGTGACCTGTCGAACCTTCTCCAGATGGTCAGAAATGGTAATTTTTTAATGTTTAATTTTTTGACTGTAAATGACTATTGCATGTGAATTATCACTTTTGGAACAAAAATAAGAGTGTTTAGAGTCATTTTAATGTCTGAAATTGGTCGAAATAGAAGCTTCTGAGTAGGAGAAAAAGTCTGTAAAAATGGCAATTTTATTCACATTGAGGCTTTACAAAGTAGTTATTCAACATGAGGCACAATCCAAGTGACATTTTGAATCAATTTTTCTACAGTCAAAAAAATCAATTTTCTGATGAAAAACGATGACCCGGGACCTGTTGAACTTTCTCCAGATGGTCAGAAATGGTAATTTTTTAATTTTTAATTTTTTGACTGTAAATGACTATTGCATGTGAATTATCACTTTTGGAACAAAAATAAGTTTGTTTAGAGTCATTTTAATGCCTGAAATTGATTGAAATAGAAGCTTCTGAGTAGGAGAAAAAGTCTGTAAAAATGGCAATTTTGGTCACATTGAGGCTTTAAAAAGTAGTTATTCAACATGAGGCCCAATCCAAGTGACATTTTGAATCAATTTTTCTACAGTCCAAAAATTTTATTTTCTGATGAAAAACAATGACCCGGGACCTGTTGAACTTTCTCCAGATGGTCAGAAATGGTAATTTTTTAATTTTTTAATTTTTTGACTGTAAATGACTATTGCATGTGAATTATCACTTTTGGAACAAAAATAAGTTTGTTTAGAGTCATTTTAATGCCTGAAATTGGTCGAAATAGAAGCTTCTGAGTAGGAGAAAAAGTCTGTAAAAATGGCAATTTTGGTCACATTGAGGCTTTAAAAAGTAGTTATTCAACATGAGGCACAATCCAAGTGACATTTTGAATCAATTTTTCTACAGTCCAAAAAATTTTTTTTCTGATGAAAAACGATGACCCGTGACCTGTCGAACCTTCTCCAGATGGTCAGAAATGGTAATTTTTTAATGTTTAATTTTTTGACTGTAAATGACTATTGCATGTGAATTATCACTTTTGGAACAAAAATAAGAGTGTTTAGAGTCATTTTAATGTCTGAAATTGGTCGAAATAGAAGCTTCTGAGTAGGAGAAAAAGTCTGTAAAAATGGCAATTTTATTCACATTGAGGCTTTACAAAGTAGTTATTCAACATGAGGCACAATCCAAGTGACATTTTGAATCAATTTTTCTACAGTCAAAAAAATCAATTTTCTGATGAAAAACGATGACCCGTGACCTGTTGAACCTTCTCCAGATGGTCAGAAATGGTAATTTTTTAATTTTTAATTTTTTGACTGTAAATGACTATTGCATGTGAATTATCACTTTTGGAACAAAAATAAGTTTGTTTAGAGTCATTTTAATGCCTGAAATTGGTCGAAATAGAAGCTTCTGAGTAGGAGAAAAAGTCTGTAAAAATGGCAATTTTGGTCACATTGAGGCTTTAAAAAGTAGTTATTCAACATGAGGCACAATCCAAGTGACATTTTGAATCAATTTTTCTACAGTCAAAAAAAGCAATTTTCTGATGAAAAACAATGACCCGGGACCTGTCGAACCTTCTCTAGATGGTCAGAAATTGTATTTTTTTAATGATTAATTTTTTTACTGTAAATGACTATTGCATGTGAATTATCACTTTTGGAACAAAAATAAGTGTGTTTAGAGTCATTTTAATGTCTGAAATTGGTTGAAATAGAAGCTTCTGAGTGTAAGAAAAAGTCTGTAAAAATGGCAATTTTATTCACATTGAGGCTTTAAAAAGTAGTTATTCAACATGAGGCACAATCCAAGTGACATTTTGAATCAAGTTTTCTACAGTCAAAAAAATCAATTTTCTGATGAAAAACGATGACCCGGGACCTGTTGAACTTTCTCCAGATGGTCAGAAATGGTAATTTTTTAATTTTTAATTTTTGGACTGTAAATGACTATAGCATGTGAATTATCACTTTTGGAAGAAAAATAAGTGTGTTTAGAGTCATTTTAATGCCTGAAATTGGTCGAAACAGAAGCTTCTGAGTAGGAGAAAAAGTCTGTAAAAATGGCAATTTTGGTCACATTGAGGCTTTAAAAAGTAGTTATTCAACATGAGGCACAATCCAAGTGACATTTTGAATCAATTTTTCTACAGTCCAAAAAATTTATTTTCCGATGAAAAACGATGACCCGTGACCTGTCGAACCTTCTCCAGATGGTCAGAAATGGTAATTTTTTAATTTTTAATTTTTTGACTGTAAATGACTATTGCATGTGAATTATCACTTTTGGAACAAAAATAAGTTTGTTTAGAGTCATTTTAATGCCTGAAATTGGTCGAAATAGAAGCTTCTGAGTAGGAGAAAAAGTCTGTAAAAATGGCAATTTTGGTCACATTGAGGCTTTAAAAAGTAGTTATTCAACATGAGGCACAATCCAAGTGACATTTTGAATCAATTTTTCTACAGTCAAAAAAATCAATTTTCTGATGAAAAACGATGACCCGGGACCTGTTGAACTTTCTCCAGATGGTCAGAAATGGTAATTTTTTAATTTTAATTTTTTGACTGTAAATGACTATTGCATGTGAATTATCACTTTTGGAACAAAAATAAGTTTGTTTAGAGTCATTTTAATGCCTGAAATTGGTCGAAATAGAAGCTTCTGAGTAGGAGAAAAAGTCTGTAAAAATGGCAATTTTGGTCACATTGAGGCTTTAAAAAGTAGTTATTCAACATGAGGCACAATCCAAGTGACATTTTGAATCAATTTTTCTACAGTCAAAAAAATCAATTTTCTGATGAAAAACGATGGCCCGGGACCTGTTGAACTTTCTCCAGATGGTCAGAAATGGTAATTTTTTAATTTTTAATTTTTTGACTGTAAATGACTATTGCATGTGAATTATCACTTTTGGAACAAAAATAAGTTTGTTTAGAGTCATTTTAATGCCTGAAATTGATCGAAATAGAAGCTTCTGAGTAGGAGAAAAAGTCTGTAAAAATGGCAATTTTGGTCACATTGAGGCTTTAAAAAGTAGTTATTCAACATGAGGCCCAATCCAAGTGACATTTTGAATCAATTTTTCTACAGTCCAAAAATTTTATTTTCTGATGAAAAACAATGACCCGGGACCTGTTGAACTTTCTCCAGATGGTCAGAAATGGTAATTTTTTAATTTTTTAATTTTTTGACTGTAAATGACTATTGCATGTGAATTATCACTTTTGGAACAAAAATAAGTTTGTTTAGAGTCATTTTAATGCCTGAAATTGGTCGAAATAGAAGCTTCTGAGTAGGAGAAAAAGTCTGTAAAAATGGCAATTTTGGTCACATTGAGGCTTTAAAAAGTAGTTATTCAACATGAGGCACAATCCAAGTGACATTTTGAATCAATTTTTCTACAGTCCAAAAATTTTTTTTTCTGATGAAAAACGATGACCCGTGACCTGTCGAACCTTCTCCAGATGGTCAGAAATGGTAATTTTTTAATGTTTAATTTTTTGACTGTAAATGACTATTGCATGTGAATTATCACTTTTGGAACAAAAATAAGAGTGTTTAGAGTCATTTTAATGTCTGAAATTGGTCGAAATAGAAGCTTCTGAGTAGGAGAAAAAGTCTGTAAAAATGGCAATTTTATTCACATTGAGGCTTTACAAAGTAGTTATTCAACATGAGGCACAATCCAAGTGACATTTTGAATCAATTTTTCTACAGTCAAAAAAATCAATTTTCTGATGAAAAACGATGACCCGGGACCTGTTGAACTTTCTCCAGATGGTCAGAAATGGTAATTTTTTAATGTTTAATTTTTTGACTGTAAATGACTATTGCATGTGAATTATCACTTTTGGAACAAAAATAAGTTTGTTTAGAGTCATTTTAATGCCTGAAATTGGTCGAAATAGAAGCTTCTGAGTAGGAGAAAAAGTCTGTAAAAATGGCAATTTTGGTCACATTGAGGCTTTAAAAAGTAGTTATTCAACATGAGTCCCAATCCAAGTGACATTTTGAATCAATTTTTCTACAGTCAAAAAAATTTTTTTTCTGATGAAAAACGATGACCCGGGACCTGTTGAACTTTCTCCAGATGGTCAGAAATGGTAATTTTTTAATTTTTAATTTTTTGACTGTAAATGACTATTGCATGTGAATTATCACTTTTGGAACAAAAATAAGTTTGTTTAGAGTCATTTTAATGCCTGAAATTGGTCGAAATAGAAGCTTCTGAGTAGGAGAAAAAGTCTGTAAAAATGGCAATTTTGGTCACATTGAGGCTTTAAAAAGTAGTTATTCAACATGAGGCCCAATCCAAGTGACATTTTGAATCAATTTTTCTACAGTCCAAAAATTTTATTTTCTGATGAAAAACAATGACCCGGGACCTGTTGAACTTTCTCCAGATGGTCAGAAATGGTAATTTTTTAATTTTTTAATTTTTTGACTGTAAATGACTATTGCATGTGAATTATCACTTTTGGAACAAAAATAAGTTTGTTTAGAGTCATTTTAATGCCTGAAATTGGTCGAAATAGAAGCTTCTGAGTAGGAGAAAAAGTCTGTAAAAATGGCAATTTTGGTCACATTGAGGCTTTAAAAAGTAGTTATTCAACATGAGGCACAATCCAAGTGACATTTTGAATCAATTTTTCTACAGTCCAAAAAATTTATTTTCCGATGAAAAATGATGACCCGTGACCTGTCGAACCTTCTCCAGATGGTCAGAAATGGTAATTTTTTAATGTTTAATTTTTTGACTGTAAATGACTATTGCATGTGAATTATCACTTTTGGAACAAAAATAAGTGTGTTTAGAGTCATTTTAATGCCTGAAATTGGTCGAAATAGAAGCTTCTGAGTATAAGAAAAAGTCTGTAAAAATGGCAATTTTATTCACATTGAGGCTTTAAAAAGTAGTTATTCAACATGAGGCACAATCCAAGTGACATTTTGAATCAATTTTTCTACAGTCAAAAAAATTTATTTTCTGATGAAAAACAATGACCCGGGACCTGTTGAACTTTCTCCAGATGGTCAGAAATGGTAATTTTTTAATTTTTTAATTTTTTGACTGTAAATGACTATTGCATGTGAATTATCACTTTTGGAACAAAAATAAGTTTGTTTAGAGTCATTTTAATGCCTGAAATTGGTCGAAATAGAAGCTTCTGAGTAGGAGAAAAAGTCTGTAAAAATGGCAATTTTATTCACATTGAGGCTTTACAAAGTAGTTATTCAACATGAGGCACAATCCAAGTGACATTTTGAATCAATTTTTCTACAGTCAAAAAAATCAATTTTCTGATGAAAAACGATGACCCGGGACCTGTTGAACTTTCTCCAGATGGTCAGAAATGGTAATTTTTTAATTTTTAATTTTTTGACTGTAAATGACTATAGCATGTGAATTATCACTTTTGGAAGAAAAATAAGTGTGTTTAGAGTCATTTTAATGCCTGAAATTGGTCGAAATAGAAGCTTCAGAGTAGGAGAAAAAGTCTGTAAAAATGGCAATTTTGGTCACATTGAGGCTTTAAAAAGTAGTTATTCAACATGAGGCACAATCCAAGCGACATTTTGAATCAATTTTTCTACAGTCAAAAAAATCTATTTTCTGATGAAAAACGATGACCCGTGACCTGTCGAACCTTCTCCAGATGGTCAGAAATGGTAATTTTTTAATTTTTAATTTTTTGACTGTAAATGACTATTGCATGTGAATTATCACTTTTGGAACAAAAATAAGTTTGTTTAGAGTCATTTTAATGCCTGAAATTGGTCGAAATAGAAGCTTCTGAGTAGGAGAAAAAGTCTGTAAAAATGGCAATTTTGGTCACATTCAGGCTTTAAAAAGTAGTTATTCAACATGAGGCACAATCCAAGCGACATTTTGAATCAATTTTTCTACAGTCAAAAAAATCAATTTTCTGATGAAAAACGATGACCCGTGACCTGTCGAACCTTCTCCAGATGGCCAGAAACGGTAATTTTTTATTGTTTAATTTTTTGACTGTAAACGACTATTGCATGTGAATTATCACTTTTGGAACAAAAATAAGTGCGTTTAAAGTCATTTTAATGCGTGAAATTGGTTGAAATAGAAGCTTCTGAGTAGGAGAAAAAGTCTATAAAAATGGCAATTTTGGTCACATTGAGGCTTTAAAAAGTAGTTATTCAACATGAGGCACAATCCAAGTGACATTTTGAATCAATTTTTCTACAGTCAAAAAAATCAATTTTCTGATGAAAAACGATGACCCGGGACCTGTCGAACCTTCTCTAGATGGTCAGAAATGGTATTTTTTTAATGATTAATTTTTTTACTGTGAATGACTATTGCATGTGAATTATCACTTTTGGAACAAAAATAAGTGTGTTTAGAGTCATTTTAATGCCTGAAATTGGTTGAAATAGAAGCTTCTGAGTATAAGAAAAAGTCTGTAAAAATGGCAATTTTATTCACATTGAGGCTTTAAAAAGTAGTTATTCAACATGAGGCACAATCCAAGTGACATTTTGAATCAATTTTTCTACAGTCAAAAAAATCAATTTTCTGATGAAAAACGATGACCCAGGACCTGTTGAACTTTCTCCAGATGGTCAGAAATGGTAATTTTTTAATGTTTAATTTTTTGACTGTAAAAGACTATTGCATGTGAATTATCACTTTTGGAACAAAAATAAGTTTGTTTAGAGTCATTTTAATGGCTGGAATTGGTCGAAATAGAAGCTTCTGAGTAGGAGAAACAGTCTGTAAAAATGGCAATTTTGGTCACATTGAGGCTTTAAAAAGTAGTTATTCAACATGAGGCACAATCCAAGTGACATTTTAAATCAATTTTTCTACAGTCAAAAAAATCAATTTTCTGATGAAAAACGATGACCCGTGACCTGTCAAACCTTCTACAGATGGTCAGAAATGGTAATTATTTAATATTTAATTTTTTGACTGTAAATGACTATTGCATGTGAATTATCACTTTTGGAACAAAAATAAGTGTGTTTAGAGTCATTTTAATGCCTGAAATTGGTCGAAATAGAAGCTTCTGAGTAGGAGAAAAAGTCTGTAAAAATGGCAATTTTGGTCACATTGAGGCTTTAAAAAGTAGTTATTCAACATGAGGCCCAATCCAAGTGACATTTTGAATCAATTTTTCTACAGTCCAAAAAATTTATTTTCTGATGAAAAACGATGACCCGGGACCTGTTGAACTTTCTCCAGATGGTCAGAAATGGTAATTTTTTAATTTTTAATTTTTTGACTGTAAATGACTATTGCATGTGAATTATCACTTTTGGAACAAAAATAAGTTTGTTTAGAGTCATTTTAATGCCTGAAATTGGTCGAAATAGAAGCTTCTGAGTAGGAGAAAAAGTCTGTAAAAATGGCAATTTTGGTCACATTGAGGCTTTAAAAAGTAGTTATTCAACATGAGGCACAATCCAAGTGACATTTTGAATCAATTTTTCTACAGTCAAAAAAATCAATTTTCTGATGAAAAACGATGACCCGGGACCTGTTGAACTTTCTCCAGATGGTCAGAAATGGTAATTTTTTAATTTTTAATTTTTTGACTGTAAATGACTATTGCATGTGAATTATCACTTTTGGAACAAAAATAAGTTTGTTTAGAGTCATTTTAATGCCTGAAATTGGTCGAAATAGAAGCTTCTGAGTAGGAGAAAAAGTCTGTAAAAATGGCAATTTTGGTCACATTGAGGCTTTAAAAAGTAGTTATTCAACATGAGGCACAATCCAAGTGACATTTTGAATCAATTTTTCTACAGTCAAAAAAATCAATTTTCTGATGAAAAACGATGACCCGGGACCTGTCGAACTTTCTCCAGATGGTCAGAAATGGTAATTTTTTAATTTTTAATTTTTTGACTGTAAATGACTATAGCATGTGAATTATCACTTTTGGAAGAAAAATAAGTGTGTTTAGAGTCATTTTAATGCCTGAAATTGGTCGAAATAGAAGCTTCAGAGTAGGAGAAAAAGTCTGTAAAAATGGCAATTTTGGTCACATTGAGGCTTTAAAAAGTAGTTATTCAACATGAGGCACAATCCAAGCGACATTTTGAATCAATTTTTCTACAGTCAAAAAAATCTATTTTCTGATGAAAAACGATGACCCGTGACCTGTTGAACCTTCTCCAGATGGTCAGAAATGGTAATTTTTTAATTTTTAATTTTTTGACTGTAAATGACTATTGCATGTGAATTATCACTTTTGGAACAAAAATAAGTTTGTTTAGAGTCATTTTAATGCCTGAAATTGGTCGAAATAGAAGCTTCTGAGTAGGAGAAAAAGTCTGTAAAAATGGCAATTTTGGTCACATTGAGGCTTTAAAAAGTAGTTATTCAACATGAGGCACAATCCAAGTGACATTTTGAATCAATTTTTCTACAGTCAAAAAAAGCAATATTCTGATGAAAAACAATGACCCGGGACCTGTCGAACCTTCTCTAGATGGTCAGAAATTGTATTTTTTTAATGATTAATTTTTTTACTGTAAATGACTATTGCATGTGAATTATCACTTTTGGAACAAAAATAAGTTTGTTTAGAGTCATTTTAATGCCTGAAATTGGTCGAAATAGAAGCTTCTGAGTAGGAGAAAAAGTCTGTAAAAATGGCAATTTTGGTCACATTGAGGCTTTAAAAAGTAGTTATTCAACATGAGGCCCAATCCAAGTGACATTTTGAATCAATTTTTCTACAGTCAAAAATTTTTATTTTCTGATGAAAAACGATGACCCGGGACCTGTTGAACTTTCTCCAGATGGTCAGAAATGGTAATTTTTTAATTTTTAATTTTTTGACTGTAAATGACTATTGCATGTGAATTCTCACTTTTGGAACAAAAATAGGTATGTTTAGAGTCATTTTAATGCCTGAAATTGGTCGAAATTGAAGCTTCTGAGTAGGAGAAAAAGTCTGTAAAAATGGCAATTTTGGTCACATTGAGGCTTTAAAAAGTAGTTATTCAACATGAGGCACAATCCAAGCGACATTTTGAATCAATTTTTCTACAGTCAAAAAATCTATTTTCTGATGAAAAACGATGACCCGTGACCTGTCGAACCTTCTCTAGATGGTCAGAAATGGTAATTTTTTAATGATTAATTTTTTTACTGTAATTGACTATTGCATGTGAATTATCACTTTTGGAACAAAAATAAGTTTGTTTAGAGTCATTTTAATGCCTGAAATTGGTCGAAATAGAAGCTTCTGAGTAGGAGAAAAAGTCTGTAAAAATGGCAATTTTATTCACATTGAGGCTTTAAAAAGTAGTTATTCACCATGAGGCACAATCCAAGTGACATTTTGAATCAATTTTTCTACAGTCAAAAAAATCAATTTTCTGATGAAAAACGATGACCCGGGACCTGTTGAACTTTCTCCAGATGGTCAGAAATGGTAATTTTTTAATTTTTAATTTTTTGACTGTAAATGACTATAGCATGTGAATTATCACTTTTGGAAGAAAAATAAGTGTGTTTAGAGTCATTTTAATGCCTGAAATTGGTCGAAATAGAAGCTTCAGAGTAGGATAAAAAGTCTGTAAAAATGGCAATTTTGGTCACATTGAGGCTTTAAAAAGTAGTTATTCAACATGAGGCACAATCCAAGTGACATTTTGAATCAATTTTTCTACAGTCAAAAAAATCAATTTTCTGATGAAAAACGATGACCCGGGACCTGTTGAACTTTCTCCAGATGGTCAGAAATGGTAATTTTTTAATTTTTAATTTTTTGACTGTAAATGACTATTGCATGTGAATTCTCACTTTTGGAACAAAAATAGGTATGTTTAGAGTCATTTTAATGCCTGAAATTGGTCGAAATTGAAGCTTCTGAGTAGGAGAAAAAGTCTGTAAAAATGGCAATTTTGGTCACATTGAGGCTTTAAAAAGTAGTTATTCAACATGAGGCACAATCCAAGCGACATTTTGAATCAATTTTTCTACAGTCAAAAAAATCTATTTTCTGATGAAAAACGATGACCCGTGACCTGTCGAACCTTCTCTAGATGGTCAGAAATGGTAATTTTTTAATGATTAATTTTTTTACTGTAATTGACTATTGCATGTGAATTATCACTTTTGGAACAAAAATAAGTTTGTTTAGAGTCATTTTAATGCCTGAAATTGGTCGAAATAGAAGCTTCTGAGTAGGAGAAAAAGTCTGTAAAAATGGCAATTTTATTCACATTGAGGCTTTAAAAAGTAGTTATTCACCATGAGGCACAATCCAAGTGACATTTTGAATCAAGTTTTCTACAGTCAAAAAAATCAATTTTCTGATGAAAAACGATGACCCGTGACCTGTTGAACTTTCTCCAGATGGCCAGAAACGGTAATTTTTTAATTTTTAATTTTTTGACTGTAAATGACTATTGCATGTGAATTATCACTTTTGGAACAAAAATAAGTGTGTTTAAAGTCATTTTAATGCGTGAAATTGGTTGAAATAGAAGCTTCTGAGTAGGAGAAAAAGTCTGTAAAAATGGTAATTTTGGTCACATTGAGGCTTTAAAAAGTAGTTATTCAACATGAGGCACAATCCAAGTGACATTTTGAATCAATTTTTCTACAGTCAAAAAAATCAATTTTCTGATGAAAAACGATGACCCGGGACCTGTCGAACCTTCTCTAGATGGTCAGAAATGGTATTTTTTTAATGATTAATTTTTTTACTGTAAATGACTATTGCATGTGAATTATCACTTTTGGAACAAAAATAAGTGTGTTTAGAGTCATTTTAATGCCTGACATTGGTTGAAATAGAAGCTTCTGAGTATAAGAAAAAGTCTGTAAAAATGGCAATTTTATTCACATTGAGGCTTTAAAAAGTAGTTATTCAACATGAGGCACAATCCAAGTGACATTTTGAATCAATTTTTCTACAGTCAAAAAAATCAATTTTTTGATGAAAAACGATGACCCAGGACCTGTTGAACTTTCTCCAGATGGTCAGAAATGGTAATTTTTTAATGTTTAATTTTTTGACTGTAAAAGACTATTGCATGTGAATTATCACTTTTGGAACAAAAATAAGTTTGTTTAGAGTCATTTTAATGGCTGGAATTAGTCGAAATAGAAGCTTCTGAGTAGGAGAAACAGTCTGTAAAAATGGCAATTTTGGTCACATTGAAGCTTTAAAAAGTAGTTATTCAACATGAGGCACAATCCAAGTGACATTTTAAATCAATTTTTCTACAGTCAAAAAAATCAATTTTCTGATGAAAAACGATGACCCGGGACCTGTTGAACTTTCTCCAGATAGTCAGAAATGGTAATTTTTTAATTTTAAATTTTTTGACTGTAAATGACTATTGCATGTGAATTAACACTTTTGGAACAAAAATAAGTTTGTTTAGAGTCATTTTAATGCCTGAAATTGGTCGAAATAGAAGCTTCTGAGTAGGAGAAAAAGTCTGTAAAAATGGCAATTTTGGTCACATTGAGGCTTTAAAAAGTAGTTATTCAACATGAGGCCCAATCCAAGTGACATTTTGAATCAATTTTTCTACAGTCCAAAAAATTTATTTTCTGATGAAAAACGATGACCCGGGACCTGTTGAACTTTCTCCAGATGGTCAGAAATGGTATTTTTTTAATTTTTAATTTTTTGACTGTAAATGACTATTGTATGTGAATTATCACTTTTGGAACAAAAATAAGTTTGTTTAGAGTCATTTTAATGCCTGAAATTGGTCGAAATAGAAGCTTCTGAGTAGGAGAAAAAGTCTGTAAAAATGGCAATTTTGGTCACATTGAGGCTTTAAAAAGTAGTTATTCAACATGAGGCACAAACCAAGTGACATTTTGAATCAATTTTTCTACAGTCAAAAAAATCAATTTTCTGATGAAAAACGATGACCCGGGACCTGTTGAACTTTCTCCAGATGGTCAGAAATGGTAATTTTTTAATTTTTAATTTTTTGACTGTAAATGACTATTGCATGTGAATTATCACTTTTGGAACAAAAATAAGTTTGTTTAGAGTCATTTTAATGCCTGAAATTGGTCGAAATAGAAGCTTCTGAGTAGGAGAAAAAGTCTGTAAAAATGGCAATTTTGGTCACATTGAGGCTTTAAAAAGTAGTTATTCAACATGAGGCACAATCCAAGTGACATTTTGAATCAATTTTTCTACAGTCAAAAAAAGCAATTTTCTGATGAAAAACGATGACCCTGGACCTGTCGAACCTTCTCTAGATGGTCAGAAATTGTATTTTTTTAATGATTAATTTTTTTACTGTAAATGACTATTGCATGTGAATTATCACTTTTGGAACAAAAATAAGTGTGTTTAGAGTCATTTTAATGCCTGAAATTGGTTGAAATAGAAGCTTCTGAGTATAAGAAAAAGTCTGTAAAAATGGCAATTTTATTCACATTGAGGCTTTAAAAAGTAGTTATTCAACATGAGGCACAATCCAAGTGACATTTTGAATCAATTTTTCTACAGTCAAAAAAATCAATTTTCTGATGAAAAACGATGACCCGGGACCTGTCGAACCTTCTCTAGATGGTCAGAAATGGTATTTTTTTAATGATTAATTTTTTTACTGTAAATGACTATTGCATGTGAATTATCACTTTTGGAACAAAAATAAGTGTGTTTAGAGTCATTTTAATGCCTGACATTGGTTGAAATAGAAGCTTCTGAGTAGGAGAAAAAGTCTGTAAAAATGGCAATTTTGGTCACATTGAGGCTTTAAAAAGTAGGTATTCAACATGAGGCACAATCCAAGTGACATTTTGAATCAATTTTTCTACAGTCAAAAAAATCAATTTTCTGATGAAAAACGATGACCCGGGACCTGTTGAACTTTCTCCAGATGGTCAGAAATGGTAATTTTTTAATTTTTAATTTTTTGACTGTAAATGACTATTGCATGTGAATTATCACTTTTGGAACAAAAATAAGTTTGTTTAGAGTCATTTTAATGCCTGAAATTGGTCGAAATAGAAGCTTCTGAGTAGGAGAAACAGTCTGTAAAAATGGCAATTTTGGTCACATTGAGGCTTTAAAAAGTAGTTATTCAACATGAGGCACAATCCAAGTGACATTTTGAATCAATTTTTCTACAGTCCAAAAAATCTATTTTCTGATGAAAAACAATGACCCTTGACCTGTCGAACCTTCTCCAGATGGTCAGAAATGGTAATTTTTTAATTTTTAATTTTTTGACTGTAAATGACTATTGCATGTGAATTATCACTTTTGGAACAAAAATAAGTGTGTTTAAAGTCATTTTAATGCGTGAAATTGGTTGAAATAGAAGCTTCTGAGTAGGAGAAAAAGTCTGTAAAAATGGTAATTTTGGTCACATTGAGGCTTTAAAAAGTAGTTATTCAACATGAGGCACAATCCAAGTGACATTTTGAATCAATTTTTCTACAGTCAAAAAAATCAATTTTCTGATGAAAAACGATGACCCGGGACCTGTCAAACCTTCTCTAGATGGTCAGAAATGGTATTTTTTTAATGATTAATTTTTTTACTGTAAATGACTATTGCATGTGAATTATCACTTTTGGAACAAAAATAAGTGTGTTTAGAGTCATTTTAATGCCTGACATTGGTTGAAATAGAAGCTTCTGAGTATAAGAAAAAGTCTGTAAAAATGGCAATTTTATTCACATTGAGGCTTTAAAAAGTAGTTATTCAACATGAGGCACAATCCAAGTGACATTTTGAATCAATTTTTCTACAGTCAAAAAAATCAATTTTCTGATGAAAAACGATGACCCGGGACCTGTTGAACTTTCTCCAGATGGTCAGAAATGGTAATTTTTTAATTTTTAATTTTTTGACTGTAAATGACTATTGCATGTGAATTCTCACTTTTGGAACAAAAATAGGTATGTTTAGAGTCATTTTAATGCCTGAAATTGGTCGAAATTGAAGCTTCTGAGTAGGAGAAAAAGTCTGTAAAAATGGCAATTTTGGTCACATTGAGGCTTTAAAAAGTAGTTATTCAACATGAGGCACAATCCAAGCGACATTTTGAATCAATTTTTCTACAGTCAAAAAAATCTATTTTCTGATGAAAAACGATGACCCGTGACCTGTCGAACCTTCTCTAGATGGTCAGAAATGGTAATTTTTTAATGATTAATTTTTTTACTGTAATTGACTATTGCATGTGAATTATCACTTTTGGAACAAAAATAAGTTTGTTTAGAGTCATTTTAATGCCTGAAATTGGTCGAAATAGAAGCTTCTGAGTAGGAGAAAAAGTCTGTAAAAATGGCAATTTTATTCACATTGAGGCTTTAAAAAGTAGTTATTCACCATGAGGCACAATCCAAGTGACATTTTGAATCAAGTTTTCTACAGTCAAAAAAATCAATTTTCTGATGAAAAACGATGACCCGTGACCTGTTGAACTTTCTCCAGATGGCCAGAAACGGTAATTTTTTAATTTTTAATTTTTTGACTGTAAATGACTATTGCATGTGAATTATCACTTTTGGAACAAAAATAAGTGTGTTTAAAGTCATTTTAATGCGTGAAATTGGTTGAAATAGAAGCTTCTGAGTAGGAGAAAAAGTCTGTAAAAATGGTAATTTTGGTCACATTGAGGCTTTAAAAAGTAGTTATTCAACATGAGGCACAATCCAAGTGACATTTTGAATCAATTTTTCTACAGTCAAAAAAATCAATTTTCTGATGAAAAACGATGACCCGGGACCTGTCGAACCTTCTCTAGATGGTCAGAAATGGTATTTTTTTAATGATTAATTTTTTTACTGTAAATGACTATTGCATGTGAATTATCACTTTTGGAACAAAAATAAGTGTGTTTAGAGTCATTTTAATGCCTGACATTGGTTGAAATAGAAGCTTCTGAGTATAAGAAAAAGTCTGTAAAAATGGCAATTTTATTCACATTGAGGCTTTAAAAAGTAGTTATTCAACATGAGGCACAATCCAAGTGACATTTTGAATCAATTTTTCTACAGTCAAAAAAATCAATTTTTTGATGAAAAACGATGACCCAGGACCTGTTGAACTTTCTCCAGATGGTCAGAAATGGTAATTTTTTAATGTTTAATTTTTTGACTGTAAAAGACTATTGCATGTGAATTATCACTTTTGGAACAAAAATAAGTTTGTTTAGAGTCATTTTAATGGCTGGAATTGGTCGAAATAGAAGCTTCTGAGTAGGAGAAACAGTCTGTAAAAATGGCAATTTTGGTCACATTGAGGCTTTAAAAAGTAGTTATTCAACATGAGGCACAATCCAAGTGACATTTTAAATCAATTTTTCTACAGTCAAAAAAATCAATTTTCTGATGAAAAACGATGACCCGGGACCTGTTGAACTTTCTCCAGATAGTCAGAAATGGTAATTTTTTAATTTTAAATTTTTTGACTGTAAATGACTATTGCATGTGAATTAACACTTTTGGAACAAAAATAAGTTTGTTTAGAGTCATTTTAATGCCTGAAATTGGTCGAAATAGAAGCTTCTGAGTAGGAGAAAAAGTCTGTAAAAATGGCAATTTTGGTCACATTGAGGCTTTAAAAAGTAGTTATTCAACATGAGGCCCAATCCAAGTGACATTTTGAATCAATTTTTCTACAGTCCAAAAAATTTATTTTCTGATGAAAAACGATGACCCGGGACCTGTTGAACTTTCTCCAGATGGTCAGAAATGGTATTTTTTTAATTTTTAATTTTTTGACTGTAAATGACTATTGTATGTGAATTATCACTTTTGGAACAAAAATAAGTTTGTTTAGAGTCATTTTAATGCCTGAAATTGGTCGAAATAGAAGCTTCTGAGTAGGAGAAAAAGTCTGTAAAAATGGCAATTTTGGTCACATTGAGGCTTTAAAAAGTAGTTATTCAACATGAGGCACAATCCAAGTGACATTTTGAATCAATTTTTCTACAGTCAAAAAAATCAATTTTCTGATGAAAAACGATGACCCGGGACCTGTTGAACTTTCTCCAGATGGTCAGAAATGGTAATTTTTTAATTTTTAATTTTTTGACTGTAAATGACTATTGCATGTGAATTATCACTTTTGGAACAAAAATAAGTTTGTTTAGAGTCATTTTAATGCCTGAAATTGGTCGAAATAGAAGCTTCTGAGTAGGAGAAAAAGTCTGTAAAAATGGCAATTTTGGTCACATTGAGGCTTTAAAAAGTAGTTATTCAACATGAGGCACAATCCAAGTGACATTTTGAATCAATTTTTCTACAGTCAAAAAAAGCAATTTTCTGATGAAAAACGATGACCCTGGACCTGTCGAACCTTCTCTAGATGGTCAGAAATTGTATTTTTTTAATGATTAATTTTTTTACTGTAAATGACTATTGCATGTGAATTATCACTTTTGGAACAAAAATAAGTGTGTTTAGAGTCATTTTAATGCCTGAAATTGGTTGAAATAGAAGCTTCTGAGTATAAGAAAAAGTCTGTAAAAATGGCAATTTTATTCACATTGAGGCTTTAAAAAGTAGTTATTCAACATGAGGCACAATCCAAGTGACATTTTGAATCAATTTTTCTACAGTCAAAAAAATCAATTTTCTGATGAAAAACGATGACCCGGGACCTGTCGAACCTTCTCTAGATGGTCAGAAATGGTATTTTTTTAATGATTAATTTTTTTACTGTAAATGACTATTGCATGTGAATTATCACTTTTGGAACAAAAATAAGTGTGTTTAGAGTCATTTTAATGCCTGACATTGGTTGAAATAGAAGCTTCTGAGTAGGAGAAAAAGTCTGTAAAAATGGCAATTTTGGTCACATTGAGGCTTTAAAAAGTAGGTATTCAACATGAGGCACAATCCAAGTGACATTTTGAATCAATTTTTCTACAGTCAAAAAAATCAATTTTCTGATGAAAAACGATGACCCGGGACCTGTTGAACTTTCTCCAGATGGTCAGAAATGGTAATTTTTTAATTTTTAATTTTTTGACTGTAAATGACTATTGCATGTGAATTATCACTTTTGGAACAAAAATAAGTTTGTTTAGAGTCATTTTAATGCCTGAAATTGGTCGAAATAGAAGCTTCTGAGTAGGAGAAACAGTCTGTAAAAATGGCAATTTTGGTCACATTGAGGCTTTAAAAAGTAGTTATTCAACATGAGGCACAATCCAAGTGACATTTTGAATCAATTTTTCTACAGTCCAAAAAATCTATTTTCTGATGAAAAACAATGACCCTTGACCTGTCGAACCTTCTCCAGATGGTCAGAAATGGTAATTTTTTAATTTTTAATTTTTTGACTGTAAATGACTATTGCATGTGAATTATCACTTTTGGAACAAAAATAAGTGTGTTTAAAGTCATTTTAATGCGTGAAATTGGTTGAAATAGAAGCTTCTGAGTAGGAGAAAAAGTCTGTAAAAATGGTAATTTTGGTCACATTGAGGCTTTAAAAAGTAGTTATTCAACATGAGGCACAATCCAAGTGACATTTTGATTCAATTTTTCTACAGTCAAAAAAATCAATTTTCTGATGAAAAACGATGACCCGGGACCTGTCGAACCTTCTCTAGATGGTCAGAAATGGTATTTTTTTAATGATTAATTTTTTTACTGTAAATGACTATTGCATGTGAATTATCACTTTTGGAACAAAAATAAGTGTGTTTAGAGTCATTTTAATGCCTGACATTGGTTGAAATAGAAGCTTCTGAGTATAAGAAAAAGTCTGTAAAAATGGCAATTTTATTCACATTGAGGCTTTAAAAAGTAGTTATTCAACATGAGGCACAATCCAAGTGACATTTTGAATCAATTTTTCTACAGTCAAAAAAATCAATTTTTTGATGAAAAACGATGACCCAGGACCTGTTGAACTTTCTCCAGATGGTCAGAAATGGTAATTTTTTAATGTTTAATTTTTTGACTGTAAAAGACTATTGCATGTGAATTATCACTTTTGGAACAAAAATAAGTTTGTTTAGAGTCATTTTAATGGCTGGAATTGGTCGAAATAGAAGCTTCTGAGTAGGAGAAACAGTCTGTAAAAATGGCAATTTTGGTCACATTGAGGCTTTAAAAAGTAGTTATTCAACATGAGGCACAATCCAAGTGACATTTTAAATCAATTTTTCTACAGTCAAAAAAATCAATTTTCTGATGAAAAACGATGACCCGGGACCTGTTGAACTTTCTCCAGATAGTCAGAAATGGTAATTTTTTAATTTTAAATTTTTTGACTGTAAATGACTATTGCATGTGAATTAACACTTTTGGAACAAAAATAAGTTTGTTTAGAGTCATTTTAATGCCTGAAATTGGTCGAAATAGAAGCTTCTGAGTAGGAGAAAAAGTCTGTAAAAATGGCAATTTTGGTCACATTGAGGCTTTAAAAAGTAGTTATTCAACATGAGGCCCAATCCAAGTGACATTTTGAATCAATTTTTCTACAGTCCAAAAAATTTATTTTCTGATGAAAAACGATGACCCGGGACCTGTTGAACTTTCTCCAGATGGTCAGAAATGGTATTTTTTTAATTTTTAATTTTTTGACTGTAAATGACTATTGTATGTGAATTATCACTTTTGGAACAAAAATAAGTTTGTTTAGAGTCATTTTAATGCCTGAAATTGGTCGAAATAGAAGCTTCTGAGTAGGAGAAAAAGTCTGTAAAAATGGCAATTTTGGTCACATTGAGGCTTTAAAAAGTAGTTATTCAACATGAGGCACAATCCAAGTGACATTTTGAATCAATTTTTCTACAGTCAAAAAAATCAATTTTCTGATGAAAAACGATGACCCGGGACCTGTTGAACTTTCTCCAGATGGTCAGAAATGGTAATTTTTTAATTTTTAATTTTTTGACTGTAAATGACTATTGCATGTGAATTATCACTTTTGGAACAAAAATAAGTTTGTTTAGAGTCATTTTAATGCCTGAAATTGGTCGAAATAGAAGCTTCTGAGTAGGAGAAAAAGTCTGTAAAAATGGCAATTTTGGTCACATTGAGGCTTTAAAAAGTAGTTATTCAACATGAGGCACAATCCAAGTGACATTTTGAATCAATTTTTCTACAGTCAAAAAAAGCAATTTTCTGATGAAAAACGATGACCCTGGACCTGTCGAACCTTCTCTAGATGGTCAGAAATTGTATTTTTTTAATGATTAATTTTTTTACTGTAAATGACTATTGCATGTGAATTATCACTTTTGGAACAAAAATAAGTGTGTTTAGAGTCATTTTAATGCCTGAAATTGGTTGAAATAGAAGCTTCTGAGTATAAGAAAAAGTCTGTAAAAATGGCAATTTTATTCACATTGAGGCTTTAAAAAGTAGTTATTCAACATGAGGCACAATCCAAGTGACATTTTGAATCAATTTTTCTACAGTCAAAAAAATCAATTTTCTGATGAAAAACGATGACCCGGGACCTGTCGAACCTTCTCTAGATGGTCAGAAATGGTATTTTTTTAATGATTAATTTATTTACTGTAAATGACTATTGCATGTGAATTATCACTTTTGGAACAAAAATAAGTGTGTTTAGAGTCATTTTAATGCCTGACATTGGTTGAAATAGAAGCTTCTGAGTAGGAGAAAAAGTCTGTAAAAATGGCAATTTTGGTCACATTGAGGCTTTAAAAAGTAGGTATTCAACATGAGGCACAATCCAAGTGACATTTTGAATCAATTTTTCTACAGTCAAAAAAATCAATTTTCTGATGAAAAACGATGACCCGGGACCTGTTGAACTTTCTCCAGATGGTCAGAAATGGTAATTTTTTAATTTTTAATTTTTTGACTGTAAATGACTATTGCATGTGAATTATCACTTTTGGAACAAAAATAAGTTTGTTTAGAGTCATTTTAATGCCTGAAATTGGTCGAAATAGAAGCTTCTGAGTAGGAGAAACAGTCTGTAAAAATGGCAATTTTGGTCACATTGAGGCTTTAAAAAGTAGTTATTCAACATGAGGCACAATCCAAGTGACATTTTGAATCAATTTTTCTACAGTCCAAAAAATCTATTTTCTGATGAAAAACAATGACCCTTGACCTGTCGAACCTTCTCCAGATGGTCAGAAATGGTAATTTTTTAATTTTTAATTTTTTGACTGTAAATGACTATTGCATGTGAATTATCACTTTTGGAACAAAAATAAGTGTGTTTAAAGTCATTTTAATGCGTGAAATTGGTTGAAATAGAAGCTTCTGAGTAGGAGAAAAAGTCTGTAAAAATGGTAATTTTGGTCACATTGAGGCTTTAAAAAGTAGTTATTCAACATGAGGCACAATCCAAGTGACATTTTGAATCAATTTTTCTACAGTCAAAAAAATCAATTTTCTGATGAAAAACGATGACCCGGGACCTGTCAAACCTTCTCTAGATGGTCAGAAATGGTATTTTTTTAATGATTAATTTTTTTACTGTAAATGACTATTGCATGTGAATTATCACTTTTGGAACAAAAATAAGTGTGTTTAGAGTCATTTTAATGCCTGACATTGGTTGAAATAGAAGCTTCTGAGTATAAGAAAAAGTCTGTAAAAATGGCAATTTTATTCACATTGAGGCTTTAAAAAGTAGTTATTCAACATGAGGCACAATCCAAGTGACATTTTGAATCAATTTTTCTACAGTCAAAAAAATCAATTTTCTGATGAAAAACGATGACCCGGGACCTGTTGAACTTTCTCCAGATGGTCAGAAATGGTAATTTTTTAATTTTTAATTTTTTGACTGTAAATGACTATTGCATGTGAATTCTCACTTTTGGAACAAAAATAGGTATGTTTAGAGTCATTTTAATGCCTGAAATTGGTCGAAATTGAAGCTTCTGAGTAGGAGAAAAAGTCTGTAAAAATGGCAATTTTGGTCACATTGAGGCTTTAAAAAGTAGTTATTCAACATGAGGCACAATCCAAGCGACATTTTGAATCAATTTTTCTACAGTCAAAAAAATCTATTTTCTGATGAAAAACGATGACCCGTGACCTGTCGAACCTTCTCTAGATGGTCAGAAATGGTAATTTTTTAATGATTAATTTTTTTACTGTAATTGACTATTGCATGTGAATTATCACTTTTGGAACAAAAATAAGTTTGTTTAGAGTCATTTTAATGCCTGAAATTGGTCGAAATAGAAGCTTCTGAGTAGGAGAAAAAGTCTGTAAAAATGGCAATTTTATTCACATTGAGGCTTTAAAAAGTAGTTATTCACCATGAGGCACAATCCAAGTGACATTTTGAATCAATTTTTCTACAGTCAAAAAAATCAATTTTCTGATGAAAAACGATGACCCGGGACCTGTTGAACTTTCTCCAGATGGTCAGAAATGGTAATTTTTTAATTTTTAATTTTTTGACTGTAAATGACTATAGCATGTGAATTATCACTTTTGGAAGAAAAATAAGTGTGTTTAGAGTCATTTTAATGCCTGAAATTGGTCGAAATAGAAGCTTCAGAGTAGGATAAAAAGTCTGTAAAAATGGCAATTTTGGTCACATTGAGGCTTTAAAAAGTAGTTATTCAACATGAGGCACAATCCAAGTGACATTTTGAATCAATTTTTCTACAGTCAAAAAAATCAATTTTCTGATGAAAAACGATGACCCGGGACCTGTTGAACTTTCTCCAGATGGTCAGAAATGGTAATTTTTTAATTTTTAATTTTTTGACTGTAAATGACTATTGCATGTGAATTCTCACTTTTGGAACAAAAATAGGTATGTTTAGAGTCATTTTAATGCCTGAAATTGGTCGAAATTGAAGCTTCTGAGTAGGAGAAAAAGTCTGTAAAAATGGCAATTTTGGTCACATTGAGGCTTTAAAAAGTAGTTATTCAACATGAGGCACAATCCAAGCGACATTTTGAATCAATTTTTCTACAGTCAAAAAAATCTATTTTCTGATGAAAAACGATGACCCGTGACCTGTCGAACCTTCTCTAGATGGTCAGAAATGGTAATTTTTTAATGATTAATTTTTTTACTGTAATTGACTATTGCATGTGAATTATCACTTTTGGAACAAAAATAAGTTTGTTTAGAGTCATTTTAATGCCTGAAATTGGTCGAAATAGAAGCTTCTGAGTAGGAGAAAAAGTCTGTAAAAATGGCAATTTTATTCACATTGAGGCTTTAAAAAGTAGTTATTCACCATGAGGCACAATCCAAGTGACATTTTGAATCAAGTTTTCTACAGTCAAAAAAATCAATTTTCTGATGAAAAACGATGACCCGTGACCTGTTGAACTTTCTCCAGATGGCCAGAAACGGTAATTTTTTAATTTTTAATTTTTTGACTGTAAATGACTATTGCATGTGAATTATCACTTTTGGAACAAAAATAAGTGTGTTTAAAGTCATTTTAATGCGTGAAATTGGTTGAAATAGAAGCTTCTGAGTAGGAGAAAAAGTCTGTAAAAATGGTAATTTTGGTCACATTGAGGCTTTAAAAAGTAGTTATTCAACATGAGGCACAATCCAAGTGACATTTTGAATCAATTTTTCTACAGTCAAAAAAATCAATTTTCTGATGAAAAACGATGACCCGGGACCTGTCGAACCTTCTCTAGATGGTCAGAAATGGTATTTTTTTAATGATTAATTTTTTTACTGTAAATGACTATTGCATGTGAATTATCACTTTTGGAACAAAAATAAGTGTGTTTAGAGTCATTTTAATGCCTGACATTGGTTGAAATAGAAGCTTCTGAGTATAAGAAAAAGTCTGTAAAAATGGCAATTTTATTCACATTGAGGCTTTAAAAAGTAGTTATTCAACATGAGGCACAATCCAAGTGACATTTTGAATCAATTTTTCTACAGTCAAAAAAATCAATTTTTTGATGAAAAACGATGACCCAGGACCTGTTGAACTTTCTCCAGATGGTCAGAAATGGTAATTTTTTAATGTTTAATTTTTTGACTGTAAAAGACTATTGCATGTGAATTATCACTTTTGGAACAAAAATAAGTTTGTTTAGAGTCATTTTAATGGCTGGAATTAGTCGAAATAGAAGCTTCTGAGTAGGAGAAACAGTCTGTAAAAATGGCAATTTTGGTCACATTGAAGCTTTAAAAAGTAGTTATTCAACATGAGGCACAATCCAAGTGACATTTTAAATCAATTTTTCTACAGTCAAAAAAATCAATTTTCTGATGAAAAACGATGACCCGGGACCTGTTGAACTTTCTCCAGATAGTCAGAAATGGTAATTTTTTAATTTTAAATTTTTTGACTGTAAATGACTATTGCATGTGAATTAACACTTTTGGAACAAAAATAAGTTTGTTTAGAGTCATTTTAATGCCTGAAATTGGTCGAAATAGAAGCTTCTGAGTAGGAGAAAAAGTCTGTAAAAATGGCAATTTTGGTCACATTGAGGCTTTAAAAAGTAGTTATTCAACATGAGGCCCAATCCAAGTGACATTTTGAATCAATTTTTCTACAGTCCAAAAAATTTATTTTCTGATGAAAAACGATGACCCGGGACCTGTTGAACTTTCTCCAGATGGTCAGAAATGGTATTTTTTTAATTTTTAATTTTTTGACTGTAAATGACTATTGTATGTGAATTATCACTTTTGGAACAAAAATAAGTTTGTTTAGAGTCATTTTAATGCCTGAAATTGGTCGAAATAGAAGCTTCTGAGTAGGAGAAAAAGTCTGTAAAAATGGCAATTTTGGTCACATTGAGGCTTTAAAAAGTAGTTATTCAACATGAGGCACAAACCAAGTGACATTTTGAATCAATTTTTCTACAGTCAAAAAAATCAATTTTCTGATGAAAAACGATGACCCGGGACCTGTTGAACTTTCTCCAGATGGTCAGAAATGGTAATTTTTTAATTTTTAATTTTTTGACTGTAAATGACTATTGCATGTGAATTATCACTTTTGGAACAAAAATAAGTTTGTTTAGAGTCATTTTAATGCCTGAAATTGGTCGAAATAGAAGCTTCTGAGTAGGAGAAAAAGTCTGTAAAAATGGCAATTTTGGTCACATTGAGGCTTTAAAAAGTAGTTATTCAACATGAGGCACAATCCAAGTGACATTTTGAATCAATTTTTCTACAGTCAAAAAAAGCAATTTTCTGATGAAAAACGATGACCCTGGACCTGTCGAACCTTCTCTAGATGGTCAGAAATTGTATTTTTTTAATGATTAATTTTTTTACTGTAAATTACTATTGCATGTGAATTATCACTTTTGGAACAAAAATAAGTGTGTTTAGAGTCATTTTAATGCCTGAAATTGGTTGAAATAGAAGCTTCTGAGTATAAGAAAAAGTCTGTAAAAATGGCAATTTTATTCACATTGAGGCTTTAAAAAGTAGTTATTCAACATGAGGCACAATCCAAGTGACATTTTGAATCAATTTTTCTACAGTCAAAAAAATCAATTTTCTGATGAAAAACGATGACCCGGGACCTGTCGAACCTTCTCTAGATGGTCAGAAATGGTATTTTTTTAATGATTAATTTTTTTACTGTAAATGACTATTGCATGTGAATTATCACTTTTGGAACAAAAATAAGTGTGTTTAGAGTCATTTTAATGCCTGACATTGGTTGAAATAGAAGCTTCTGAGTAGGAGAAAAAGTCTGTAAAAATGGCAATTTTGGTCACATTGAGGCTTTAAAAAGTAGGTATTCAACATGAGGCACAATCCAAGTGACATTTTGAATCAATTTTTCTACAGTCAAAAAAATCAATTTTCTGATGAAAAACGATGACCCGGGACCTGTTGAACTTTCTCCAGATGGTCAGAAATGGTAATTTTTTAATTTTTAATTTTTTGACTGTAAATGACTATTGCATGTGAATTATCACTTTTGGAACAAAAATAAGTTTGTTTAGAGTCATTTTAATGCCTGAAATTGGTCGAAATAGAAGCTTCTGAGTAGGAGAAACAGTCTGTAAAAATGGCAATTTTGGTCACATTGAGGCTTTAAAAAGTAGTTATTCAACATGAGGCACAATCCAAGTGACATTTTGAATCAATTTTTCTACAGTCCAAAAAATCTATTTTCTGATGAAAAACAATGACCCTTGACCTGTCGAACCTTCTCCAGATGGTCAGAAATGGTAATTTTTTAATTTTTAATTTTTTGACTGTAAATGACTATTGCATGTGAATTATCACTTTTGGAACAAAAATAAGTGTGTTTAAAGTCATTTTAATGCGTGAAATTGGTTGAAATAGAAGCTTCTGAGTAGGAGAAAAAGTCTGTAAAAATGGTAATTTTGGTCACATTGAGGCTTTAAAAAGTAGTTATTCAACATGAGGCACAATCCAAGTGACATTTTGAATCAATTTTTCTACAGTCAAAAAAATCAATTTTCTGATGAAAAACGATGACCCGGGACCTGTCAAACCTTCTCTAGATGGTCAGAAATGGTATTTTTTTAATGATTAATTTTTTTACTGTAAATGACTATTGCATGTGAATTATCACTTTTGGAACAAAAATAAGTGTGTTTAGAGTCATTTTAATGCCTGACATTGGTTGAAATAGAAGCTTCTGAGTATAAGAAAAAGTCTGTAAAAATGGCAATTTTATTCACATTGAGGCTTTAAAAAGTAGTTATTCAACATGAGGCACAATCCAAGTGACATTTTGAATCAATTTTTCTACAGTCAAAAAAATCAATTTTCTGATGAAAAACGATGACCCGGGACCTGTTGAACTTTCTCCAGATGGTCAGAAATGGTAATTTTTTAATTTTTAATTTTTTGACTGTAAATGACTATTGCATGTGAATTCTCACTTTTGGAACAAAAATAGGTATGTTTAGAGTCATTTTAATGCCTGAAATTGGTCGAAATTGAAGCTTCTGAGTAGGAGAAAAAGTCTGTAAAAATGGCAATTTTGGTCACATTGAGGCTTTAAAAAGTAGTTATTCAACATGAGGCACAATCCAAGCGACATTTTGAATCAATTTTTCTACAGTCAAAAAAATCTATTTTCTGATGAAAAACGATGACCCGTGACCTGTCGAACCTTCTCTAGATGGTCAGAAATGGTAATTTTTTAATGATTAATTTTTTTACTGTAATTGACTATTGCATGTGAATTATCACTTTTGGAACAAAAATAAGTTTGTTTAGAGTCATTTTAATGCCTGAAATTGGTCGAAATAGAAGCTTCTGAGTAGGAGAAAAAGTCTGTAAAAATGGCAATTTTATTCACATTGAGGCTTTAAAAAGTAGTTATTCACCATGAGGCACAATCCAAGTGACATTTTGAATCAAGTTTTCTACAGTCAAAAAAATCAATTTTCTGATGAAAAACGATGACCCGTGACCTGTTGAACTTTCTCCAGATGGCCAGAAACGGTAATTTTTTAATTTTTAATTTTTTGACTGTAAATGACTATTGCATGTGAATTATCACTTTTGGAACAAAAATAAGTGTGTTTAAAGTCATTTTAATGCGTGAAATTGGTTGAAATAGAAGCTTCTGAGTAGGAGAAAAAGTCTGTAAAAATGGTAATTTTGGTCACATTGAGGCTTTAAAAAGTAGTTATTCAACATGAGGCACAATCCAAGTGACATTTTGAATCAATTTTTCTACAGTCAAAAAAATCAATTTTCTGATGAAAAACGATGACCCGGGACCTGTCGAACCTTCTCTAGATGGTCAGAAATGGTATTTTTTTAATGATTAATTTTTTTACTGTAAATGACTATTGCATGTGAATTATCACTTTTGGAACAAAAATAAGTGTGTTTAGAGTCATTTTAATGCCTGACATTGGTTGAAATAGAAGCTTCTGAGTATAAGAAAAAGTCTGTAAAAATGGCAATTTTATTCACATTGAGGCTTTAAAAAGTAGTTATTCAACATGAGGCACAATCCAAGTGACATTTTGAATCAATTTTTCTACAGTCAAAAAAATCAATTTTTTGATGAAAAACGATGACCCAGGACCTGTTGAACTTTCTCCAGATGGTCAGAAATGGTAATTTTTTAATGTTTAATTTTTTGACTGTAAAAGACTATTGCATGTGAATTATCACTTTTGGAACAAAAATAAGTTTGTTTAGAGTCATTTTAATGGCTGGAATTGGTCGAAATAGAAGCTTCTGAGTAGGAGAAACAGTCTGTAAAAATGGCAATTTTGGTCACATTGAGGCTTTAAAAAGTAGTTATTCAACATGAGGCACAATCCAAGTGACATTTTAAATCAATTTTTCTACAGTCAAAAAAATCAATTTTCTGATGAAAAACGATGACCCGGGACCTGTTGAACTTTCTCCAGATAGTCAGAAATGGTAATTTTTTAATTTTAAATTTTTTGACTGTAAATGACTATTGCATGTGAATTAACACTTTTGGAACAAAAATAAGTTTGTTTAGAGTCATTTTAATGCCTGAAATTGGTCGAAATAGAAGCTTCTGAGTAGGAGAAAAAGTCTGTAAAAATGGCAATTTTGGTCACATTGAGGCTTTAAAAAGTAGTTATTCAACATGAGGCCCAATCCAAGTGACATTTTGAATCAATTTTTCTACAGTCCAAAAAATTTATTTTCTGATGAAAAACGATGACCCGGGACCTGTTGAACTTTCTCCAGATGGTCAGAAATGGTATTTTTTTAATTTTTAATTTTTTGACTGTAAATGACTATTGTATGTGAATTATCACTTTTGGAACAAAAATAAGTTTGTTTAGAGTCATTTTAATGCCTGAAATTGGTCGAAATAGAAGCTTCTGAGTAGGAGAAAAAGTCTGTAAAAATGGCAATTTTGGTCACATTGAGGCTTTAAAAAGTAGTTATTCAACATGAGGCACAATCCAAGTGACATTTTGAATCAATTTTTCTACAGTCAAAAAAATCAATTTTCTGATGAAAAACGATGACCCGGGACCTGTTGAACTTTCTCCAGATGGTCAGAAATGGTAATTTTTTAATTTTTAATTTTTTGACTGTAAATGACTATTGCATGTGAATTATCACTTTTGGAACAAAAATAAGTTTGTTTAGAGTCATTTTAATGCCTGAAATTGGTCGAAATAGAAGCTTCTGAGTAGGAGAAAAAGTCTGTAAAAATGGCAATTTTGGTCACATTGAGGCTTTAAAAAGTAGTTATTCAACATGAGGCACAATCCAAGTGACATTTTGAATCAATTTTTCTACAGTCAAAAAAAGCAATTTTCTGATGAAAAACGATGACCCTGGACCTGTCGAACCTTCTCTAGATGGTCAGAAATTGTATTTTTTTAATGATTAATTTTTTTACTGTAAATGACTATTGCATGTGAATTATCACTTTTGGAACAAAAATAAGTGTGTTTAGAGTCATTTTAATGCCTGAAATTGGTTGAAATAGAAGCTTCTGAGTATAAGAAAAAGTCTGTAAAAATGGCAATTTTATTCACATTGAGGCTTTAAAAAGTAGTTATTCAACATGAGGCACAATCCAAGTGACATTTTGAATCAATTTTTCTACAGTCAAAAAAATCAATTTTCTGATGAAAAACGATGACCCGGGACCTGTCGAACCTTCTCTAGATGGTCAGAAATGGTATTTTTTTAATGATTAATTTTTTTACTGTAAATGACTATTGCATGTGAATTATCACTTTTGGAACAAAAATAAGTGTGTTTAGAGTCATTTTAATGCCTGACATTGGTTGAAATAGAAGCTTCTGAGTAGGAGAAAAAGTCTGTAAAAATGGCAATTTTGGTCACATTGAGGCTTTAAAAAGTAGGTATTCAACATGAGGCACAATCCAAGTGACATTTTGAATCAATTTTTCTACAGTCAAAAAAATCAATTTTCTGATGAAAAACGATGACCCGGGACCTGTTGAACTTTCTCCAGATGGTCAGAAATGGTAATTTTTTAATTTTTAATTTTTTGACTGTAAATGACTATTGCATGTGAATTATCACTTTTGGAACAAAAATAAGTTTGTTTAGAGTCATTTTAATGCCTGAAATTGGTCGAAATAGAAGCTTCTGAGTAGGAGAAACAGTCTGTAAAAATGGCAATTTTGGTCACATTGAGGCTTTAAAAAGTAGTTATTCAACATGAGGCACAATCCAAGTGACATTTTGAATCAATTTTTCTACAGTCCAAAAAATCTATTTTCTGATGAAAAACAATGACCCTTGACCTGTCGAACCTTCTCCAGATGGTCAGAAATGGTAATTTTTTAATTTTTAATTTTTTGACTGTAAATGACTATTGCATGTGAATTATCACTTTTGGAACAAAAATAAGTGTGTTTAAAGTCATTTTAATGCGTGAAATTGGTTGAAATAGAAGCTTCTGAGTAGGAGAAAAAGTCTGTAAAAATGGTAATTTTGGTCACATTGAGGCTTTAAAAAGTAGTTATTCAACATGAGGCACAATCCAAGTGACATTTTGAATCAATTTTTCTACAGTCAAAAAAATCAATTTTCTGATGAAAAACGATGACCCGGGACCTGTCGAACCTTCTCTAGATGGTCAGAAATGGTATTTTTTTAATGATTAATTTTTTTACTGTAAATGACTATTGCATGTGAATTATCACTTTTGGAACAAAAATAAGTGTGTTTAGAGTCATTTTAATGCCTGACATTGGTTGAAATAGAAGCTTCTGAGTATAAGAAAAAGTCTGTAAAAATGGCAATTTTATTCACATTGAGGCTTTAAAAAGTAGTTATTCAACATGAGGCACAATCCAAGTGACATTTTGAATCAATTTTTCTACAGTCAAAAAAATCAATTTTTTGATGAAAAACGATGACCCAGGACCTGTTGAACTTTCTCCAGATGGTCAGAAATGGTAATTTTTTAATGTTTAATTTTTTGACTGTAAAAGACTATTGCATGTGAATTATCACTTTTGGAACAAAAATAAGTTTGTTTAGAGTCATTTTAATGGCTGGAATTGGTCGAAATAGAAGCTTCTGAGTAGGAGAAACAGTCTGTAAAAATGGCAATTTTGGTCACATTGAGGCTTTAAAAAGTAGTTATTCAACATGAGGCACAATCCAAGTGACATTTTAAATCAATTTTTCTACAGTCAAAAAAATCAATTTTCTGATGAAAAACGATGACCCGGGACCTGTTGAACTTTCTCCAGATAGTCAGAAATGGTAATTTTTTAATTTTAAATTTTTTGACTGTAAATGACTATTGCATGTGAATTAACACTTTTGGAACAAAAATAAGTTTGTTTAGAGTCATTTTAATGCCTGAAATTGGTCGAAATAGAAGCTTCTGAGTAGGAGAAAAAGTCTGTAAAAATGGCAATTTTGGTCACATTGAGGCTTTAAAAAGTAGTTATTCAACATGAGGCCCAATCCAAGTGACATTTTGAATCAATTTTTCTACAGTCCAAAAAATTTATTTTCTGATGAAAAACGATGACCCGGGACCTGTTGAACTTTCTCCAGATGGTCAGAAATGGTATTTTTTTAATTTTTAATTTTTTGACTGTAAATGACTATTGTATGTGAATTATCACTTTTGGAACAAAAATAAGTTTGTTTAGAGTCATTTTAATGCCTGAAATTGGTCGAAATAGAAGCTTCTGAGTAGGAGAAAAAGTCTGTAAAAATGGCAATTTTGGTCACATTGAGGCTTTAAAAAGTAGTTATTCAACATGAGGCACAATCCAAGTGACATTTTGAATCAATTTTTCTACAGTCAAAAAAATCAATTTTCTGATGAAAAACGATGACCCGGGACCTGTTGAACTTTCTCCAGATGGTCAGAAATGGTAATTTTTTAATTTTTAATTTTTTGACTGTAAATGACTATTGCATGTGAATTATCACTTTTGGAACAAAAATAAGTTTGTTTAGAGTCATTTTAATGCCTGAAATTGGTCGAAATAGAAGCTTCTGAGTAGGAGAAAAAGTCTGTAAAAATGGCAATTTTGGTCACATTGAGGCTTTAAAAAGTAGTTATTCAACATGAGGCACAATCCAAGTGACATTTTGAATCAATTTTTCTACAGTCAAAAAAAGCAATTTTCTGATGAAAAACGATGACCCTGGACCTGTCGAACCTTCTCTAGATGGTCAGAAATTGTATTTTTTTAATGATTAATTTTTTTACTGTAAATGACTATTGCATGTGAATTATCACTTTTGGAACAAAAATAAGTGTGTTTAGAGTCATTTTAATGCCTGAAATTGGTTGAAATAGAAGCTTCTGAGTATAAGAAAAAGTCTGTAAAAATGGCAATTTTATTCACATTGAGGCTTTAAAAAGTAGTTATTCAACATGAGGCACAATCCAAGTGACATTTTGAATCAATTTTTCTACAGTCAAAAAAATCAATTTTCTGATGAAAAACGATGACCCGGGACCTGTCGAACCTTCTCTAGATGGTCAGAAATGGTATTTTTTTAATGATTAATTTTTTTACTGTAAATGACTATTGCATGTGAATTATCACTTTTGGAACAAAAATAAGTGTGTTTAGAGTCATTTTAATGCCTGACATTGGTTGAAATAGAAGCTTCTGAGTAGGAGAAAAAGTCTGTAAAAATGGCAATTTTGGTCACATTGAGGCTTTAAAAAGTAGGTATTCAACATGAGGCACAATCCAAGTGACATTTTGAATCAATTTTTCTACAGTCAAAAAAATCAATTTTCTGATGAAAAACGATGACCCGGGACCTGTTGAACTTTCTCCAGATGGTCAGAAATGGTAATTTTTTAATTTTTAATTTTTTGACTGTAAATGACTATTGCATGTGAATTATCACTTTTGGAACAAAAATAAGTTTGTTTAGAGTCATTTTAATGCCTGAAATTGGTCGAAATAGAAGCTTCTGAGTAGGAGAAACAGTCTGTAAAAATGGCAATTTTGGTCACATTGAGGCTTTAAAAAGTAGTTATTCAACATGAGGCACAATCCAAGTGACATTTTGAATCAATTTTTCTACAGTCCAAAAAATCTATTTTCTGATGAAAAACAATGACCCTTGACCTGTCGAACCTTCTCCAGATGGTCAGAAATGGTAATTTTTTAATTTTTAATTTTTTGACTGTAAATGACTATTGCATGTGAATTATCACTTTTGGAACAAAAATAAGTGTGTTTAAAGTCATTTTAATGCGTGAAATTGGTTGAAATAGAAGCTTCTGAGTAGGAGAAAAAGTCTGTAAAAATGGTAATTTTGGTCACATTGAGGCTTTAAAAAGTAGTTATTCAACATGAGGCACAATCCAAGTGACATTTTGAATCAATTTTTCTACAGTCAAAAAAATCAATTTTCTGATGAAAAACGATGACCCGGGACCTGTCAAACCTTCTCTAGATGGTCAGAAATGGTATTTTTTTAATGATTAATTTTTTTACTGTAAATGACTATTGCATGTGAATTATCACTTTTGGAACAAAAATAAGTGTGTTTAGAGTCATTTTAATGCCTGACATTGGTTGAAATAGAAGCTTCTGAGTATAAGAAAAAGTCTGTAAAAATGGCAATTTTATTCACATTGAGGCTTTAAAAAGTAGTTATTCAACATGAGGCACAATCCAAGTGACATTTTGAATCAATTTTTCTACAGTCAAAAAAATCAATTTTTTGATGAAAAACGGTGACCCAGGACCTGTTGAACTTTCTCCAGATGGTCAGAAATGGTAATTTTTTAATGTTTAATTTTTTGACTGTAAAAGACTATTGCATGTGAATTATCACTTTTGGAACAAAAATAAGTTTGTTTAGAGTCATTTTAATGGCTGGAATTGGTCGAAATAGAAGCTTCTGAGTAGGAGAAACAGTCTGTAAAAATGGCAATTTTGGTCACATTGAGGCTTTAAAAAGTAGTTATTCAACATGAGGCACAATCCAAGTGACATTTTAAATCAATTTTTCTACAGTCAAAAAAATCAATTTTCTGATGAAAAACGATGACCCGGGACCTGTTGAACTTTCTCCAGATAGTCAGAAATGGTAATTTTTTAATTTTAAATTTTTTGACTGTAAATGACTATTGCATGTGAATTATCACTTTTGGAACAAAAATAAGTTTGTTTAGAGTCATTTTAATGCCTGAAATTGGTCGAAATAGAAGCTTCTGAGTAGGAGAAAAAGTCTGTAAAAATGGCAATTTTGGTCACATTGAGGCTTTAAAAAGTAGTTATTCAACATGAGGCCCAATCCAAGTGACATTTTGAATCAATTTTTCTACAGTCCAAAAAATTTATTTTCTGATGAAAAACGATGACCCGGGACCTGTTGAACTTTCTCCAGATGGTCAGAAATGGTATTTTTTTAATTTTTAATTTTTTGACTGTAAATGACTATTGTATGTGAATTATCACTTTTGGAACAAAAATAAGTTTGTTTAGAGTCATTTTAATGCCTGAAATTGGTCGAAATAGAAGCTTCTGAGTAGGAGAAAAAGTCTGTAAAAATGGCAATTTTGGTCACATTGAGGCTTTAAAAAGTAGTTATTCAACATGAGGCACAATCCAAGTGACATTTTGAATCAATTTTTCTACAGTCAAAAAAATCAATTTTCTGATGAAAAACGATGACCCGGGACCTGTTGAACTTTCTCCAGATGGTCAGAAATGGTAATTTTTTAATTTTTAATTTTTTGACTGTAAATGACTATTGCATGTGAATTATCACTTTTGGAACAAAAATAAGTTTGTTTAGAGTCATTTTAATGCCTGAAATTGGTCGAAATAGAAGCTTCTGAGTAGGAGAAAAAGTCTGTAAAAATGGCAATTTTGGTCACATTGAGGCTTTAAAAAGTAGTTATTCAACATGAGGCACAATCCAAGTGACATTTTGAATCAATTTTTCTACAGTCAAAAAAAGCAATTTTCTGATGAAAAACGATGACCCTGGACCTGTCGAACCTTCTCTAGATGGTCAGAAATTGTACTTTTTTAATGATTAATTTTTTTACTGTAAATGACTATTGCATGTGAATTATCACTTTTGGAACAAAAATAAGTGTGTTTAGAGTCATTTTAATGCCTGAAATTGGTTGAAATAGAAGCTTCTGAGTATAAGAAAAAGTCTGTAAAAATGGCAATTTTATTCACATTGAGGCTTTAAAAAGTAGTTATTCAACATGAGGCACAATCCAAGTGACATTTTGAATCAATTTTTCTACAGTCAAAAAAATCAATTTTCTGATGAAAAACGATGACCCGGGACCTGTCGAACCTTCTCTAGATGGTCAGAAATGGTATTTTTTAATGATTAATTTTTTTACTGTAAATGACTATTGCATGTGAATTATCACTTTTGGAACAAAAATAAGTGTGTTTAGAGTCATTTTAATGCCTGACATTGGTTGAAATAGAAGCTTCTGAGTAGGAGAAAAAGTCTGTAAAAATGGCAATTTTGGTCACATTGAGGCTTTAAAAAGTAGGTATTCAACATGAGGCACAATCCAAGTGACATTTTGAATCAATTTTTCTACAGTCAAAAAAATCAATTTTCTGATGAAAAACGATGACCCGGGACCTGTTGAACTTTCTCCAGATGGTCAGAAATGGTAATTTTTTAATTTTTAATTTTTTGACTGTAAATGACTATTGCATGTGAATTATCACTTTTGGAACAAAAATAAGTTTGTTTAGAGTCATTTTAATGCCTGAAATTGGTCGAAATAGAAGCTTCTGAGTAGGAGAAACAGTCTGTAAAAATGGCAATTTTGGTCACATTGAGGCTTTAAAAAGTAGTTATTCAACATGAGGCACAATCCAAGTGACATTTTGAATCAATTTTTCTACAGTCCAAAAAATCTATTTTCTGATGAAAAACAATGACCCTTGACCTGTCGAACCTTCTCCAGATGGTCAGAATGATAATTTTTTAATTTTTAATTTTTTGACTGTAAATGAATATTGCATGTGAATTATCACTTTTGGAACAAAAATAAGTTTGTTTAGAGTCATTTTAATGCCTGAAATTGGTCGAAATAGAAGCTTCTGAGTAGGAGAAAAAGTCTGTAAAAATGGCAATTTTGGTCACATTGAGGCTTTAAAAAGTAGTTATTCAACATGAGGCACAATCCAAGTGACATTTTGAATCAATTTTTCTACAGTCCAAAAAATTTATTTTCCGATGAAAAACGATGACCCGTGACCTGTCGAACCTTCTCCAGATGGTCAGAAATGGTAATTTTTTAATGTTTAATTTTTTGACTGTAAATGACTATTGCATGTGAATTATCACTTTTGGAACAAAAATAAGTGTGTTTAGAGTCATTTTAATGTCTGAAATTGGTCGAAATAGAAGCTTCTGAGTAGGAGAAAAAGTCTGTAAAAATGGCAATTTTGGTCACATTGAGGCTTTAAAAAGTAGTTATTCAACAGGAGACACAATCCAAGTGACATTTTGAATCAATTTTTCTACAGTCCAAAAAATCAATTTTCTGATGAAAAACGATGACCCGTGACCTGTCGAACCTTCTCCAGATGGTCAGAAATGGTAATTTTTTAATGTTTAATTTTTTGACTGTAAATGACTATTGCATGTGAATTATCACTTTTGGAACAAAAATAAGTGTGTTTAGAGTCATTTTAATGTCTGAAATTGGTCGAAATAGAAGCTTCTGAGTAGGAGAAAAAGTCTGTAAAAATGGCAATTTTGGTCACATTGAGGCTTTAAAAAGTAGTTATTCAACATGAGGCACAATCCAAGTGACATTTTGAATCAATTTTTCTACAGTCAAAAAAACTCAATTTTCTGATGAAAAACGATGACCCGGGACCTGTTGAACTTTCTCCAGATGGTCAGAAATGGTAATTTTTTAATTTTTAATTTTTTGACTGTAAATGACTATTGCATGTGAATTATCACTTTTGGAACAAAAATAAGTTTGTTTAGAGTCATTTTAATGCCTGAAATTGGTCGAAATAGAAGCTTCTGAGTAGGAGAAAAAGTCTGTAAAAATGGCAATTTTATTCACATTGAGGCTTTAAAAAGTAGTTATTCACCATGAGGCACAATCCAAGTGACATTTTGAATCAAGTTTTCTACAGTCAAAAAAATCAATTTTCTGATGAAAAACGATGACCCGTGACCTGTTGAACTTTCTCCAGATGGCCAGAAACGGTAATTTTTTAATTTTTAATTTTTTGACTGTAAATGACTATTGCATGTGAATTATCACTTTTGGAACAAAAATAAGTGTGTTTAAAGTCATTTTAATGCGTGAAATTGGTTGAAATAGAAGCTTCTGAGTAGGAGAAAAAGTCTGTAAAAATGGTAATTTTGGTCACATTGAGGCTTTAAAAAGTAGTTATTCAACATGAGGCACAATCCAAGTGACATTGTGAATCAATTTTTCTACAGTCAAAAAAATCAATTTTCTGATGAAAAACGATGACCCGGGACCTGTCGAACCTTCTCTAGATGGTCAGAAATGGTATTTTTTTAATGATTAATTTTTTTACTGTAAATGACTATTGCATGTGAATTATCACTTTTGGAACAAAAATAAGTGTGTTTAGAGTCATTTTAATGCCTGACATTGGTTGAAATAGAAGCTTCTGAGTATAAGAAAAAGTCTGTAAAAATGGCAATTTTATTCACATTGAGGCTTTAAAAAGTAGTTATTCAACATGAGGCACAATCCAAGTGACATTTTGAATCAATTTTTCTACAGTCAAAAAAATCAATTTTTTGATGAAAAACGATGACCCAGGACCTGTTGAACTTTCTCCAGATGGTCAGAAATGGTAATTTTTTAATGTTTAATTTTTTGACTGTAAAAGACTATTGCATGTGAATTATCACTTTTGGAACAAAAATAAGTTTGTTTAGAGTCATTTTAATGGCTGGAATTGGTCGAAATAGAAGCTTCTGAGTAGGAGAAACAGTCTGTAAAAATGGCAATTTTGGTCACATTGAGGCTTTAAAAAGTAGTTATTCAACATGAGGCACAATCCAAGTGACATTTTGAATCAATTTTTCTACAGTCCAAAAAATTTATTTTCTGATGAAAAACGATGACCCGGGACCTGTTGAACTTTCTCCAGATGGTCAGAAATGGTATTTTTTTAATTTTTAATTTTTTGACTGTAAATGACTATTGTATGTGAATTATCACTTTTGGAACAAAAATAAGTTTGTTTAGAGTCATTTTAATGCCTGAAATTGGTCGAAATAGAAGCTTCTGAGTAGGAGAAAAAGTCTGTAAAAATGGCAATTTTGGTCACATTGAGGCTTTAAAAAGTAGTTATTCAACATGAGGCACAATCCAAGTGACATTTTGAATCAATTTTTCTACAGTCAAAAAAATCAATTTTCTGATGAAAAACGATGACCCGGGACCTGTTGAACTTTCTCCAGATGGTCAGAAATGGTAATTTTTTAATTTTTAATTTTTTGACTGTAAATGACTATTGCATGTGAATTATCACTTTTGGAACAAAAATAAGTTTGTTTAGAGTCATTTTAATGCCTGAAATTGGTCGAAATAGAAGCTTCTGAGTAGGAGAAAAAGTCTGTAAAAATGGCAATTTTGGTCACATTGAGGCTTTAAAAAGTAGTTATTCAACATGAGGCACAATCCAAGTGACATTTTAAATCAATTTTTCTACAGTCAAAAAAATCAATTTTCTGATGAAAAACGATGACCCGGGACCTGTTGAACTTTCTCCAGATAGTCAGAAATGGTAATTTTTTAATTTTAAATTTTTTGACTGTAAATGACTATTGCATGTGAATTAACACTTTTGGAACAAAAATAAGTTTGTTTAGAGTCATTTTAATGCCTGAAATTGGTCGAAATAGAAGCTTCTGAGTAGGAGAAAAAGTCTGTAAAAATGGCAATTTTGGTCACATTGAGGCTTTAAAAAGTAGTTATTCAACATGAGGCCCAATCCAAGTGACATTTTGAATCAATTTTTCTACAGTCCAAAAAATTTATTTTCTGATGAAAAACGATGACCCGGGACCTCTTGAACTTTCTCCAGATGGTCAGAAATGGTATTTTTTTAATTTTTAATTTTTTGACTGTAAATGACTATTGTATGTGAATTATCACTTTTGGAACAAAAATAAGTTTGTTTAGAGTCATTTTAATGCCTGAAATTGGTCGAAATAGAAGCTTCTGAGTAGGAGAAAAAGTCTGTAAAAATGGCAATTTTGGTCACATTGAGGCTTTAAAAAGTAGTTATTCAACATGAGGCACAATCCAAGTGACATTTTGAATCAATTTTTCTACAGTCAAAAAAATCAATTTTCTGATGAAAAACGATGACCCGGGACCTGTTGAACTTTCTCCAGATGGTCAGAAATGGTAATTTTTTAATTTTTAATTTTTTGACTGTAAATGACTATTGCATGTGAATTATCACTTTTGGAACAAAAATAAGTTTGTTTAGAGTCATTTTAATGCCTGAAATTGGTCGAAATAGAAGCTTCTGAGTAGGAGAAAAAGTCTGTAAAAATGGCAATTTTGGTCACATTGAGGCTTTAAAAAGTAGTTATTCAACATGAGGCACAATCCAAGTGACATTTTGAATCAATTTTTCTACAGTCAAAAAAAGCAATTTTCTGATGAAAAACGATGACCCTGGACCTGTCGAACCTTCTCTAGATGGTCAGAAATTGTATTTTTTTAATGATTAATTTTTTTACTGTAAATGACTATTGCATGTGAATTATCACTTTTGGAACAAAAATAAGTGTGTTTAGAGTCATTTTAATGCCTGAAATTGGTTGAAATAGAAGCTTCTGAGTATAAGAAAAAGTCTGTAAAAATGGCAATTTTATTCACATTGAGGCTTTAAAAAGTAGTTATTCAACATGAGGCACAATCCAAGTGACATTTTGAATCAATTTTTCTACAGTCAAAAAAATCAATTTTCTGATGAAAAACGATGACCCGGGACCTGTCGAACCTTCTCTAGATGGTCAGAAATGGTATTTTTTTAATGATTAATTTTTTTACTGTAAATGACTATTGCATGTGAATTATCACTTTTGGAACAAAAATAAGTGTGTTTAGAGTCATTTTAATGCCTGACATTGGTTGAAATAGAAGCTTCTGAGTAGGAGAAAAAGTCTGTAAAAATGGCAATTTTGGTCACATTGAGGCTTTAAAAAGTAGGTATTCAACATGAGGCACAATCCAAGTGACATTTTGAATCAATTTTTCTACAGTCAAAAAAATCAATTTTCTGATGAAAAACGATGACCCGGGACCTGTTGAACTTTCTCCAGATGGTCAGAAATGGTAATTTTTTAATTTTTAATTTTTTGACTGTAAATGACTATTGCATGTGAATTATCACTTTTGGAACAAAAATAAGTTTGTTTAGAGTCATTTTAATGCCTGAAATTGGTCGAAATAGAAGCTTCTGAGTAGGAGAAACAGTCTGTAAAAATGGCAATTTTGGTCACATTGAGGCTTTAAAAAGTAGTTATTCAACATGAGGCACAATCCAAGTGACATTTTGAATCAATTTTTCTACAGTCCAAAAAATCTATTTTCTGATGAAAAACAATGACCCTTGACCTGTCGAACCTTCTCCAGATGGTCAGAAATGGTAATTTTTTAATTTTTAATTTTTTGACTGTAAATGACTATTGCATGTGAATTATCACTTTTGGAACAAAAATAAGTGTGTTTAAAGTCATTTTAATGCGTGAAATTGGTTGAAATAGAAGCTTCTGAGTAGGAGAAAAAGTCTGTAAAAATGGTAATTTTGGTCACATTGAGGCTTTAAAAAGTAGTTATTCAACATGAGGCACAATCCAAGTGACATTTTGAATCAATTTTTCTACAGTCAAAAAAATCAATTTTCTGATGAAAAACGATGACCCGGGACCTGTCAAACCTTCTCTAGATGGTCAGAAATGGTATTTTTTTAATGATTAATTTTTTTACTGTAAATGACTATTGCATGTGAATTATCACTTTTGGAACAAAAATAAGTGTGTTTAGAGTCATTTTAATGCCTGACATTGGTTGAAATAGAAGCTTCTGAGTATAAGAAAAAGTCTGTAAAAATGGCAATTTTATTCACATTGAGGCTTTAAAAAGTAGTTATTCAACATGAGGCACAATCCAAGTGACATTTTGAATCAATTTTTCTACAGTCAAAAAAATCAATTTTTTGATGAAAAACGATGACCCAGGACCTGTTGAACTTTCTCCAGATGGTCAGAAATGGTAATTTTTTAATGTTTAATTTTTTGACTGTAAAAGACTATTGCATGTGAATTATCACTTTTGGAACAAAAATAAGTTTGTTTAGAGTCATTTTAATGGCTGGAATTGGTCGAAATAGAAGCTTCTGAGTAGGAGAAACAGTCTGTAAAAATGGCAATTTTGGTCACATTGAGGCTTTAAAAAGTAGTTATTCAACATGAGGCACAATCCAAGTGACATTTTAAATCAATTTTTCTACAGTCAAAAAAATCAATTTTCTGATGAAAAACGATGACCCGGGACCTGTTGAACTTTCTCCAGATGGTCAGAAATGGTATTTTTTTAATTTTTAATTTTTTGACTGTAAATGACTATTGTATGTGAATTATCACTTTTGGAACAAAAATAAGTTTGTTTAGAGTCATTTTAATGCCTGAAATTGGTCGAAATAGAAGCTTCTGAGTAGGAGAAAAAGTCTGTAAAAATGGCAATTTTGGTCACATTGAGGCTTTAAAAAGTAGTTATTCAACATGAGGCACAATCCAAGTGACATTTTGAATCAATTTTTCTACAGTCAAAAAAATCAATTTTCTGATGAAAAACGATGACCCGGGACCTGTTGAACTTTCTCCAGATGGTCAGAAATGGTAATTTTTTAATTTTTAATTTTTTGACTGTAAATGACTATTGCATGTGAATTATCACTTTTGGAACAAAAATAAGTTTGTTTAGAGTCATTTTAATGCCTGAAATTGGTCGAAATAGAAGCTTCTGAGTAGGAGAAAAAGTCTGTAAAAATGGCAATTTTGGTCACATTGAGGCTTTAAAAAGTAGTTATTCAACATGAGGCACAATCCAAGTGACATTTTGAATCAATTTTTCTACAGTCAAAAAAAGCAATTTTCTGATGAAAAACGATGACCCTGGACCTGTCGAACCTTCTCTAGATGGTCAGAAATTGTACTTTTTTAATGATTAATTTTTTTACTGTAAATGACTATTGCATGTGAATTATCACTTTTGGAACAAAAATAAGTGTGTTTAGAGTCATTTTAATGCCTGAAATTGGTTGAAATAGAAGCTTCTGAGTATAAGAAAAAGTCTGTAAAAATGGCAATTTTATTCACATTGAGGCTTTAAAAAGTAGTTATTCAACATGAGGCACAATCCAAGTGACATTTTGAATCAATTTTTCTACAGTCAAAAAAATCAATTTTCTGATGAAAAACGATGACCCGGGACCTGTCGAACCTTCTCTAGATGGTCAGAAATGGTATTTTTTTAATGATTAATTTTTTTACTGTAAATGACTATTGCATGTGAATTATCACTTTTGGAACAAAAATAAGTGTGTTTAGAGTCATTTTAATGCCTGACATTGGTTGAAATAGAAGCTTCTGAGTAGGAGAAAAAGTCTGTAAAAATGGCAATTTTGGTCACATTGAGGCTTTAAAAAGTAGGTATTCAACATGAGGCACAATCCAAGTGACATTTTGAATCAATTTTTCTACAGTCAAAAAAATCAATTTTCTGATGAAAAACGATGACCCGGGACCTGTTGAACTTTCTCCAGATGGTCAGAAATGGTAATTTTTTAATTTTTAATTTTTTGACTGTAAATGACTATTGCATGTGAATTATCACTTTTGGAACAAAAATAAGTTTGTTTAGAGTCATTTTAATGCCTGAAATTGGTCGAAATAGAAGCTTCTGAGTAGGAGAAACAGTCTGTAAAAATGGCAATTTTGGTCACATTGAGGCTTTAAAAAGTAGTTATTCAACATGAGGCACAATCCAAGTGACATTTTGAATCAATTTTTCTACAGTCCAAAAAATCTATTTTCTGATGAAAAACAATGACCCTTGACCTGTCGAACCTTCTCCAGATGGTCAGAATGATAATTTTTTAATTTTTAATTTTTTGACTGTAAATGAATATTGCATGTGAATTATCACTTTTGGAACAAAAATAAGTTTGTTTAGAGTCATTTTAATGCCTGAAATTGGTCGAAATAGAAGCTTCTGAGTAGGAGAAAAAGTCTGTAAAAATGGCAATTTTGGTCACATTGAGGCTTTAAAAAGTAGTTATTCAACATGAGGCACAATCCAAGTGACATTTTGAATCAATTTTTCTACAGTCCAAAAAATTTATTTTCCGATGAAAAACGATGACCCGTGACCTGTCGAACCTTCTCCAGATGGTCAGAAATGGTAATTTTTTAATGTTTAATTTTTTGACTGTAAATGACTATTGCATGTGAATTATCACTTTTGGAACAAAAATAAGTGTGTTTAGAGTCATTTTAATGTCTGAAATTGGTCGAAATAGAAGCTTCTGAGTAGGAGAAAAAGTCTGTAAAAATGGCAATTTTGGTCACATTGAGGCTTTAAAAAGTAGTTATTCAACAGGAGACACAATCCAAGTGACATTTTGAATCAATTTTTCTACAGTCCAAAAAATCAATTTTCTGATGAAAAACGATGACCCGTGACCTGTCGAACCTTCTCCAGATGGTCAGAAATGGTAATTTTTTAATGTTTAATTTTTTGACTGTAAATGACTATTGCATGTGAATTATCACTTTTGGAACAAAAATAAGTGTGTTTAGAGTCATTTTAATGTCTGAAATTGGTCGAAATAGAAGCTTCTGAGTAGGAGAAAAAGTCTGTAAAAATGGCAATTTTGGTCACATTGAGGCTTTAAAAAGTAGTTATTCAACATGAGGCACAATCCAAGTGACATTTTGAATCAATTTTTCTACAGTCAAAAAAACTCAATTTTCTGATGAAAAACGATGACCCGGGACCTGTTGAACTTTCTCCAGATGGTCAGAAATGGTAATTTTTTAATTTTTAATTTTTTGACTGTAAATGACTATTGCATGTGAATTATCACTTTTGGAACAAAAATAAGTTTGTTTAGAGTCATTTTAATGCCTGAAATTGGTCGAAATAGAAGCTTCTGAGTAGGAGAAAAAGTCTGTAAAAATGGCAATTTTATTCACATTGAGGCTTTAAAAAGTAGTTATTCACCATGAGGCACAATCCAAGTGACATTTTGAATCAAGTTTTCTACAGTCAAAAAAATCAATTTTCTGATGAAAAACGATGACCCGTGACCTGTTGAACTTTCTCCAGATGGCCAGAAACGGTAATTTTTTAATTTTTAATTTTTTGACTGTAAATGACTATTGCATGTGAATTATCACTTTTGGAACAAAAATAAGTGTGTTTAAAGTCATTTTAATGCGTGAAATTGGTTGAAATAGAAGCTTCTGAGTAGGAGAAAAAGTCTGTAAAAATGGTAATTTTGGTCACATTGAGGCTTTAAAAAGTAGTTATTCAACATGAGGCACAATCCAAGTGACATTTTGAATCAATTTTTCTACAGTCAAAAAAATCAATTTTCTGATGAAAAACGATGACCCGGGACCTGTCGAACCTTCTCTAGATGGTCAGAAATGGTATTTTTTTAATGATTAATTTTTTTACTGTAAATGACTATTGCATGTGAATTATCACTTTTGGAACAAAAATAAGTGTGTTTAGAGTCATTTTAATGCCTGACATTGGTTGAAATAGAAGCTTCTGAGTATAAGAAAAAGTCTGTAAAAATGGCAATTTTATTCACATTGAGGCTTTAAAAAGTAGTTATTCAACATGAGGCACAATCCAAGTGACATTTTGAATCAATTTTTCTACAGTCAAAAAAATCAATTTTTTGATGAAAAACGATGACCCAGGACCTGTTGAACTTTCTCCAGATGGTCAGAAATGGTAATTTTTTAATGTTTAATTTTTTGACTGTAAAAGACTATTGCATGTGAATTATCACTTTTGGAACAAAAATAAGTTTGTTTAGAGTCATTTTAATGGCTGGAATTGGTCGAAATAGAAGCTTCTGAGTAGGAGAAACAGTCTGTAAAAATGGCAATTTTGGTCACATTGAGGCTTTAAAAAGTAGTTATTCAACATGAGGCACAATCCAAGTGACATTTTGAATCAATTTTTCTACAGTCCAAAAAATTTATTTTCTGATGAAAAACGATGACCCGGGACCTGTTGAACTTTCTCCAGATGGTCAGAAATGGTATTTTTTTAATTTTTAATTTTTTGACTGTAAATGACTATTGTATGTGAATTATCACTTTTGGAACAAAAATAAGTTTGTTTAGAGTCATTTTAATGCCTGAAATTGGTCGAAATAGAAGCTTCTGAGTAGGAGAAAAAGTCTGTAAAAATGGCAATTTTGGTCACATTGAGGCTTTAAAAAGTAGTTATTCAACATGAGGCACAATCCAAGTGACATTTTGAATCAATTTTTCTACAGTCAAAAAAATCAATTTTCTGATGAAAAACGATGACCCGGGACCTGTTGAACTTTCTCCAGATGGTCAGAAATGGTAATTTTTTAATTTTTAATTTTTTGACTGTAAATGACTATTGCATGTGAATTATCACTTTTGGAACAAAAATAAGTTTGTTTAGAGTCATTTTAATGCCTGAAATTGGTCGAAATAGAAGCTTCTGAGTAGGAGAAAAAGTCTGTAAAAATGGCAATTTTGGTCACATTGAGGCTTTAAAAAGTAGTTATTCAACATGAGGCACAATCCAAGTGACATTTTGAATCAATTTTTCTACAGTCAAAAAAAGCAATTTTCTGATGAAAAACGATGACCCTGGACCTGTCGAACCTTCTCTAGATGGTCAGAAATTGTATTTTTTTAATGATTAATTTTTTTACTGTAAATGACTATTGCATGTGAATTATCACTTTTGGAACAAAAATAAGTGTGTTTAGAGTCATTTTAATGCCTGAAATTGGTTGAAATAGAAGCTTCTGAGTATAAGAAAAAGTCTGTAAAAATGGCAATTTTATTCACATTGAGGCTTTAAAAAGTAGTTATTCAACATGAGGCACAATCCAAGTGACATTTTGAATCAATTTTTCTACAGTCAAAAAAATCAATTTTCTGATGAAAAACGATGACCCGGGACCTGTCGAACCTTCTCTAGATGGTCAGAAATGGTATTTTTTTAATGATTAATTTTTTTACTGTAAATGACTATTGCATGTGAATTATCACTTTTGGAACAAAAATAAGTGTGTTTAGAGTCATTTTAATGCCTGACATTGGTTGAAATAGAAGCTTCTGAGTAGGAGAAAAAGTCTGTAAAAATGGCAATTTTGGTCACATTGAGGCTTTAAAAAGTAGGTATTCAACATGAGGCACAATCCAAGTGACATTTTGAATCAATTTTTCTACAGTCAAAAAAATCAATTTTCTGATGAAAAACGATGACCCGGGACCTGTTGAACTTTCTCCAGATGGTCAGAAATGGTAATTTTTTAATTTTTAATTTTTTGACTGTAAATGACTATTGCATGTGAATTATCACTTTTGGAACAAAAATAAGTTTGTTTAGAGTCATTTTAATGCCTGAAATTGGTCGAAATAGAAGCTTCTGAGTAGGAGAAACAGTCTGTAAAAATGGCAATTTTGGTCACATTGAGGCTTTAAAAAGTAGTTATTCAACATGAGGCACAATCCAAGTGACATTTTGAATCAATTTTTCTACAGTCCAAAAAATCTATTTTCTGATGAAAAACAATGACCCTTGACCTGTCGAACCTTCTCCAGATGGTCAGAAATGATAATTTTTTAATTTTTAATTTTTTGACTGTAAATGACTATTGCATGTGAATTATCACTTTTGGAACAAAAATAAGTTTGTTTAGAGTCATTTTAATGCCTGAAATTGGTCGAAATAGAAGCTTCTGAGTAGGAGAAAAAGTCTGTAAAAATGGCAATTTTGGTCACATTGAGGCTTTAAAAAGTAGTTATTCAACATGAGGCACAATCCAAGTGACATTTTGAATCAATTTTTCTACAGTCCAAAAAATTTATTTTCCGATGAAAAACGATGATCCGTGACCTGTCGAACCTTCTCCAGATGGTCAGAAATGGTAATTTTTTAATTTTTAATTTTTTGACTGTAAATGACTATTGCATGTGAATTATCACTTTTGGAACAAAAATAAGTGTGTTTAAAGTCATTTTAATGCGTGAAATTGGTTGAAATAGAAGCTTCTGAGTAGGAGAAAAAGTCTGTAAAAATGGTAATTTTGGTCACATTGAGGCTTTAAAAAGTAGTTATTCAACATGAGGCACAATCCAAGTGACATTTTGAATCAATTTTTCTACAGTCAAAAAAATCAATTTTCTGATGAAAAACGATGACCCGGGACCTGTCAAACCTTCTCTAGATGGTCAGAAATGGTATTTTTTTAATGATTAATTTTTTTACTGTAAATGACTATTGCATGTGAATTATCACTTTTGGAACAAAAATAAGTGTGTTTAGAGTCATTTTAATGCCTGACATTGGTTGAAATAGAAGCTTCTGAGTATAAGAAAAAGTCTGTAAAAATGGCAATTTTATTCACATTGAGGCTTTAAAAAGTAGTTATTCAACATGAGGCACAATCCAAGTGACATTTTGAATCAATTTTTCTACAGTCAAAAAAATCAATTTTTTGATGAAAAACGATGACCCAGGACCTGTTGAACTTTCTCCAGATGGTCAGAAATGGTAATTTTTTAATGTTTAATTTTTTGACTGTAAAAGACTATTGCATGTGAATTATCACTTTTGGAACAAAAATAAGTTTGTTTAGAGTCATTTTAATGGCTGGAATTGGTCGAAATAGAAGCTTCTGAGTAGGAGAAACAGTCTGTAAAAATGGCAATTTTGGTCACATTGAGGCTTTAAAAAGTAGTTATTCAACATGAGGCACAATCCAAGTGACATTTTAAATCAATTTTTCTACAGTCAAAAAAATCAATTTTCTGATGAAAAATGATGACCCGGGACCTGTTGAACTTTCTCCAGATAGTCAGAAATGGTAATTTTTTAATTTTAAATTTTTTGACTGTAAATGACTATTGCATGTGAATTATCACTTTTGGAACAAAAATAAGTTTGTTTAGAGTCATTTTAATGCCTGAAATTGGTCGAAATAGAAGCTTCTGAGTAGGAGAAAAAGTCTGTAAAAATGGCAATTTTGGTCACATTGAGGCTTTAAAAAGTAGTTATTCAACATGAGGCCCAATCCAAGTGACATTTTGAATCAATTTTTCTACAGTCCAAAAAATTTATTTTCTGATGAAAAACGATGACCCGGGACCTGTTGAACTTTCTCCAGATGGTCAGAAATGGTATTTTTTTAATTTTTAATTTTTTGACTGTAAATGACTATTGTATGTGAATTATCACTTTTGGAACAAAAATAAGTTTGTTTAGAGTCATTTTAATGCCTGAAATTGGTCGAAATAGAAGCTTCTGAGTAGGAGAAAAAGTCTGTAAAAATGGCAATTTTGGTCACATTGAGGCTTTAAAAAGTAGTTATTCAACATGAGGCACAATCCAAGTGACATTTTGAATCAATTTTTCTACAGTCAAAAAAATCAATTTTCTGATGAAAAACGATGACCCGGGACCTGTTGAACTTTCTCCAGATGGTCAGAAATGGTAATTTTTTAATTTTTAATTTTTTGACTGTAAATGACTATTGCATGTGAATTATCACTTTTGGAACAAAAATAAGTTTGTTTAGAGTCATTTTAATGCCTGAAATTGGTCGAAATAGAAGCTTCTGAGTAGGAGAAAAAGTCTGTAAAAATGGCAATTTTGGTCACATTGAGGCTTTAAAAAGTAGTTATTCAACATGAGGCACAATCCAAGTGACATTTTGAATCAATTTTTCTACAGTCAAAAAAAGCAATTTTCTGATGAAAAACGATGACCCTGGACCTGTCGAACCTTCTCTAGATGGTCAGAAATTGTATTTTTTTAATGATTAATTTTTTTACTGTAAATGACTATTGCATGTGAATTATCACTTTTGGAACAAAAATAAGTGTGTTTAGAGTCATTTTAATGCCTGAAATTGGTTGAAATAGAAGCTTCTGAGTATAAGAAAAAGTCTGTAAAAATGGCAATTTTATTCACATTGAGGCTTTAAAAAGTAGTTATTCAACATGAGGCACAATCCAAGTGACATTTTGAATCAATTTTTCTACAGTCAAAAAAATCAATTTTCTGATGAAAAACGATGACCCGGGACCTGTCGAACCTTCTCTAGATGGTCAGAAATGGTATTTTTTTAATGATTAATTTTTTTACTGTAAATGACTATTGCATGTGAATTATCACTTTTGGAACAAAAATAAGTGTGTTTAGAGTCATTTTAATGCCTGACATTGGTTGAAATAGAAGCTTCTGAGTAGGAGAAAAAGTCTGTAAAAATGGCAATTTTGGTCACATTGAGGCTTTAAAAAGTAGGTATTCAACATGAGGCACAATCCAAGTGACATTTTGAATCAATTTTTCTACAGTCAAAAAAATCAATTTTCTGATGAAAAACGATGACCCGGGACCTGTTGAACTTTCTCCAGATGGTCAGAAATGGTAATTTTTTAATTTTTAATTTTTTGACTGTAAATGACTATTGCATGTGAATTATCACTTTTGGAACAAAAATAAGTTTGTTTAGAGTCATTTTAATGCCTGAAATTGGTCGAAATAGAAGCTTCTGAGTAGGAGAAACAGTCTGTAAAAATGGCAATTTTGGTCACATTGAGGCTTTAAAAAGTAGTTATTCAACATGAGGCACAATCCAAGTGACATTTTGAATCAATTTTTCTACAGTCCAAAAAATCTATTTTCTGATGAAAAACAATGACCCTTGACCTGTCGAACCTTCTCCAGATGGTCAGAATGATAATTTTTTAATTTTTAATTTTTTGACTGTAAATGACTATTGCATGTGAATTATCACTTTTGGAACAAAAATAAGTTTGTTTAGAGTCATTTTAATGCCTGAAATTGGTCGAAATAGAAGCTTCTGAGTAGGAGAAAAAGTCTGTAAAAATGGCAATTTTGGTCACATTGAGGCTTTAAAAAGTAGTTATTCAACATGAGGCACAATCCAAGTGACATTTTGAATCAATTTTTCTACAGTCCAAAAAATTTATTTTCCGATGAAAAACGATGACCCGTGACCTGTCGAACCTTCTCCAGATGGTCAGAAATGGTAATTTTTTAATGTTTAATTTTTTGACTGTAAATGACTATTGCATGTGAATTATCACTTTTGGAACAAAAATAAGTGTGTTTAGAGTCATTTTAATGTCTGAAATTGGTCGAAATAGAAGCTTCTGAGTAGGAGAAAAAGTCTGTAAAAATGGCAATTTTGGTCACATTGAGGCTTTAAAAAGTAGTTATTCAACAGGAGACACAATCCAAGTGACATTTTGAATCAATTTTTCTACAGTCCAAAAAATCAATTTTCTGATGAAAAACGATGACCCGTGACCTGTCGAACCTTCTCCAGATGGTCAGAAATGGTAATTTTTTAATGTTTAATTTTTTGACTGTAAATGACTATTGCATGTGAATTATCACTTTTGGAACAAAAATAAGTGTGTTTAGAGTCATTTTAATGTCTGAAATTGGTCGAAATAGAAGCTTCTGAGTAGGAGAAAAAGTCTGTAAAAATGGCAATTTTGGTCACATTGAGGCTTTAAAAAGTAGTTATTCAACATGAGGCACAATCCAAGTGACATTTTGAATCAATTTTTCTACAGTCAAAAAAACTCAATTTTCTGATGAAAAACGATGACCCGGGACCTGTTGAACTTTCTCCAGATGGTCAGAAATGGTAATTTTTTAATTTTTAATTTTTTGACTGTAAATGACTATTGCATGTGAATTATCACTTTTGGAACAAAAATAAGTTTGTTTAGAGTCATTTTAATGCCTGAAATTGGTCGAAATAGAAGCTTCTGAGTAGGAGAAAAAGTCTGTAAAAATGGCAATTTTGGTCACGTTGAGGCTTTAAAAAGTAGTTATTCAACATAAGGCACAATCCAAGTGACATTTTGAATCAATTTTCTACAGTCCAAAAAATCTATTTTCTGATGGAAAACGATGACCCGTGACCTGTCGAACCTTCTCCAGATGGTCAGAAATGGTAAATTTTTAATGTTTAATTTTTTGACTGTAAAAGACTATTGCATGTGAATTATCACTTTTGGAACAAAAATAAGTGTGTTTAGAGTCATTTTAATGGCTGAAATTGTTCGAAATAGAAGCTTCTGAGTAGGAGAAAAAGTCTGTAAAAATGGCAATTTTGGTCACATTGAGGCTTTAAAAAGTAGGTATTCAACATGAGGCACAATCCAAGTGACATTTTGAATCAATTTTTCTACAGTCAAAAAAATCAATTTTCTGATTAAAAACGATGACCCGGGACCTGTTGAACTTTCTCCAGATGGTCAGAAATGGTAATTTTTTAATTTTTAATTTTTTGACTGTAAATGACTATTGCATGTGAATTATCACTTTTGGAACCAAAATAAGTGTGTTTAGAGTCATTTTAATGCCTGACATTGGTTGAAATAGAAGCTTCTGAGTAGGAGAAAAAGTCTGTAAAAATGGCAATTTTGGTCACATTGAGGCTTTAAAAAGTAGGTATTCAACATGAGGCACAATCCAAGTGACATTTTGAATCAATTTTTCTACAGTCAAAAAAATCAATTTTCTGATGAAAAACGATGACCCGGGACCTGTTGAACTTTCTCCAGATGGTCAGAAATGGTAATTTTTTAATTTTTAATTTTTTGACTGTAAATGACTATTGCATGTGAATTATCACTTTTGGAACAAAAATAAGTTTGTTTAGAGTCATTTTAATGCCTGAAATTGGTCGAAATAGAAGCTTCTGAGTAGGAGAAACAGTCTGTAAAAATGGCAATTTTGGTCACATTGAGGCTTTAAAAAGTAGTTATTCAACATGAGGCACAATCCAAGTGACATTTTGAATCAATTTTTCTACAGTCCAAAAAATCTATTTTCTGATGAAAAACAATGACCCTTGACCTGTCGAACCTTCTCCAGATGGTCAGAAATGATAATTTTTTAATTTTTAATTTTTTGACTGTAAATGACTATTGCATGTGAATTATCACTTTTGGAACAAAAATAAGTTTGTTTAGAATCATTTTAATGCCTGAAATTGGTCGAAATAGAAGCTTCTGAGTAGGAGAAAAAGTCTGTAAAAATGGCAATTTTGGTCACATTGAGGCTTTAAAAAGTAGTTATTCAACATGAGGCACAATCCAAGTGACATTTTGAATCAATTTTTCTACAGTCCAAAAAATTTATTTTCCGATGAAAAACGATGACCCGTGACCTGTCGAACCTTCTCCAGATGGTCAGAAATGGTAATTTTTTAATGTTTAATTTTTTGACTGTAAATGACTATTGCATGTGAATTATCACTTTTGGAACAAAAATAAGTGTGTTTAGAGTCATTTTAATGTCTGAAATTGGTCGAAATAGAAGCTTCTGAGTAGGAGAAAAAGTCTGTAAAAATGGCAATTTTGGTCACATTGAGGCTTTAAAAAGTAGTTATTCAACAGGAGGCACAATCCAAGTGACATTTTGAATCAATTTTTCTACAGTCCAAAAAATCAATTTTCTGATGAAAAACGATGACCCGTGACCTGTCGAACCTTCTCCAGATGGTCAGAAATGGTAACTTTTTAATGTTTAATTTTTTGACTGTAAAAGACTATTGCATGTGAATTATCACTTTTGGAACAAAAATAAGTGTGTTTAGAGTCATTTTAATGCCTGAAATTGTTCGAAATAGAAGCTTCTGAGTAGGAGAAAAAGTCTGTAAAAATGGCAATTTTGGTCACATTGAGGCTTTAAAAAGTAGTTATTCAACATGAGGCACAATCCAAGTGACATTTTGAATCAATTTTTCTACAGTCAAAAAAATCAATTTTCTGATGAAAAACGATGACCCGGGACCTGTTGAACTTTCTCCAGATGGTCAGAAATGGTAATTTTTTAATTTTTAATTTTTTGACTGTAAATGACTATTGCATGTGAATTATCACTTTTGGAACAAAAATAAGTATGTTTAGAGTCATTTTAATGCCTGAAATTGGTCGAAATTGAAGCTTCTGAGTAGGAGAAAAAGTCTGTAAAAATGGCAATTTTGGTCACATTGAGGCTTTAAAAAGTAGTTATTCAACATGAGGCACAATCCAAGCGACATTTTGAATCAATTTTTCTACAGTAAAAAAATCTATTTTCTGATGAAAAACGATGACCCTTGACCTGTCGAACCTTCTCCAGATGGTCAGAAATGGTAATTTTTTAATTTTTAATTTTTTGACTGTAAATGACTATTGCATGTGAATTATCACTTTTGGAACAAAAATAAGTTTGTTTAGAGTCATTTTAATGCCTGAAATTGGTCGAAATAGAAGCTTCTGAGTAGGAGAAAAAGTCTGTAAAAATGGCAATTTGGTCACATTGAGGCTTTAAAAAGTAGTTATTCAACATGAGGCACAATCCAAGTGACATTTTGAATCAATTTTTCTACAGTCAAAAAAATCAATTTTCTGATGAAAAACGATGACCCGGGACCTGTTGAACTTTCTCCAGATGGTCAGAAATGGCAATTTTTTAATTTTTAATTTTTTGACTGTAAATGACTATAGCATGTGAATTATCACTTTTGGAAGAAAATTAAGTGTGTTTAGAGTCATTTTAATGCCTGAAATTGGTCGGAATAGAAGCTTCTGAGTAGGAGAAAAAGTCTGTAAAAATGGCAATTTTGGTCACATTGAGGCTTTAAAAAGTAGTTATTCAACATGAGGCACAATCCAAGTGACATTTTGAATCAATTTTTCTACAGTCCAAAAAATCTATTTTCTGATGAAAAACGATGACCCTTGACCTGTCGAACCTTCTCCAGATGGTCAGAAATGGTAATTTTTTAATTTTTAATTTTTTGACTGTAAATGACTATTGCATGTGAATTATCACTTTTGGAACAAAAATAAGTTTGTTTAGAGTCATTTTAATGCCTGAAATTGGTCGAAATAGAAGCTTCTGAGTAGGAGAAAAAGTCTGTAAAAATGGCAATTTTGGTCACATTGAGGCTTTAAAAAGTAGTTATTCAACATGAGGCACAATCCAAGTGACATTTTGAATCAATTTTTCTACAGTCAAAAAAACTCAATTTTCTGATGAAAAACGATGACCCGGGACCTGTTGAACTTTCTCGAGATGGTCAGAAATGGTAATTTTTTAATTTTTAATTTTTTGACTGTAAATGACTATTGCATGTGAATTATCACTTTTGGAACAAAAATAAGTGTGTTTAGAGTCATTTTAATGCCTGAAATTGTTCGAAATAGAAGCTTCTGAGTAGGAGAAAAAGTCTGTAAAAATGGCAATTTTGGTCACATTGAGGCTTTAAAAAGTAGTTATTCAACATGAGGCACAATCCAAGTGACATTTTGAATCAATTTTTCTACAGTCAAAAAAATCAATTTTCTGATGAAAAACGATGACCCGGGACCTATTGAACTTTCCCCAGATGGTCAGAAATGGCAATTTTTTAATTTTTAATTTTTTGACTGTAAATGACTATAGCATGTGAATTATCACTTTTGGAAGAAAATTAAGTGTGTTTAGAGTCATTTTAATGCCTGAAATTGGTCGGAATAGAAGCTTCTGAGTAGGAGAAAAAGTCTGTAAAAATGGCAATTTTGGTCACATTGAGGCTTTAAAAAGTAGTTATTCAACATGAGGCACAATCCAAGTGACATTTTGAATCAATTTTTCTACAGTCCAAAAAATCTATTTTCTGATGAAAAACGATGACCCTTGACCTGTCGAACCTTCTCCAGATGGTCAGAAATGGTAATTTTTTAATTTTTAATTTTTTGACTGTAAATGACTATTGCATGTGAATTATCACTTTTGGAACAAAAATAAGTTTGTTTAGAGTCATTTTAATGCCTGAAATTGGTCGAAATAGAAGCTTCTGAGTAGGAGAAAAAGTCTGTAAAAATGGCAATTTTGGTCACATTGAGGCTTTAAAAAGTAGTTATTCAACATGAGGCACAATCGAAGTGACATTTTGAATCAATTTTTCTACAGTCCAAAAAATTTATTTTCCGATGAAAAACGATGACCCGTGACCTGTCGAACCTTCTCCAGATGGTCAGAAATGGTAATTTTTTAATGTTTAATTTTTTGACTGTAAATGACTATTGCATGTGAATTATCACTTTTGGAACAAAAATAAGTGTGTTTAGAGTCATTTTAATGTCTGAAATTGGTCGAAATAGAAGCTTCTGAGTAGGAGAAAAAGTCTGTAAAAATGGCAATTTTGGTCACATTGAGGCTTTAAAAAGTAGTTATTCAACATGAGGCACAATCGAAGTGACATTTTGAATCAATTTTTCTACAGTCCAAAAAATTTATTTTCCGATGAAAAACGATGACCCGTGACCTGTCGAACCTTCTCCAGATGGTCAGAAATGGTATTTTTTTAATGATTAATTTTTTTACTGTAAATGACTATTGCATGTGTATTATCACTTTTGGAACAAAAATAAGTGTGTTTAGAGTCATTTTAATGCCTGAAATTGGTTGAAATAGAAGCTTCTGAGTATAAGAAAAAGTCTGTAAAAAGGGCAATTTTATTCACATTGAGGCTTTAAAAAGTAGTTATTCAACATGAGGCACAATCCAAGTGACATTTTGAATCAATTTTTCTACAGTCAAAAAAATCAATTTTCTGATGAAAAACGATGACCCGGGACCTGTTGAACTTTCTCCAGATGGTCAGAAATGGTAATTTTTTAATTTTTAATTTTTTGACTGTAAATGACTATTGTATGTGAATTATCACTTTTGGAACAAAAATAAGTTTGTTTAGAGTCATTTTAATGCCTGAAATTGGTCGAAATAGAAGCTTCTGAGTAGGAGAAAAAGTCTGTAAAAATGGCAATTTTGGTCACATTGAGGCTTTAAAAAGTAGTTATTCAACATGAGGCACAATCCAAGTGACATTTTGAATCAATTTTTCTACAGTCAAAAAAAGCAATTTTCTGATGAAAAACGATGACCCTGGACCTGTCGAACCTTCTCTAGATGGTCAGAAATTGTATTTTTTTAATGATTAATTTTTTTACTGTAAATGACTATTGCATGTGAATTATCACTTTTGGAACAAAAATAAGTGTGTTTAGAGTCATTTTAATGCCTGAAATTGGTTGAAATAGAAGCTTCTGAGTATAAGAAAAAGTCTGTAAAAATGGCAATTTTATTCACATTGATGCTTTAAAAAGTAGTTATTCAACATGAGGCACAATCCAAGTGACATTTTGAATCAATTTTTCTACAGTCAAAAAAATCAATTTTCTGATGAAAAACGATGACCCGGGACCTGTCGAACCTTCTCTAGATGGTCAGAAATGGTATTTTTTTAATGATTAATTTTTTTACTGTAAATGACTATTGCATGTGAATTATCACTTTTGGAACAAAAATAAGTGTGTTTAGAGTCATTTTAATGCCTGACATTGGTTGAAATAGAAGCTTCTGAGTAGGAGAAAAAGTCTGTAAAAATGGCAATTTTGGTCACATTGAGGCTTTAAAAAGTAGGTATTCAACATGAGGCACAATCCAAGTGACATTTTGAATCAATTTTTCTACAGTCAAAAAAATCAATTTTCTGATGAAAAACGATGACCCGGGACCTGTTGAACTTTCTCCAGATGGTCAGAAATGGTAATTTTTTAATTTTTAATTTTTTGACTGTAAATGACTATTGCATGTGAATTATCACTTTTGGAACAAAAATAAGTTTGTTTAGAGTCATTTTAATGCCTGAAATTGGTCGAAATAGAAGCTTCTGAGTAGGAGAAAAAGTCTGTAAAAATGGCAATTTTGGTCACATTGAGGCTTTAAAAAGTAGTTATTCAACATGAGGCACAATCCAAGTGACATTTTGAATCAATTTTTCTACAGTCAAAAAAACTCAATTTTCTGATGAAAAACGATGACCCGGGACCTGTTGAACTTTCTCCAGATGGTCAGAAATGGTAATTTTTTAATTTTTAATTTTTTGACTGTAAATGACTATTGCATGTGAATTATCACTTTTGGAACAAAAATAAGTTTGTTTAGAGTCATTTTAATGCCTGAAATTGGTCGAAATAGAAGCTTCTGAGTAGGAGAAAAAGTCTGTAAAAATGGCAATTTTATTCACATTGAGGCTTTAAAAAGTAGTTATTCACCATGAGGCACAATCCAAGTGACATTTTGAATCAAGTTTTCTACAGTCAAAAAAATCAATTTTCTGATGAAAAACGATGACCCGTGACCTGTTGAACTTTCTCCAGATGGCCAGAAACGGTAATTTTTTAATTTTTAATTTTTTGACTGTAAATGACTATTGCATGTGAATTATCACTTTTGGAACAAAAATAAGTGTGTTTAAAGTCATTTTAATGCGTGAAATTGGTTGAAATAGAAGCTTCTGAGTAGGAGAAAAAGTCTGTAAAAATGGTAATTTTGGTCACATTGAGGCTTTAAAAAGTAGTTATTCAACATGAGGCACAATCCAAGTGACATTTTGAATCAATTTTTCTACAGTCAAAAAAATCAATTTTCTGATGAAAAACGATGACCCGGGACCTGTCGAACCTTCTCTAGATGGTCAGAAATGGTATTTTTTTAATGATTAATTTTTTTACTGTAAATGACTATTGCATGTGAATTATCACTTTTGGAACAAAAATAAGTGTGTTTAGAGTCATTTTAATGCCTGACATTGGTTGAAATAGAAGCTTCTGAGTATAAGAAAAAGTCTGTAAAAATGGCAATTTTATTCACATTGAGGCTTTAAAAAGTAGTTATTCAACATGAGGCACAATCCAAGTGACATTTTGAATCAATTTTTCTACAGTCAAAAAAATCAATTTTTTGATGAAAAACGATGACCCAGGACCTGTTGAACTTTCTCCAGATGGTCAGAAATGGTAATTTTTTAATGTTTAATTTTTTGACTGTAAAAGACTATTGCATGTGAATTATCACTTTTGGAACAAAAATAAGTTTGTTTAGAGTCATTTTAATGGCTGGAATTGGTCGAAATAGAAGCTTCTGAGTAGGAGAAACAGTCTGTAAAAATGGCAATTTTGGTCACATTGAGGCTTTAAAAAGTAGTTATTCAACATGAGGCACAATCCAAGTGACATTTTAAATCAATTTTTCTACAGTCAAAAAAATCAATTTTCTGATGAAAAACGATGACCCGGGACCTGTTGAACTTTCTCCAGATAGTCAGAAATGGTAATTTTTTAATTTTAAATTTTTTGACTGTAAATGACTATTGCATGTGAATTAACACTTTTGGAACAAAAATAAGTTTGTTTAGAGTCATTTTAATGCCTGAAATTGGTCGAAATAGAAGCTTCTGAGTAGGAGAAAAAGTCTGTAAAAATGGCAATTTTGGTCACATTGAGGCTTTAAAAAGTAGTTATTCAACATGAGGCCCAATCCAAGTGACATTTTGAATCAATTTTTCTACAGTCCAAAAAATTTATTTTCTGATGAAAAACGATGACCCGGGACCTGTTGAACTTTCTCCAGATGGTCAGAAATGGTATTTTTTTAATTTTTAATTTTTTGACTGTAAATGACTATTGTATGTGAATTATCACTTTTGGAACAAAAATAAGTTTGTTTAGAGTCATTTTAATGCCTGAAATTGGTCGAAATAGAAGCTTCTGAGTAGGAGAAAAAGTCTGTAAAAATGGCAATTTTGGTCACATTGAGGCTTTAAAAAGTAGTTATTCAACATGAGGCACAATCCAAGTGACATTTTGAATCAATTTTTCTACAGTCAAAAAAATCAATTTTCTGATGAAAAACGATGACCCGGGACCTGTTGAACTTTCTCCAGATGGTCAGAAATGGTAATTTTTTAATTTTTAATTTTTTGACTGTAAATGACTATTGCATGTGAATTATCACTTTTGGAACAAAAATAAGTTTGTTTAGAGTCATTTTAATGCCTGAAATTGGTAGAAATAGAAGCTTCTGAGTAGGAGAAAAAGTCTGTAAAAATGGCAATTTTGGTCACATTGAGGCTTTAAAAAGTAGTTATTCAACATGAGGCACAATCCAAGTGACATTTTGAATCAATTTTTCTACAGTCAAAAAAAGCAATTTTCTGATGAAAAACGATGACCCTGGACCTGTCGAACCTTCTCTAGATGGTCAGAAATTGTATTTTTTTAATGATTAATTTTTTTACTGTAAATGACTATTGCATGTGAATTATCACTTTTGGAACAAAAATAAGTGTGTTTAGAGTCATTTTAATGCCTGAAATTGGTTGAAATAGAAGCTTCTGAGTATAAGAAAAAGTCTGTAAAAATGGCAATTTTATTCACATTGAGGCTTTAAAAAGTAGTTATTCAACATGAGGCACAATCCAAGTGACATTTTGAATCAATTTTTCTACAGTCAAAAAAATCAATTTTCTGATGAAAAACGATGACCCGGGACCTGTCGAACCTTCTCTAGATGGTCAGAAATGGTATTTTTTTAATGATTAATTTTTTTACTGTAAATGACTATTGCATGTGAATTATCACTTTTGGAACAAAAATAAGTGTGTTTAGAGTCATTTTAATGCCTGACATTGGTTGAAATAGAAGCTTCTGAGTAGGAGAAAAAGTCTGTAAAAATGGCAATTTTGGTCACATTGAGGCTTTAAAAAGTAGGTATTCAACATGAGGCACAATCCAAGTGACATTTTGAATCAATTTTTCTACAGTCAAAAAAATCAATTTTCTGATGAAAAACGATGACCCGGGACCTGTTGAACTTTCTCCAGATGGTCAGAAATGGTAATTTTTTAATTTTTAATTTTTTGACTGTAAATGACTATTGCATGTGAATTATCACTTTTGGAACAAAAATAAGTTTGTTTAGAGTCATTTTAATGCCTGAAATTGGTCGAAATAGAAGCTTCTGAGTAGGAGAAACAGTCTGTAAAAATGGCAATTTTGGTCACATTGAGGCTTTAAAAAGTAGTTATTCAACATGAGGCACAATCCAAGTGACATTTTGAATCAATTTTTCTACAGTCCAAAAAATCTATTTTCTGATGAAAAACAATGACCCTTGACCTGTCGAACCTTCTCCAGATGGTCAGAAATGATAATTTTTTAATTTTTAATTTTTTGACTGTAAATGACTATTGCATGTGAATTATCACTTTTGGAACAAAAATAAGTTTGTTTAGAGTCATTTTAATGCCTGAAATTGGTCGAAATAGAAGCTTCTGAGTAGGAGAAAAAGTCTGTAAAAATGGCAATTTTGGTCACATTGAGGCTTTAAAAAGTAGTTATTCAACATGAGGCACAATCCAAGTGACATTTTGAATCAATTTTTCTACAGTCCAAAAAATTTATTTTCCGATGAAAAACGATGACCCGTGACCTGTCGAACCTTCTCCAGATGGTCAGAAATGGTAATTTTTTAATTTTTAATTTTTTGACTGTAAATGACTATTGCATGTGAATTATCACTTTTGGAACAAAAATAAGTGTGTTTAAAGTCATTTTAATGCGTGAAATTGGTTGAAATAGAAGCTTCTGAGTAGGAGAAAAAGTCTGTAAAAATGGTAATTTTGGTCACATTGAGGCTTTAAAAAGTAGTTATTCAACATGAGGCACAATCCAAGTGACATTTTGAATCAATTTTTCTACAGTCAAAAAAATCAATTTTCTGATGAAAAACGATGACCCGGGACCTGTCAAACCTTCTCTAGATGGTCAGAAATGGTATTTTTTTAATGATTAATTTTTTTACTGTAAATGACTATTGCATGTGAATTATCACTTTTGGAACAAAAATAAGTGTGTTTAGAGTCATTTTAATGCCTGACATTGGTTGAAATAGAAGCTTCTGAGTATAAGAAAAAGTCTGTAAAAATGGCAATTTTATTCACATTGAGGCTTTAAAAAGTAGTTATTCAACATGAGGCACAATCCAAGTGACATTTTGAATCAATTTTTCTACAGTCAAAAAAATCAATTTTTTGATGAAAAACGATGACCCAGGACCTGTTGAACTTTCTCCAGATGGTCAGAAATGGTAATTTTTTAATGTTTAATTTTTTGACTGTAAAAGACTATTGCATGTGAATTATCACTTTTGGAACAAAAATAAGTTTGTTTAGAGTCATTTTAATGGCTGGAATTGGTCGAAATAGAAGCTTCTGAGTAGGAGAAACAGTCTGTAAAAATGGCAATTTTGGTCACATTGAGGCTTTAAAAAGTAGTTATTCAACATGAGGCACAATCCAAGTGACATTTTAAATCAATTTTTCTACAGTCAAAAAAATCAATTTTCTGATGAAAAACGATGACCCGGGACCTGTTGAACTTTCTCCAGATAGTCAGAAATGGTAATTTTTTAATTTTAAATTTTTTGACTGTAAATGACTATTGCATGTGAATTATCACTTTTGGAACAAAAATAAGTTTGTTTAGAGTCATTTTAATGCCTGAAATTGGTCGAAATAGAAGCTTCTGAGTAGGAGAAAAAGTCTGTAAAAATGGCAATTTTGGTCACATTGAGGCTTTAAAAAGTAGTTATTCAACATGAGGCACAATCCAAGTGACATTTTGAATCAATTTTTCTACAGTCCAAAAAATCTATTTTCTGATGAAAAACGATGACCCTTGACCTGTCGAACCTTCTCCAGATGGTCAGAAATGGTAATTTTTTAATTTTTAATTTTTTGACTGTAAATGACTATTGCATGTGAATTATCACTTTTGGAACAAAAATAAGTTTGTTTAGAGTCATTTTAATGCCTGAAATTGGTCGAAATAGAAGCTTCTGAGTAGGAGAAAAAGTCTGTAAAAATGGCAATTTTGGTCACATTGAGGCTTTAAAAAGTAGTTATTCAACATGAGGCACAATCCAAGTGACATTTTGAATCAATTTTTCTACAGTCAAAAAAACTCAATTTTCTGATGAAAAACGATGACCCGGGACCTGTTGAACTTTCTCGAGATGGTCAGAAATGGTAATTTTTTAATTTTTAATTTTTTGACTGTAAATGACTATTGCATGTGAATTATCACTTTTGGAACAAAAATAAGTGTGTTTAGAGTCATTTTAATGCCTGAAATTGTTCGAAATAGAAGCTTCTGAGTAGGAGAAAAAGTCTGTAAAAATGGCAATTTTGGTCACATTGAGGCTTTAAAAAGTAGTTATTCAACATGAGGCACAATCCAAGTGACATTTTGAATCAATTTTTCTACAGTCAAAAAAATCAATTTTCTGATGAAAAACGATGACCCGGGACCTATTGAACTTTCCCCAGATGGTCAGAAATGGCAATTTTTTAATTTTTAATTTTTTGACTGTAAATGACTATAGCATGTGAATTATCACTTTTGGAAGAAAATTAAGTGTGTTTAGAGTCATTTTAATGCCTGAAATTGGTCGGAATAGAAGCTTCTGAGTAGGAGAAAAAGTCTGTAAAAATGGCAATTTTGGTCACATTGAGGCTTTAAAAAGTAGTTATTCAACATGAGGCACAATCCAAGTGACATTTTGAATCAATTTTTCTACAGTCCAAAAAATCTATTTTCTGATGAAAAACGATGACCCTTGACCTGTCGAACCTTCTCCAGATGGTCAGAAATGGTAATTTTTTAATTTTTAATTTTTTGACTGTAAATGACTATTGCATGTGAATTATCACTTTTGGAACAAAAATAAGTTTGTTTAGAGTCATTTTAATGCCTGAAATTGGTCGAAATAGAAGCTTCTGAGTAGGAGAAAAAGTCTGTAAAAATGGCAATTTTGGTCACATTGAGGCTTTAAAAAGTAGTTATTCAACATGAGGCACAATCGAAGTGACATTTTGAATCAATTTTTCTACAGTCCAAAAAATTTATTTTCCGATGAAAAACGATGACCCGTGACCTGTCGAACCTTCTCCAGATGGTCAGAAATGGTAATTTTTTAATGTTTAATTTTTTGACTGTAAATGACTATTGCATGTGAATTATCACTTTTGGGACAAAAATAAGTGTGTTTAGAGTCATTTTAATGTCTGAAATTGGTCGAAATAGAAGCTTCTGAGTAGGAGAAAAAGTCTGTAAAAATGGCAATTTTGGTCACATTGAGGCTTTAAAAAGTAGTTATTCAACATGAGGCACAATCGAAGTGACATTTTGAATCAATTTTTCTACAGTCCAAAAAATTTATTTTCCGATGAAAAACGATGACCCGTGACCTGTCGAACCTTCTCCAGATGGTCAGAAATGGTATTTTTTTAATGATTAATTTTTTTACTGTAAATGACTATTGCATGTGTATTATCACTTTTGGGACAAAAATAAGTGTGTTTAGAGTCATTTTAATGCCTGAAATTGGTTGAAATAGAAGCTTCTGAGTATAAGAAAAAGTCTGTAAAAAGGGCAATTTTATTCACATTGAGGCTTTAAAAAGTAGTTATTCAACATGAGGCACAATCCAAGTGACATTTTGAATCAATTTTTCTACAGTCAAAAAAATCAATTTTCTGATGAAAAACGATGACCCGGGACCTGTTGAACTTTCTCCAGATGGTCAGAAATGGTAATTTTTTAATTTTTAATTTTTTGACTGTAAATGACTATTGTATGTGAATTATCACTTTTGGAACAAAAATAAGTTTGTTTAGAGTCATTTTAATGCCTGAAATTGGTCGAAATAGAAGCTTCTGAGTAGGAGAAAAAGTCTGTAAAAATGGCAATTTTGGTCACATTGAGGCTTTAAAAAGTAGTTATTCAACATGAGGCACAATCCAAGTGACATTTTGAATCAATTTTTCTATAGTCAAAAAAAGCAATTTTCTGATGAAAAACGATGACCCTGGACCTGTCGAACCTTCTCTAGATGGTCAGAAATTGTATTTTTTTAATGATTAATTTTTTTACTGTAAATGACTATTGCATGTGAATTATCACTTTTGGAACAAAAATAAGTGTGTTTAGAGTCATTTTAATGCCTGAAATTGGTTGAAATAGAAGCTTCTGAGTATAAGAAAAAGTCTGTAAAAATGGCAATTTTATTCACATTGAGGCTTTAAAAAGTAGTTATTCAACATGAGGCACAACCCAAGTGACATTTTGAATCAATTTTTCTACAGTCAAAAAAATCAATTTTCTGATGAAAAACGATGACCCGGGACCTGTCGAACCTTCTCTAGATGGTCAGAAATGGTATTTTTTTAATGATTAATTTTTTTACTGTAAATGACTATTGCATGTGAATTATCACTTTTGGAACAAAAATAAGTGTGTTTAGAGTCATTTTAATGCCTGACATTGGTTGAAATAGAAGCTTCTGAGTAGGAGAAAAAGTCTGTAAAAATGGCAATTTTGGTCACATTGAGGCTTTAAAAAGTAGTTATTCAACATGAGGCACAATCGAAGTGACATTTTGAATCAATTTTTCTACAGTCCAAAAAATTTATTTTCCGATGAAAAACGATGACCCGTGACCTGTCGAACCTTCTCCAGATGGTCAGAAATGGTATTTTTTTAATGATTAATTTTTTTACTGTAAATGACTATTGCATGTGTATTATCACTTTTGGGACAAAAATAAGTGTGTTTAGAGTCATTTTAATGCCTGAAATTGGTTGAAATAGAAGCTTCTGAGTATAAGAAAAAGTCTGTAAAAAGGGCAATTTTATTCACATTGAGGCTTTAAAAAGTAGTTATTCAACATGAGGCACAATCCAAGTGACATTTTGAATCAATTTTTCTACAGTCAAAAAAATCAATTTTCTGATGAAAAACGATGACCCGGGACCTGTTGAACTTTCTCCAGATGGTCAGAAATGGTAATTTTTTAATTTTTAATTTTTTGACTGTAAATGACTATTGTATGTGAATTATCACTTTTGGAACAAAAATAAGTTTGTTTAGAGTCATTTTAATGCCTGAAATTGGTCGAAATAGAAGCTTCTGAGTAGGAGAAAAAGTCTGTAAAAATGGCAATTTTGGTCACATTGAGGCTTTAAAAAGTAGTTATTCAACATGAGGCACAATCCAAGTGACATTTTGAATCAATTTTTCTACAGTCAAAAAAAGCAATTTTCTGATGAAAAACGATGACCCTGGACCTGTCGAACCTTCTCTAGATGGTCAGAAATTGTATTTTTTTAATGATTAATTTTTTTACTGTAAATGACTATTGCATGTGAATTATCACTTTTGGAACAAAAATAAGTGTGTTTAGAGTCATTTTAATGCCTGAAATTGGTTGAAATAGAAGCTTCTGAGTATAAGAAAAAGTCTGTAAAAATGGCAATTTTATTCACATTGAGGCTTTAAAAAGTAGTTATTCAACATGAGGCACAATCCAAGTGACATTTTGAATCAATTTTTCTACAGTCAAAAAAATCAATTTTCTGATGAAAAACGATGACCCGGGACCTGTCGAACCTTCTCTAGATGGTCAGAAATGGTATTTTTTTAATGATTAATTTTTTTACTGTAAATGACTATTGCATGTGAATTATCACTTTTGGAACAAAAATAAGTGTGTTTAGAGTCATTTTAATGCCTGACATTGGTTGAAATAGAAGCTTCTGAGTAGGAGAAAAAGTCTGTAAAAATGGCAATTTTGGTCACATTGAGGCTTTAAAAAGTAGGTATTCAACATGAGGCACAATCCAAGTGACATTTTGAATCAATTTTTCTACAGTCAAAAAAATCAATTTTCTGATGAAAAACGATGACCCGGGACCTGTTGAACTTTCTCCAGATGGTCAGAAATGGTAATTTTTTAATTTTTAATTTTTTGACTGTAAATGACTATTGCATGTGAATTATCACTTTTGGAACAAAAATAAGTTTGTTTAGAGTCATTTTAATGCCTGAAATTGGTCGAAATAGAAGCTTCTGAGTAGGAGAAAAAGTCTGTAAAAATGGCAATTTTGGTCACATTGAGGCTTTAAAAAGTAGTTATTCAACATGAGGCACAATCCAAGTGACATTTTGAATCAATTTTTCTACAGTCAAAAAAACTCAATTTTCTGATGAAAAACGATGACCCGGGACCTGTTGAACTTTCTCCAGATGGTCAGAAATGGTAATTTTTTAATTTTTAATTTTTTGACTGTAAATGACTATTGCATGTGAATTATCACTTTTGGAACAAAAATAAGTTTGTTTAGAGTCATTTTAATGCCTGAAATTGGTCGAAATAGAAGCTTCTGAGTAGGAGAAAAAGTCTGTAAAAATGGCAATTTTATTCACATTGAGGCTTTAAAAAGTAGTTATTCACCATGAGGCACAATCCAAGTGACATTTTGAATCAAGTTTTCTACAGTCAAAAAAATCAATTTTCTGATGAAAAACGATGACCCGTGACCTGTTGAACTTTCTCCAGATGGCCAGAAACGGTAATTTTTTAATTTTTAATTTTTTGACTGTAAATGACTATTGCATGTGAATTATCACTTTTGGAACAAAAATAAGTGTGTTTAAAGTCATTTTAATGCGTGAAATTGGTTGAAATAGAAGCTTCTGAGTAGGAGAAAAAGTCTGTAAAAATGGTAATTTTGGTCACATTGAGGCTTTAAAAAGTAGTTATTCAACATGAGGCACAATCCAAGTGACATTTTGAATCAATTTTTCTACAGTCAAAAAAATCAATTTTCTGATGAAAAACGATGACCCGGGACCTGTCGAACCTTCTCTAGATGGTCAGAAATGGTATTTTTTTAATGATTAATTTTTTTACTGTAAATGACTATTGCATGTGAATTATCACTTTTGGAACAAAAATAAGTGTGTTTAGAGTCATTTTAATGCCTGACATTGGTTGAAATAGAAGCTTCTGAGTATAAGAAAAAGTCTGTAAAAATGGCAATTTTATTCACATTGAGGCTTTAAAAAGTAGTTATTCAACATGAGGCACAATCCAAGTGACATTTTGAATCAATTTTTCTACAGTCAAAAAAATCAATTTTTTGATGAAAAACGATGACCCAGGACCTGTTGAACTTTCTCCAGATGGTCAGAAATGGTAATTTTTTAATGTTTAATTTTTTGACTGTAAAAGACTATTGCATGTGAATTATCACTTTTGGAACAAAAATAAGTTTGTTTAGAGTCATTTTAATGGCTGGAATTGGTCGAAATAGAAGCTTCTGAGTAGGAGAAACAGTCTGTAAAAATGGCAATTTTGGTCACATTGAGGCTTTAAAAAGTAGTTATTCAACATGAGGCACAATCCAAGTGACATTTTAAATCAATTTTTCTACAGTCAAAAAAATCAATTTTCTGATGAAAAACGATGACCCGGGACCTGTTGAACTTTCTCCAGATAGTCAGAAATGGTAATTTTTTAATTTTAAATTTTTTGACTGTAAATGACTATTGCATGTGAATTAACACTTTTGGAACAAAAATAAGTTTGTTTAGAGTCATTTTAATGCCTGAAATTGGTCGAAATAGAAGCTTCTGAGTAGGAGAAAAAGTCTGTAAAAATGGCAATTTTGGTCACATTGAGGCTTTAAAAAGTAGTTATTCAACATGAGGCCCAATCCAAGTGACATTTTGAATCAATTTTTCTACAGTCCAAAAAATTTATTTTCTGATGAAAAACGATGACCCGGGACCTGTTGAACTTTCTCCAGATGGTCAGAAATGGTATTTTTTTAATTTTTAATTTTTTGACTGTAAATGACTATTGTATGTGAATTATCACTTTTGGAACAAAAATAAGTTTGTTTAGAGTCATTTTAATGCCTGAAATTGGTCGAAATAGAAGCTTCTGAGTAGGAGAAAAAGTCTGTAAAAATGGCAATTTTGGTCACATTGAGGCTTTAAAAAGTAGTTATTCAACATGAGGCACAATCCAAGTGACATTTTGAATCAATTTTTCTACAGTCAAAAAAATCAATTTTCTGATGAAAAACGATGACCCGGGACCTGTTGAACTTTCTCCAGATGGTCAGAAATGGTAATTTTTTAATTTTTAATTTTTTGACTGTAAATGACTATTGCATGTGAATTATCACTTTTGGAACAAAAATAAGTTTGTTTAGAGTCATTTTAATGCCTGAAATTGGTAGAAATAGAAGCTTCTGAGTAGGAGAAAAAGTCTGTAAAAATGGCAATTTTGGTCACATTGAGGCTTTAAAAAGTAGTTATTCAACATGAGGCACAATCCAAGTGACATTTTGAATCAATTTTTCTACAGTCAAAAAAAGCAATTTTCTGATGAAAAACGATGACCCTGGACCTGTCGAACCTTCTCTAGATGGTCAGAAATTGTATTTTTTTAATGATTAATTTTTTTACTGTAAATGACTATTGCATGTGAATTATCACTTTTGGAACAAAAATAAGTGTGTTTAGAGTCATTTTAATGCCTGAAATTGGTTGAAATAGAAGCTTCTGAGTATAAGAAAAAGTCTGTAAAAATGGCAATTTTATTCACATTGAGGCTTTAAAAAGTAGTTATTCAACATGAGGCACAATCCAAGTGACATTTTGAATCAATTTTTCTACAGTCAAAAAAATCAATTTTCTGATGAAAAACGATGACCCGGGACCTGTCGAACCTTCTCTAGATGGTCAGAAATGGTATTTTTTTAATGATTAATTTTTTTACTGTAAATGACTATTGCATGTGAATTATCACTTTTGGAACAAAAATAAGTGTGTTTAGAGTCATTTTAATGCCTGACATTGGTTGAAATAGAAGCTTCTGAGTAGGAGAAAAAGTCTGTAAAAATGGCAATTTTGGTCACATTGAGGCTTTAAAAAGTAGGTATTCAACATGAGGCACAATCCAAGTGACATTTTGAATCAATTTTTCTACAGTCAAAAAAATCAATTTTCTGATGAAAAACGATGACCCGGGACCTGTTGAACTTTCTCCAGATGGTCAGAAATAGTAATTTTTTAATTTTTAATTTTTTGACTGTAAATGACTATTGCATGTGAATTATCACTTTTGGAACAAAAATAAGTTTGTTTAGAGTCATTTTAATGCCTGAAATTGGTCGAAATAGAAGCTTCTGAGTAGGAGAAACAGTCTGTAAAAATGGCAATTTTGGTCACATTGAGGCTTTAAAAAGTAGTTATTCAACATGAGGCACAATCCAAGTGACATTTTGAATCAATTTTTCTACAGTCCAAAAAATCTATTTTCTGATGAAAAACAATGACCCTTGACCTGTCGAACCTTCTCCAGATGGTCAGAAATGATAATTTTTTAATTTTTAATTTTTTGACTGTAAATGACTATTGCATGTGAATTATCACTTTTGGAACAAAAATAAGTTTGTTTAGAGTCATTTTAATGCCTGAAATTGGTCGAAATAGAAGCTTCTGAGTAGGAGAAAAAGTCTGTAAAAATGGCAATTTTGGTCACATTGAGGCTTTAAAAAGTAGTTATTCAACATGAGGCACAATCCAAGTGACATTTTGAATCAATTTTTCTACAGTCCAAAAAATTTATTTTCCGATGAAAAACGATGACCCGTGACCTGTCGAACCTTCTCCAGATGGTCAGAAATGGTAATTTTTTAATTTTTAATTTTTTGACTGTAAATGACTATTGCATGTGAATTATCACTTTTGGAACAAAAATAAGTGTGTTTAAAGTCATTTTAATGCGTGAAATTGGTTGAAATAGAAGCTTCTGAGTAGGAGAAAAAGTCTGTAAAAATGGTAATTTTGGTCACATTGAGGCTTTAAAAAGTAGTTATTCAACATGAGGCACAATCCAAGTGACATTTTGAATCAATTTTTCTACAGTCAAAAAAATCAATTTTCTGATGAAAAACGATGACCCGGGACCTGTCAAACCTTCTCTAGATGGTCAGAAATGGTATTTTTTTAATGATTAATTTTTTTACTGTAAATGACTATTGCATGTGAATTATCACTTTTGGAACAAAAATAAGTGTGTTTAGAGTCATTTTAATGCCTGACATTGGTTGAAATAGAAGCTTCTGAGTATAAGAAAAAGTCTGTAAAAATGGCAATTTTATTCACATTGAGGCTTTAAAAAGTAGTTATTCAACATGAGGCACAATCCAAGTGACATTTTGAATCAATTTTTCTACAGTCAAAAAAATCAATTTTTTGATGAAAAACGATGACCCAGGACCTGTTGAACTTTCTCCAGATGGTCAGAAATGGTAATTTTTTAATGTTTAATTTTTTGACTGTAAAAGACTATTGCATGTGAATTATCACTTTTGGAACAAAAATAAGTTTGTTTAGAGTCATTTTAATGGCTGGAATTGGTCGAAATAGAAGCTTCTGAGTAGGAGAAACAGTCTGTAAAAATGGCAATTTTGGTCACATTGAGGCTTTAAAAAGTAGTTATTCAACATGAGGCACAATCCAAGTGACATTTTAAATCAATTTTTCTACAGTCAAAAAAATCAATTTTCTGATGAAAAACGATGACCCGGGACCTGTTGAACTTTCTCCAGATAGTCAGAAATGGTAATTTTTTAATTTTAAATTTTTTGACTGTAAATGACTATTGCATGTGAATTATCACTTTTGGAACAAAAATAAGTTTGTTTAGAGTCATTTTAATGCCTGAAATTGGTCGAAATAGAAGCTTCTGAGTAGGAGAAAAAGTCTGTAAAAATGGCAATTTTGGTCACATTGAGGCTTTAAAAAGTAGTTATTCAACATGAGGCCCAATCCAAGTGACATTTTGAATCAATTTTTCTACAGTCCAAAAAATTTATTTTCTGATGAAAAACGATGACCCGGGACCTGTTGAACTTTCTCCAGATGGTCAGAAATGGTATTTTTTTAATTTTTAATTTTTTGACTGTAAATGACTATTGTATGTGAATTATCACTTTTGGAACAAAAATAAGTTTGTTTAGAGTCATTTTAATGCCTGAAATTGGTCGAAATAGAAGCTTCTGAGTAGGAGAAAAAGTCTGTAAAAATGGCAATTTTGGTCACATTGAGGCTTTAAAAAGTAGTTATTCAACATGAGGCACAATCCAAGTGACATTTTGAATCAATTTTTCTACAGTCAAAAAAATCAATTTTCTGATGAAAAACGATGACCCGGGACCTGTTGAACTTTCTCCAGATGGTCAGAAATGGTAATTTTTTAATTTTTAATTTTTTGACTGTAAATGACTATTGCATGTGAATTATCACTTTTGGAACAAAAATAAGTTTGTTTAGAGTCATTTTAATGCCTGAAATTGGTCGAAATAGAAGCTTCTGAGTAGGAGAAAAAGTCTGTAAAAATGGCAATTTTGGTCACATTGAGGCTTTAAAAAGTAGTTATTCAACATGAGGCACAATCCAAGTGACATTTTGAATCAATTTTTCTACAGTCAAAAAAAGCAATTTTCTGATGAAAAACGATGACCCTGGACCTGTCGAACCTTCTCTAGATGGTCAGAAATTGTATTTTTTTAATGATTAATTTTTTTACTGTAAATGACTATTGCATGTGAATTATCACTTTTGGAACAAAAATAAGTGTGTTTAGAGTCATTTTAATGCCTGAAATTGGTTGAAATAGAAGCTTCTGAGTATAAGAAAAAGTCTGTAAAAATGGCAATTTTATTCACATTGAGGCTTTAAAAAGTAGTTATTCAACATGAGGCACAATCCAAGTGACATTTTGAATCAATTTTTCTACAGTCAAAAAAATCAATTTTCTGATGAAAAACGATGACCCGGGACCTGTCGAACCTTCTCTAGATGGTCAGAAATGGTATTTTTTTAATGATTAATTTTTTTACTGTAAATGACTATTGCATGTGAATTATCACTTTTGGAACAAAAATAAGTGTGTTTAGAGTCATTTTAATGCCTGACATTGGTTGAAATAGAAGCTTCTGAGTAGGAGAAAAAGTCTGTAAAAATGGCAATTTTGGTCACATTGAGGCTTTAAAAAGTAGGTATTCAACATGAGGCACAATCCAAGTGACATTTTGAATCAATTTTTCTACAGTCAAAAAAATCAATTTTCTGATGAAAAACGATGACCCGGGACCTGTTGAACTTTCTCCAGATGGTCAGAAATGGTAATTTTTTAATTTTTAATTTTTTGACTGTAAATGACTATTGCATGTGAATTATCACTTTTGGAACAAAAATAAGTTTGTTTAGAGTCATTTTAATGCCTGAAATTGGTCGAAATAGAAGCTTCTGAGTAGGAGAAACAGTCTGTAAAAATGGCAATTTTGGTCACATTGAGGCTTTAAAAAGTAGTTATTCAACATGAGGCACAATCCAAGTGACATTTTGAATCAATTTTTCTACAGTCCAAAAAATCTATTTTCTGATGAAAAACAATGACCCTTGACCTGTCGAACCTTCTCCAGATGGTCAGAATGATAATTTTTTAATTTTTAATTTTTTGACTGTAAATGACTATTGCATGTGAATTATCACTTTTGGAACAAAAATAAGTTTGTTTAGAGTCATTTTAATGCCTGAAATTGGTCGAAATAGAAGCTTCTGAGTAGGAGAAAAAGTCTGTAAAAATGGCAATTTTGGTCACATTGAGGCTTTAAAAAGTAGTTATTCAACATGAGGCACAATCCAAGTGACATTTTGAATCAATTTTTCTACAGTCCAAAAAATTTATTTTCCGATGAAAAACGATGACCCGTGACCTGTCGAACCTTCTCCAGATGGTCAGAAATGGTAATTTTTTAATGTTTAATTTTTTGACTGTAAATGACTATTGCATGTGAATTATCACTTTTGGAACAAAAATAAGTGTGTTTAGAGTCATTTTAATGTCTGAAATTGGTCGAAATAGAAGCTTCTGAGTAGGAGAAAAAGTCTGTAAAAATGGCAATTTTGGTCACATTGAGGCTTTAAAAAGTAGTTATTCAACAGGAGACACAATCCAAGTGACATTTTGAATCAATTTTTCTACAGTCCAAAAAATCAATTTTCTGATGAAAAACGATGACCCGTGACCTGTCGAACCTTCTCCAGATGGTCAGAAATGGTAATTTTTTAATGTTTAATTTTTTGACTGTAAATGACTATTGCATGTGAATTATCACTTTTGGAACAAAAATAAGTGTGTTTAGAGTCATTTTAATGTCTGAAATTGGTCGAAATAGAAGCTTCTGAGTAGGAGAAAAAGTCTGTAAAAATGGCAATTTTGGTCACATTGAGGCTTTAAAAAGTAGTTATTCAACATGAGGCACAATCCAAGTGACATTTTGAATCAATTTTTCTACAGTCAAAAAAACTCAATTTTCTGATGAAAAACGATGACCCGGGACCTGTTGAACTTTCTCCAGATGGTCAGAAATGGTAATTTTTTAATTTTTAATTTTTTGACTGTAAATGACTATTGCATGTGAATTATCACTTTTGGAACAAAAATAAGTTTGTTTAGAGTCATTTTAATGCCTGAAATTGGTCGAAATAGAAGCTTCTGAGTAGGAGAAAAAGTCTGTAAAAATGGCAATTTTGGTCACGTTGAGGCTTTAAAAAGTAGTTATTCAACATAAGGCACAATCCAAGTGACATTTTGAATCAATTTTCTACAGTCCAAAAAATCTATTTTCTGATGGAAAACGATGACCCGTGACCTGTCGAACCTTCTCCAGATGGTCAGAAATGGTAAATTTTTAATGTTTAATTTTTTGACTGTAAAAGACTATTGCATGTGAATTATCACTTTTGGAACAAAAATAAGTGTGTTTAGAGTCATTTTAATGGCTGAAATTGTTCGAAATAGAAGCTTCTGAGTAGGAGAAAAAGTCTGTAAAAATGGCAATTTTGGTCACATTGAGGCTTTAAAAAGTAGGTATTCAACATGAGGCACAATCCAAGTGACATTTTGAATCAATTTTTCTACAGTCAAAAAAATCAATTTTCTGATTAAAAACGATGACCCGGGACCTGTTGAACTTTCTCCAGATGGTCAGAAATGGTAATTTTTTAATTTTTAATTTTTTGACTGTAAATGACTATTGCATGTGAATTATCACTTTTGGAACCAAAATAAGTGTGTTTAGAGTCATTTTAATGCCTGACATTGGTTGAAATAGAAGCTTCTGAGTAGGAGAAAAAGTCTGTAAAAATGGCAATTTTGGTCACATTGAGGCTTTAAAAAGTAGGTATTCAACATGAGGCACAATCCAAGTGACATTTTGAATCAATTTTTCTACAGTCAAAAAAATCAATTTTCTGATGAAAAACGATGACCCGGGACCTGTTGAACTTTCTCCAGATGGTCAGAAATGGTAATTTTTTAATTTTTAATTTTTTGACTGTAAATGACTATTGCATGTGAATTATCACTTTTGGAACAAAAATAAGTTTGTTTAGAGTCATTTTAATGCCTGAAATTGGTCGAAATAGAAGCTTCTGAGTAGGAGAAACAGTCTGTAAAAATGGCAATTTTGGTCACATTGAGGCTTTAAAAAGTAGTTATTCAACATGAGGCACAATCCAAGTGACATTTTGAATCAATTTTTCTACAGTCCAAAAAATCTATTTTCTGATGAAAAACAATGACCCTTGACCTGTCGAACCTTCTCCAGATGGTCAGAAATGATAATTTTTTAATTTTTAATTTTTTGACTGTAAATGACTATTGCATGTGAATTATCACTTTTGGAACAAAAATAAGTTTGTTTAGAATCATTTTAATGCCTGAAATTGGTCGAAATAGAAGCTTCTGAGTAGGAGAAAAAGTCTGTAAAAATGGCAATTTTGGTCACATTGAGGCTTTAAAAAGTAGTTATTCAACATGAGGCACAATCCAAGTGACATTTTGAATCAATTTTTCTACAGTCCAAAAAATTTATTTTCCGATGAAAAACGATGACCCGTGACCTGTCGAACCTTCTCCAGATGGTCAGAAATGGTAATTTTTTAATGTTTAATTTTTTGACTGTAAATGACTATTGCATGTGAATTATCACTTTTGGAACAAAAATAAGTGTGTTTAGAGTCATTTTAATGTCTGAAATTGGTCGAAATAGAAGCTTCTGAGTAGGAGAAAAAGTCTGTAAAAATGGCAATTTTGGTCACATTGAGGCTTTAAAAAGTAGTTATTCAACAGGAGGCACAATCCAAGTGACATTTTGAATCAATTTTTCTACAGTCCAAAAAATCAATTTTCTGATGAAAAACGATGACCCGTGACCTGTCGAACCTTCTCCAGATGGTCAGAAATGGTAACTTTTTAATGTTTAATTTTTTGACTGTAAAAGACTATTGCATGTGAATTATCACTTTTGGAACAACAATAAGTGTGTTTAGAGTCATTTTAATGCCTGAAATTGTTCGAAATAGAAGCTTCTGAGTAGGAGAAAAAGTCTGTAAAAATGGCAATTTTGGTCACATTGAGGCTTTAAAAAGTAGTTATTCAACATGAGGCACAATCCAAGTGACATTTTGAATCAATTTTTCTACAGTCAAAAAAATCAATTTTCTGATGAAAAACGATGACCCGGGACCTGTTGAACTTTCTCCAGATGGTCAGAAATGGTAATTTTTTAATTTTTAATTTTTTGACTGTAAATGACTATTGCATGTGAATTATCACTTTTGGAACAAAAATAAGTATGTTTAGAGTCATTTTAATGCCTGAAATTGGTCGAAATTGAAGCTTCTGAGTAGGAGAAAAAGTCTGTAAAAATGGCAATTTTGGTCACATTGAGGCTTTAAAAAGTAGTTATTCAACATGAGGCACAATCCAAGCGACATTTTGAATCAATTTTTCTACAGTAAAAAAATCTATTTTCTGATGAAAAACGATGACCCTTGACCTGTCGAACCTTCTCCAGATGGTCAAAAATGGTAATTTTTTAATTTTTAATTTTTTGACTGTAAATGACTATTGCATGTGAATTATCACTTTTGGAACAAAAATAAGTTTGTTTAGAGTCATTTTAATGCCTGAAATTGGTCGAAATAGAAGCTTCTGAGTAGGAGAAAAAGTCTGTAAAAATGGCAATTTGGTCACATTGAGGCTTTAAAAAGTAGTTATTCAACATGAGGCACAATCCAAGTGACATTTTGAATCAATTTTTCTACAGTCAAAAAAATCAATTTTCTGATGAAAAACGATGACCCGGGACCTGTTGAACTTTCTCCAGATGGTCAGAAATGGCAATTTTTTAATTTTTAATTTTTTGACTGTAAATGACTATAGCATGTGAATTATCACTTTTGGAAGAAAATTAAGTGTGTTTAGAGTCATTTTAATGCCTGAAATTGGTCGGAATAGAAGCTTCTGAGTAGGAGAAAAAGTCTGTAAAAATGGCAATTTTGGTCACATTGAGGCTTTAAAAAGTAGTTATTCAACATGAGGCACAATCCAAGTGACATTTTGAATCAATTTTTCTACAGTCCAAAAAATCTATTTTCTGATGAAAAACGATGACCCTTGACCTGTCGAACCTTCTCCAGATGGTCAGAAATGGTAATTTTTTAATTTTTAATTTTTTGACTGTAAATGACTATTGCATGTGAATTATCACTTTTGGAACAAAAATAAGTTTGTTTAGAGTCATTTTAATGCCTGAAATTGGTCGAAATAGAAGCTTCTGAGTAGGAGAAAAAGTCTGTAAAAATGGCAATTTTGGTCACATTGAGGCTTTAAAAAGTAGTTATTCAACATGAGGCACAATCCAAGTGACATTTTGAATCAATTTTTCTACAGTCAAAAAAACTCAATTTTCTGATGAAAAATGATGACCCGGGACCTGTTGAACTTTCTCGAGATGGTCAGAAATGGTAATTTTTTAATTTTTAATTTTTTGACTGTAAATGACTATTGCATGTGAATTATCACTTTTGGAACAAAAATAAGTGTGTTTAGAGTCATTTTAATGCCTGAAATTGTTCGAAATAGAAGCTTCTGAGTAGGAGAAAAAGTCTGTAAAAATGGCAATTTTGGTCACATTGAGGCTTTAAAAAGTAGTTATTCAACATGAGGCACAATCCAAGTGACATTTTGAATCAATTTTTCTACAGTCAAAAAAATCAATTTTCTGATGAAAAACGATGACCCGGGACCTATTGAACTTTCCCCAGATGGTCAGAAATGGCAATTTTTTAATTTTTAATTTTTTGACTGTAAATGACTATAGCATGTGAATTATCACTTTTGGAAGAAAATTAAGTGTGTTTAGAGTCATTTTAATGCCTGAAATTGGTCGGAATAGAAGCTTCTGAGTAGGAGAAAAAGTCTGTAAAAATGGCAATTTTGGTCACATTGAGGCTTTAAAAAGTAGTTATTCAACATGAGGCACAATCCAAGTGACATTTTGAATCAATTTTTCTACAGTCCAAAAAATCTATTTTCTGATGAAAAACGATGACCCTTGACCTGTCGAACCTTCTCCAGATGGTCAGAAATGGTAATTTTTTAATTTTTAATTTTTTGACTGTAAATGACTATTGCATGTGAATTATCACTTTTGGAACAAAAATAAGTGTGTTTAGAGTCATTTTAATGTCTGAAATTGGTCGAAATAGAAGCTTCTGAGTAGGAGAAAAAGTCTGTAAAAATGGCAATTTTGGTCACATTGAGGCTTTAAAAAGTAGTTATTCAACATGAGGCACAATCGAAGTGACATTTTGAATCAATTTTTCTACAGTCCAAAAAATTTATTTTCCGATGAAAAACGATGACCCGTGACCTGTCGAACCTTCTCCAGATGGTCAGAAATGGTATTTTTTTAATGATTAATTTTTTTACTGTAAATGACTATTGCATGTGTATTATCACTTTTGGAACAAAAATAAGTGTGTTTAGAGTCATTTTAATGCCTGAAATTGGTTGAAATAGAAGCTTCTGAGTATAAGAAAAAGTCTGTAAAAAGGGCAATTTTATTCACATTGAGGCTTTAAAAAGTAGTTATTCAACATGAGGCACAATCCAAGTGACATTTTGAATCAATTTTTCTACAGTCAAAAAAATCAATTTTCTGATGAAAAACGATGACCCGGGACCTGTTGAACTTTCTCCAGATGGTCAGAAATGGTAATTTTTTAATTTTTAATTTTTTGACTGTAAATGACTATAGCATGTGAATTATCACTTTTGGAAGAAAAATAAGTGTGTTTAGAGTCATTTTAATGCCTGAAATTGGTCGAAATAGAAGCTTCTGAGTAGGAGAAAAAGTCTGTAAAAATGGCAATTTTGGTCACATTGAGGCTTTAAAAAGTAGTTATTCAACATGAGGCACAATCCAAGTGACATTTTGAATCAATTTTTCTACAGTCCAAAAAATTTATTTTCTGATGAAAAACGATGACCCGTGACCTGTCGAACCTTCTCCAGATAATCAAAAATGGTAATTTTTTAATGTTTAATTTTTTGACTGTAAATGTCTATTGCATGTGAATTATCACTTTTGGAACAAAAATAAGTGTGTTTAGAGACATTTTAATGTCTGAAATTGGTCGAAATAGAAGCTTCTGAGTAGGAGAAAAAGTCTGTAAAAATGGCAATTTTGGTCACATTGAGGCTTTAAAAAGTAGTTATTCAACATGAGGCACAATCCAAGTGACATTTTGAATCAATTTTTCTACAGTCAAAAAAATCAATTTTCTGATGAAAAACGATGACCCGGGACCTGTTGAACTTTGTCCAGATGGTCAGAAATGGTAATTTTTTAATTTTTAATTTTTTGACTGTAAATGACTATTGCATATGAATTATCACTTTTGGAACAAAAATAAGTTTGTTTAGAGTCATTTTAATGCCTGAAATTGGTCGAAATAGAAGCTTCTGAGTAGGAGAAACAGTCTGTAAAAATGGCAATTTTGGTCACATTGAGGCTTTAAAAAGTAGTTATTCAACATGAGGCACAATCCAAGTGACATTTTGAATCAATTTTCTACAGTCCAAAAAATCTATTTTCTGATGGAAAATGATGACCCGTGACCTGTCGAACCTTCTCCAGATGGCCAGAAACGATAATTTTTTATTGTTTAATTTTTTGACTGTAAATGACTATTGCATGTGAATTATCACTTTTGGAACAAAAATAAGTGTGTTTAAAGTCATTTTAATGCGTGAAATTGGTTGAAATAGAAGCTTCTGAGTAGGAGAAAAAGTCTGTAAAAATGGCAATTTTGGTCACATTGAGGCTTTAAAAAGTAGTTATTCAACATGAGGCACAATCCAAGTGACATTTTGAATCAATTTTTCTACAGTCCAAAAAATTTATTTTCTGATGTCGAACCTTCTCCAGATGGTCAGAAATGGTAATTTTTTAATGTTTAATTTTTTGACTGTAAATGACTATTGCATGTGAATTATCACTTTTGGAACAAAAATAAGTGTGTTTAGAGTCATTTTAATGTCTGAAATTGGTCGAAATAGAAGCTTCTGAGTAGGAGAAAAAGTCTGTAAAAATGGCAATTTTGGTCACATTGAGGCTTTAAAAAGTAGTTATTCAACATAAGGCACAATCCAAGTGACATTTTGAATCAATTTTCTACAGTCCCACAAATCTATTTTCTGATGGAAAACGATGACCCGTGACCTGTCGAACCTTCTCCAGATGGTCAGAAATGGTAATTTTTTAATGTTTAATTTTTTGACTGTAAAAGACTATTGCATGTGAATTATCACTTTTGGAACAAAAATAAGTGTGTTTAGCGTCATTTTAATGCCTGAAATTGTTCGAAATAGAAGCTTCTGAGTAGGAGAAAAAGTCTGTAAAAATGGCAATTTTGGTCACATTGAGGCTTTAAAAAGTAGTTATTCAACATGAGGCACAATCCAAGTGACATTTTGAATCAATTTTTCTACAGTCCAAAAAATGTATTTTCTGATGAAAAACAATGACCCGGGACCTGTCGAACCTTCTCTAGATGGCCAGAAACGGTAATTTTTTATTGTTTAATTTTTTGACTGTAAATGACTATTGCATGTGAATTATCACTTTTGGAACAAAAATAAGTGTGTTTAAAGTCATTTTAATGCCTGAAATTGGTTGAAATAGAAGCTTCTGAGTATAAGAAAAAGTCTGTAAAAATGGCAATTTTATTCACATTGAGGCTTTACAAAGTAGTTATTCAACATGAGGCACAATCCAAGTGACATTTTGAATCAATTTTTCTACAGTCAAAAAAATCAATTTTCTGATGAAAAACGATGACCCGGGACCTGTTGAACTTTCTCCAGATGGTCAGAAATGGTAATTTTTTAATTTTAAATTTTTTGACTGTAAATGACTATAGCATGTGAATTATCACTTTTGGAAGAAAAATAAGTGTGTTTAGAGTCATTTTAATGCCTGAAATTGGTCGAAATAGAAGCTTCAGAGTAGGAGAAAAAGTCTGTAAAAATGGCAATTTTGGTCACATTGAGGCTTTAAAAAGTAGTTATTCAACATGAGGCACAATCCAAGTGATATTTTGAATCAATTTTTCTACAGTCAAAAAAATCAATTTTCTGATGAAAAACGATGACCCGGGACCTGTTGAACTTTCTCCAGATGGTCAAAAATGGTAATTTTTTAATTTTTAATTTTTTGACTGTAAATGACTATTGCATGTGAATTCTCACTTTTGGAACAAAAATAAGTATGTTTAGAGTCATTTTAATGCCTGAAATTGGTCGAAATTGAAGCTTCTGAGTAGGAGAAAAAGTCTGTAAAAATGGCAATTTTGGTCACATTGAGGCTTTAAAAAGTAGTTATTCAACATGAGGCACAATCCAAGCGACATTTTGAATAAATTTTTCTACAGTCAAAAAAATCTATTTTCTGATGAAAAACGATGACCCGTGACCTGTCGAACCTTCTCCAGATGGTCAGAAATAGTAATTTTTAAATTTTTAATTTTTTGACTGTAAATGACTATTGCATGTGAATTATCACTTTTGGAACAAAAATAAGTTTGTTTAGAGTCATTTTAATGCCTGAAATTGGTCGAAATAGAAGCTTCGGAGTAGGAGAAAAAGTCTGTAAAAATGGCAATTTTGGTCACATTGAGGCTTTAAAAAGTAGTTATTCAACATGAGGCACAATCCAAGCGACATTTTGAATCAATTTTTCTACAGTCAAAAAAATCTATTTTCTGATGAAAAACGATGACCCGGGACCTGTCGAACCTTCTCTAGATGGTCAGAAATGGCATTTTTTTAATGATTAATTTTTTTACTGTAATTGACTATTGCATGTGAATTATCACTTTTGGAACAAAAATAAGTGTGTTTAGAGTCATTTTAATGCCTGAAATTGGTTGAAATAGAAGCTTCTGAGTATAAGAAAAAGTCTGTAAAAATGGCAATTTTATTCACATTGAGGCTTTAAAAAGTAGTTATTCAACATGAGGCACAATCCAAGTGACATTTTGAATCAATTTTTCTACAGTCAAAAAAATCAATTTTCTGATGAAAAACGATGACCCGGGACCTGTTGAACTTTCTCCAGATGGTCAGAAATGGTAATTTTTTAATTTTTAATTTTTTGACTGTAAATGACTATAGCATGTGAATTATCACTTTTGGAAGAAATATAAGCGTGTTTAGAGTCATTTTAATGCCTGAAATTGGTCGAAATAGAAGCTTCTGAGTAGGAGAAAAAGTCTGTAAAAATGGCAATTTTGGTCACATTCAGGCTTTAAAAAGTAGTTATTCAACATGAGGCACAATCCAAGCGACATTTTGAATCAATTTTTCTACAGTCAAAAAAATTAATTTTCTGATGAAAAACGATGACCCGTGACCTGTCGAACCTTATCCAGATGGCCAGAAACAGTAATTTTTTATTGTTTTATTTTTTGACTGTAAATGACTTTTGCATGTGAATTATCACTTTTGGAACAAAAATAAGTGTGTTTAAAGTCATTTTAATGCGTGAAATTGGTTGAAATAGAAGCTTCTGAGAGGAGAAAAAGTCTGTAAAAATGGCAATTTTGGTCACATTGAGGCTTTAAAAAGTAGTTATTCAACATGAGGCACAATCCAAGTGACATTTTGAATCAATTTTTCTACAGTCAAAAAAATCAATTTTCTGATGAAAAACGATGACCCGGGACCTATCGAACCTTCTCTAGATGGTCAGAAATGGTATTTTTTTAATGATTAATTTTTTTACTGTAAATGACTATTGCATGTGAATGATCACTTTTGGAACAAAAATAAGTGTGTTTAGAGTCATTTTAATGCCTGACATTGGTTGAAATAGAAGCTTCTGAGTATAAGAAAAAGTCTGTAAAAATGGCAATTTTATTCACATTGAGGCTTTAAAAAGTAGTTATTCAACATGAGGCACAATCCAAGTGACATTTTGAATCAATTTTTCTACAGTCAAAAAAATCAATTTTCTGATGAAAAACGATGACCCAGGACCTGTTGAACTTTCTCCAGATGGTCAGAAATGGTAATTTTTTAATGTTTAATTTTTTGACTGTAAAAGACTATTGCATGTGAATTATCACTTTTGGAACAAAAATAAGTTTGTTTAGAGTCATTTTAATGCCTGAAATTGGTTGAAATAGAAGCTTCTGAGTATAAGAAAAAGTCTGTAAAAATGGCAATTTTATTCACATTGAGGCTTTAAAAAGTAGTTATTCAACATGAGGCACAATCCAAGTGACATTTTGAATCAATTTTTGTACAGTCAAAAAAATCAATTTTCTGATGAAAAACGATGACCCGGGACCTGTTGAACTTTCTCCAGATGGTCAGAAATGGCAATTTTTTAATTTTTAATTTTTTGACTGTAAATGACTATAGCATGTGAATTATCACTTTTGGAAGAAAATTAAGTGTGTTTAGAGTCATTTTAATGCCTGAAATTGGTCGGAATAGAAGCTTCTGAGTAGGAGAAAAAGTCTGTAAAAATGGCAATTTTGGTCACATTGAGGCTTTAAAAAGTAGTTATTCAACATGAGGCACAATCCAAGTGACATTTTGAATCAATTTTTCTACAGTCCAAAAAATCTATTTTCTGATGAAAAACGATGACCCTTGACCTGTCGAACCTTCTCCAGATGGTCAGAAATGGTAATTTTTTAATTTTTAATTTTTTGACTGTAAATGACTATTGCATGTGAATTATCACTTTTGGAACAAAAATAAGTGTGTTTAGAGTCATTTTAATGCCTGAAATTGTTCGAAATAGAAGCTTCTGAGTAGGAGAAAAAGTCTGTAAAAATGGCAATTTTGGTCACATTGAGGCTTTAAAAAGTAGTTATTCAACATGAGGCACAATCCAAGTGACATTTTGAATCAATTTTTCTACAGTCAAAAAAATCAATTTTCTGATGAAAAACGATGACCCCGGGACCTGTTGAACTTTCTCCAGATGGTCAGAAATGGTAATTTTTTAATTTTTAATTTTTTGACTGTAAATGACTATTGCATGTGAATTATCACTTTTGGAACAAAAATAAGTGTGTTTAGAGTCATTTTAATGCCTGAAATTGTTCGAAATAGAAGCTTCTGAGTAGGAGAAAAAGTCTGTAAAAATGGCAATTTTGGTCACATTGAGGCTTTAAAAAGTAGTTATTCAACATGAGGCACAATCCAAGTGACATTTTGAATCAATTTTTCTACAGTCCAAAAAATTTATTTTCCGATGAAAAACGATGACCCGTGACCTGTCGAACCTTCTCCAGATGGTCAGAAATGGTAATTTTTTAATTTTTAATTTTTTGACTGTAAATGACTATTGCATGTGAATTATCACTTTTGGAACAAAAATAAGTGTGTTTAAAGTCATTTTAATGCGTGAAATTGGTTGAAATAGAAGCTTCTGAGTAGGAGAAAAAGTCTGTAAAAATGGTAATTTTGGTCACATTGAGGCTTTAAAAAGTAGTTATTCAACATGAGGCACAATCCAAGTGACATTTTGAATCAATTTTTCTACAGTCAAAAAAATCAATTTTCTGATGAAAAACGATGACCCGGGACCTGTCGAACCTTCTCTAGATGGTCAGAAATGGTATTTTTTTAATGATTAATTTTTTTACTGTAAATGACTATTGCATGTGAATTATCACTTTTGGAACAAAAATAAGTGTGTTTAGAGTCATTTTAATGCCTGACATTGGTTGAAATAGAAGCTTCTGAGTATAAGAAAAAGTCTGTAAAAATGGCAATTTTATTCACATTGAGGCTTTAAAAAGTAGTTATTCAACATGAGGCACAATCCAAGTGACATTTTGAATCAATTTTTCTACAGTCAAAAAAATCAATTTTTTGATGAAAAACGATGACCCAGGACCTGTTGAACTTTCTCCAGATGGTCAGAAATGGTAATTTTTTAATGTTTAATTTTTTGACTGTAAAAGACTATTGCATGTGAATTATCACTTTTGGAACAAAAATAAGTTTGTTTAGAGTCATTTTAATGGCTGGAATTGGTCGAAATAGAAGCTTCTGAGTAGGAGAAACAGTCTGTAAAAATGGCAATTTTGGTCACATTGAGGCTTTAAAAAGTAGTTATTCAACATGAGGCACAATCCAAGTGACATTTTAAATCAATTTTTCTACAGTCAAAAAAATCAATTTTCTGATGAAAAACGATGACCCGGGACCTGTTGAACTTTCTCCAGATAGTCAGAAATGGTAATTTTTTAATTTTAAATTTTTTGACTGTAAATGACTATTGCATGTGAATTATCACTTTTGGAACAAAAATAAGTTTGTTTAGAGTCATTTTAATGCCTGAAATTGGTCGAAATAGAAGCTTCTGAGTAGGAGAAAAAGTCTGTAAAAATGGCAATTTTGGTCACATTGAGGCTTTAAAAAGTAGTTATTCAACATGAGGCCCAATCCAAGTGACATTTTGAATCAATTTTTCTACAGTCCAAAAAATTTATTTTCTGATGAAAAACGATGACCCGGGACCTGTTGAACTTTCTCCAGATGGTCAGAAATGGTATTTTTTTAATTTTTAATTTTTTGACTGTAAATGACTATTGTATGTGAATTATCACTTTTGGAACAAAAATAAGTTTGTTTAGAGTCATTTTAATGCCTGAAATTGGTCGAAATAGAAGCTTCTGAGTAGGAGAAAAAGTCTGTAAAAATGGCAATTTTGGTCACATTGAGGCTTTAAAAAGTAGTTATTCAACATGAGGCACAATCCAAGTGACATTTTGAATCAATTTTTCTACAGTCAAAAAAATCAATTTTCTGATGAAAAACGATGACCCGAGACCTGTTGAACTTTCTCCAGATGGTCAGAAATGGTAATTTTTTAATTTTTAATTTTTTGACTGTAAATGACTATTGCATGTGAATTATCACTTTTGGAACAAAAATAAGTTTGTTTAGAGTCATTTTAATGCCTGAAATTGGTCGAAATAGAAGCTTCTGAGTAGGAGAAAAAGTCTGTAAAAATGGCAATTTTGGTCACATTGAGGCTTTAAAAAGTAGTTATTCAACATGAGGCACAATCCAAGTGACATTTTGAATCAATTTTTCTACAGTCAAAAAAAGCAATTTTCTGATGAAAAACGATGACCCTGGACCTGTCGAACCTTCTCTAGATGGTCAGAAATTGTATTTTTTTAATGATTAATTTTTTTACTGTAAATGACTATTGCATGTGAATTATCACTTTTGGAACAAAAATAAGTGTGTTTAGAGTCATTTTAATGTCTGAAATTGGTCGAAATAGAAGCTTCTGAGTAGGAGAAAAAGTCTGTAAAAATGGCAATTTTGGTCACATTGAGGCTTTAAAAAGTAGTTATTCAACAGGAGGCACAATCCAAGTGACATTTTGAATCAATTTTTCTACACTCAAAAAAATCAATTTTCTGATGAAAAACGATGACCCGGGACCTGTCGAACCTGCTCTAGATGGTCAGAAATTGTATTTTTTTAATGATTAATTTTTTTACTGTAAATGACTATTGCATGTGAATTATCACTTTTGGAACAAAAATAAGTGTGTTTAGAGTCATTTTAATGCCTGAAATTGGTTGAAATAGAAGCTTCTGAGTATAAGAAAAAGTCTGTAAAAATGGCAATTTTATTCACATTGAGGCTTTAAAAAGTAGTTATTCAACATGAGGCACAATCCAAGTGACATTTTGAATCAATTTTTCTACAGTCCAAAAAATCTATTTTCTGATGAAAAACAATGACCCTTGACCTGTCGAACCTTCTCCAGATGGTCAGAATGATAATTTTTTAATTTTTAATTTTTTGACTGTAAATGACTATTGCATGTGAATTATCACTTTTGGAACAAAAATAAGTTTGTTTAGAGTCATTTTAATGCCTGAAATTGGTCGAAATAGAAGCTTCTGAGTAGGAGAAAAAGTCTGTAAAAATGGCAATTTTGGTCACATTGAGGCTTTAAAAAGTAGTTATTCAACATGAGGCACAATCCAAGTGACATTTTGAATCAATTTTTCTACAGCCCAAAAAATTTATTTTCCGATGAAAAACGATGACCCGTGACCTGTCGAACCTTCTCCAGATGGTCAGAAATGGTAATTTTTTAATGTTTAATTTTTTGACTGTAAATGACTATTGCATGTGAATTATCACTTTTGGAACAAAAATAAGTGTGTTTAGAGTCATTTTAATGTCTGAAATTGGTCGAAATAGAAGCTTCTGAGTAGGAGAAAAAGTCTGTAAAAATGGCAATTTTGGTCACATTGAGGCTTTAAAAAGTAGTTATTCAACAGGAGACACAATCCAAGTGACATTTTGAATCAATTTTTCTACAGTCCAAAAAATCAATTTTCTGATGAAAAACGATGACCCGTGACCTGTCGAACCTTCTCCAGATGGTCAGAAATGGTAATTTTTTAATGTTTAATTTTTTGACTGTAAATGACTATTGCATGTGAATTATCACTTTTGGAACAAAAATAAGTGTGTTTAGAGTCATTTTAATGTCTGAAATTGGTCGAAATAGAAGCTTCTGAGTAGGAGAAAAAGTCTGTAAAAATGGCAATTTTGGTCACATTGAGGCTTTAAAAAGTAGTTATTCAACATGAGGCACAATCCAAGTGACATTTTGAATCAATTTTTCTACAGTCCAAAAAATCTATTTTCTGATGAAAAACGATGACCCTTGACCTGTCGAACCTTCTCCAGATGGTCAGAAATGGTAATTTTTTAATTTTTTATTTTTTGACTGTAAATGACTATTGCATGTGAATTATCACTTTTGGAACAAAAATAAGTGTGTTTAGAGTCATTTTAATGCCTGAAATTGTTCGAAATAGAAGCTTCTGAGTAGGAGAAAAAGTCTGTAAAAATGGCAATTTTGGTCACATTGAGGCTTTAAAAAGTAGTTATTCAACATGAGGCACAATCCAAGTGACATTTTGAATCAATTTTTCTACAGTCAAAAAAATCAATTTTCTGATGAAAAACGATGACCCCGGGACCTGTTGAACTTTCTCCAGATGGTCAGAAATGGTAATTTTTTAATTTTTAATTTTTTGACTGTAAATGACTATTGCATGTGAATTATCACTTTTGGAACAAAAATAAGTGTGTTTAGAGTCATTTTAATGCCTGAAATTGTTCGAAATAGAAGCTTCTGAGTAGGAGAAAAAGTCTGTAAAAATGGCAATTTTGGTCACATTGAGGCTTTAAAAAGTAGTTATTCAACATGAGGCACAATCCAAGTGACATTTTGAATCAATTTTTCTACAGTCCAAAAAATTTATTTTCCGATGAAAAACGATGACCCGTGACCTGTCGAACCTTCTCCAGATGGTCAGAAATGGTAATTTTTTAATTTTTAATTTTTTGACTGTAAATGACTATTGCATGTGAATTATCACTTTTGGAACAAAAATAAGTGTGTTTAAAGTCATTTTAATGCGTGAAATTGGTTGAAATAGAAGCTTCTGAGTAGGAGAAAAAGTCTGTAAAAATGGTAATTTTGGTCACATTGAGGCTTTAAAAAGTAGTTATTCAACATGAGGCACAATCCAAGTGACATTTTGAATCAATTTTTCTACAGTCAAAAAAATCAATTTTCTGATGAAAAACGATGACCCGGGACCTGTCGAACCTTCTCTAGATGGTCAGAAATGGTATTTTTTTAATGATTAATTTTTTTACTGTAAATGACTATTGCATGTGAATTATCACTTTTGGAACAAAAATAAGTGTGTTTAGAGTCATTTTAATGCCTGACATTGGTTGAAATAGAAGCTTCTGAGTATAAGAAAAAGTCTGTAAAAATGGCAATTTTATTCACATTGAGGCTTTAAAAAGTAGTTATTCAACATGAGGCACAATCCAAGTGACATTTTGAATCAATTTTTCTACAGTCAAAAAAATCAATTTTTTGATGAAAAACGATGACCCAGGACCTGTTGAACTTTCTCCAGATGGTCAGAAATGGTAATTTTTTAATGTTTAATTTTTTGACTGTAAAAGACTATTGCATGTGAATTATCACTTTTGGAACAAAAATAAGTTTGTTTAGAGTCATTTTAATGGCTGGAATTGGTCGAAATAGAAGCTTCTGAGTAGGAGAAACAGTCTGTAAAAATGGCAATTTTGGTCACATTGAGGCTTTAAAAAGTAGTTATTCAACATGAGGCACAATCCAAGTGACATTTTAAATCAATTTTTCTACAGTCAAAAAAATCAATTTTCTGATGAAAAACGATGACCCGGGACCTGTTGAACTTTCTCCAGATAGTCAGAAATGGTAATTTTTTAATTTTAAATTTTTTGACTGTAAATGACTATTGCATGTGAATTATCACTTTTGGAACAAAAATAAGTTTGTTTAGAGTCATTTTAATGCCTGAAATTGGTCGAAATAGAAGCTTCTGAGTAGGAGAAAAAGTCTGTAAAAATGGCAATTTTGGTCACATTGAGGCTTTAAAAAGTAGTTATTCAACATGAGGCCCAATCCAAGTGACATTTTGAATCAATTTTTCTACAGTCCAAAAAATTTATTTTCTGATGAAAAACGATGACCCGGGACCTGTTGAACTTTCTCCAGATGGTCAGAAATGGTATTTTTTTAATTTTTAATTTTTTGACTGTAAATGACTATTGTATGTGAATTATCACTTTTGGAACAAAAATAAGTTTGTTTAGAGTCATTTTAATGCCTGAAATTGGTCGAAATAGAAGCTTCTGAGTAGGAGAAAAAGTCTGTAAAAATGGCAATTTTGGTCACATTGAGGCTTTAAAAAGTAGTTATTCAACATGAGGCTTAATCCAAGTGACATTTTGAATCAATTTTTCTACAGTCAAAAAAATCAATTTTCTGATGAAAAACGATGACCCGAGACCTGTTGAACTTTCTCCAGATGGTCAGAAATGGTAATTTTTTAATTTTTAATTTTTTGACTGTAAATGACTATTGCATGTGAATTATCACTTTTGGAACAAAAATAAGTTTGTTTAGAGTCATTTTAATGCCTGAAATTGGTCGAAATAGAAGCTTCTGAGTAGGAGAAAAAGTCTGTAAAAATGGCAATTTTGGTCACATTGAGGCTTTAAAAAGTAGTTATTCAACATGAGGCACAATCCAAGTGACATTTTGAATCAATTTTTCTACAGTCAAAAAAAGCAATTTTCTGATGAAAAACGATGACCCTGGACCTGTCGAACCTTCTCTAGATGGTCAGAAATTGTATTTTTTTAATGATTAATTTTTTTACTGTAAATGACTATTGCATGTGAATTATCACTTTTGGAACAAAAATAAGTGTGTTTAGAGTCATTTTAATGTCTGAAATTGGTCGAAATAGAAGCTTCTGAGTAGGAGAAAAAGTCTGTAAAAATGGCAATTTTGGTCACATTGAGGCTTTAAAAAGTAGTTATTCAACAGGAGGCACAATCCAAGTGACATTTTGAATCAATTTTTCTACACTCAAAAAAATCAATTTTCTGATGAAAAACGATGACCCGGGACCTGTCGAACCTGCTCTAGATGGTCAGAAATTGTATTTTTTTAATGATTAATTTTTTTACTGTAAATGACTATTGCATGTGAATTATCACTTTTGGAACAAAAATAAGTGTGTTTAGAGTCATTTTAATGCCTGAAATTGGTTGAAATAGAAGCTTCTGAGTATAAGAAAAAGTCTGTAAAAATGGCAATTTTATTCACATTGAGGCTTTAAAAAGTAGTTATTCAACATGAGGCACAATCCAAGTGACATTTTGAATCAATTTTTCTACAGTCCAAAAAATCTATTTTCTGATGAAAAACAATGACCCTTGACCTGTCGAACCTTCTCCAGATGGTCAGAATGATAATTTTTTAATTTTTAATTTTTTGACTGTAAATGACTATTGCATGTGAATTATCACTTTTGGAACAAAAATAAGTTTGTTTAGAGTCATTTTAATGCCTGAAATTGGTCGAAATAGAAGCTTCTGAGTAGGAGAAAAAGTCTGTAAAAATGGCAATTTTGGTCACATTGAGGCTTTAAAAAGTAGTTATTCAACATGAGGCACAATCCAAGTGACATTTTGAATCAATTTTTCTACAGCCCAAAAAATTTATTTTCCGATGAAAAACGATGACCCGTGACCTGTCGAACCTTCTCCAGATGGTCAGAAATGGTAATTTTTTAATGTTTAATTTTTTGACTGTAAATGACTATTGCATGTGAATTATCACTTTTGGAACAAAAATAAGTGTGTTTAGAGTCATTTTAATGTCTGAAATTGGTCGAAATAGAAGCTTCTGAGTAGGAGAAAAAGTCTGTAAAAATGGCAATTTTGGTCACATTGAGGCTTTAAAAAGTAGTTATTCAACAGGAGACACAATCCAAGTGACATTTTGAATCAATTTTTCTACAGTCCAAAAAATCAATTTTCTGATGAAAAACGATGACCCGTGACCTGTCGAACCTTCTCCAGATGGTCAGAAATGGTAATTTTTTAATGTTTAATTTTTTGACTGTAAATGACTATTGCATGTGAATTATCACTTTTGGAACAAAAATAAGTGTGTTTAGAGTCATTTTAATGTCTGAAATTGGTCGAAATAGAAGCTTCTGAGTAGGAGAAAAAGTCTGTAAAAATGGCAATTTTGGTCACATTGAGGCTTTAAAAAGTAGTTATTCAACATGAGGCACAATCCAAGTGACATTTTGAATCAATTTTTCTACAGTCAAAAAAACTCAATTTTCTGATGAAAAACGATGACCCGGGACCTGTTGAACTTTCTCCAGATGGTCAGAAATGGTAATTTTTTAATTTTTAATTTTTTGACTGTAAATGACTATTGCATGTGAATTATCACTTTTGGAACAAAAATAAGTTTGTTTAGAGTCATTTTAATGCCTGAAATTGGTCGAAATAGAAGCTTCTGAGTAGGAGAAAAAGTCTGTAAAAATGGCAATTTTGGTCACGTTGAGGCTTTAAAAAGTAGTTATTCAACATAAGGCACAATCCAAGTGACATTTTGAATCAATTTTCTACAGTCCAAAAAATCTATTTTCTGATGGAAAACGATGACCCGTGACCTGTCGAACCTTCTCCAGATGGTCAGAAATGGTAAATTTTTAATGTTTAATTTTTTGACTGTAAAAGACTATTGCATGTGAATTATCACTTTTGGAACAAAAATAAGTGTGTTTAGAGTCATTTTAATGCCTGAAATTGTTCGAAATAGAAGCTTCTGAGTAGGAGAAAAAGTCTGTAAAAATGGCAATTTTGGTCACATTGAGGCTTTAAAAAGTAGGTATTCAACATGAGGCACAATCCAAGTGACATTTTGAATCAATTTTTCTACAGTCAAAAAAATCAATTTTCTGATGAAAAACGATGACCCGGGACCTGTTGAACTTTCTCCAGATGGTCAGAAATGGTAATTTTTTAATTTTTAATTTTTTGACTGTAAATGACTATTGCATGTGAATTATCACTTTTGGAACAAAAATAAGTGTGTTTAGAGTCATTTTAATGCCTGACATTGGTTGAAATAGAAGCTTCTGAGTAGGAGAAAAAGTCTGTAAAAATGGCAATTTTGGTCACATTGAGGCTTTAAAAAGTAGGTATTCAACATGAGGCACAATCCAAGTGACATTTTGAATCAATTTTTCTACAGTCAAAAAAATCAATTTTCTGATGAAAAACGATGACCCGGGACCTGTTGAACTTTCTCCAGATGGTCAGAAATGGTAATTTTTTAATTTTTAATTTTTTGACTGTAAATGACTATTGCATGTGAATTATCACTTTTGGAACAAAAATAAGTTTGTTTAGAGTCATTTTAATGCCTGAAATTGGTCGAAATAGAAGCTTCTGAGTAGGAGAAACAGTCTGTAAAAATGGCAATTTTGGTCACATTGAGGCTTTAAAAAGTAGTTATTCAACATGAGGCACAATCCAAGTGACATTTTGAATCAATTTTTCTAAAGTCCAAAAAATCTATTTTCTGATGAAAAACAATGACCCTTGACCTGTCGAACCTTCTCCAGATGGTCAGAAATGATAATTTTTTAATTTTTAATTTTTTGACTGTAAATGACTATTGCATGTGAATTATCACTTTTGGAACAAAAATAAGTTTGTTTAGAATCATTTTAATGCCTGAAATTGGTCGAAATAGAAGCTTCTGAGTAGGAGAAAAAGTCTGTAAAAATGGCAATTTTGGTCACATTGAGGCTTTAAAAAGTAGTTATTCAACATGAGGCACAATCCAAGTGACATTTTGAATCAATTTTTCTACAGTCCAAAAAATTTATTTTCCGATGAAAAACGATGACCCGTGACCTGTCGAACCTTCTCCAGATGGTCAGAAATGGTAATTTTTTAATGTTTAATTTTTTGACTGTAAATGACTATTGCATGTGAATTATCACTTTTGGAACAAAAATAAGTGTGTTTAGAGTCATTTTAATGTCTGAAATTGGTCGAAATAGAAGCTTCTGAGTAGGAGAAAAAGTCTGTAAAAATGGCAATTTTGGTCACATTGAGGCTTTAAAAAGTAGTTATTCAACAGGAGGCACAATCCAAGTGACATTTTGAATCAATTTTTCTACAGTCCAAAAAATCAATTTTCTGATGAAAAACGATGACCCGTGACCTGTCGAACCTTCTCCAGATGGTCAGAAATGGTAACTTTTTAATGTTTAATTTTTTGACTGTAAAAGACTATTGCATGTGAATTATCACTTTTGGAACAAAAATAAGTGTGTTTAGAGTCATTTTAATGCCTGAAATTGTTCGAAATAGAAGCTTCTGAGTAGGAGAAAAAGTCTGTAAAAATGGCAATTTTGGTCACATTGAGGCTTTAAAAAGTAGTTATTCAACATGAGGCACAATCCAAGTGACATTTTGAATCAATTTTTCTACAGTCAAAAAAATCAATTTTCTGATGAAAAACGATGACCCGGGACCTGTTGAACTTTCTCCAGATGGTCAGAAATGGTAATTTTTTAATTTTTAATTTTTTGACTGTAAATGACTATTGCATGTGAATTATCACTTTTGGAACAAAAATAAGTATGTTTAGAGTCATTTTAATGCCTGAAATTGGTCGAAATTGAAGCTTCTGAGTAGGAGAAAAAGTCTGTAAAAATGGCAATTTTGGTCACATTGAGGCTTTAAAAAGTAGTTATTCAACATGAGGCACAATCCAAGCGACATTTTGAATCAATTTTTCTACAGTAAAAAAATCTATTTTCTGATGAAAAACGATGACCCTTGACCTGTCGAACCTTCTCCAGATGGTCAGAAATGGTAATTTTTTAATTTTTAATTTTTTGACTGTAAATGACTATTGCATGTGAATTATCACTTTTGGAACAAAAATAAGTTTGTTTAGAGTCATTTTAATGCCTGAAATTGGTCGAAATAGAAGCTTCTGAGTAGGAGAAAAAGTCTGTAAAAATGGCAATTTGGTCACATTGAGGCTTTAAAAAGTAGTTATTCAACATGAGGCACAATCCAAGTGACATTTTGAATCAATTTTTCTACAGTCAAAAAAATCAATTTTCTGATGAAAAACGATGACCCGGGACCTGTTGAACTTTCTCCAGATGGTCAGAAATGGCAATTTTTTAATTTTTAATTTTTTGACTGTAAATGACTATAGCATGTGAATTATCACTTTTGGAAGAAAATTAAGTGTGTTTAGAGTCATTTTAATGCCTGAAATTGGTCGGAATAGAAGCTTCTGAGTAGGAGAAAAAGTCTGTAAAAATGGCAATTTTGGTCACATTGAGGCTTTAAAAAGTAGTTATTCAACATGAGGCACAATCCAAGTGACATTTTGAATCAATTTTTCTACAGTCCAAAAAATCTATTTTCTGATGAAAAACGATGACCCTTGACCTGTCGAACCTTCTCCAGATGGTCAGAAATGGTAATTTTTTAATTTTTAATTTTTTGACTGTAAATGACTATTGCATGTGAATTATCACTTTTGGAACAAAAATAAGTTTGTTTAGAGTCATTTTAATGCCTGAAATTGGTCGAAATAGAAGCTTCTGAGTAGGAGAAAAAGTCTGTAAAAATGGCAATTTTGGTCACATTGAGGCTTTAAAAAGTAGTTATTCAACATGAGGCACAATCCAAGTGACATTTTGAATCAATTTTTCTACAGTCAAAAAAACTCAATTTTCTGATGAAAAACGATGACCCGGGACCTGTTGAACTTTCTCGAGATGGTCAGAAATGGTAATTTTTTAATTTTTAATTTTTTGACTGTAAATGACTATTGCATGTGAATTATCACTTTTGGAACAAAAATAAGTGTGTTTAGAGTCATTTTAATGCCTGAAATTGTTCGAAATAGAAGCTTCTGAGTAGGAGAAAAAGTCTGTAAAAATGGCAATTTTGGTCACATTGAGGCTTTAAAAAGTAGTTATTCAACATGAGGCACAATCCAAGTGACATTTTGAATCAATTTTTCTACAGTCAAAAAAATCAATTTTCTGATGAAAAACGATGACCCGGGACCTATTGAACTTTCCCCAGATGGTCAGAAATGGCAATTTTTTAATTTTTAATTTTTTGACTGTAAATGACTATAGCATGTGAATTATCACTTTTGGAAGAAAATTAAGTGTGTTTAGAGTCATTTTAATGCCTGAAATTGGTCGGAATAGAAGCTTCTGAGTAGGAGAAAAAGTCTGTAAAAATGGCAATTTTGGTCACATTGAGGCTTTAAAAAGTAGTTATTCAACATGAGGCACAATCCAAGTGACATTTTGAATCAATTTTTCTACAGTCCAAAAAATCTATTTTCTGATGAAAAACGATGACCCTTGACCTGTCGAACCTTCTCCAGATGGTCAGAAATGGTAATTTTTTAATTTTTAATTTTTTGACTGTAAATGACTATTGCATGTGAATTATCACTTTTGGAACAAAAATAAGTTTGTTTAGAGTCATTTTAATGCCTGAAATTGGTCGAAATAGAAGCTTCTGAGTAGGAGAAAAAGTCTGTAAAAATGGCAATTTTGGTCACATTGAGGCTTTAAAAAGTAGTTATTCAACATGAGGCACAATCGAAGTGACATTTTGAATCAATTTTTCTACAGTCCAAAAAATTTATTTTCCGATGAAAAACGATGACCCGTGACCTGTCGAACCTTCTCCAGATGGTCAGAAATGGTAATTTTTTAATGTTTAATTTTTTGACTGTAAATGACTATTGCATGTGAATTATCACTTTTGGAACAAAAATAAGTGTGTTTAAAGTCATTTTAATGCGTGAAATTGGTTGAAATAGAAGCTTCTGAGTAGGAGAAAAAGTCTGTAAAAATGGCAATTTTGGTCACATTGAGGCTTTAAAAAGTAGTTATTCAACATGAGGCACAATCCAAGTGACATTTTGAATCAATTTTTCTACAGTCCAAAAAATTTATTTTCTGATGAAAAACGATGAGCCGTGACCTGTCGAACCTTCTCCAGATGGTCAGAAATGGTAATTTTTTAATGTTTAATTTTTTGACTGTAAATGACTATTGCATGTGAATTATCACTTTTGGAACAAAAATAAGTGTGTTTAGAGTCATTTTAATGTCTGAAATTGGTCGAAATAGAAGCTTCTGAGTAGGAGAAAAAGTCTGTAAAAATGGCAATTTTGGTCACATTGAGGCTTTAAAAAGTAGTTATTCAACATAAGGCACAATCCAAGTGACATTTTGAATCAATTTTCTACAGTCCCAAAAATCTATTTTCTGATGGAAAACGATGACCCGTGACCTGTCGAACCTTCTCTAGATGGTCAGAAATGGTAATTTTTTAATGTTTAATTTTTTGACTGTAAAAGACTATTGCATGTGAATTATCACTTTTGGAACAAAAATAAGTGTGTTTAGCGTCATTTTAATGCCTGAAATTGTTCGAAATAGAAGCTTCTGAGTAGGAGAAAAAGTCTGTAAAAATGGCAATTTTGGTCACATTGAGGCTTTAAAAAGTAGTTATTCAACATGAGGCACAATCCAAGTGACATTTTGAATCAATTTTTCTACAGTCCAAAAAATGTATTTTCTGATGAAAAACAATGACCCGGGACCTGTCGAACCTTCTCTAGATGGCCAGAAACGGTAATTTTTTATTGTTTAATTTTTTGACTGTAAATGACTATTGCATGTGAATTATCACTTTTGGAACAAAAATAAGTGTGTTTAAAGTCATTTTAATGCCTGAAATTGGTTGAAATAGAAGCTTCTGAGTATAAGAAAAAGTCTGTAAAAATGGCAATTTTATTCACATTGAGGCTTTACAAAGTAGTTATTCAACATGAGGCACAATCCAAGTGACATTTTGAATCAATTTTTCTACAGTCAAAAAAATCAATTTTCTGATGAAAAACGATGACCCGGGACCTGTTGAACTTTCTCCAGATGGTCAGAAATGGTAATTTTTTAATTTTTAATTTTTTGACTGTAAATGACTATTGCATGTGAATTCTCACTTTTGGAAGAAAAATAAGTGTGTTTAGAGTCATTTTAATGCCTGAAATTGGTCGAAATAGAAGCTTCAGAGTAGGAGAAAAAGTCTGTAAAAATGGCAATTTTGGTCACATTGAGGCTTTAAAAAGTAGTTATTCAACATGAGGCACAATCCAAGTGATATTTTGAATCAATTTTTCTACAGTCAAAAAAATCAATTTTCTGATGAAAAACGATGACCCGGGACCTGTTGAACTTTCTCCAGATGGTCAAAAATGGTAATTTTTTAATTTTTAATTTTTTGACTGTAAATGACTATTGCATGTGAATTCTCACTTTTGGAACAAAAATAAGTATGTTTAGAGTCATTTTAATGCCTGAAATTGGTCGAAATTGAAGCTTCTGAGTAGGAGAAAAAGTCTGTAAAAATGGCAATTTTGGTCACATTGAGGCTTTAAAAAGTAGTTATTCAACATGAGGCACAATCCAAGCGACATTTTGAATCAATTTTTCTACAGTCAAAAAAATGTATTTTCTGATGAAAAACAATGACCCGGGACCTGTCGAACCTTCTCTAGATGGCCAGAAACGGTAATTTTTTATTGTTTAATTTTTTGACTGTAAATGACTATTGCATGTGAATTATCACTTTTGGAAGAAAAATAAGTGTGTTTAGAGTCATTTTAATGCCTGAAATTGGTCGAAATAGAAGCTTCAGAGTAGGAGAAAAAGTCTGTAAAAATGGCAATTTTGGTCACATTGAGGCTTTAAAAAGTAGTTATTCAACATGAGGCACAATCCAAGTGATATTTTGAATCAATTTTTCTACAGTCAAAAAAATCAATTTTCTGATGAAAAATGATGACCCGGGACCTATCGAACATTCTCTAGATGGTCAGAAATGGTATTTTTTTAATGATTAATTTTTTTACTGTAAATGACTATTGCATGTGAATGATCACTTTTGGAACAAAAATAAGTGTGTTTAGAGTCATTTTAATGCCTGACATTGGTTGAAATAGAAGCTTCTGAGTATAAGAAAAAGTCTGTAAAAATGGCAATTTTATTCACATTGAGGCTTTAAAAAGTAGTTATTCAACATGAGGCACAATCCAAGTGACATTTTGAATCAATTTTTCTACAGTCAAAAAAATCAATTTTCTGATGAAAAACGATGACCCAGGACCTGTTGAACTTTCTCCAGATGGTCAGAAATGGTAATTTTTTAATGTTTAATTTTTTGACTGTAAAAGACTATTGCATGTGAATTATCACTTTTGGAACAAAAATAAGTTTGTTTAGAGTCATTTTAATGCCTGAAATTGGTTGAAATAGAAGCTTCTGAGTATAAGAAAAAGTCTGTAAAAATGGCAATTTTATTCACATTGAGGCTTTAAAAAGTAGTTATTCAACATGAGGCACAATCCAAGTGACATTTTGAATCAATTTTTCTACAGTCAAAAAAATCAATTTTCTGATGAAAAATGATGACCCGGGACCTGTTGAACTTTCTCCAGATGGTCAGAAATGGCAATTTTTTAATTTTTAATTTTTTGACTGTAAATGACTATAGCATGTGAATTATCACTTTTGGAAGAAAATTAAGTGTGTTTAGAGTCATTTTAATGCCTGAAATTGGTCGGAATAGAAGCTTCTGAGTAGGAGAAAAAGTCTGTAAAAATGGCAATTTTGGTCACATTGAGGCTTTAAAAAGTAGTTATTCAACATGAGGCACAATCCAAGTGACATTTTGAATCAATTTTTCTACAGTCAAAAAAATCAATTTTCTGATGAAAAACGATGACCCGGGACCTGTTGAACTTTGTCCAGATGGTCAGAAATGGTAATTTTTTAATTTTTAATTTTTTGACTGTAAATGACTATTGCATATGAATTATCACTTTTGGAACAAAAATAAGTTTGTTTAGAGTCATTTTAATGCCTGAAATTGGTCGAAATAGAAGCTTCTGAGTAGGAGAAAAAGTCTGTAAAAATGGCAATTTTGGTCACATTGAGGCTTTAAAAAGTAGTTATTCAACATGAGGCACAATCCAAGTGACATTTTGAATCAATTTTTCTACAGTCCAAAAAATTTATTTTCCGATGAAAAACGATGACCCGTGACCTGTCGAACCTTCTCCAGATGGTCAGAAATGGTATTTTTTTAATGATTAATTTTTTTACTGTAAATGACTATTGCATGTGAATTATCACTTTTGGAACAAAAATAAGTGTGTTTAGAGTCATTTTAATGCCTGAAATTGGTTGAAATAGAAGCTTCTGAGTATAAGAAAAAGTCTGTAAAAATGGCAATTTTATTCACATTGAGGCTTTAAAAAGTAGTTATTCAACATGAGGCACAATCCAAGTGACATTTTGAATCAATTTTTCTACAGTCCAAAAAATCTATTTTCTGATGAAAAACAATGACCCTTGACCTGTCGAACCTTCTCCAGATGGTCAGAATGATAATTTTTTAATTTTTAATTTTTTGACTGTAAATGACTATTGCATGTGAATTATCACTTTTGGAACAAAAATAAGTTTGTTTAGAGTCATTTTAATGCCTGAAATTGGTCGAAATAGAAGCTTCTGAGTAGGAGAAAAAGTCTGTAAAAATGGCAATTTTGGTCACATTGAGGCTTTAAAAAGTAGTTATTCAACATGAGGCACAATCCAAGTGACATTTTGAATCAATTTTTCTACAGCCCAAAAAATTTATTTTCCGATGAAAAACGATGACCCGTGACCTGTCGAACCTTCTCCAGATGGTCAGAAATGGTAATTTTTTAATGTTTAATTTTTTGACTGTAAATGACTATTGCATGTGAATTATCACTTTTGGAACAAAAATAAGTGTGTTTAGAGTCATTTTAATGTCTGAAATTGGTCGAAATAGAAGCTTCTGAGTAGGAGAAAAAGTCTGTAAAAATGGCAATTTTGGTCACATTGAGGCTTTAAAAAGTAGTTATTCAACAGGAGACACAATCCAAGTGACATTTTGAATCAATTTTTCTACAGTCCAAAAAATCAATTTTCTGATGAAAAACGATGACCCGTGACCTGTCGAACCTTCTCCAGATGGTCAGAAATGGTAATTTTTTAATGTTTAATTTTTTGACTGTAAATGACTATTGCATGTGAATTATCACTTTTGGAACAAAAATAAGTGTGTTTAGAGTCATTTTAATGTCTGAAATTGGTCGAAATAGAAGCTTCTGAGTAGGAGAAAAAGTCTGTAAAAATGGCAATTTTGGTCACATTGAGGCTTTAAAAAGTAGTTATTCAACATGAGGCACAATCCAAGTGACATTTTGAATCAATTTTTCTACAGTCAAAAAAACTCAATTTTCTGATGAAAAACGATGACCCGGGACCTGTTGAACTTTCTCCAGATGGTCAGAAATGGTAATTTTTTAATTTTTAATTTTTTGACTGTAAATGACTATTGCATGTGAATTATCACTTTTGGAACAAAAATAAGTTTGTTTAGAGTCATTTTAATGCCTGAAATTGGTCGAAATAGAAGCTTCTGAGTAGGAGAAAAAGTCTGTAAAAATGGCAATTTTGGTCACGTTGAGGCTTTAAAAAGTAGTTATTCAACATAAGGCACAATCCAAGTGACATTTTGAATCAATTTTCTACAGTCCAAAAAATCTATTTTCTGATGGAAAACGATGACCCGTGACCTGTCGAACCTTCTCCAGATGGTCAGAAATGGTAAATTTTTAATGTTTAATTTTTTGACTGTAAAAGACTATTGCATGTGAATTATCACTTTTGGAACAAAAATAAGTGTGTTTAGAGTCATTTTAATGCCTGAAATTGTTCGAAATAGAAGCTTCTGAGTAGGAGAAAAAGTCTGTAAAAATGGCAATTTTGGTCACATTGAGGCTTTAAAAAGTAGGTATTCAACATGAGGCACAATCCAAGTGACATTTTGAATCAATTTTTCTACAGTCAAAAAAATCAATTTTCTGATGAAAAACGATGACCCGGGACCTGTTGAACTTTCTCCAGATGGTCAGAAATGGTAATTTTTTAATTTTTAATTTTTTGACTGTAAATGACTATTGCATGTGAATTATCACTTTTGGAACAAAAATAAGTGTGTTTAGAGTCATTTTAATGCCTGACATTGGTTGAAATAGAAGCTTCTGAGTAGGAGAAAAAGTCTGTAAAAATGGCAATTTTGGTCACATTGAGGCTTTAAAAAGTAGGTATTCAACATGAGGCACAATCCAAGTGACATTTTGAATCAATTTTTCTACAGTCAAAAAAATCAATTTTCTGATGAAAAACGATGACCCGGGACCTGTTGAACTTTCTCCAGATGGTCAGAAATGGTAATTTTTTAATTTTTAATTTTTTGACTGTAAATGACTATTGCATGTGAATTATCACTTTTGGAACAAAAATAAGTTTGTTTAGAGTCATTTTAATGCCTGAAATTGGTCGAAATAGAAGCTTCTGAGTAGGAGAAACAGTCTGTAAAAATGGCAATTTTGGTCATATTGAGGCTTTAAAAAGTAGTTATTCAACATGAGGCACAATCCAAGTGACATTTTGAATCAATTTTTCTAAAGTCCAAAAAATCTATTTTCTGATGAAAAACAATGACCCTTGACCTGTCGAACCTTCTCCAGATGGTCAGAAATGATAATTTTTTAATTTTTAATTTTTTGACTGTAAATGACTATTGCATGTGAATTATCACTTTTGGAACAAAAATAAGTTTGTTTAGAATCATTTTAATGCCTGAAATTGGTCGAAATAGAAGCTTCTGAGTAGGAGAAAAAGTCTGTAAAAATGGCAATTTTGGTCACATTGAGGCTTTAAAAAGTAGTTATTCAACATGAGGCACAATCCAAGTGACATTTTGAATCAATTTTTCTACAGTCCAAAAAATTTATTTTCCGATGAAAAACGATGACCCGTGACCTGTCGAACCTTCTCCAGATGGTCAGAAATGGTAATTTTTTAATGTTTAATTTTTTGACTGTAAATGACTATTGCATGTGAATTATCACTTTTGGAACAAAAATAAGTGTGTTTAGAGTCATTTTAATGTCTGAAATTGGTCGAAATAGAAGCTTCTGAGTAGGAGAAAAAGTCTGTAAAAATGGCAATTTTGGTCACATTGAGGCTTTAAAAAGTAGTTATTCAACAGGAGGCACAATCCAAGTGACATTTTGAATCAATTTTTCTACAGTCCAAAAAATCAATTTTCTGATGAAAAACGATGACCCGTGACCTGTCGAACCTTCTCCAGATGGTCAGAAATGGTAACTTTTTAATGTTTAATTTTTTGACTGTAAAAGACTATTGCATGTGAATTATCACTTTTGGAACAAAAATAAGTGTGTTTAGAGTCATTTTAATGCCTGAAATTGTTCGAAATAGAAGCTTCTGAGTAGGAGAAAAAGTCTGTAAAAATGGCAATTTTGGTCACATTGAGGCTTTAAAAAGTAGTTATTCAACATGAGGCACAATCCAAGTGACATTTTGAATCAATTTTTCTACAGTCAAAAAAATCAATTTTCTGATGAAAAACGATGACCCGGGACCTGTTGAACTTTCTCCAGATGGTCAGAAATGGTAATTTTTTAATTTTTAATTTTTTGACTGTAAATGACTATTGCATGTGAATTATCACTTTTGGAACAAAAATAAGTATGTTTAGAGTCATTTTAATGCCTGAAATTGGTCGAAATTGAAGCTTCTGAGTAGGAGAAAAAGTCTGTAAAAATGGCAATTTTGGTCACATTGAGGCTTTAAAAAGTAGTTATTCAACATGAGGCACAATCCAAGCGACATTTTGAATCAATTTTTCTACAGTAAAAAAATCTATTTTCTGATGAAAAACGATGACCCTTGACCTGTCGAACCTTCTCCAGATGGTCAGAAATGGTAATTTTTTAATTTTTAATTTTTTGACTGTAAATGACTATTGCATGTGAATTATCACTTTTGGAACAAAAATAAGTTTGTTTAGAGTCATTTTAATGCCTGAAATTGGTCGAAATAGAAGCTTCTGAGTAGGAGAAAAAGTCTGTAAAAATGGCAATTTGGTCACATTGAGGCTTTAAAAAGTAGTTATTCAACATGAGGCACAATCCAAGTGACATTTTGAATCAATTTTTCTACAGTCAAAAAAATCAATTTTCTGATGAAAAACGATGACCCGGGACCTGTTGAACTTTCTCCAGATGGTCAGAAATGGCAATTTTTTAATTTTTAATTTTTTGACTGTAAATGACTATAGCATGTGAATTATCACTTTTGGAAGAAAATTAAGTGTGTTTAGAGTCATTTTAATGCCTGAAATTGGTCGGAATAGAAGCTTCTGAGTAGGAGAAAAAGTCTGTAAAAATGGCAATTTTGGTCACATTGAGGCTTTAAAAAGTAGTTATTCAACATGAGGCACAATCCAAGTGACATTTTGAATCAATTTTTCTACAGTCCAAAAAATCTATTTTCTGATGAAAAACGATGACCCTTGACCTGTCGAACCTTCTCCAGATGGTCAGAAATGGTAATTTTTTAATTTTTAATTTTTTGACTGTAAATGACTATTGCATGTGAATTATCACTTTTGGAACAAAAATAAGTTTGTTTAGAGTCATTTTAATGCCTGAAATTGGTCGAAATAGAAGCTTCTGAGTAGGAGAAAAAGTCTGTAAAAATGGCAATTTTGGTCACATTGAGGCTTTAAAAAGTAGTTATTCAACATGAGGCACAATCCAAGTGACATTTTGAATCAATTTTTCTACAGTCAAAAAAACTCAATTTTCTGATGAAAAACGATGACCCGGGACCTGTTGAACTTTCTCGAGATGGTCAGAAATGGTAATTTTTTAATTTTTAATTTTTTGACTGTAAATGACTATTGCATGTGAATTATCACTTTTGGAACAAAAATAAGTGTGTTTAGAGTCATTTTAATGCCTGAAATTGTTCGAAATAGAAGCTTCTGAGTAGGAGAAAAAGTCTGTAAAAATGGCAATTTTGGTCACATTGAGGCTTTAAAAAGTAGTTATTCAACATGAGGCACAATCCAAGTGACATTTTGAATCAATTTTTCTACAGTCAAAAAAATCAATTTTCTGATGAAAAACGATGACCCGGGACCTATTGAACTTTCCCCAGATGGTCAGAAATGGCAATTTTTTAATTTTTAATTTTTTGACTGTAAATGACTATAGCATGTGAATTATCACTTTTGGAAGAAAATTAAGTGTGTTTAGAGTCATTTTAATGCCTGAAATTGGTCGGAATAGAAGCTTCTGAGTAGGAGAAAAAGTCTGTAAAAATGGCAATTTTGGTCACATTGAGGCTTTAAAAAGTAGTTATTCAACATGAGGCACAATCCAAGTGACATTTTGAATCAATTTTTCTACAGTCCAAAAAATCTATTTTCTGATGAAAAACGATGACCCTTGACCTGTCGAACCTTCTCCAGATGGTCAGAAATGGTAATTTTTTAATTTTTAATTTTTTGACTGTAAATGACTATTGCATGTGAATTATCACTTTTGGAACAAAAATAAGTTTGTTTAGAGTCATTTTAATGCCTGAAATTGGTCGAAATAGAAGCTTCTGAGTAGGAGAAAAAGTCTGTAAAAATGGCAATTTTGGTCACATTGAGGCTTTAAAAAGTAGTTATTCAACATGAGGCACAATCGAAGTGACATTTTGAATCAATTTTTCTACAGTCCAAAAAATTTATTTTCCGATGAAAAACGATGACCCGTGACCTGTCGAACCTTCTCCAGATGGTCAGAAATGGTAATTTTTTAATGTTTAATTTTTTGACTGTAAATGACTATTGCATGTGAATTATCACTTTTGGAACAAAAATAAGTGTGTTTAAAGTCATTTTAATGCGTGAAATTGGTTGAAATAGAAGCTTCTGAGTAGGAGAAAAAGTCTGTAAAAATGGCAATTTTGGTCACATTGAGGCTTTAAAAAGTAGTTATTCAACATGAGGCACAATCCAAGTGACATTTTGAATCAATTTTTCTACAGTCCAAAAAATTTATTTTCTGATGAAAAACGATGAGCCGTGACCTGTCGAACCTTCTCCAGATGGTCAGAAATGGTAATTTTTTAATGTTTAATTTTTTGACTGTAAATGACTATTGCATGTGAATTATCACTTTTGGAACAAAAATAAGTGTGTTTAGAGTCATTTTAATGTCTGAAATTGGTCGAAATAGAAGCTTCTGAGTAGGAGAAAAAGTCTGTAAAAATGGCAATTTTGGTCACATTGAGGCTTTAAAAAGTAGTTATTCAACATAAGGCACAATCCAAGTGACATTTTGAATCAATTTTCTACAGTCCCAAAAATCTATTTTCTGATGGAAAACGATGACCCGTGACCTGTCGAACCTTCTCTAGATGGTCAGAAATGGTAATTTTGTAATGTTTAATTTTTTGACTGTAAAAGACTATTGCATGTGAATTATCACTTTTGGAACAAAAATAAGTGTGTTTAGCGTCATTTTAATGCCTGAAATTGTTCGAAATAGAAGCTTCTGAGTAGGAGAAAAAGTCTGTAAAAATGGCAATTTTGGTCACATTGAGGCTTTAAAAAGTAGTTATTCAACATGAGGCACAATCCAAGTGACATTTTGAATCAATTTTTCTACAGTCCAAAAAATGTATTTTCTGATGAAAAACAATGACCCGGGACCTGTCGAACCTTCTCTAGATGGCCAGAAACGGTAATTTTTTATTGTTTAATTTTTTGACTGTAAATAACTATTGCATGTGAATTATCACTTTTGGAACAAAAATAAGTGTGTTTAAAGTCATTTTAATGCCTGAAATTGGTTGAAATAGAAGCTTCTGAGTATAAGAAAAAGTCTGTAAAAATGGCAATTTTATTCACATTGAGGCTTTACAAAGTAGTTATTCAACATGAGGCACAATCCAAGTGACATTTTGAATCAATTTTTCTACAGTCAAAAAAATCAATTTTCTGATGAAAAACGATGACCCGGGACCTGTTGAACTTTCTCCAGATGGTCAGAAATGGTAATTTTTTAATTTTTAATTTTTTGACTGTAAATGACTATTGCATGTGAATTCTCACTTTTGGAACAAAAATAAGTATGTTTAGAGTCATTTTAATGCCTGAAATTGGTCGAAATTGAAGCTTCTGAGTAGGAGAAAAAGTCTGTAAAAATGGCAATTTTGGTCACATTGAGGCTTTAAAAAGTAGTTATTCAACATGAGGCACAATCCAAGCGACATTTTGAATCAATTTTTCTACAGTCAAAAAAATGTATTTTCTGATGAAAAACAATGACCCGGGACCTGTCGAACCTTCTCTAGATGGCCAGAAACGGTAATTTTTTATTGTTTAATTTTTTGACTGTAAATGACTATTGCATGTGAATTATCACTTTTGGAAGAAAAATAAGTGTGTTTAGAGTCATTTTAATGCCTGAAATTGGTCGAAATAGAAGCTTCAGAGTAGGAGAAAAAGTCTGTAAAAATGGCAATTTTGGTCACATTGAGGCTTTAAAAAGTAGTTATTCAACATGAGGCACAATCCAAGTGATATTTTGAATCAATTTTTCTACAGTCAAAAAAATCAATTTTCTGATGAAAAACGATGACCCGGGACCTGTTGAACTTTCTCCAGATGGTCAAAAATGGTAATTTTTTAATTTTTAATTTTTTGACTGTAAATGACTATTGCATGTGAATTCTCACTTTTGGAACAAAAATAAGTATGTTTAGAGTCATTTTAATGCCTGAAATTGGTCGAAATTGAAGCTTCTGAGTAGGAGAAAAAGTCTGTAAAAATGGCAATTTTGGTCACATTGAGGCTTTAAAAAGTAGTTATTCAACATGAGGCACAATCCAAGCGACATTTTGAATCAATTTTTCTACAGTCAAAAAAATGTATTTTCTGATGAAAAACAATGACCCGGGACCTGTCGAACCTTCTCTAGATGGCCAGAAACGGTAATTTTTTATTGTTTAATTTTTTGACTGTAAATGACTATTGCATGTGAATTATCACTTTTGGAAGAAAAATAAGTGTGTTTAGAGTCATTTTAATGCCTGAAATTGGTCGAAATAGAAGCTTCAGAGTAGGAGAAAAAGTCTGTAAAAATGGCAATTTTGGTCACATTGAGGCTTTAAAAAGTAGTTATTCAACATGAGGCACAATCCAAGTGATATTTTGAATCAATTTTTCTACAGTCAAAAAAATCAATTTTCTGATGAAAAATGATGACCCGGGACCTATCGAACATTCTCTAGATGGTCAGAAATGGTATTTTTTTAATGATTAATTTTTTTACTGTAAATGACTATTGCATGTGAATGATCACTTTTGGAACAAAAATAAGTGTGTTTAGAGTCATTTTAATGCCTGACATTGGTTGAAATAGAAGCTTCTGAGTATAAGAAAAAGTCTGTAAAAATGGCAATTTTATTCACATTGAGGCTTTAAAAAGTAGTTATTCAACATGAGGCACAATCCAAGTGACATTTTGAATCAATTTTTCTACAGTCAAAAAAATCAATTTTCTGATGAAAAACGATGACCCAGGACCTGTTGAACTTTCTCCAGATGGTCAGAAATGGTAATTTTTTAATGTTTAATTTTTTGACTGTAAAAGACTATTGCATGTGAATTATCACTTTTGGAACAAAAATAAGTTTGTTTAGAGTCATTTTAATGCCTGAAATTGGTTGAAATAGAAGCTTCTGAGTATAAGAAAAAGTCTGTAAAAATGGCAATTTTATTCACATTGAGGCTTTAAAAAGTAGTTATTCAACATGAGGCACAATCCAAGTGACATTTTGAATCAATTTTTCTACAGTCAAAAAAATCAATTTTCTGATGAAAAATGATGACCCGGGACCTGTTGAACTTTCTCCAGATGGTCAGAAATGGCAATTTTTTAATTTTTAATTTTTTGACTGTAAATGACTATAGCATGTGAATTATCACTTTTGGAAGAAAATTAAGTGTGTTTAGAGTCATTTTAATGCCTGAAATTGGTCGGAATAGAAGCTTCTGAGTAGGAGAAAAAGTCTGTAAAAATGGCAATTTTGGTCACATTGAGGCTTTAAAAAGTAGTTATTCAACATGAGGCACAATCCAAGTGACATTTTGAATCAATTTTTCTACAGTCAAAAAAATCAATTTTCTGATGAAAAACGATGACCCGGGACCTGTTGAACTTTGTCCAGATGGTCAGAAATGGTAATTTTTTAATTTTTAATTTTTTGACTGTAAATGACTATTGCATATGAATTATCACTTTTGGAACAAAAATAAGTTTGTTTAGAGTCATTTTAATGCCTGAAATTGGTCGAAATAGAAGCTTCTGAGTAGGAGAAAAAGTCTGTAAAAATGGCAATTTTGGTCACATTGAGGCTTTAAAAAGTAGTTATTCAACATGAGGCACAATCCAAGTGACATTTTGAATCAATTTTCTACAGTCCAAAAAATCTATTTTCTGATGGAAAATGATGACCCGTGACCTGTCGAACCTTCTCCAGATGGCCAGAAACGATAATTTTTTATTGTTAAATTTTTTGACTGTAAATGACTATTGCATGTGAATTATCACTTTTGGAACAAAAATAAGTGTGTTTAAAGTCATTTTAATGCGTGAAATTGGTTGAAATAGAAGCTTCTGAGTAGGAGAAAAAGTCTGTAAAAATGGCAATTTTGGTCACATTGAGGCTTTAAAAAGTAGTTATTCAACATGAGGCACAATCCAAGTGACATTTTGAATCAATTTTTCTACAGTCCAAAAAATTTATTTTCTGATGAAAAACGATGAGCCGTGACCTGTCGAACCTTCTCCAGATGGTCAGAAATGGTAATTTTTTAATGTTTAATTTTTTGACTGTAAATGACTATTGCATGTGAATTATCACTTTTGGAACAAAAATAAGTGTGTTTAGAGTCATTTTAATGTCTGAAATTGGTCGAAATAGAAGCTTCTGAGTAGGAGAAAAAGTCTGTAAAAATGGCAATTTTGGTCACATTGAGGCTTTAAAAAGTAGTTATTCAACATAAGGCACAATCCAAGTGACATTTTGAATCAATTTTCTACAGTCCCAAAAATCTATTTTCTGATGGAAAACGATGACCCGTGACCTGTCGAACCTTCTCCAGATGGTCAGAAATGGTAATTTTTTAATGTTTAATTTTTTGACTGTAAAAGACTATTGCATGTGAATTATCACTTTTGGAACAAAAATAAGTGTGTTTAGCGTCATTTTAATGCCTGAAATTGTTCGAAATAGAAGCTTCTGAGTAGGAGAAAAAGTCTGTAAAAATGGCAATTTTGGTCACATTGAGGCTTTAAAAAGTAGTTATTCAACATGAGGCACAATCCAAGTGACATTTTGAATCAATTTTTCTACAGTCCAAAAAATGTATTTTCTGATGAAAAACAATGACCCGGGAACTGTCGAACCTTCTCTAGATGGCCAGAAACGGTAATTTTTTATTGTTTAATTTTTTGACTGTAAATGACTATTGCATGTGAATTATCACTTTTGGAACAAAAATAAGTGTGTTTAAAGTCATTTTAATGCCTGAAATTGGTTGAAATAGAAGCTTCTGAGTATAAGAAAAAGTCTGTAAAAATGGCAATTTTATTCACATTGAGGCTTTACAAAGTAGTTATTCAACATGAGGCACAATCCAAGTGACATTTTGAATCAATTTTTCTACAGTCAAAAAAATCAATTTTCTGATGAAAAACGATGACCCGGGACCTGTTGAACTTTCTCCAGATGGTCAGAAATGGTAATTTTTTAATTTTTAATTTTTTGACTGTAAATGACTATTGCATGTGAATTCTCACTTTTGGAAGAAAAATAAGTGTGTTTAGAGTCATTTTAATGCCTGAAATTGGTCGAAATAGAAGCTTCAGAGTAGGAGAAAAAGTCTGTAAAAATGGCAATTTTGGTCACATTGAGGCTTTAAAAAGTAGTTATTCAACATGAGGCACAATCCAAGTGATATTTTGAATCAATTTTTCTACAGTCAAAAAAATCAATTTTCTGATGAAAAACGATGACCCGGGACCTGTTGAACTTTCTCCAGATGGTCAAAAATGGTAATTTTTTAATTTTTAATTTTTTGACTGTAAATGACTATTGCATGTGAATTCTCACTTTTGGAACAAAAATAAGTATGTTTAGAGTCATTTTAATGCCTGAAATTGGTCGAAATTGAAGCTTCTGAGTAGGAGAAAAAGTCTGTAAAAATGGCAATTTTGGTCACATTGAGGCTTTAAAAAGTAGTTATTCAACATGAGGCACAATCCAAGCGACATTTTGAATCAATTTTTCTACAGTCAAAAAAATGTATTTTCTGATGAAAAACAATGACCCGGGACCTGTCGAACCTTCTCTAGATGGCCAGAAAGGGTAATTTTTTATTGTTTAATTTTTTGACTGTAAATGACTATTGCATGTGAATTATCACTTTTGGAAGAAAAATAAGTGTGTTTAGAGTCATTTTAATGCCTGAAATTGGTCGAAATAGAAGCTTCAGAGTAGGAGAAAAAGTCTGTAAAAATGGCAATTTTGGTCACATTGAGGCTTTAAAAAGTAGTTATTCAACATGAGGCACAATCCAAGTGATATTTTGAATCAATTTTTCTACAGTCAAAAAAATCAATTTTCTGATGAAAAACGATGACCCGGGACCTGTTGAACTTTCTCCAGATGGTCAAAAATGGTAATTTTTTAATTTTTAATTTTTTGACTGTAAATGACTATTGCATGTGAATTCTCACTTTTGGAACAAAAATAAGTATGTTTAGAGTCATTTTAATGCCTGAAATTGGTCGAAATTGAAGCTTCTGAGTAGGAGAAAAAGTCTGTAAAAATGGCAATTTTGGTCACATTGAGGCTTTAAAAAGTAGTTATTCAACATGAGGCACAATCCAAGCGACATTTTGAATCAATTTTTCTACAGTCAAAAAAATCTATTTTCTGATGAAAAACGATGACCCGTGACCTGTCGAACCTTCTCCAGATGGTCAGAAATAGTAATTTTTAAATTTTTAATTTTTTGACTGTAAATGACTATTGCATGTGAATTATCACTTTTGGAACAAAAATAAGTTTGTTTAGAGTCATTTTAATGCCTGAAATTGGTCGAAATAGAAGCTTCGGAGTAGGAGAAAAAGTCTGTAAAAATGGCAATTTTGGTCACATTGAGGCTTTAAAAAGTAGTTATTCAACATGAGGCACAATCCAAGCGACATTTTGAATCAATTTTTCTACAGTCAAAAAAATCTATTTTCTGATGAAAAACGATGACCCGGGACCTGTCGAACCTTCTCTAGATGGTCAGAAATGGCATTTTTTTAATGATTAATTTTTTTACTGTAAATGACTATTGCATGTGAATTATCACTTTTGGAACAAAAATAAGTTTGTTTAGAGTCATTTTAATGCCTGAAATTGGTCGAAATAGAAGCTTCGGAGTAGGAGAAAAAGTCTGTAAAAATGGCAATTTTGGTCACATTGAGGCTTTAAAAAGTAGTTATTCAACATGAGGCACAATCCAAGCGACATTTTGAATCAATTTTTCTACAGTCAAAAAAATCTATTTTCTGATGAAAAACGATGACCCGGGACCTGTCGAACCTTCTCTAGATGGTCAGAAATGGCATTTTTTTAATGATTAATTTTTTTACTGTAATTGACTATTGCATGTGAATTATCACTTTTGGAACAAAAATAAGTGTGTTTAGAGTCATTTTAATGCCTGAAATTGGTTGAAATAGAAGCTTCTGAGTATAAGAAAAAGTCTGTAAAAATGGCAATTTTATTCACATTGAGGCTTTAAAAAGTAGTTATTCAACATGAGGCACAATCCAAGTGACATTTTGAATCAATTTTTCTACAGTCAAAAAAATCAATTTTCTGATGAAAAACGATGACCCGGGACCTGTTGAACTTTCTCCAGATGGTCAGAAATGGTAATTTTTTAATTTTTAATTTTTTGACTGTAAATGACTATAGCATGTGAATTATCACTTTTGGAAGAAAAATAAGCGTGTTTAGAGTCATTTTAATGCCTGAAATTGGTCGAAATAGAAGCTTCTGAGTAGGAGAAAAAGTCTGTAAAAATGGCAATTTTGGTCACATTCAGGCTTTAAAAAGTAGTTATTCAACATGAGGCACAATCCAAGCGACATTTTGAATCAATTTTTCTACAGTCAAAAAAATTAATTTTCTGATGAAAAACGATGACCCGTGACCTGTCGAACCTTATCCAGATGGCCAGAAACAGTAATTTTTTATTGTTTAATTTTTTGACTGTAAATGACTTTTGCATGTGAATTATCACTTTTGGAACAAAAATAAGTGTGTTTAAAGTCATTTTAATGCGTGAAATTGGTTGAAATAGAAGCTTCTGAGAGGAGAAAAAGTCTGTAAAAATGGCAATTTTGGTCACATTGAGGCTTTAAAAAGTAGTTATTCAACATGAGGCACAATCCAAGTGACATTTTGAATCAATTTTTCTACAGTCAAAAAAATCAATTTTCTGATGAAAAACGATGACCCGGGACCTATCGAACATTCTCTAGATGGTCAGAAATGGTATTTTTTTAATGATTAATTTTTTTACTGTAAATGACTATTGCATGTGAATGATCACTTTTGGAACAAAAATAAGTGTGTTTAGAGTCATTTTAATGCCTGACATTGGTTGAAATAGAAGCTTCTGAGTATAAGAAAAAGTCTGTAAAAATGGCAATTTTATTCACATTGAGGCTTTAAAAAGTAGTTATTCAACATGAGGCACAATCCAAGTGACATTTTGAATCAATTTTTCTACAGTCCAAAAAATCTATTTTCTGATGAAAAACAATGACCCTTGACCTGTCGAACCTTCTCCAGATGGTCAGAATGATAATTTTTTAATTTTTAATTTTTTGACTGTAAATGACTATTGCATGTGAATTATCACTTTTGGAACAAAAATAAGTTTGTTTAGAGTCATTTTAATGCCTGAAATTGGTCGAAATAGAAGCTTCTGAGTAGGAGAAAAAGTCTGTAAAAATGGCAATTTTGGTCACATTGAGGCTTTAAAAAGTAGTTATTCAACATGAGGCACAATCCAAGTGACATTTTGAATCAATTTTTCTACAGCCCAAAAAATTTATTTTCCGATGAAAAACGATGACCCGTGACCTGTCGAACCTTCTCCAGATGGTCAGAAATGGTAATTTTTTAATGTTTAATTTTTTGACTGTAAATGACTATTGCATGTGAATTATCACTTTTGGAACAAAAATAAGTGTGTTTAGAGTCATTTTAATGTCTGAAATTGGTCGAAATAGAAGCTTCTGAGTAGGAGAAAAAGTCTGTAAAAATGGCAATTTTGGTCACATTGAGGCTTTAAAAAGTAGTTATTCAACAGGAGACACAATCCAAGTGACATTTTGAATCAATTTTTCTACAGTCCAAAAAATCAATTTTCTGATGAAAAACGATGACCCGTGACCTGTCGAACCTTCTCCAGATGGTCAGAAATGGTAATTTTTTAATGTTTAATTTTTTGACTGTAAATGACTATTGCATGTGAATTATCACTTTTGGAACAAAAATAAGTGTGTTTAGAGTCATTTTAATGTCTGAAATTGGTCGAAATAGAAGCTTCTGAGTAGGAGAAAAAGTCTGTAAAAATGGCAATTTTGGTCACATTGAGGCTTTAAAAAGTAGTTATTCAACATGAGGCACAATCCAAGTGACATTTTGAATCAATTTTTCTACAGTCAAAAAAACTCAATTTTCTGATGAAAAACGATGACCCGGGACCTGTTGAACTTTCTCCAGATGGTCAGAAATGGTAATTTTTTAATTTTTAATTTTTTGACTGTAAATGACTATTGCATGTGAATTATCACTTTTGGAACAAAAATAAGTTTGTTTAGAGTCATTTTAATGCCTGAAATTGGTCGAAATAGAAGCTTCTGAGTAGGAGAAAAAGTCTGTAAAAATGGCAATTTTGGTCACGTTGAGGCTTTAAAAAGTAGTTATTCAACATAAGGCACAATCCAAGTGACATTTTGAATCAATTTTCTACAGTCCAAAAAATCTATTTTCTGATGGAAAACGATGACCCGTGACCTGTCGAACCTTCTCCAGATGGTCAGAAATGGTAAATTTTTAATGTTTAATTTTTTGACTGTAAAAGACTATTGCATGTGAATTATCACTTTTGGAACAAAAATAAGTGTGTTTAGAGTCATTTTAATGCCTGAAATTGTTCGAAATAGAAGCTTCTGAGTAGGAGAAAAAGTCTGTAAAAATGGCAATTTTGGTCACATTGAGGCTTTAAAAAGTAGGTATTCAACATGAGGCACAATCCAAGTGACATTTTGAATCAATTTTTCTACAGTCAAAAAAATCAATTTTCTGATGAAAAACGATGACCCGGGACCTGTTGAACTTTCTCCAGATGGTCAGAAATGGTAATTTTTTAATTTTTAATTTTTTGACTGTAAATGACTATTGCATGTGAATTATCACTTTTGGAACAAAAATAAGTGTGTTTAGAGTCATTTTAATGCCTGACATTGGTTGAAATAGAAGCTTCTGAGTAGGAGAAAAAGTCTGTAAAAATGGCAATTTTGGTCACATTGAGGCTTTAAAAAGTAGGTATTCAACATGAGGCACAATCCAAGTGACATTTTGAATCAATTTTTCTACAGTCAAAAAAATCAATTTTCTGATGAAAAACGATGACCCGGGACCTGTTGAACTTTCTCCAGATGGTCAGAAATGGTAATTTTTTAATTTTTAATTTTTTGACTGTAAATGACTATTGCATGTGAATTATCACTTTTGGAACAAAAATAAGTTTGTTTAGAGTCATTTTAATGCCTGAAATTGGTCGAAATAGAAGCTTCTGAGTAGGAGAAACAGTCTGTAAAAATGGCAATTTTGGTCACATTGAGGCTTTAAAAAGTAGTTATTCAACATGAGGCACAATCCAAGTGACATTTTGAATCAATTTTTCTAAAGTCCAAAAAATCTATTTTCTGATGAAAAACAATGACCCTTGACCTGTCGAACCTTCTCCAGATGGTCAGAAATGATAATTTTTTAATTTTTAATTTTTTGACTGTAAATGACTATTGCATGTGAATTATCACTTTTGGAACAAAAATAAGTTTGTTTAGAATCATTTTAATGCCTGAAATTGGTCGAAATAGAAGCTTCTGAGTAGGAGAAAAAGTCTGTAAAAATGGCAATTTTGGTCACATTGAGGCTTTAAAAAGTAGTTATTCAACATGAGGCACAATCCAAGTGACATTTTGAATCAATTTTTCTACAGTCCAAAAAATTTATTTTCCGATGAAAAACGATGACCCGTGACCTGTCGAACCTTCTCCAGATGGTCAGAAATGGTAATTTTTTAATGTTTAATTTTTTGACTGTAAATGACTATTGCATGTGAATTATCACTTTTGGAACAAAAATAAGTGTGTTTAGAGTCATTTTAATGTCTGAAATTGGTCGAAATAGAAGCTTCTGAGTAGGAGAAAAAGTCTGTAAAAATGGCAATTTTGGTCACATTGAGGCTTTAAAAAGTAGTTATTCAACAGGAGGCACAATCCAAGTGACATTTTGAATCAATTTTTCTACAGTCCAAAAAATCAATTTTCTGATGAAAAACGATGACCCGTGACCTGTCGAACCTTCTCCAGATGGTCAGAAATGGTAACTTTTTAATGTTTAATTTTTTGACTGTAAAAGACTATTGCATGTGAATTATCACTTTTGGAACAAAAATAAGTGTGTTTAGAGTCATTTTAATGCCTGAAATTGTTCGAAATAGAAGCTTCTGAGTAGGAGAAAAAGTCTGTAAAAATGGCAATTTTGGTCACATTGAGGCTTTAAAAAGTAGTTATTCAACATGAGGCACAATCCAAGTGACATTTTGAATCAATTTTTCTACAGTCAAAAAAATCAATTTTCTGATGAAAAACGATGACCCGGGACCTGTTGAACTTTCTCCAGATGGTCAGAAATGGTAATTTTTTAATTTTTAATTTTTTGACTGTAAATGACTATTGCATGTGAATTATCACTTTTGGAACAAAAATAAGTATGTTTAGAGTCATTTTAATGCCTGAAATTGGTCGAAATTGAAGCTTCTGAGTAGGAGAAAAAGTCTGTAAAAATGGCAATTTTGGTCACATTGAGGCTTTAAAAAGTAGTTATTCAACATGAGGCACAATCCAAGCGACATTTTGAATCAATTTTTCTACAGTAAAAAAATCTATTTTCTGATGAAAAACGATGACCCTTGACCTGTCGAACCTTCTCCAGATGGTCAGAAATGGTAATTTTTTAATTTTTAATTTTTTGACTGTAAATGACTATTGCATGTGAATTATCACTTTTGGAACAAAAATAAGTTTGTTTAGAGTCATTTTAATGCCTGAAATTGGTCGAAATAGAAGCTTCTGAGTAGGAGAAAAAGTCTGTAAAAATGGCAATTTGGTCACATTGAGGCTTTAAAAAGTAGTTATTCAACATGAGGCACAATCCAAGTGACATTTTGAATCAATTTTTCTACAGTCAAAAAAATCAATTTTCTGATGAAAAACGATGACCCGGGACCTGTTGAACTTTCTCCAGATGGTCAGAAATGGCAATTTTTTAATTTTTAATTTTTTGACTGTAAATGACTATAGCATGTGAATTATCACTTTTGGAAGAAAATTAAGTGTGTTTAGAGTCATTTTAATGCCTGAAATTGGTCGGAATAGAAGCTTCTGAGTAGGAGAAAAAGTCTGTAAAAATGGCAATTTTGGTCACATTGAGGCTTTAAAAAGTAGTTATTCAACATGAGGCACAATCCAAGTGACATTTTGAATCAATTTTTCTACAGTCCAAAAAATCTATTTTCTGATGAAAAACGATGACCCTTGACCTGTCGAACCTTCTCCAGATGGTCAGAAATGGTAATTTTTTAATTTTTAATTTTTTGACTGTAAATGACTATTGCATGTGAATTATCACTTTTGGAACAAAAATAAGTTTGTTTAGAGTCATTTTAATGCCTGAAATTGGTCGAAATAGAAGCTTCTGAGTAGGAGAAAAAGTCTGTAAAAATGGCAATTTTGGTCACATTGAGGCTTTAAAAAGTAGTTATTCAACATGAGGCACAATCCAAGTGACATTTTGAATCAATTTTTCTACAGTCAAAAAAACTCAATTTTCTGATGAAAAACGATGACCCGGGACCTGTTGAACTTTCTCGAGATGGTCAGAAATGGTAATTTTTTAATTTTTAATTTTTTGACTGTAAATGACTATTGCATGTGAATTATCACTTTTGGAACAAAAATAAGTGTGTTTAGAGTCATTTTAATGCCTGAAATTGTTCGAAATAGAAGCTTCTGAGTAGGAGAAAAAGTCTGTAAAAATGGCAATTTTGGTCACATTGAGGCTTTAAAAAGTAGTTATTCAACATGAGGCACAATCCAAGTGACATTTTGAATCAATTTTTCTACAGTCAAAAAAATCAATTTTCTGATGAAAAACGATGACCCGGGACCTATTGAACTTTCCCCAGATGGTCAGAAATGGCAATTTTTTAATTTTTAATTTTTTGACTGTAAATGACTATAGCATGTGAATTATCACTTTTGGAAGAAAATTAAGTGTGTTTAGAGTCATTTTAATGCCTGAAATTGGTCGGAATAGAAGCTTCTGAGTAGGAGAAAAAGTCTGTAAAAATGGCAATTTTGGTCACATTGAGGCTTTAAAAAGTAGTTATTCAACATGAGGCACAATCCAAGTGACATTTTGAATCAATTTTTCTACAGTCCAAAAAATCTATTTTCTGATGAAAAACGATGACCCTTGACCTGTCGAACCTTCTCCAGATGGTCAGAAATGGTAATTTTTTAATTTTTAATTTTTTGACTGTAAATGACTATTGCATGTGAATTATCACTTTTGGAACAAAAATAAGTTTGTTTAGAGTCATTTTAATGCCTGAAATTGGTCGAAATAGAAGCTTCTGAGTAGGAGAAAAAGTCTGTAAAAATGGCAATTTTGGTCACATTGAGGCTTTAAAAAGTAGTTATTCAACATGAGGCACAATCGAAGTGACATTTTGAATCAATTTTTCTACAGTCCAAAAAATTTATTTTCCGATGAAAAACGATGACCCGTGACCTGTCGAACCTTCTCCAGATGGTCAGAAATGGTAATTTTTTAATGTTTAATTTTTTGACTGTAAATGACTATTGCATGTGAATTATCACTTTTGGAACAAAAATAAGTGTGTTTAAAGTCATTTTAATGCGTGAAATTGGTTGAAATAGAAGCTTCTGAGTAGGAGAAAAAGTCTGTAAAAATGGCAATTTTGGTCACATTGAGGCTTTAAAAAGTAGTTATTCAACATGAGGCACAATCCAAGTGACATTTTGAATCAATTTTTCTACAGTCCAAAAAATTTATTTTCTGATGAAAAACGATGAGCCGTGACCTGTCGAACCTTCTCCAGATGGTCAGAAATGGTAATTTTTTAATGTTTAATTTTTTGACTGTAAATGACTATTGCATGTGAATTATCACTTTTGGAACAAAAATAAGTGTGTTTAGAGTCATTTTAATGTCTGAAATTGGTCGAAATAGAAGCTTCTGAGTAGGAGAAAAAGTCTGTAAAAATGGCAATTTTGGTCACATTGAGGCTTTAAAAAGTAGTTATTCAACATAAGGCACAATCCAAGTGACATTTTGAATCAATTTTCTACAGTCCCAAAAATCTATTTTCTGATGGAAAACGATGACCCGTGACCTGTCGAACCTTCTCTAGATGGTCAGAAATGGTAATTTTGTAATGTTTAATTTTTTGACTGTAAAAGACTATTGCATGTGAATTATCACTTTTGGAACAAAAATAAGTGTGTTTAGCGTCATTTTAATGCCTGAAATTGTTCGAAATAGAAGCTTCTGAGTAGGAGAAAAAGTCTGTAAAAATGGCAATTTTGGTCACATTGAGGCTTTAAAAAGTAGTTATTCAACATGAGGCACAATCCAAGTGACATTTTGAATCAATTTTTCTACAGTCCAAAAAATGTATTTTCTGATGAAAAACAATGACCCGGGACCTGTCGAACCTTCTCTAGATGGCCAGAAACGGTAATTTTTTATTGTTTAATTTTTTGACTGTAAATGACTATTGCATGTGAATTATCACTTTTGGAACAAAAATAAGTGTGTTTAAAGTCATTTTAATGCCTGAAATTGGTTGAAATAGAAGCTTCTGAGTATAAGAAAAAGTCTGTAAAAATGGCAATTTTATTCACATTGAGGCTTTACAAAGTAGTTATTCAACATGAGGCACAATCCAAGTGACATTTTGAATCAATTTTTCTACAGTCAAAAAAATCAATTTTCTGATGAAAAACGATGACCCGGGACCTGTTGAACTTTCTCCAGATGGTCAGAAATGGTAATTTTTTAATTTTTAATTTTTTGACTGTAAATGACTATTGCATGTGAATTCTCACTTTTGGAACAAAAATAAGTATGTTTAGAGTCATTTTAATGCCTGAAATTGGTCGAAATTGAAGCTTCTGAGTAGGAGAAAAAGTCTGTAAAAATGGCAATTTTGGTCACATTGAGGCTTTAAAAAGTAGTTATTCAACATGAGGCACAATCCAAGCGACATTTTGAATCAATTTTTCTACAGTCAAAAAAATGTATTTTCTGATGAAAAACAATGACCCGGGACCTGTCGAACCTTCTCTAGATGGCCAGAAACGGTAATTTTTTATTGTTTAATTTTTTGACTGTAAATGACTATTGCATGTGAATTATCACTTTTGGAAGAAAAATAAGTGTGTTTAGAGTCATTTTAATGCCTGAAATTGGTCGAAATAGAAGCTTCAGAGTAGGAGAAAAAGTCTGTAAAAATGGCAATTTTGGTCACATTGAGGCTTTAAAAAGTAGTTATTCAACATGAGGCACAATCCAAGTGATATTTTGAATCAATTTTTCTACAGTCAAAAAAATCAATTTTCTGATGAAAAACGATGACCCGGGACCTGTTGAACTTTCTCCAGATGGTCAAAAATGGTAATTTTTTAATTTTTAATTTTTTGACTGTAAATGACTATTGCATGTGAATTCTCACTTTTGGAACAAAAATAAGTATGTTTAGAGTCATTTTAATGCCTGAAATTGGTCGAAATTGAAGCTTCTGAGTAGGAGAAAAAGTCTGTAAAAATGGCAATTTTGGTCACATTGAGGCTTTAAAAAGTAGTTATTCAACATGAGGCACAATCCAAGCGACATTTTGAATCAATTTTTCTACAGTCAAAAAAATGTATTTTCTGATGAAAAACAATGACCCGGGACCTGTCGAACCTTCTCTAGATGGCCAGAAACGGTAATTTTTTATTGTTTAATTTTTTGACTGTAAATGACTATTGCATGTGAATTATCACTTTTGGAAGAAAAATAAGTGTGTTTAGAGTCATTTTAATGCCTGAAATTGGTCGAAATAGAAGCTTCAGAGTAGGAGAAAAAGTCTGTAAAAATGGCAATTTTGGTCACATTGAGGCTTTAAAAAGTAGTTATTCAACATGAGGCACAATCCAAGTGATATTTTGAATCAATTTTTCTACAGTCAAAAAAATCAATTTTCTGATGAAAAATGATGACCCGGGACCTATCGAACATTCTCTAGATGGTCAGAAATGGTATTTTTTTAATGATTAATTTTTTTACTGTAAATGACTATTGCATGTGAATGATCACTTTTGGAACAAAAATAAGTGTGTTTAGAGTCATTTTAATGCCTGACATTGGTTGAAATAGAAGCTTCTGAGTATAAGAAAAAGTCTGTAAAAATGGCAATTTTATTCACATTGAGGCTTTAAAAAGTAGTTATTCAACATGAGGCACAATCCAAGTGACATTTTGAATCAATTTTTCTACAGTCAAAAAAATCAATTTTCTGATGAAAAACGATGACCCAGGACCTGTTGAACTTTCTCCAGATGGTCAGAAATGGTAATTTTTTAATGTTTAATTTTTTGACTGTAAAAGACTATTGCATGTGAATTATCACTTTTGGAACAAAAATAAGTTTGTTTAGAGTCATTTTAATGCCTGAAATTGGTTGAAATAGAAGCTTCTGAGTATAAGAAAAAGTCTGTAAAAATGGCAATTTTATTCACATTGAGGCTTTAAAAAGTAGTTATTCAACATGAGGCACAATCCAAGTGACATTTTGAATCAATTTTTCTACAGTCAAAAAAATCAATTTTCTGATGAAAAATGATGACCCGGGACCTGTTGAACTTTCTCCAGATGGTCAGAAATGGCAATTTTTTAATTTTTAATTTTTTGACTGTAAATGACTATAGCATGTGAATTATCACTTTTGGAAGAAAATTAAGTGTGTTTAGAGTCATTTTAATGCCTGAAATTGGTCGGAATAGAAGCTTCTGAGTAGGAGAAAAAGTCTGTAAAAATGGCAATTTTGGTCACATTGAGGCTTTAAAAAGTAGTTATTCAACATGAGGCACAATCCAAGTGACATTTTGAATCAATTTTTCTACAGTCAAAAAAATCAATTTTCTGATGAAAAACGATGACCCGGGACCTGTTGAACTTTGTCCAGATGGTCAGAAATGGTAATTTTTTAATTTTTAATTTTTTGACTGTAAATGACTATTGCATATGAATTATCACTTTTGGAACAAAAATAAGTTTGTTTAGAGTCATTTTAATGCCTGAAATTGGTCGAAATAGAAGCTTCTGAGTAGGAGAAAAAGTCTGTAAAAATGGCAATTTTGGTCACATTGAGGCTTTAAAAAGTAGTTATTCAACATGAGGCACAATCCAAGTGACATTTTGAATCAATTTTCTACAGTCCAAAAAATCTATTTTCTGATGGAAAATGATGACCCGTGACCTGTCGAACCTTCTCCAGATGGCCAGAAACGATAATTTTTTATTGTTAAATTTTTTGACTGTAAATGACTATTGCATGTGAATTATCACTTTTGGAACAAAAATAAGTGTGTTTAGAGTCATTTTAATGTCTGAAATTGGTCGAAATAGAAGCTTCTGAGTAGGAGAAAAAGTCTGTAAAAATGGCAATTTTGGTCACATTGAGGCTTTAAAAAGTAGTTATTCAACATAAGGCACAATCCAAGTGACATTTTGAATCAATTTTCTACAGTCCCAAAAATCTATTTTCTGATGGAAAACGATGACCCGTGACCTGTCGAACCTTCTCCAGATGGTCAGAAATGGTAATTTTTTAATGTTTAATTTTTTGACTGTAAAAGACTATTGCATGTGAATTATCACTTTTGGAACAAAAATAAGTGTGTTTAGCGTCATTTTAATGCCTGAAATTGTTCGAAATAGAAGCTTCTGAGTAGGAGAAAAAGTCTGTAAAAATGGCAATTTTGGTCACATTGAGGCTTTAAAAAGTAGTTATTCAACATGAGGCACAATCCAAGTGACATTTTGAATCAATTTTTCTACAGTCCAAAAAATGTATTTTCTGATGAAAAACAATGACCCGGGACCTGTCGAACCTTCTCTAGATGGCCAGAAACGGTAATTTTTTATTGTTTAATTTTTTGACTGTAAATGACTATTGCATGTGAATTATCACTTTTGGAACAAAAATAAGTGTGTTTAAAGTCATTTTAATGCCTGAAATTGGTTGAAATAGAAGCTTCTGAGTATAAGAAAAAGTCTGTAAAAATGGCAATTTTATTCACATTGAGGCTTTACAAAGTAGTTATTCAACATGAGGCACAATCCAAGTGACATTTTGAATCAATTTTTCTACAGTCAAAAAAATCAATTTTCTGATGAAAAACGATGACCCGGGACCTGTTGAACTTTCTCCAGATGGTCAGAAATGGTAATTTTTTAATTTTTAATTTTTTGACTGTAAATGACTATTGCATGTGAATTCTCACTTTTGGAAGAAAAATAAGTGTGTTTAGAGTCATTTTAATGCCTGAAATTGGTCGAAATAGAAGCTTCAGAGTAGGAGAAAAAGTCTGTAAAAATGGCAATTTTGGTCACATTGAGGCTTTAAAAAGTAGTTATTCAACATGAGGCACAATCCAAGTGATATTTTGAATCAATTTTTCTACAGTCAAAAAAATCAATTTTCTGATGAAAAACGATGACCCGGGACCTGTTGAACTTTCTCCAGATGGTCAAAAATGGTAATTTTTTAATTTTTAATTTTTTGACTGTAAATGACTATTGCATGTGAATTCTCACTTTTGGAACAAAAATAAGTATGTTTAGAGTCATTTTAATGCCTGAAATTGGTCAAAATTGAAGCTTCTGAGTAGGAGAAAAAGTCTGTAAAAATGGCAATTTTGGTCACATTGAGGCTTTAAAAAGTAGTTATTCAACATGAGGCACAATCCAAGCGACATTTTGAATCAATTTTTCTACAGTCAAAAAAATGTATTTTCTGATGAAAAACAATGACCCGGGACCTGTCGAACCTTCTCTAGATGGCCAGAAACGGTAATTTTTTATTGTTTAATTTTTTGACTGTAAATGACTATTGCATGTGAATTATCACTTTTGGAAGAAAAATAAGTGTGTTTAGAGTCATTTTAATGCCTGAAATTGGTCGAAATAGAAGCTTCAGAGTAGGAGAAAAAGTCTGTAAAAATGGCAATTTTGGTCACATTGAGGCTTTAAAAAGTAGTTATTCAACATGAGGCACAATCCAAGTGATATTTTGAATCAATTTTTCTACAGTCAAAAAAATCAATTTTCTGATGAAAAACGATGACCCGGGACCTGTTGAACTTTCTCCAGATGGTCAAAAATGGTAATTTTTTAATTTTTAATTTTTTGACTGTAAATGACTATTGCATGTGAATTCTCACTTTTGGAACAAAAATAAGTATGTTTAGAGTCATTTTAATGCCTGAAATTGGTCGAAATTGAAGCTTCTGAGTAGGAGAAAAAGTCTGTAAAAATGGCAATTTTGGTCACATTGAGGCTTTAAAAAGTAGTTATTCAACATGAGGCACAATCCAAGCGACATTTTGAATCAATTTTTCTACAGTCAAAAAAATCTATTTTCTGATGAAAAACGATGACCCGTGACCTGTCGAACCTTCTCCAGATGGTCAGAAATAGTAATTTTTAAATTTTTAATTTTTTGACTGTAAATGACTATTGCATGTGAATTATCACTTTTGGAACAAAAATAAGTTTGTTTAGAGTCATTTTAATGCCTGAAATTGGTCGAAATAGAAGCTTCGGAGTAGGAGAAAAAGTCTGTAAAAATGGCAATTTTGGTCACATTGAGGCTTTAAAAAGTAGTTATTCAACATGAGGCACAATCCAAGCGACATTTTGAATCAATTTTTCTACAGTCAAAAAAATCTATTTTCTGATGAAAAACGATGACCCGGGACCTGTCGAACCTTCTCTAGATGGTCAGAAATGGCATTTTTTTAATGATTAATTTTTTTACTGTAATTGACTATTGCATGTGAATTATCACTTTTGGAACAAAAATAAGTGTGTTTAGAGTCATTTTAATGCCTGAAATTGGTTGAAATAGAAGCTTCTGAGTATAAGAAAAAGTCTGTAAAAATGGCAATTTTATTCACATTGAGGCTTTAAAAAGTAGTTATTCAACATGAGGCACAATCCAAGTGACATTTTGAATCAATTTTTCTACAGTCAAAAAAATCAATTTTCTGATGAAAAACGATGACCCGGGACCTGTTGAACTTTCTCCAGATGGTCAGAAATGGTAATTTTTTAATTTTTAATTTTTTGACTGTAAATGACTATAGCATGTGAATTATCACTTTTGGAAGAAAAATAAGCGTGTTTAGAGTCATTTTAATGCCTGAAATTGGTCGAAATAGAAGCTTCTGAGTAGGAGAAAAAGTCTGTAAAAATGGCAATTTTGGTCACATTCAGGCTTTAAAAAGTAGTTATTCAACATGAGGCACAATCCAAGCGACATTTTGAATCAATTTTTCTACAGTCAAAAAAATTAATTTTCTGATGAAAAACGATGACCCGTGACCTGTCGAACCTTATCCAGATGGCCAGAAACAGTAATTTTTTATTGTTTAATTTTTTGACTGTAAATGACTTTTGCATGTGAATTATCACTTTTGGAACAAAAATAAGTGTGTTTAAAGTCATTTTAATGCGTGAAATTGGTTGAAATAGAAGCTTCTGAGAGGAGAAAAAGTCTGTAAAAATGGCAATTTTGGTCACATTGAGGCTTTAAAAAGTAGTTATTCAACATGAGGCACAATCCAAGTGACATTTTGAATCAATTTTTCTACAGTCAAAAAAATCAATTTTCTGATGAAAAACGATGACCCGGGACCTATCGAACATTCTCTAGATGGTCAGAAATGGTATTTTTTTAATGATTAATTTTTTTACTGTAAATGACTATTGCATGTGAATGATCACTTTTGGAACAAAAATAAGTGTGTTTAGAGTCATTTTAATGCCTGACATTGGTTGAAATAGAAGCTTCTGAGTATAAGAAAAAGTCTGTAAAAATGGCAATTTTATTCACATTGAGGCTTTAAAAAGTAGTTATTCAACATGAGGCACAATCCAAGTGACATTTTGAATCAATTTTTCTACAGTCAAAAAAATCAATTTTCTGATGAAAAACGATGACCCAGGACCTGTTGAACTTTCTCCAGATGGTCAGAAATGGTAATTTTTTAATGTTTAATTTTTTGACTGTAAAAGACTATTGCATGTGAATTATCACTTTTGGAACAAAAATAAGTTTGTTTAGAGTCATTTTAATGCCTGAAATTGGTTGAAATAGAAGCTTCTGAGTATAAGAAAAAGTCTGTAAAAATGGCAATTTTATTCACATTGAGGCTTTAAAAAGTAGTTATTCAACATGAGGCACAATCCAAGTGACATTTTGAATCAATTTTTCTACAGTCAAAAAAATCAATTTTCTGATGAAAAATGATGACCCGGGACCTGTTGAACTTTCTCCAGATGGTCAGAAATGGCAATTTTTTAATTTTTAATTTTTTGACTGTAAATGACTATAGCATGTGAATTATCACTTTTGGAAGAAAATTAAGTGTGTTTAGAGTCATTTTAATGCCTGAAATTGGTCGGAATAGAAGCTTCTGAGTAGGAGAAAAAGTCTGTAAAAATGGCAATTTTGGTCACATTGAGGCTTTAAAAAGTAGTTATTCAACATGAGGCACAATCCAAGTGACATTTTGAATCAATTTTTCTACAGTCAAAAAAATCAATTTTCTGATGAAAAACGATGACCCGGGACCTGTTGAACTTTGTCCAGATGGTCAGAAATGGTAATTTTTTAATTTTTAATTTTTTGACTGTAAATGACTATTGCATATGAATTATCACTTTTGGAACAAAAATAAGTTTGTTTAGAGTCATTTTAATGCCTGAAATTGGTCGAAATAGAAGCTTCTGAGTAGGAGAAAAAGTCTGTAAAAATGGCAATTTTGGTCACATTGAGGCTTTAAAAAGTAGTTATTCAACATGAGGCACAATCCAAGTGACATTTTGAATCAATTTTCTACAGTCCAAAAAATCTATTTTCTGATGGAAAATGATGACCCGTGACCTGTCGAACCTTCTCCAGATGGCCAGAAACGATAATTTTTTATTGTTAAATTTTTTGACTGTAAATGACTATTGCATGTGAATTATCACTTTTGGAACAAAAATAAGTGTGTTTAAAGTCATTTTAATGCGTGAAATTGGTTGAAATAGAAGCTTCTGAGTAGGAGAAAAAGTCTGTAAAAATGGCAATTTTGGTCACATTGAGGCTTTAAAAAGTAGTTATTCAACATGAGGCACAATCCAAGTGACATTTTGAATCAATTTTTCTACAGTCCAAAAAATTTATTTTCTGATGAAAAACGATGAGCCGTGACCTGTCGAACCTTCTCCAGATGGTCAGAAATGGTAATTTTTTAATGTTTAATTTTTTGACTGTAAATGACTATTGCATGTGAATTATCACTTTTGGAACAAAAATAAGTGTGTTTAGAGTCATTTTAATGTCTGAAATTGGTCGAAATAGAAGCTTCTGAGTAGGAGAAAAAGTCTGTAAAAATGGCAATTTTGGTCACATTGAGGCTTTAAAAAGTAGTTATTCAACATAAGGCACAATCCAAGTGACATTTTGAATCAATTTTCTACAGTCCCAAAAATCTATTTTCTGATGGAAAACGATGACCCGTGACCTGTCGAACCTTCTCTAGATGGTCAGAAATGGTAATTTTTTAATGTTTAATTTTTTGACTGTAAAAGACTATTGCATGTGAATTATCACTTTTGGAACAAAAATAAGTGTGTTTAGCGTCATTTTAATGCCTGAAATTGTTCGAAATAGAAGCTTCTGAGTAGGAGAAAAAGTCTGTAAAAATGGCAATTTTGGTCACATTGAGGCTTTAAAAAGTAGTTATTCAACATGAGGCACAATCCAAGTGACATTTTGAATCAATTTTTCTACAGTCCAAAAAATGTATTTTCTGATGAAAAACAATGACCCGGGACCTGTCGAACCTTCTCTAGATGGCCAGAAACGGTAATTTTTTATTGTTTAATTTTTTGACTGTAAATGACTATTGCATGTGAATTATCACTTTTGGAACAAAAATAAGTGTGTTTAAAGTCATTTTAATGCCTGAAATTGGTTGAAATAGAAGCTTCTGAGTATAAGAAAAAGTCTGTAAAAATGGCAATTTTATTCACATTGAGGCTTTACAAAGTAGTTATTCAACATGAGGCACAATCCAAGTGACATTTTGAATCAATTTTTCTACAGTCAAAAAAATCAATTTTCTGATGAAAAACGATGACCCGGGACCTGTTGAACTTTCTCCAGATGGTCAGAAATGGTAATTTTTTAATTTTTAATTTTTTGACTGTAAATGACTATTGCATGTGAATTCTCACTTTTGGAAGAAAAATAAGTGTGTTTAGAGTCATTTTAATGCCTGAAATTGGTCGAAATAGAAGCTTCAGAGTAGGAGAAAAAGTCTGTAAAAATGGCAATTTTGGTCACATTGAGGCTTTAAAAAGTAGTTATTCAACATGAGGCACAATCCAAGTGATATTTTGAATCAATTTTTCTACAGTCAAAAAAATCAATTTTCTGATGAAAAACGATGACCCGGGACCTGTTGAACTTTCTCCAGATGGTCAAAAATGGTAATTTTTTAATTTTTAATTTTTTGACTGTAAATGACTATTGCATGTGAATTCTCACTTTTGGAACAAAAATAAGTATGTTTAGAGTCATTTTAATGCCTGAAATTGGTCGAAATTGAAGCTTCTGAGTAGGAGAAAAAGTCTGTAAAAATGGCAATTTTGGTCACATTGAGGCTTTAAAAAGTAGTTATTCAACATGAGGCACAATCCAAGCGACATTTTGAATCAATTTTTCTACAGTCAAAAAAATGTATTTTCTGATGAAAAACAATGACCCGGGACCTGTCGAACCTTCTCTAGATGGCCAGAAACGGTAATTTTTTATTGTTTAATTTTTTGACTGTAAATGACTATTGCATGTGAATTATCACTTTTGGAAGAAAAATAAGTGTGTTTAGAGTCATTTTAATGCCTGAAATTGGTCGAAATAGAAGCTTCAGAGTAGGAGAAAAAGTCTGTAAAAATGGCAATTTTGGTCACATTGAGGCTTTAAAAAGTAGTTATTCAACATGAGGCACAATCCAAGTGATATTTTGAATCAATTTTTCTACAGTCAAAAAAATCAATTTTCTGATGAAAAACGATGACCCGGGACCTATCGAACATTCTCTAGATGGTCAGAAATGGTATTTTTTTAATGATTAATTTTTTTACTGTAAATGACTATTGCATGTGAATTATCACTTTTGGAACAAAAATAAGTGTGTTTAGAGTCATTTTAATGCCTGACATTGGTTGAAATAGAAGCTTCTGAGTATAAGAAAAAGTCTGTAAAAATGGCAATTTTATTCACATTGAGGCTTTAAAAAGTAGTTATTCAACATGAGGCACAATCCAAGTGACATTTTGAATCAATTTTTCTACAGTCAAAAAAATCAATTTTCTGATGAAAAGCGATGACCCAGGACCTGTTGAACTTTCTCCAGATGGTCAGAAATGGTAATTTTTTAATGTTTAATTTTTTGACTGTAAAAGACTATTGCATGTGAATTATCACTTTTGGAACAAAAATAAGTTTGTTTAGAGTCATTTTAATGCCTGAAATTGGTTGAAATAGAAGCTTCTGAGTATAAGAAAAAGTCTGTAAAAATGGCAATTTTATTCACATTGAGGCTTTAAAAAGTAGTTATTCAACATGAGGCACAATCCAAGTGACATTTTGAATCAATTTTTCTACAGTCAAAAAAATCAATTTTCTGATGAAAAATGATGACCCGGGACCTGTTGAACTTTCTCCAGATGGTCAGAAATGGCAATTTTTTAATTTTTAATTTTTTGACTGTAAATGACTATAGCATGTGAATTATCACTTTTGGAAGAAAATTAAGTGTGTTTAGAGTCATTTTAATGCCTGAAATTGGTCGGAATAGAAGCTTCTGAGTAGGAGAAAAAGTCTGTAAAAATGGCAATTTTGGTCACATTGAGGCTTTAAAAAGTAGTTATTCAACATGAGGCACAATCCAAGTGACATTTTGAATCAATTTTTCTACAGTCAAAAAAATCAATTTTCTGATGAAAAACGATGACCCGGGACCTGTTGAACTTTGTCCAGATGGTCAGAAATGGTAATTTTTTAATTTTTAATTTTTTGACTGTAAATGACTATTGCATATGAATTATCACTTTTGGAACAAAAATAAGTTTGTTTAGAGTCATTTTAATGCCTGAAATTGGTCGAAATAGAAGCTTCTGAGTAGGAGAAAAAGTCTGTAAAAATGGCAATTTTGGTCACATTGAGGCTTTAAAAAGTAGTTATTCAACATGAGGCACAATCCAAGTGACATTTTGAATCAATTTTCTACAGTCCAAAAAATCTATTTTCTGATGGAAAATGATGACCCGTGACCTGTCGAACCTTCTCCAGATGGCCAGAAACGATAATTTTTTATTGTTAAATTTTTTGACTGTAAATGACTATTGCATGTGAATTATCACTTTTGGAACAAAAATAAGTGTGTTTAAAGTCATTTTAATGCGTGAAATTGGTTGAAATAGAAGCTTCTGAGTAGGAGAAAAAGTCTGTAAAAATGGCAATTTTGGTCACATTGAGGCTTTAAAAAGTAGTTATTCAACATGAGGCACAATCCAAGTGACATTTTGAATCAATTTTTCTACAGTCCAAAAAATTTATTTTCTGATGAAAAACGATGAGCCGTGACCTGTCGAACCTTCTCCAGATGGTCAGAAATGGTAATTTTTTAATGTTTAATTTTTTGACTGTAAATGACTATTGCATGTGAATTATCACTTTTGGAACAAAAATAAGTGTGTTTAGAGTCATTTTAATGTCTGAAATTGGTCGAAATAGAAGCTTCTGAGTAGGAGAAAAAGTCTGTAAAAATGGCAATTTTGGTCACATTGAGGCTTTAAAAAGTAGTTATTCAACATAAGGCACAATCCAAGTGACATTTTGAATCAATTTTCTACAGTCCCAAAAATCTATTTTCTGATGGAAAACGATGACCCGTGACCTGTCGAACCTTCTCTAGATGGTCAGAAATGGTAATTTTTTAATGTTTAATTTTTTGACTGTAAAAGACTATTGCATGTGAATTATCACTTTTGGAACAAAAATAAGTGTGTTTAGCGTCATTTTAATGCCTGAAATTGTTCGAAATAGAAGCTTCTGAGTAGGAGAAAAAGTCTGTAAAAATGGCAATTTTGGTCACATTGAGGCTTTAAAAAGTAGTTATTCAACATGAGGCACAATCCAAGTGACATTTTGAATCAATTTTTCTACAGTCCAAAAAATGTATTTTCTGATGAAAAACAATGACCCGGGACCTGTCGAACCTTCTCTAGATGGCCAGAAACGGTAATTTTTTATTGTTTAATTTTTTGACTGTAAATGACTATTGCATGTGAATTATCACTTTTGGAACAAAAATAAGTGTGTTTAAAGTCATTTTAATGCCTGAAATTGGTTGAAATAGAAGCTTCTGAGTATAAGAAAAAGTCTGTAAAAATGGCAATTTTATTCACATTGAGGCTTTACAAAGTAGTTATTCAACATGAGGCACAATCCAAGTGACATTTTGAATCAATTTTTCTACAGTCAAAAAAATCAATTTTCTGATGAAAAACGATGACCCGGGACCTGTTGAACTTTCTCCAGATGGTCAGAAATGGTAATTTTTTAATTTTTAATTTTTTGACTGTAAATGACTATTGCATGTGAATTCTCACTTTTGGAAGAAAAATAAGTGTGTTTAGAGTCATTTTAATGCCTGAAATTGGTCGAAATAGAAGCTTCAGAGTAGGAGAAAAAGTCTGTAAAAATGGCAATTTTGGTCACATTGAGGCTTTAAAAAGTAGTTATTCAACATGAGGCACAATCCAAGTGATATTTTGAATCAATTTTTCTACAGTCAAAAAAATCAATTTTCTGATGAAAAACGATGACCCGGGACCTGTTGAACTTTCTCCAGATGGTCAAAAATGGTAATTTTTTAATTTTTAATTTTTTGACTGTAAATGACTATTGCATGTGAATTCTCACTTTTGGAACAAAAATAAGTATGTTTAGAGTCATTTTAATGCCTGAAATTGGTCGAAATTGAAGCTTCTGAGTAGGAGAAAAAGTCTGTAAAAATGGCAATTTTGGTCACATTGAGGCTTTAAAAAGTAGTTATTCAACATGAGGCACAATCCAAGCGACATTTTGAATCAATTTTTCTACAGTCAAAAAAATGTATTTTCTGATGAAAAACAATGACCCGGGACCTGTCGAACCTTCTCTAGATGGCCAGAAACGGTAATTTTTTATTGTTTAATTTTTTGACTGTAAATGACTATTGCATGTGAATTATCACTTTTGGAAGAAAAATAAGTGTGTTTAGAGTCATTTTAATGCCTGAAATTGGTCGAAATAGAAGCTTCAGAGTAGGAGAAAAAGTCTGTAAAAATGGCAATTTTGGTCACATTGAGGCTTTAAAAAGTAGTTATTCAACATGAGGCACAATCCAAGTGATATTTTGAATCAATTTTTCTACAGTCAAAAAAATCAATTTTCTGATGAAAAACGATGACCCGGGACCTGTTGAACTTTCTCCAGATGGTCAAAAATGGTAATTTTTTAATTTTTAATTTTTTGACTGTAAATGACTATTGCATGTGAATTCTCACTTTTGGAACAAAAATAAGTATGTTTAGAGTCATTTTAATGCCTGAAATTGGTCGAAATTGAAGCTTCTGAGTAGGAGAAAAAGTCTGTAAAAATGGCAATTTTGGTCACATTGAGGCTTTAAAAAGTAGTTATTCAACATGAGGCACAATCCAAGCGACATTTTGAATCAATTTTTCTACAGTCAAAAAAATCTATTTTCTGATGAAAAACGATGACCCGTGACCTGTCGAACCTTCTCCAGATGGTCAGAAATAGTAATTTTTAAATTTTTAATTTTTTGACTGTAAATGACTATTGCATGTGAATTATCACTTTTGGAACAAAAATAAGTTTGTTTAGAGTCATTTTAATGCCTGAAATTGGTCGAAATAGAAGCTTCGGAGTAGGAGAAAAAGTCTGTAAAAATGGCAATTTTGGTCACATTGAGGCTTTAAAAAGTAGTTATTCAACATGAGGCACAATCCAAGCGACATTTTGAATCAATTTTTCTACAGTCAAAAAAATCTATTTTCTGATGAAAAACGATGACCCGGGACCTGTCGAACCTTCTCTAGATGGTCAGAAATGGCATTTTTTTAATGATTAATTTTTTTACTGTAATTGACTATTGCATGTGAATTATCACTTTTGGAACAAAAATAAGTGTGTTTAGAGTCATTTTAATGCCTGAAATTGGTTGAAATAGAAGCTTCTGAGTATAAGAAAAAGTCTGTAAAAATGGCAATTTTATTCACATTGAGGCTTTAAAAAGTAGTTATTCAACATGAGGCACAATCCAAGTGACATTTTGAATCAATTTTTCTACAGTCAAAAAAATCAATTTTCTGATGAAAAACGATGACCCGGGACCTGTTGAACTTTCTCCAGATGGTCAGAAATGGTAATTTTTTAATTTTTAATTTTTTGACTGTAAATGACTATAGCATGTGAATTATCACTTTTGGAAGAAAAATAAGCGTGTTTAGAGTCATTTTAATGCCTGAAATTGGTCGAAATAGAAGCTTCTGAGTAGGAGAAAAAGTCTGTAAAAATGGCAATTTTGGTCACATTCAGGCTTTAAAAAGTAGTTATTCAACATGAGGCACAATCCAAGCGACATTTTGAATCAATTTTTCTACAGTCAAAAAAATTAATTTTCTGATGAAAAACGATGACCCGTGACCTGTCGAACCTTATCCAGATGGCCAGAAACAGTAATTTTTTATTGTTTAATTTTTTGACTGTAAATGACTTTTGCATGTGAATTATCACTTTTGGAACAAAAATAAGTGTGTTTAAAGTCATTTTAATGCGTGAAATTGGTTGAAATAGAAGCTTCTGAGAGGAGAAAAAGTCTGTAAAAATGGCAATTTTGGTCACATTGAGGCTTTAAAAAGTAGTTATTCAACATGAGGCACAATCCAAGTGACATTTTGAATCAATTTTTCTACAGTCAAAAAAATCAATTTTCTGATGAAAAACGATGACCCGGGACCTATCGAACATTCTCTAGATGGTCAGAAATGGTATTTTTTTAATGATTAATTTTTTTACTGTAAATGACTATTGCATGTGAATGATCACTTTTGGAACAAAAATAAGTGTGTTTGGAGTCATTTTAATGCCTGACATTGGTTGAAATAGAAGCTTCTGAGTATAAGAAAAAGTCTGTAAAAATGGCAATTTTATTCACATTGAGGCTTTAAAAAGTAGTTATTCAACATGAGGCACAATCCAAGTGACATTTTGAATCAATTTTTCTACAGTCAAAAAAATCAATTTTCTGATGAAAAACGATGACCCAGGACCTGTTGAACTTTCTCCAGATGGTCAGAAATGGTAATTTTTTAATGTTTAATTTTTTGACTGTAAAAGACTATTGCATGTGAATTATCACTTTTGGAACAAAAATAAGTTTGTTTAGAGTCATTTTAATGCCTGAAATTGGTTGAAATAGAAGCTTCTGAGTATAAGAAAAAGTCTGTAAAAATGGCAATTTTATTCACATTGAGGCTTTAAAAAGTAGTTATTCAACATGAGGCACAATCCAAGTGACATTTTGAATCAATTTTTCTACAGTCAAAAAAATCAATTTTCTGATGAAAAATGATGACCCGGGACCTGTTGAACTTTCTCCAGATGGTCAGAAATGGCAATTTTTTAATTTTTAATTTTTTGACTGTAAATGACTATAGCATGTGAATTATCACTTTTGGAAGAAAATTAAGTGTGTTTAGAGTCATTTTAATGCCTGAAATTGGTCGGAATAGAAGCTTCTGAGTAGGAGAAAAAGTCTGTAAAAATGGCAATTTTGGTCACATTGAGGCTTTAAAAAGTAGTTATTCAACATGAGGCACAATCCAAGTGACATTTTGAATCAATTTTTCTACAGTCAAAAAAATCAATTTTCTGATGAAAAACGATGACCCGGGACCTGTTGAACTTTGTCCAGATGGTCAGAAATGGTAATTTTTTAATTTTTAATTTTTTGACTGTAAATGACTATTGCATATGAATTATCACTTTTGGAACAAAAATAAGTTTGTTTAGAGTCATTTTAATGCCTGAAATTGGTCGAAATAGAAGCTTCTGAGTAGGAGAAAAAGTCTGTAAAAATGGCAATTTTGGTCACATTGAGGCTTTAAAAAGTAGTTATTCAACATGAGGCACAATCCAAGTGACATTTTGAATCAATTTTCTACAGTCCAAAAAATCTATTTTCTGATGGAAAATGATGACCCGTGACCTGTCGAACCTTCTCCAGATGGCCAGAAACGATAATTTTTTATTGTTAAATTTTTTGACTGTAAATGACTATTGCATGTGAATTATCACTTTTGGAACAAAAATAAGTGTGTTTAAAGTCATTTTAATGCGTGAAATTGGTTGAAATAGAAGCTTCTGAGTAGGAGAAAAAGTCTGTAAAAATGGCAATTTTGGTCACATTGAGGCTTTAAAAAGTAGTTATTCAACATGAGGCACAATCCAAGTGACATTTTGAATCAATTTTTCTACAGTCCAAAAAATTTATTTTCTGATGAAAAACGATGAGCCGTGACCTGTCGAACCTTCTCCAGATGGTCAGAAATGGTAATTTTTTAATGTTTAATTTTTTGACTGTAAATGACTATTGCATGTGAATTATCACTTTTGGAACAAAAATAAGTGTGTTTAGAGTCATTTTAATGTCTGAAATTGGTCGAAATAGAAGCTTCTGAGTAGGAGAAAAAGTCTGTAAAAATGGCAATTTTGGTCACATTGAGGCTTTAAAAAGTAGTTATTCAACATAAGGCACAATCCAAGTGACATTTTGAATCAATTTTCTACAGTCCCAAAAATCTATTTTCTGATGGAAAACGATGACCCGTGACCTGTCGAACCTTCTCTAGATGGTCAGAAATGGTAATTTTTTAATGTTTAATTTTTTGACTGTAAAAGACTATTGCATGTGAATTATCACTTTTGGAACAAAAATAAGTGTGTTTAGCGTCATTTTAATGCCTGAAATTGTTCGAAATAGAAGCTTCTGAGTAGGAGAAAAAGTCTGTAAAAATGGCAATTTTGGTCACATTGAGGCTTTAAAAAGTAGTTATTCAACATGAGGCACAATCCAAGTGACATTTTGAATCAATTTTTCTACAGTCCAAAAAATGTATTTTCTGATGAAAAACAATGACCCGGGACCTGTCGAACCTTCTCTAGATGGCCAGAAACGGTAATTTTTTATTGTTTAATTTTTTGACTGTAAATGACTATTGCATGTGAATTATCACTTTTGGAACAAAAATAAGTGTGTTTAAAGTCATTTTAATGCCTGAAATTGGTTGAAATAGAAGCTTCTGAGTATAAGAAAAAGTCTGTAAAAATGGCAATTTTATTCACATTGAGGCTTTACAAAGTAGTTATTCAACATGAGGCACAATCCAAGTGACATTTTGAATCAATTTTTCTACAGTCAAAAAAATCAATTTTCTGATGAAAAACGATGACCCGGGACCTGTTGAACTTTCTCCAGATGGTCAGAAATGGTAATTTTTTAATTTTTAATTTTTTGACTGTAAATGACTATTGCATGTGAATTCTCACTTTTGGAAGAAAAATAAGTGTGTTTAGAGTCATTTTAATGCCTGAAATTGGTCGAAATAGAAGCTTCAGAGTAGGAGAAAAAGTCTGTAAAAATGGCAATTTTGGTCACATTGAGGCTTTAAAAAGTAGTTATTCAACATGAGGCACAATCCAAGTGATATTTTGAATCAATTTTTCTACAGTCAAAAAAATCAATTTTCTGATGAAAAACGATGACCCGGGACCTGTTGAACTTTCTCCAGATGGTCAAAAATGGTAATTTTTTAATTTTTAATTTTTTGACTGTAAATGACTATTGCATGTGAATTCTCACTTTTGGAACAAAAATAAGTATGTTTAGAGTCATTTTAATGCCTGAAATTGGTCGAAATTGAAGCTTCTGAGTAGGAGAAAAAGTCTGTAAAAATGGCAATTTTGGTCACATTGAGGCTTTAAAAAGTAGTTATTCAACATGAGGCACAATCCAAGCGACATTTTGAATCAATTTTTCTACAGTCAAAAAAATGTATTTTCTGATGAAAAACAATGACCCGGGACCTGTCGAACCTTCTCTAGATGGCCAGAAACGGTAATTTTTTATTGTTTAATTTTTTGACTGTAAATGACTATTGCATGTGAATTATCACTTTTGGAAGAAAAATAAGTGTGTTTAGAGTCATTTTAATGCCTGAAATTGGTCGAAATAGAAGCTTCAGAGTAGGAGAAAAAGTCTGTAAAAATGGCAATTTTGGTCACATTGAGGCTTTAAAAAGTAGTTATTCAACATGAGGCACAATCCAAGTGATATTTTGAATCAATTTTTCTACAGTCAAAAAAATCAATTTTCTGATGAAAAACGATGACCCGGGACCTATCGAACATTCTCTAGATGGTCAGAAATGGTATTTTTTTAATGATTAATTTTTTTACTGTAAATGACTATTGCATGTGAATGATCACTTTTGGAACAAAAATAAGTGTGTTTAGAGTCATTTTAATGCCTGACATTGGTTGAAATAGAAGCTTCTGAGTATAAGAAAAAGTCTGTAAAAATGGCAATTTTATTCACATTGAGGCTTTAAAAAGTAGTTATTCAACATGAGGCACAATCCAAGTGACATTTTGAATCAATTTTTCTACAGTCAAAAAAATCAATTTTCTGATGAAAAACGATGACCCAGGACCTGTTGAACTTTCTCCAGATGGTCAGAAATGGTAATTTTTTAATGTTTAATTTTTTGACTGTAAAAGACTATTGCATGTGAATTATCACTTTTGGAACAAAAATAAGTTTGTTTAGAGTCATTTTAATGCCTGAAATTGGTTGAAATAGAAGCTTCTGAGTATAAGAAAAAGTCTGTAAAAATGGCAATTTTATTCACATTGAGGCTTTAAAAAGTAGTTATTCAACATGAGGCACAATCCAAGTGACATTTTGAATCAATTTTTCTACAGTCAAAAAAATCAATTTTCTGATGAAAAATGATGACCCGGGACCTGTTGAACTTTCTCCAGATGGTCAGAAATGGCAATTTTTTAATTTTTAATTTTTTGACTGTAAATGACTATAGCATGTGAATTATCACTTTTGGAAGAAAATTAAGTGTGTTTAGAGTCATTTTAATGCCTGAAATTGGTCGGAATAGAAGCTTCTGAGTAGGAGAAAAAGTCTGTAAAAATGGCAATTTTGGTCACATTGAGGCTTTAAAAAGTAGTTATTCAACATGAGGCACAATCCAAGTGACATTTTGAATCAATTTTTCTACAGTCAAAAAAATCAATTTTCTGATGAAAAACGATGACCCGGGACCTGTTGAACTTTGTCCAGATGGTCAGAAATGGTAATTTTTTAATTTTTAATTTTTTGACTGTAAATGACTATTGCATATGAATTATCACTTTTGGAACAAAAATAAGTTTGTTTAGAGTCATTTTAATGCCTGAAATTGGTCGAAATAGAAGCTTCTGAGTAGGAGAAAAAGTCTGTAAAAATGGCAATTTTGGTCACATTGAGGCTTTAAAAAGTAGTTATTCAACATGAGGCACAATCCAAGTGACATTTTGAATCAATTTTCTACAGTCCAAAAAATCTATTTTCTGATGGAAAATGATGACCCGTGACCTGTCGAACCTTCTCCAGATGACCAGAAACGATAATTTTTTATTGTTAAATTTTTTGACTGTAAATGACTATTGCATGTGAATTATCACTTTTGGAACAAAAATAAGTGTGTTTAAAGTCATTTTAATGCGTGAAATTGGTTGAAATAGAAGCTTCTGAGTAGGAGAAAAAGTCTGTAAAAATGGCAATTTTGGTCACATTGAGGCTTTAAAAAGTAGTTATTCAACATGAGGCACAATCCAAGTGACATTTTGAATCAATTTTTCTACAGTCCAAAAAATTTATTTTCTGATGAAAAACGATGAGCCGTGACCTGTCGAACCTTCTCCAGATGGTCAGAAATGGTAATTTTTTAATGTTTAATTTTTTGACTGTAAATGACTATTGCATGTGAATTATCACTTTTGGAACAAAAATAAGTGTGTTTAGAGTCATTTTAATGTCTGAAATTGGTCGAAATAGAAGCTTCTGAGTAGGAGAAAAAGTCTGTAAAAATGGCAATTTTGGTCACATTGAGGCTTTAAAAAGTAGTTATTCAACATAAGGCACAATCCAAGTGACATTTTGAATCAATTTTCTACAGTCCCAAAAATCTATTTTCTGATGGAAAACGATGACCCGTGACCTGTCGAACCTTCTCTAGATGGTCAGAAATGGTAATTTTTTAATGTTTAATTTTTTGACTGTAAATGACTATTGCATGTGAATTCTCACTTTTGGAACAAAAATAAGTATGTTTAGAGTCATTTTAATGCCTGAAATTGGTCGAAATTGAAGCTTCTGAGTAGGAGAAAAAGTCTGTAAAAATGGCAATTTTGGTCACATTGAGGCTTTAAAAAGTAGTTATTCAACATGAGGCACAATCCAAGCGACATTTTGAATCAATTTTTCTACAGTCAAAAAAATCTATTTTCTGATGAAAAACGATGACCCGTGACCTGTCGAACCTTCTCCAGATGGTCAGAAATAGTAATTTTTAAATTTTTAATTTTTTGACTGTAAATGACTATTGCATGTGAATTATCACTTTTGGAACAAAAATAAGTTTGTTTAGAGTCATTTTAATGCCTGAAATTGGTCGAAATAGAAGCTTCGGAGTAGGAGAAAAAGTCTGTAAAAATGGCAATTTTGGTCACATTGAGGCTTTAAAAAGTAGTTATTCAACATGAGGCACAATCCAAGCGACATTTTGAATCAATTTTTCTACAGTCAAAAAAATCTATTTTCTGATGAAAAACGATGACCCGGGACCTGTCGAACCTTCTCTAGATGGTCAGAAATGGCATTTTTTTAATGATTAATTTTTTTACTGTAATTGACTATTGCATGTGAATTATCACTTTTGGAACAAAAATAAGTGTGTTTAGAGTCATTTTAATGCCTGAAATTGGTTGAAATAGAAGCTTCTGAGTATAAGAAAAAGTCTGTAAAAATGGCAATTTTATTCACATTGAGGCTTTAAAAAGTAGTTATTCAACATGAGGCACAATCCAAGTGACATTTTGAATCAATTTTTCTACAGTCAAAAAAATCAATTTTCTGATGAAAAACGATGACCCGGGACCTGTTGAACTTTCTCCAGATGGTCAGAAATGGTAATTTTTTAATTTTTAATTTTTTGACTGTAAATGACTATAGCATGTGAATTATCACTTTTGGAAGAAAAATAAGCGTGTTTAGAGTCATTTTAATGCCTGAAATTGGTCGAAATAGAAGCTTCTGAGTAGGAGAAAAAGTCTGTAAAAATGGCAATTTTGGTCACATTGAGGCTTTAAAAAGTAGTTATTCAACATGAGGCACAATCCAAGCGACATTTTGAATCAATTTTTCTACAGTCAAAAAAATTAATTTTCTGATGAAAAACGATGACCCGTGACCTGTCGAACCTTATCCAGATGGCCAGAAACAGTAATTTTTTATTGTTTAATTTTTTGACTGTAAATGACTTTTGCATGTGAATTATCACTTTTGGAACAAAAATAAGTGTGTTTAAAGTCATTTTAATGCGTGAAATTGGTTGAAATAGAAGCTTCTGAGAGGAGAAAAAGTCTGTAAAAATGGCAATTTTGGTCACATTGAGGCTTTAAAAAGTAGTTATTCAACATGAGGCACAATCCAAGTGACATTTTGAATCAATTTTTCTACAGTCAAAAAAATCAATTTTCTGATGAAAAACGATGACCCGGGACCTATCGAACATTCTCTAGATGGTCAGAAATGGTATTTTTTTAATGATTAATTTTTTTACTGTAAATGACTATTGCATGTGAATGATCACTTTTGGAACAAAAATAAGTGTGTTTAGAGTCATTTTAATGCCTGACATTGGTTGAAATAGAAGCTTCTGAGTATAAGAAAAAGTCTGTAAAAATGGCAATTTTATTCACATTGAGGCTTTAAAAAGTAGTTATTCAACATGAGGCACAATCCAAGTGACATTTTGAATCAATTTTTCTACAGTCAAAAAAATCAATTTTCTGATGAAAAACGATGACCCAGGACCTGTTGAACTTTCTCCAGATGGTCAGAAATGGTAATTTTTTAATGTTTAATTTTTTGACTGTAAAAGACTATTGCATGTGAATTATCACTTTTGGAACAAAAATAAGTTTGTTTAGAGTCATTTTAATGCCTGAAATTGGTTGAAATAGAAGCTTCTGAGTATAAGAAAAAGTCTGTAAAAATGGCAATTTTATTCACATTGAGGCTTTAAAAAGTAGTTATTCAACATGAGGCACAATCCAAGTGACATTTTGAATCAATTTTTCTACAGTCAAAAAAATCAATTTTCTGATGAAAAATGATGACCCGGGACCTGTTGAACTTTCTCCAGATGGTCAGAAATGGCAATTTTTTAATTTTTAATTTTTTGACTGTAAATGACTATAGCATGTGAATTATCACTTTTGGAAGAAAATTAAGTGTGTTTAGAGTCATTTTAATGCCTGAAATTGGTCGGAATAGAAGCTTCTGAGTAGGAGAAAAAGTCTGTAAAAATGGCAATTTTGGTCACATTGAGGCTTTAAAAAGTAGTTATTCAACATGAGGCACAATCCAAGTGACATTTTGAATCAATTTTTCTACAGTCAAAAAAATCAATTTTCTGATGAAAAACGATGACCCGGGACCTGTTGAACTTTGTCCAGATGGTCAGAAATGGTAATTTTTTAATTTTTAATTTTTTGACTGTAAATGACTATTGCATATGAATTATCACTTTTGGAACAAAAATAAGTTTGTTTAGAGTCATTTTAATGCCTGAAATTGGTCGAAATAGAAGCTTCTGAGTAGGAGAAAAAGTCTGTAAAAATGGCAATTTTGGTCACATTGAGGCTTTAAAAAGTAGTTATTCAACATGAGGCACAATCCAAGTGACATTTTGAATCAATTTTCTACAGTCCAAAAAATCTATTTTCTGATGGAAAATGATGACCCGTGACCTGTCGAACCTTCTCCAGATGGCCAGAAACGATAATTTTTTATTGTTAAATTTTTTGACTGTAAATGACTATTGCATGTGAATTATCACTTTTGGAACAAAAATAAGTGTGTTTAAAGTCATTTTAATGCGTGAAATTGGTTGAAATAGAAGCTTCTGAGTAGGAGAAAAAGTCTGTAAAAATGGCAATTTTGGTCACATTGAGGCTTTAAAAAGTAGTTATTCAACATGAGGCACAATCCAAGTGACATTTTGAATCAATTTTTCTACAGTCCAAAAAATTTATTTTCTGATGAAAAACGATGAGCCGTGACCTGTCGAACCTTCTCCAGATGGTCAGAAATGGTAATTTTTTAATGTTTAATTTTTTGACTGTAAATGACTATTGCATGTGAATTATCACTTTTGGAACAAAAATAAGTGTGTTTAGAGTCATTTTAATGTCTGAAATTGGTCGAAATAGAAGCTTCTGAGTAGGAGAAAAAGTCTGTAAAAATGGCAATTTTGGTCACATTGAGGCTTTAAAAAGTAGTTATTCAACATAAGGCACAATCCAAGTGACATTTTGAATCAATTTTCTACAGTCCCAAAAATCTATTTTCTGATGGAAAACGATGACCCGTGACCTGTCGAACCTTCTCTAGATGGTCAGAAATGGTAATTTTTTAATGTTTAATTTTTTGACTGTAAAAGACTATTGCATGTGAATTATCACTTTTGGAACAAAAATAAGTGTGTTTAGCGTCATTTTAATGCCTGAAATTGTTCGAAATAGAAGCTTCTGAGTAGGAGAAAAAGTCTGTAAAAATGGCAATTTTGGTCACATTGAGGCTTTAAAAAGTAGTTATTCAACATGAGGCACAATCCAAGTGACATTTTGAATCAATTTTTCTACAGTCCAAAAAATGTATTTTCTGATGAAAAACAATGACCCGGGACCTGTCGAACCTTCTCTAGATGGCCAGAAACGGTAATTTTTTATTGTTTAATTTTTTGACTGTAAATGACTATTGCATGTGAATTATCACTTTTGGAACAAAAATAAGTGTGTTTAAAGTCATTTTAATGCCTGAAATTGGTTGAAATAGAAGCTTCTGAGTATAAGAAAAAGTCTGTAAAAATGGCAATTTTATTCACATTGAGGCTTTACAAAGTAGTTATTCAACATGAGGCACAATCCAAGTGACATTTTGAATCAATTTTTCTACAGTCAAAAAAATCAATTTTCTGATGAAAAACGATGACCCGGGACCTGTTGAACTTTCTCCAGATGGTCAGAAATGGTAATTTTTTAATTTTTAATTTTTTGACTGTAAATGACTATTGCATGTGAATTCTCACTTTTGGAAGAAAAATAAGTGTGTTTAGAGTCATTTTAATGCCTGAAATTGGTCGAAATAGAAGCTTCAGAGTAGGAGAAAAAGTCTGTAAAAATGGCAATTTTGGTCACATTGAGGCTTTAAAAAGTAGTTATTCAACATGAGGCACAATCCAAGTGATATTTTGAATCAATTTTTCTACAGTCAAAAAAATCAATTTTCTGATGAAAAACGATGACCCGGGACCTGTTGAACTTTCTCCAGATGGTCAAAAATGGTAATTTTTTAATTTTTAATTTTTTGACTGTAAATGACTATTGCATGTGAATTCTCACTTTTGGAACAAAAATAAGTATGTTTAGAGTCATTTTAATGCCTGAAATTGGTCGAAATTGAAGCTTCTGAGTAGGAGAAAAAGTCTGTAAAAATGGCAATTTTGGTCACATTGAGGCTTTAAAAAGTAGTTATTCAACATGAGGCACAATCCAAGCGACATTTTGAATCAATTTTTCTACAGTCAAAAAAATGTATTTTCTGATGAAAAACAATGACCCGGGACCTGTCGAACCTTCTCTAGATGGCCAGAAACGGTAATTTTTTATTGTTTAATTTTTTGACTGTAAATGACTATTGCATGTGAATTATCACTTTTGGAAGAAAAATAAGTGTGTTTAGAGTCATTTTAATGCCTGAAATTGGTCGAAATAGAAGCTTCAGAGTAGGAGAAAAAGTCTGTAAAAATGGCAATTTTGGTCACATTGAGGCTTTAAAAAGTAGTTATTCAACATGAGGCACAATCCAAGTGATATTTTGAATCAATTTTTCTACAGTCAAAAAAATCAATTTTCTGATGAAAAACGATGACCCGGGACCTGTTGAACTTTCTCCAGATGGTCAAAAATGGTAATTTTTTAATTTTTAATTTTTTGACTGTAAATGACTATTGCATGTGAATTCTCACTTTTGGAACAAAAATAAGTATGTTTAGAGTCATTTTAATGCCTGAAATTGGTCGAAATTGAAGCTTCTGAGTAGGAGAAAAAGTCTGTAAAAATGGCAATTTTGGTCACATTGAGGCTTTAAAAAGTAGTTATTCAACATGAGGCACAATCCAAGCGACATTTTGAATCAATTTTTCTACAGTCAAAAAAATCTATTTTCTGATGAAAAACGATGACCCGTGACCTGTCGAACCTTCTCCAGATGGTCAGAAATAGTAATTTTTAAATTTTTAATTTTTTGACTGTAAATGACTATTGCATGTGAATTATCACTTTTGGAACAAAAATAAGTTTGTTTAGAGTCATTTTAATGCCTGAAATTGGTCGAAATAGAAGCTTCGGAGTAGGAGAAAAAGTCTGTAAAAATGGCAATTTTGGTCACATTGAGGCTTTAAAAAGTAGTTATTCAACATGAGGCACAATCCAAGCGACATTTTGAATCAATTTTTCTACAGTCAAAAAAATCTATTTTCTGATGAAAAACGATGACCCGGGACCTGTCGAACCTTCTCTAGATGGTCAGAAATGGCATTTTTTTAATGATTAATTTTTTTACTGTAATTGACTATTGCATGTGAATTATCACTTTTGGAACAAAAATAAGTGTGTTTAGAGTCATTTTAATGCCTGAAATTGGTTGAAATAGAAGCTTCTGAGTATAAGAAAAAGTCTGTAAAAATGGCAATTTTATTCACATTGAGGCTTTAAAAAGTAGTTATTCAACATGAGGCACAATCCAAGTGACATTTTGAATCAATTTTTCTACAGTCAAAAAAATCAATTTTCTGATGAAAAACGATGACCCGGGACCTGTTGAACTTTCTCCAGATGGTCAGAAATGGTAATTTTTTAATTTTTAATTTTTTGACTGTAAATGACTATAGCATGTGAATTATCACTTTTGGAAGAAAAATAAGCGTGTTTAGAGTCATTTTAATGCCTGAAATTGGTCGAAATAGAAGCTTCTGAGTAGGAGAAAAAGTCTGTAAAAATGGCAATTTTGGTCACATTCAGGCTTTAAAAAGTAGTTATTCAACATGAGGCACAATCCAAGCGACATTTTGAATCAATTTTTCTACAGTCAAAAAAATTAATTTTCTGATGAAAAACGATGACCCGTGACCTGTCGAACCTTATCCAGATGGCCAGAAACAGTAATTTTTTATTGTTTAATTTTTTGACTGTAAATGACTTTTGCATGTGAATTATCACTTTTGGAACAAAAATAAGTGTGTTTAAAGTCATTTTAATGCGTGAAATTGGTTGAAATAGAAGCTTCTGAGAGGAGAAAAAGTCTGTAAAAATGGCAATTTTGGTCACATTGAGGCTTTAAAAAGTAGTTATTCAACATGAGGCACAATCCAAGTGACATTTTGAATCAATTTTTCTACAGTCAAAAAAATCAATTTTCTGATGAAAAACGATGACCCGGGACCTATCGAACATTCTCTAGATGGTCAGAAATGGTATTTTTTTAATGATTAATTTTTTTACTGTAAATGACTATTGCATGTGAATGATCACTTTTGGAACAAAAATAAGTGTGTTTAGAGTCATTTTAATGCCTGACATTGGTTGAAATAGAAGCTTCTGAGTATAAGAAAAAGTCTGTAAAAATGGCAATTTTATTCACATTGAGGCTTTAAAAAGTAGTTATTCAACATGAGGCACAATCCAAGTGACATTTTGAATCAATTTTTCTACAGTCAAAAAAATCAATTTTCTGATGAAAAACGATGACCCAGGACCTGTTGAACTTTCTCCAGATGGTCAGAAATGGTAATTTTTTAATGTTTAATTTTTTGACTGTAAAAGACTATTGCATGTGAATTATCACTTTTGGAACAAAAATAAGTTTGTTTAGAGTCATTTTAATGCCTGAAATTGGTTGAAATAGAAGCTTCTGAGTATAAGAAAAAGTCTGTAAAAATGGCAATTTTATTCACATTGAGGCTTTAAAAAGTAGTTATTCAACATGAGGCACAATCCAAGTGACATTTTGAATCAATTTTTCTACAGTCAAAAAAATCAATTTTCTGATGAAAAATGATGACCCGGGACCTGTTGAACTTTCTCCAGATGGTCAGAAATGGCAATTTTTTAATTTTTAATTTTTTGACTGTAAATGACTATAGCATGTGAATTATCACTTTTGGAAGAAAATTAAGTGTGTTTAGAGTCATTTTAATGCCTGAAATTGGTCGGAATAGAAGCTTCTGAGTAGGAGAAAAAGTCTGTAAAAATGGCAATTTTGGTCACATTGAGGCTTTAAAAAGTAGTTATTCAACATGAGGCACAATCCAAGTGACATTTTGAATCAATTTTTCTACAGTCAAAAAAATCAATTTTCTGATGAAAAACGATGACCCGGGACCTGTTGAACTTTGTCCAGATGGTCAGAAATGGTAATTTTTTAATTTTTAATTTTTTGACTGTAAATGACTATTGCATATGAATTATCACTTTTGGAACAAAAATAAGTTTGTTTAGAGTCATTTTAATGCCTGAAATTGGTCGAAATAGAAGCTTCTGAGTAGGAGAAAAAGTCTGTAAAAATGGCAATTTTGGTCACATTGAGGCTTTAAAAAGTAGTTATTCAACATGAGGCACAATCCAAGTGACATTTTGAATCAATTTTCTACAGTCCAAAAAATCTATTTTCTGATGGAAAATGATGACCCGTGACCTGTCGAACCTTCTCCAGATGGCCAGAAACGATAATTTTTTATTGTTAAATTTTTTGACTGTAAATGACTATTGCATGTGAATTATCACTTTTGGAACAAAAATAAGTGTGTTTAAAGTCATTTTAATGCGTGAAATTGGTTGAAATAGAAGCTTCTGAGTAGGAGAAAAAGTCTGTAAAAATGGCAATTTTGGTCACATTGAGGCTTTAAAAAGTAGTTATTCAACATGAGGCACAATCCAAGTGACATTTTGAATCAATTTTTCTACAGTCCAAAAAATTTATTTTCTGATGAAAAACGATGAGCCGTGACCTGTCGAACCTTCTCCAGATGGTCAGAAATGGTAATTTTTTAATGTTTAATTTTTTGACTGTAAATGACTATTGCATGTGAATTATCACTTTTGGAACAAAAATAAGTGTGTTTAGAGTCATTTTAATGTCTGAAATTGGTCGAAATAGAAGCTTCTGAGTAGGAGAAAAAGTCTGTAAAAATGGCAATTTTGGTCACATTGAGGCTTTAAAAAGTAGTTATTCAACATAAGGCACAATCCAAGTGACATTTTGAATCAATTTTCTACAGTCCCAAAAATCTATTTTCTGATGGAAAACGATGACCCGTGACCTGTCGAACCTTCTCTAGATGGTCAGAAATGGTAATTTTTTAATGTTTAATTTTTTGACTGTAAAAGACTATTGCATGTGAATTATCACTTTTGGAACAAAAATAAGTGTGTTTAGCGTCATTTTAATGCCTGAAATTGTTCGAAATAGAAGCTTCTGAGTAGGAGAAAAAGTCTGTAAAAATGGCAATTTTGGTCACATTGAGGCTTTAAAAAGTAGTTATTCAACATGAGGCACAATCCAAGTGACATTTTGAATCAATTTTTCTACAGTCCAAAAAATGTATTTTCTGATGAAAAACAATGACCCGGGACCTGTCGAACCTTCTCTAGATGGCCAGAAACGGTAATTTTTTATTGTTTAATTTTTTGACTGTAAATGACTATTGCATGTGAATTATCACTTTTGGAACAAAAATAAGTGTGTTTAAAGTCATTTTAATGCCTGAAATTGGTTGAAATAGAAGCTTCTGAGTATAAGAAAAAGTCTGTAAAAATGGCAATTTTATTCACATTGAGGCTTTACAAAGTAGTTATTCAACATGAGGCACAATCCAAGTGACATTTTGAATCAATTTTTCTACAGTCAAAAAAATCAATTTTCTGATGAAAAACGATGACCCGGGACCTGTTGAACTTTCTCCAGATGGTCAGAAATGGTAATTTTTTAATTTTTAATTTTTTGACTGTAAATGACTATTGCATGTGAATTCTCACTTTTGGAAGAAAAATAAGTGTGTTTAGAGTCATTTTAATGCCTGAAATTGGTCGAAATAGAAGCTTCAGAGTAGGAGAAAAAGTCTGTAAAAATGGCAATTTTGGTCACATTGAGGCTTTAAAAAGTAGTTATTCAACATGAGGCACAATCCAAGTGATATTTTGAATCAATTTTTCTACAGTCAAAAAAATCAATTTTCTGATGAAAAACGATGACCCGGGACCTGTTGAACTTTCTCCAGATGGTCAAAAATGGTAATTTTTTAATTTTTAATTTTTTGACTGTAAATGACTATTGCATGTGAATTCTCACTTTTGGAACAAAAATAAGTATGTTTAGAGTCATTTTAATGCCTGAAATTGGTCGAAATTGAAGCTTCTGAGTAGGAGAAAAAGTCTGTAAAAATGGCAATTTTGGTCACATTGAGGCTTTAAAAAGTAGTTATTCAACATGAGGCACAATCCAAGCGACATTTTGAATCAATTTTTCTACAGTCAAAAAAATGTATTTTCTGATGAAAAACAATGACCCGGGACCTGTCGAACCTTCTCTAGATGGCCAGAAACGGTAATTTTTTATTGTTTAATTTTTTGACTGTAAATGACTATTGCATGTGAATTATCACTTTTGGAAGAAAAATAAGTGTGTTTAGAGTCATTTTAATGCCTGAAATTGGTCGAAATAGAAGCTTCAGAGTAGGAGAAAAAGTCTGTAAAAATGGCAATTTTGGTCACATTGAGGCTTTAAAAAGTAGTTATTCAACATGAGGCACAATCCAAGTGATATTTTGAATCAATTTTTCTACAGTCAAAAAAATCAATTTTCTGATGAAAAACGATGACCCGGGACCTATCGAACATTCTCTAGATGGTCAGAAATGGTATTTTTTTAATGATTAATTTTTTTACTGTAAATGACTATTGCATGTGAATGATCACTTTTGGAACAAAAATAAGTGTGTTTAGAGTCATTTTAATGCCTGACATTGGTTGAAATAGAAGCTTCTGAGTATAAGAAAAAGTCTGTAAAAATGGCAATTTTATTCACATTGAGGCTTTAAAAAGTAGTTATTCAACATGAGGCACAATCCAAGTGACATTTTGAATCAATTTTTCTACAGTCAAAAAAATCAATTTTCTGATGAAAAACGATGACCCAGGACCTGTTGAACTTTCTCCAGATGGTCAGAAATGGTAATTTTTTAATGTTTAATTTTTTGACTGTAAAAGACTATTGCATGTGAATTATCACTTTTGGAACAAAAATAAGTTTGTTTAGAGTCATTTTAATGCCTGAAATTGGTTGAAATAGAAGCTTCTGAGTATAAGAAAAAGTCTGTAAAAATGGCAATTTTATTCACATTGAGGCTTTAAAAAGTAGTTATTCAACATGAGGCACAATCCAAGTGACATTTTGAATCAATTTTTCTACAGTCAAAAAAATCAATTTTCTGATGAAAAATGATGACCCGGGACCTGTTGAACTTTCTCCAGATGGTCAGAAATGGCAATTTTTTAATTTTTAATTTTTTGACTGTAAATGACTATAGCATGTGAATTATCACTTTTGGAAGAAAATTAAGTGTGTTTAGAGTCATTTTAATGCCTGAAATTGGTCGGAATAGAAGCTTCTGAGTAGGAGAAAAAGTCTGTAAAAATGGCAATTTTGGTCACATTGAGGCTTTAAAAAGTAGTTATTCAACATGAGGCACAATCCAAGTGACATTTTGAATCAATTTTTCTACAGTCAAAAAAATCAATTTTCTGATGAAAAACGATGACCCGGGACCTGTTGAACTTTGTCCAGATGGTCAGAAATGGTAATTTTTTAATTTTTAATTTTTTGACTGTAAATGACTATTGCATATGAATTATCACTTTTGGAACAAAAATAAGTTTGTTTAGAGTCATTTTAATGCCTGAAATTGGTCGAAATAGAAGCTTCTGAGTAGGAGAAAAAGTCTGTAAAAATGGCAATTTTGGTCACATTGAGGCTTTAAAAAGTAGTTATTCAACATGAGGCACAATCCAAGTGACATTTTGAATCAATTTTCTACAGTCCAAAAAATCTATTTTCTGATGGAAAATGATGACCCGTGACCTGTCGAACCTTCTCCAGATGACCAGAAACGATAATTTTTTATTGTTAAATTTTTTGACTGTAAATGACTATTGCATGTGAATTATCACTTTTGGAACAAAAATAAGTGTGTTTAAAGTCATTTTAATGCGTGAAATTGGTTGAAATAGAAGCTTCTGAGTAGGAGAAAAAGTCTGTAAAAATGGCAATTTTGGTCACATTGAGGCTTTAAAAAGTAGTTATTCAACATGAGGCACAATCCAAGTGACATTTTGAATCAATTTTTCTACAGTCCAAAAAATTTATTTTCTGATGAAAAACGATGAGCCGTGACCTGTCGAACCTTCTCCAGATGGTCAGAAATGGTAATTTTTTAATGTTTAATTTTTTGACTGTAAATGACTATTGCATGTGAATTATCACTTTTGGAACAAAAATAAGTGTGTTTAGAGTCATTTTAATGTCTGAAATTGGTCGAAATAGAAGCTTCTGAGTAGGAGAAAAAGTCTGTAAAAATGGCAATTTTGGTCACATTGAGGCTTTAAAAAGTAGTTATTCAACATAAGGCACAATCCAAGTGACATTTTGAATCAATTTTCTACAGTCCCAAAAATCTATTTTCTGATGGAAAACGATGACCCGTGACCTGTCGAACCTTCTCTAGATGGTCAGAAATGGTAATTTTTTAATGTTTAATTTTTTGACTGTAAAAGACTATTGCATGTGAATTATCACTTTTGGAACAAAAATAAGTGTGTTTAGCGTCATTTTAATGCCTGAAATTGTTCGAAATAGAAGCTTCTGAGTAGGAGAAAAAGTCTGTAAAAATGGCAATTTTGGTCACATTGAGGCTTTAAAAAGTAGTTATTCAACATGAGGCACAATCCAAGTGACATTTTGAATCAATTTTTCTACAGTCCAAAAAATGTATTTTCTGATGAAAAACAATGACCCGGGACCTGTCGAACCTTCTCTAGATGGCCAGAAACGGTAATTTTTTATTGTTTAATTTTTTGACTGTAAATGACTATTGCATGTGAATTATCACTTTTGGAACAAAAATAAGTGTGTTTAAAGTCATTTTAATGCCTGAAATTGGTTGAAATAGAAGCTTCTGAGTATAAGAAAAAGTCTGTAAAAATGGCAATTTTATTCACATTGAGGCTTTACAAAGTAGTTATTCAACATGAGGCACAATCCAAGTGACATTTTGAATCAATTTTTCTACAGTCAAAAAAATCAATTTTCTGATGAAAAACGATGACCCGGGACCTGTTGAACTTTCTCCAGATGGTCAGAAATGGTAATTTTTTAATTTTTAATTTTTTGACTGTAAATGACTATTGCATGTGAATTCTCACTTTTGGAAGAAAAATAAGTGTGTTTAGAGTCATTTTAATGCCTGAAATTGGTCGAAATAGAAGCTTCAGAGTAGGAGAAAAAGTCTGTAAAAATGGCAATTTTGGTCACATTGAGGCTTTAAAAAGTAGTTATTCAACATGAGGCACAATCCAAGTGATATTTTGAATCAATTTTTCTACAGTCAAAAAAATCAATTTTCTGATGAAAAACGATGACCCGGGACCTGTTGAACTTTCTCCAGATGGTCAAAAATGGTAATTTTTTAATTTTTAATTTTTTGACTGTAAATGACTATTGCATGTGAATTCTCACTTTTGGAACAAAAATAAGTATGTTTAGAGTCATTTTAATGCCTGAAATTGGTCGAAATTGAAGCTTCTGAGTAGGAGAAAAAGTCTGTAAAAATGGCAATTTTGGTCACATTGAGGCTTTAAAAAGTAGTTATTCAACATGAGGCACAATCCAAGCGACATTTTGAATCAATTTTTCTACAGTCAAAAAAATGTTTTTTCTGATGAAAAACAATGACCCGGGACCTGTCGAACCTTCTCTAGATGGCCAGAAACGGTAATTTTTTATTGTTTAATTTTTTGACTGTAAATGACTATTGCATGTGAATTATCACTTTTGGAAGAAAAATAAGTGTGTTTAGAGTCATTTTAATGCCTGAAATTGGTCGAAATAGAAGCTTCAGAGTAGGAGAAAAAGTCTGTAAAAATGGCAATTTTGGTCACATTGAGGCTTTAAAAAGTAGTTATTCAACATGAGGCACAATCCAAGTGATATTTTGAATCAATTTTTCTACAGTCAAAAAAATCAATTTTCTGATGAAAAACGATGACCCGGGACCTGTTGAACTTTCTCCAGATGGTCAAAAATGGTAATTTTTTAATTTTTAATTTTTTGACTGTAAATGACTATTGCATGTGAATTCTCACTTTTGGAACAAAAATAAGTATGTTTAGAGTCATTTTAATGCCTGAAATTGGTCGAAATTGAAGCTTCTGAGTAGGAGAAAAAGTCTGTAAAAATGGCAATTTTGGTCACATTGAGGCTTTAAAAAGTAGTTATTCAACATGAGGCACAATCCAAGCGACATTTTGAATCAATTTTTCTACAGTCAAAAAAATCTATTTTCTGATGAAAAACGATGACCCGTGACCTGTCGAACCTTCTCCAGATGGTCAGAAATAGTAATTTTTAAATTTTTAATTTTTTGACTGTAAATGACTATTGCATGTGAATTATCACTTTTGGAACAAAAATAAGTTTGTTTAGAGTCATTTTAATGCCTGAAATTGGTCGAAATAGAAGCTTCGGAGTAGGAGAAAAAGTCTGTAAAAATGGCAATTTTGGTCACATTGAGGCTTTAAAAAGTAGTTATTCAACATGAGGCACAATCCAAGCGACATTTTGAATCAATTTTTCTACAGTCAAAAAAATCTATTTTCTGATGAAAAACGATGACCCGGGACCTGTCGAACCTTCTCTAGATGGTCAGAAATGGCATTTTTTTAATGATTAATTTTTTTACTGTAATTGACTATTGCATGTGAATTATCACTTTTGGAACAAAAATAAGTGTGTTTAGAGTCATTTTAATGCCTGAAATTGGTTGAAATAGAAGCTTCTGAGTATAAGAAAAAGTCTGTAAAAATGGCAATTTTATTCACATTGAGGCTTTAAAAAGTAGTTATTCAACATGAGGCACAATCCAAGTGACATTTTGAATCAATTTTTCTACAGTCAAAAAAATCAATTTTCTGATGAAAAACGATGACCCGGGACCTGTTGAACTTTCTCCAGATGGTCAGAAATGGTAATTTTTTAATTTTTAATTTTTTGACTGTAAATGACTATAGCATGTGAATTATCACTTTTGGAAGAAAAATAAGCGTGTTTAGAGTCATTTTAATGCCTGAAATTGGTCGAAATAGAAGCTTCTGAGTAGGAGAAAAAGTCTGTAAAAATGGCAATTTTGGTCACATTCAGGCTTTAAAAAGTAGTTATTCAACATGAGGCACAATCCAAGCGACATTTTGAATCAATTTTTCTACAGTCAAAAAAATTAATTTTCTGATGAAAAACGATGACCCGTGACCTGTCGAACCTTATCCAGATGGCCAGAAACAGTAATTTTTTATTGTTTAATTTTTTGACTGTAAATGACTTTTGCATGTGAATTATCACTTTTGGAACAAAAATAAGTGTGTTTAAAGTCATTTTAATGCGTGAAATTGGTTGAAATAGAAGCTTCTGAGAGGAGAAAAAGTCTGTAAAAATGGCAATTTTGGTCACATTGAGGCTTTAAAAAGTAGTTATTCAACATGAGGCACAATCCAAGTGACATTTTGAATCAATTTTTCTACAGTCAAAAAAATCAATTTTCTGATGAAAAACGATGACCCGGGACCTATCGAACATTCTCTAGATGGTCAGAAATGGTATTTTTTTAATGATTAATTTTTTTACTGTAAATGACTATTGCATGTGAATGATCACTTTTGGAACAAAAATAAGTGTGTTTAGAGTCATTTTAATGCCTGACATTGGTTGAAATAGAAGCTTCTGAGTATAAGAAAAAGTCTGTAAAAATGGCAATTTTATTCACATTGAGGCTGTAAAAAGTAGTTATTCAACATGAGGCACAATCCAAGTGACATTTTGAATCAATTTTTCTACAGTCAAAAAAATCAATTTTCTGATGAAAAACGATGACCCAGGACCTGTTGAACTTTCTCCAGATGGTCAGAAATGGTAATTTTTTAATGTTTAATTTTTTGACTGTAAAAGACTATTGCATGTGAATTATCACTTTTGGAACAAAAATAAGTTTGTTTAGAGTCATTTTAATGCCTGAAATTGGTTGAAATAGAAGCTTCTGAGTATAAGAAAAAGTCTGTAAAAATGGCAATTTTATTCACATTGAGGCTTTAAAAAGTAGTTATTCAACATGAGGCACAATCCAAGTGACATTTTGAATCAATTTTTCTACAGTCAAAAAAATCAATTTTCTGATGAAAAATGATGACCCGGGACCTGTTGAACTTTCTCCAGATGGTCAGAAATGGCAATTTTTTAATTTTTAATTTTTTGACTGTAAATGACTATAGCATGTGAATTATCACTTTTGGAAGAAAATTAAGTGTGTTTAGAGTCATTTTAATGCCTGAAATTGGTCGGAATAGAAGCTTCTGAGTAGGAGAAAAAGTCTGTAAAAATGGCAATTTTGGTCACATTGAGGCTTTAAAAAGTAGTTATTCAACATGAGGCACAATCCAAGTGACATTTTGAATCAATTTTTCTACAGTCAAAAAAATCAATTTTCTGATGAAAAACGATGACCCGGGACCTGTTGAACTTTGTCCAGATGGTCAGAAATGGTAATTTTTTAATTTTTAATTTTTTGACTGTAAATGACTATTGCATATGAATTATCACTTTTGGAACAAAAATAAGTTTGTTTAGAGTCATTTTAATGCCTGAAATTGGTCGAAATAGAAGCTTCTGAGTAGGAGAAAAAGTCTGTAAAAATGGCAATTTTGGTCACATTGAGGCTTTAAAAAGTAGTTATTCAACATGAGGCACAATCCAAGTGACATTTTTAATCAATTTTCTACAGTCCAAAAAATCTATTTTCTGATGGAAAATGATGACCCGTGACCTGTCGAACCTTCTCCAGATGGCCAGAAACGATAATTTTTTATTGTTAAATTTTTTGACTGTAAATGACTATTGCATGTGAATTATCACTTTTGGAACAAAAATAAGTGTGTTTAAAGTCATTTTAATGCGTGAAATTGGTTGAAATAGAAGCTTCTGAGTAGGAGAAAAAGTCTGTAAAAATGGCAATTTTGGTCACATTGAGGCTTTAAAAAGTAGTTATTCAACATGAGGCACAATCCAAGTGACATTTTGAATCAATTTTTCTACAGTCCAAAAAATTTATTTTCTGATGAAAAACGATGAGCCGTGACCTGTCGAACCTTCTCCAGATGGTCAGAAATGGTAATTTTTTAATGTTTAATTTTTTGACTGTAAATGACTATTGCATGTGAATTATCACTTTTGGAACAAAAATAAGTGTGTTTAGAGTCATTTTAATGTCTGAAATTGGTCGAAATAGAAGCTTCTGAGTAGGAGAAAAAGTCTGTAAAAATGGCAATTTTGGTCACATTGAGGCTTTAAAAAGTAGTTATTCAACATAAGGCACAATCCAAGTGACATTTTGAATCAATTTTCTACAGTCCCAAAAATCTATTTTCTGATGGAAAACGATGACCCGTGACCTGTCGAACCTTCTCTAGATGGTCAGAAATGGTAATTTTTTAATGTTTAATTTTTTGACTGTAAAAGACTATTGCATGTGAATTATCACTTTTGGAACAAAAATAAGTGTGTTTAGCGTCATTTTAATGCCTGAAATTGTTCGAAATAGAAGCTTCTGAGTAGGAGAAAAAGTCTGTAAAAATGGCAATTTTGGTCACATTGAGGCTTTAAAAAGTAGTTATTCAACATGAGGCACAATCCAAGTGACATTTTGAATCAATTTTTCTACAGTCCAAAAAATGTATTTTCTGATGAAAAACAATGACCCGGGACCTGTCGAACCTTCTCTAGATGGCCAGAAACGGTAATTTTTTATTGTTTAATTTTTTGACTGTAAATGACTATTGCATGTGAATTATCACTTTTGGAACAAAAATAAGTGTGTTTAAAGTCATTTTAATGCCTGAAATTGGTTGAAATAGAAGCTTCTGAGTATAAGAAAAAGTCTGTAAAAATGGCAATTTTATTCACATTGAGGCTTTACAAAGTAGTTATTCAACATGAGGCACAATCCAAGTGACATTTTGAATCAATTTTTCTACAGTCAAAAAAATCAATTTTCTGATGAAAAACGATGACCCGGGACCTGTTGAACTTTCTCCAGATGGTCAGAAATGGTAATTTTTTAATTTTTAATTTTTTGACTGTAAATGACTATTGCATGTGAATTCTCACTTTTGGAAGAAAAATAAGTGTGTTTAGAGTCATTTTAATGCCTGAAATTGGTCGAAATAGAAGCTTCAGAGTAGGAGAAAAAGTCTGTAAAAATGGCAATTTTGGTCACATTGAGGCTTTAAAAAGTAGTTATTCAACATGAGGCACAATCCAAGTGATATTTTGAATCAATTTTTCTACAGTCAAAAAAATCAATTTTCTGATGAAAAACGATGACCCGGGACCTGTTGAACTTTCTCCAGATGGTCAAAAATGGTAATTTTTTAATTTTTAATTTTTTGACTGTAAATGACTATTGCATGTGAATTCTCACTTTTGGAACAAAAATAAGTATGTTTAGAGTCATTTTAATGCCTGAAATTGGTCGAAATTGAAGCTTCTGAGTAGGAGAAAAAGTCTGTAAAAATGGCAATTTTGGTCACATTGAGGCTTTAAAAAGTAGTTATTCAACATGAGGCACAATCCAAGCGACATTTTGAATCAATTTTTCTACAGTCAAAAAAATGTATTTTCTGATGAAAAACAATGACCCGGGACCTGTCGAACCTTCTCTAGATGGCCAGAAACGGTAATTTTTTATTGTTTAATTTTTTGACTGTAAATGACTATTGCATGTGAATTATCACTTTTGGAAGAAAAATAAGTGTGTTTAGAGTCATTTTAATGCCTGAAATTGGTCGAAATAGAAGCTTCAGAGTAGGAGAAAAAGTCTGTAAAAATGGCAATTTTGGTCACATTGAGGCTTTAAAAAGTAGTTATTCAACATGAGGCACAATCCAAGTGATATTTTGAATCAATTTTTCTACAGTCAAAAAAATCAATTTTCTGATGAAAAACGATGACCCGGGACCTATCGAACATTCTCTAGATGGTCAGAAATGGTATTTTTTTAATGATTAATTTTTTTACTGTAAATGACTATTGCATGTGAATGATCACTTTTGGAACAAAAATAAGTGTGTTTAGAGTCATTTTAATGCCTGACATTGGTTGAAATAGAAGCTTCTGAGTATAAGAAAAAGTCTGTAAAAATGGCAATTTTATTCACATTGAGGCTTTAAAAAGTAGTTATTCAACATGAGGCACAATCCAAGTGACATTTTGAATCAATTTTTCTACAGTCAAAAAAATCAATTTTCTGATGAAAAACGATGACCCAGGACCTGTTGAACTTTCTCCAGATGGTCAGAAATGGTAATTTTTTAATGTTTAATTTTTTGACTGTAAAAGACTATTGCATGTGAATTATCACTTTTGGAACAAAAATAAGTTTGTTTAGAGTCATTTTAATGCCTGAAATTGGTTGAAATAGAAGCTTCTGAGTATAAGAAAAAGTCTGTAAAAATGGCAATTTTATTCACATTGAGGCTTTAAAAAGTAGTTATTCAACATGAGGCACAATCCAAGTGACATTTTGAATCAATTTTTCTACAGTCAAAAAAATCAATTTTCTGATGAAAAATGATGACCCGGGACCTGTTGAACTTTCTCCAGATGGTCAGAAATGGCAATTTTTTAATTTTTAATTTTTTGACTGTAAATGACTATAGCATGTGAATTATCACTTTTGGAAGAAAATTAAGTGTGTTTAGAGTCATTTTAATGCCTGAAATTGGTCGGAATAGAAGCTTCTGAGTAGGAGAAAAAGTCTGTAAAAATGGCAATTTTGGTCACATTGAGGCTTTAAAAAGTAGTTATTCAACATGAGGCACAATCCAAGTGACATTTTGAATCAATTTTTCTACAGTCAAAAAAATCAATTTTCTGATGAAAAACGATGACCCGGGACCTGTTGAACTTTGTCCAGATGGTCAGAAATGGTAATTTTTTAATTTTTAATTTTTTGACTGTAAATGACTATTGCATATGAATTATCACTTTTGGAACAAAAATAAGTTTGTTTAGAGTCATTTTAATGCCTGAAATTGGTCGAAATAGAAGCTTCTGAGTAGGAGAAAAAGTCTGTAAAAATGGCAATTTTGGTCACATTGAGGCTTTAAAAAGTAGTTATTCAACATGAGGCACAATCCAAGTGACATTTTGAATCAATTTTCTACAGTCCAAAAAATCTATTTTCTGATGGAAAATGATGACCCGTGACCTGTCGAACCTTCTCCAGATGGCCAGAAACGATAATTTTTTATTGTTAAATTTTTTGACTGTAAATGACTATTGCATGTGAATTATCACTTTTGGAACAAAAATAAGTGTGTTTAAAGTCATTTTAATGCGTGAAATTGGTTGAAATAGAAGCTTCTGAGTAGGAGAAAAAGTCTGTAAAAATGGCAATTTTGGTCACATTGAGGCTTTAAAAAGTAGTTATTCAACATGAGGCACAATCCAAGTGACATTTTGAATCAATTTTTCTACAGTCCAAAAAATTTATTTTCTGATGAAAAACGATGAGCCGTGACCTGTCGAACCTTCTCCAGATGGTCAGAAATGGTAATTTTTTAATGTTTAATTTTTTGACTGTAAATGACTATTGCATGTGAATTATCACTTTTGGAACAAAAATAAGTGTGTTTAGAGTCATTTTAATGTCTGAAATTGGTCGAAATAGAAGCTTCTGAGTAGGAGAAAAAGTCTGTAAAAATGGCAATTTTGGTCACATTGAGGCTTTAAAAAGTAGTTATTCAACATAAGGCACAATCCAAGTGACATTTTGAATCAATTTTCTACAGTCCCAAAAATCTATTTTCTGATGGAAAACGATGACCCGTGACCTGTCGAACCTTCTCCAGATGGTCAGAAATGGTAATTTTTTAATGTTTAATTTTTTGACTGTAAAAGACTATTGCATGTGAATTATCACTTTTGGAACAAAAATAAGTGTGTTTAGCGTCATTTTAATGCCTGAAATTGTTCGAAATAGAAGCTTCTGAGTAGGAGAAAAAGTCTGTAAAAATGGCAATTTTGGTCACATTGAGGCTTTAAAAAGTAGTTATTCAACATGAGGCACAATCCAAGTGACATTTTGAATCAATTTTTCTACAGTCCAAAAAATGTATTTTCTGATGAAAAACAATGACCCGGGACCTGTCGAACCTTCTCTAGATGGCCAGAAACGGTAATTTTTTATTGTTTAATTTTTTGACTGTAAATGACTATTGCATGTGAATTATCACTTTTGGAAGAAAAATAAGTGTGTTTAGAGTCATTTTAATGCCTGAAATTGGTCGAAATAGAAGCTTCAGAGTAGGAGAAAAAGTCTGTAAAAATGGCAATTTTGGTCACATTGAGGCTTTAAAAAGTAGTTATTCAACATGAGGCACAATCCAAGTGATATTTTGAATCAATTTTTCTACAGTCAAAAAAATCAATTTTCTGATGAAAAACGATGACCCGGGACCTGTTGAACTTTCTCCAGATGGTCAAAAATGGTAATTTTTTAATTTTTAATTTTTTGACTGTAAATGACTATTGCATGTGAATTCTCACTTTTGGAACAAAAATAAGTATGTTTAGAGTCATTTTAATGCCTGAAATTGGTCGAAATTGAAGCTTCTGAGTAGGAGAAAAAGTCTGTAAAAATGGCAATTTTGGTCACATTGAGGCTTTAAAAAGTAGTTATTCAACATGAGGCACAATCCAAGCGACATTTTGAATCAATTTTTCTACAGTCAAAAAAATCTATTTTCTGATGAAAAACGATGACCCGTGACCTGTCGAACCTTCTCCAGATGGTCAGAAATAGTAATTTTTAAATTTTTAATTTTTTGACTGTAAATGACTATTGCATGTGAATTATCACTTTTGGAACAAAAATAAGTTTGTTTAGAGTCATTTTAATGCCTGAAATTGGTTGAAATAGAAGCTTCTGAGTATAAGAAAAAGTCTGTAAAAATGGCAATTTTATTCACATTGAGGCTTTAAAAAGTAGTTATTCAACATGAGGCACAATCCAAGTGACATTTTGAATCAATTTTTCTACAGTCAAAAAAATCAATTTTCTGATGAAAAACGATGACCCGGGACCTGTTGAACTTTCTCCAGATGGTCAGAAATGGTAATTTTTTAATTTTTAATTTTTTGACTGTAAATGACTATAGCATGTGAATTATCACTTTTGGAAGAAAAATAAGCGTGTTTAGAGTCATTTTAATGCCTGAAATTGGTCGAAATAGAAGCTTCTGAGTAGGAGAAAAAGTCTGTAAAAATGGCAATTTTGGTCACATTCAGGCTTTAAAAAGTAGTTATTCAACATGAGGCACAATCCAAGCGACATTTTGAATCAATTTTTCTACAGTCAAAAAAATTAATTTTCTGATGAAAAACGATGACCCGTGACCTGTCGAACCTTATCCAGATGGCCAGAAACAGTAATTTTTTATTGTTTAATTTTTTGACTGTAAATGACTTTTGCATGTGAATTATCACTTTTGGAACAAAAATAAGTGTGTTTAAAGTCATTTTAATGCGTGAAATTGGTTGAAATAGAAGCTTCTGAGAGGAGAAAAAGTCTGTAAAAATGGCAATTTTGGTCACATTGAGGCTTTAAAAAGTAGTTATTCAACATGAGGCACAATCCAAGTGACATTTTGAATCAATTTTTCTACAGTCAAAAAAATCAATTTTCTGATGAAAAACGATGACCCGGGACCTATCGAACATTCTCTAGATGGTCAGAAATGGTATTTTTTTAATGATTAATTTTTTTACTGTAAATGACTATTGCATGTCAATGATCACTTTTGGAACAAAAATAAGTGTGTTTAGAGTCATTTTAATGCCTGACATTGGTTGAAATAGAAGCTTCTGAGTATAAGAAAAAGTCTGTAAAAATGGCAATTTTATTCACATTGAGGCTTTAAAAAGTAGTTATTCAACATGAGGCACAATCCAAGTGACATTTTGAATCAATTTTTCTACAGTCAAAAAAATCAATTTTCTGATGAAAAACGATGACCCAGGACCTGTTGAACTTTCTCCAGATGGTCAGAAATGGTAATTTTTTAATGTTTAATTTTTTGACTGTAAAAGACTATTGCATGTGAATTATCACTTTTGGAACAAAAATAAGTTTGTTTAGAGTCATTTTAATGCCTGAAATTGGTTGAAATAGAAGCTTCTGAGTATAAGAAAAAGTCTGTAAAAATGGCAATTTTATTCACATTGAGGCTTTAAAAAGTAGTTATTCAACATGAGGCACAATCCAAGTGACATTTTGAATCAATTTTTCTACAGTCAAAAAAATCAATTTTCTGATGAAAAATGATGACCCGGGACCTGTTGAACTTTCTCCAGATGGTCAGAAATGGCAATTTTTTAATTTTTAATTTTTTGACTGTAAATGACTATAGCATGTGAATTATCACTTTTGGAAGAAAATTAAGTGTGTTTAGAGTCATTTTAATGCCTGAAATTGGTCGGAATAGAAGCTTCTGAGTAGGAGAAAAAGTCTGTAAAAATGGCAATTTTGGTCACATTGAGGCTTTAAAAAGTAGTTATTCAACATGAGGCACAATCCAAGTGACATTTTGAATCAATTTTTCTACAGTCAAAAAAATCAATTTTCTGATGAAAAACGATGACCCGGGACCTGTTGAACTTTGTCCAGATGGTCAGAAATGGTAATTTTTTAATTTTTAATTTTTTGACTGTAAATGACTATTGCATATGAATTATCACTTTTGGAACAAAAATAAGTTTGTTTAGAGTCATTTTAATGCCTGAAATTGGTCGAAATAGAAGCTTCTGAGTAGGAGAAAAAGTCTGTAAAAATGGCAATTTTGGTCACATTGAGGCTTTAAAAAGTAGTTATTCAACATGAGGCACAATCCAAGTGACATTTTGAATCAATTTTCTACAGTCCAAAAAATCTATTTTCTGATGGAAAATGATGACCCGTGACCTGTCGAACCTTCTCCAGATGGCCAGAAACGATAATTTTTTATTGTTAAATTTTTTGACTGTAAATGACTATTGCATGTGAATTATCACTTTTGGAACAAAAATAAGTGTGTTTAAAGTCATTTTAATGCGTGAAATTGGTTGAAATAGAAGCTTCTGAGTAGGAGAAAAAGTCTGTAAAAATGGCAATTTTGGTCACATTGAGGCTTTAAAAAGTAGTTATTCAACATGAGGCACAATCCAAGTGACATTTTGAATCAATTTTTCTACAGTCCAAAAAATTTATTTTCTGATGAAAAACGATGAGCCGTGACCTGTCGAACCTTCTCCAGATGGTCAGAAATGGTAATTTTTTAATGTTTAATTTTTTGACTGTAAATGACTATTGCATGTGAATTATCACTTTTGGAACAAAAATAAGTGTGTTTAGAGTCATTTTAATGTCTGAAATTGGTCGAAATAGAAGCTTCTGAGTAGGAGAAAAAGTCTGTAAAAATGGCAATTTTGGTCACATTGAGGCTTTAAAAAGTAGTTATTCAACATAAGGCACAATCCAAGTGACATTTTGAATCAATTTTCTACAGTCCCAAAAATCTATTTTCTGATGGAAAACGATGACCCGTGACCTGTCGAACCTTCTCTAGATGGTCAGAAATGGTAATTTTTTAATGTTTAATTTTTTGACTGTAAAAGACTATTGCATGTGAATTATCACTTTTGGAACAAAAATAAGTGTGTTTAGCGTCATTTTAATGCCTGAAATTGTTCGAAATAGAAGCTTCTGAGTAGGAGAAAAAGTCTGTAAAAATGGCAATTTTGGTCACATTGAGGCTTTAAAAAGTAGTTATTCAACATGAGGCACAATCCAAGTGACATTTTGAATCAATTTTTCTACAGTCCAAAAAATGTATTTTCTGATGAAAAACAATGACCCGGGACCTGTCGAACCTTCTCTAGATGGCCAGAAACGGTAATTTTTTATTGTTTAATTTTTTGACTGTAAATGACTATTGCATGTGAATTATCACTTTTGGAACAAAAATAAGTGTGTTTAAAGTCATTTTAATGCCTGAAATTGGTTGAAATAGAAGCTTCTGAGTATAAGAAAAAGTCTGTAAAAATGGCAATTTTATTCACATTGAGGCTTTACAAAGTAGTTATTCAACATGAGGCACAATCCAAGTGACATTTTGAATCAATTTTTCTACAGTCAAAAAAATCAATTTTCTGATGAAAAACGATGACCCGGGACCTGTTGAACTTTCTCCAGATGGTCAGAAATGGTAATTTTTTAATTTTTAATTTTTTGACTGTAAATGACTATTGCATGTGAATTCTCACTTTTGGAAGAAAAATAAGTGTGTTTAGAGTCATTTTAATGCCTGAAATTGGTCGAAATAGAAGCTTCAGAGTAGGAGAAAAAGTCTGTAAAAATGGCAATTTTGGTCACATTGAGGCTTTAAAAAGTAGTTATTCAACATGAGGCACAATCCAAGTGATATTTTGAATCAATTTTTCTACAGTCAAAAAAATCAATTTTCTGATGAAAAACGATGACCCGGGACCTGTTGAACTTTCTCCAGATGGTCAAAAATGGTAATTTTTTAATTTTTAATTTTTTGACTGTAAATGACTATTGCATGTGAATTCTCACTTTTGGAACAAAAATAAGTATGTTTAGAGTCATTTTAATGCCTGAAATTGGTCGAAATTGAAGCTTCTGAGTAGGAGAAAAAGTCTGTAAAAATGGCAATTTTGGTCACATTGAGGCTTTAAAAAGTAGTTATTCAACATGAGGCACAATCCAAGCGACATTTTGAATCAATTTTTCTACAGTCAAAAAAATGTATTTTCTGATGAAAAACAATGACCCGGGACCTGTCGAACCTTCTCTAGATGGCCAGAAACGGTAATTTTTTATTGTTTAATTTTTTGACTGTAAATGACTATTGCATGTGAATTATCACTTTTGGAAGAAAAATAAGTGTGTTTAGAGTCATTTTAATGCCTGAAATTGGTCGAAATAGAAGCTTCAGAGTAGGAGAAAAAGTCTGTAAAAATGGCAATTTTGGTCACATTGAGGCTTTAAAAAGTAGTTATTCAACATGAGGCACAATCCAAGTGATATTTTGAATCAATTTTTCTACAGTCAAAAAAATCAATTTTCTGATGAAAAACGATGACCCGGGACCTGTTGAACTTTCTCCAGATGGTCAAAAATGGTAATTTTTTAATTTTTAATTTTTTGACTGTAAATGACTATTGCATGTGAATTCTCACTTTTGGAACAAAAATAAGTATGTTTAGAGTCATTTTAATGCCTGAAATTGGTCGAAATTGAAGCTTCTGAGTAGGAGAAAAAGTCTGTAAAAATGGCAATTTTGGTCACATTGAGGCTTTAAAAAGTAGTTATTCAACATGAGGCACAATCCAAGCGACATTTTGAATCAATTTTTCTACAGTCAAAAAAATCTATTTTCTGATGAAAAACGATGACCCGTGACCTGTCGAACCTTCTCCAGATGGTCAGAAATAGTAATTTTTAAATTTTTAATTTTTTGACTGTAAATGACTATTGCATGTGAATTATCACTTTTGGAACAAAAATAAGTTTGTTTAGAGTCATTTTAATGCCTGAAATTGGTCGAAATAGAAGCTTCGGAGTAGGAGAAAAAGTCTGTAAAAATGGCAATTTTGGTCACATTGAGGCTTTAAAAAGTAGTTATTCAACATGAGGCACAATCCAAGCGACATTTTGAATCAATTTTTCTACAGTCAAAAAAATCTATTTTCTGATGAAAAACGATGACCCGGGACCTGTCGAACCTTCTCTAGATGGTCAGAAATGGCATTTTTTTAATGATTAATTTTTTTACTGTAATTGACTATTGCATGTGAATTATCACTTTTGGAACAAAAATAAGTGTGTTTAGAGTCATTTTAATGCCTGAAATTGGTTGAAATAGAAGCTTCTGAGTATAAGAAAAAGTCTGTAAAAATGGCAATTTTATTCACATTGAGGCTTTAAAAAGTAGTTATTCAACATGAGGCACAATCCAAGTGACATTTTGAATCAATTTTTCTACAGTCAAAAAAATCAATTTTCTGATGAAAAACGATGACCCGGGACCTGTTGAACTTTCTCCAGATGGTCAGAAATGGTAATTTTTTAATTTTTAATTTTTTGACTGTAAATGACTATAGCATGTGAATTATCACTTTTGGAAGAAAAATAAGCGTGTTTAGAGTCATTTTAATGCCTGAAATTGGTCGAAATAGAAGCTTCTGAGTAGGAGAAAAAGTCTGTAAAAATGGCAATTTTGGTCACATTCAGGCTTTAAAAAGTAGTTATTCAACATGAGGCACAATCCAAGCGACATTTTGAATCAATTTTTCTACAGTCAAAAAAATTAATTTTCTGATGAAAAACGATGACCCGTGACCTGTCGAACCTTATCCAGATGGCCAGAAACAGTAATTTTTTATTGTTTAATTTTTTGACTGTAAATGACTTTTGCATGTGAATTATCACTTTTGGAACAAAAATAAGTGTGTTTAAAGTCATTTTAATGCGTGAAATTGGTTGAAATAGAAGCTTCTGAGAGGAGAAAAAGTCTGTAAAAATGGCAATTTTGGTCACATTGAGGCTTTAAAAAGTAGTTATTCAACATGAGGCACAATCCAAGTGACATTTTGAATCAATTTTTCTACAGTCAAAAAAATCAATTTTCTGATGAAAAACGATGACCCGGGACCTATCGAACATTCTCTAGATGGTCAGAAATGGTATTTTTTTAATGATTAATTTTTTTACTGTAAATGACTATTGCATGTGAATGATCACTTTTGGAACAAAAATAAGTGTGTTTAGAGTCATTTTAATGCCTGACATTGGTTGAAATAGAAGCTTCTGAGTATAAGAAAAAGTCTGTAAAAATGGCAATTTTATTCACATTGAGGCTTTAAAAAGTAGTTATTCAACATGAGGCACAATCCAAGTGACATTTTGAATCAATTTTTCTACAGTCAAAAAAATCAATTTTCTGATGAAAAACGATGACCCAGGACCTGTTGAACTTTCTCCAGATGGTCAGAAATGGTAATTTTTTAATGTTTAATTTTTTGACTGTAAAAGACTATTGCATGTGAATTATCACTTTTGGAACAAAAATAAGTTTGTTTAGAGTCATTTTAATGCCTGAAATTGGTTGAAATAGAAGCTTCTGAGTATAAGAAAAAGTCTGTAAAAATGGCAATTTTATTCACATTGAGGCTTTAAAAAGTAGTTATTCAACATGAGGCACAATCCAAGTGACATTTTGAATCAATTTTTCTACAGTCAAAAAAATCAATTTTCTGATGAAAAATGATGACCCGGGACCTGTTGAACTTTCTCCAGATGGTCAGAAATGGCAATTTTTTAATTTTTAATTTTTTGACTGTAAATGACTATAGCATGTGAATTATCACTTTTGGAAGAAAATTAAGTGTGTTTAAGTCATTTTAATGCCTGAAATTGGTCGGAATAGAAGCTTCTGAGTAGGAGAAAAAGTCTGTAAAAATGGCAATTTTGGTCACATTGAGGCTTTAAAAAGTAGTTATTCAACATGAGGCACAATCCAAGTGACATTTTGAATCAATTTTTCTACAGTCAAAAAAATCAATTTTCTGATGAAAAACGATGACCCGGGACCTGTTGAACTTTGTCCAGATGGTCAGAAATGGTAATTTTTTAATTTTTAATTTTTTGACTGTAAATGACTATTGCATATGAATTATCACTTTTGGAACAAAAATAAGTTTGTTTAGAGTCATTTTAATGCCTGAAATTGGTCGAAATAGAAGCTTCTGAGTAGGAGAAAAAGTCTGTAAAAATGGCAATTTTGGTCACATTGAGGCTTTAAAAAGTAGTTATTCAACATGAGGCACAATCCAAGTGACATTTTGAATCAATTTTCTACAGTCCAAAAAATCTATTTTCTGATGGAAAATGATGACCCGTGACCTGTCGAACCTTCTCCAGATGGCCAGAAACGATAATTTTTTATTGTTAAATTTTTTGACTGTAAATGACTATTGCATGTGAATTATCACTTTTGGAACAAAAATAAGTGTGTTTAAAGTCATTTTAATGCGTGAAATTGGTTGAAATAGAAGCTTCTGAGTAGGAGAAAAAGTCTGTAAAAATGGCAATTTTGGTCACATTGAGGCTTTAAAAAGTAGTTATTCAACATGAGGCACAATCCAAGTGACATTTTGAATCAATTTTTCTACAGTCCAAAAAATTTATTTTCTGATGAAAAACGATGAGCCGTGACCTGTCGAACCTTCTCCAGATGGTCAGAAATGGTAATTTTTTAATGTTTAATTTTTTGACTGTAAATGACTATTGCATGTGAATTATCACTTTTGGAACAAAAATAAGTGTGTTTAGAGTCATTTTAATGTCTGAAATTGGTCGAAATAGAAGCTTCTGAGTAGGAGAAAAAGTCTGTAAAAATGGCAATTTTGGTCACATTGAGGCTTTAAAAAGTAGTTATTCAACATAAGGCACAATCCAAGTGACATTTTGAATCAATTTTCTACAGTCCCAAAAATCTATTTTCTGATGGAAAACGATGACCCGTGACCTGTCGAACCTTCTCTAGATGGTCAGAAATGGTAATTTTTTAATGTTTAATTTTTTGACTGTAAAAGACTATTGCATGTGAATTATCACTTTTGGAACAAAAATAAGTGTGTTTAGCGTCATTTTAATGCCTGAAATTGTTCGAAATAGAAGCTTCTGAGTAGGAGAAAAAGTCTGTAAAAATGGCAATTTTGGTCACATTGAGGCTTTAAAAAGTAGTTATTCAACATGAGGCACAATCCAAGTGACATTTTGAATCAATTTTTCTACAGTCCAAAAAATGTATTTTCTGATGAAAAACAATGACCCGGGACCTGTCGAACCTTCTCTAGATGGCCAGAAACGGTAATTTTTTATTGTTTAATTTTTTGACTGTAAATGACTATTGCATGTGAATTATCACTTTTGGAACAAAAATAAGTGTGTTTAAAGTCATTTTAATGCCTGAAATTGGTTGAAATAGAAGCTTCTGAGTATAAGAAAAAGTCTGTAAAAATGGCAATTTTATTCACATTGAGGCTTTACAAAGTAGTTATTCAACATGAGGCACAATCCAAGTGACATTTTGAATCAATTTTTCTACAGTCAAAAAAAACAATTTTCTGATGAAAAACGATGACCCGGGACCTGTTGAACTTTCTCCAGATGGTCAGAAATGGTAATTTTTTAATTTTTAATTTTTTGACTGTAAATGACTATTGCATGTGAATTCTCACTTTTGGAAGAAAAATAAGTGTGTTTAGAGTCATTTTAATGCCTGAAATTGGTCGAAATAGAAGCTTCAGAGTAGGAGAAAAAGTCTGTAAAAATGGCAATTTTGGTCACATTGAGGCTTTAAAAAGTAGTTATTCAACATGAGGCACAATCCAAGTGATATTTTGAATCAATTTTTCTACAGTCAAAAAAATCAATTTTCTGATGAAAAACGATGACCCGGGACCTGTTGAACTTTCTCCAGATGGTCAAAAATGGTAATTTTTTAATTTTTAATTTTTTGACTGTAAATGACTATTGCATGTGAATTCTCACTTTTGGAACAAAAATAAGTATGTTTAGAGTCATTTTAATGCCTGAAATTGGTCGAAATTGAAGCTTCTGAGTAGGAGAAAAAGTCTGTAAAAATGGCAATTTTGGTCACATTGAGGCTTTAAAAAGTAGTTATTCAACATGAGGCACAATCCAAGCGACATTTTGAATCAATTTTTCTACAGTCAAAAAAATGTATTTTCTGATGAAAAACAATGACCCGGGACCTGTCGAACCTTCTCTAGATGGCCAGAAACGGTAATTTTTTATTGTTTAATTTTTTGACTGTAAATGACTATTGCATGTGAATTATCACTTTTGGAAGAAAAATAAGTGTGTTTAGAGTCATTTTAATGCCTGAAATTGGTCGAAATAGAAGCTTCAGAGTAGGAGAAAAAGTCTGTAAAAATGGCAATTTTGGTCACATTGAGGCTTTAAAAAGTAGTTATTCAACATGAGGCACAATCCAAGTGATATTTTGAATCAATTTTTCTACAGTCAAAAAAATCAATTTTCTGATGAAAAACGATGACCCGGGACCTGTTGAACTTTCTCCAGATGGTCAAAAATGGTAATTTTTTAATTTTTAATTTTTTGACTGTAAATGACTATTGCATGTGAATTCTCACTTTTGGAACAAAAATAAGTATGTTTAGAGTCATTTTAATGCCTGAAATTGGTCGAAATGGAAGCTTCTGAGTAGGAGAAAAAGTCTGTAAAAATGGCAATTTTGGTCACATTGAGGCTTTAAAAAGTAGTTATTCAACATGAGGCACAATCCAAGCGACATTTTGAATCAATTTTTCTACAGTCAAAAAAATCTATTTTCTGATGAAAAACGATGACCCGTGACCTGTCGAACCTTCTCCAGATGGTCAGAAATAGTAATTTTTAAATTTTTAATTTTTTGACTGTAAATGACTATTGCATGTGAATTATCACTTTTGGAACAAAAATAAGTTTGTTTAGAGTCATTTTAATGCCTGAAATTGGTCGAAATAGAAGCTTCGGAGTAGGAGAAAAAGTCTGTAAAAATGGCAATTTTGGTCACATTGAGGCTTTAAAAAGTAGTTATTCAACATGAGGCACAATCCAAGCGACATTTTGAATCAATTTTTCTACAGTCAAAAAAATCTATTTTCTGATGAAAAACGATGACCCGGGACCTGTCGAACCTTCTCTAGATGGTCAGAAATGGCATTTTTTTAATGAATAATTTTTTTACTGTAATTGACTATTGCATGTGAATTATCACTTTTGGAACAAAAATAAGTGTGTTTAGAGTCATTTTAATGCCTGAAATTGGTTGAAATAGAAGCTTCTGAGTATAAGAAAAAGTCTGTAAAAATGGCAATTTTATTCACATTGAGGCTTTAAAAAGTAGTTATTCAACATGAGGCACAATCCAAGTGACATTTTGAATCAATTTTTCTACAGTCAAAAAAATCAATTTTCTGATGAAAAACGATGACCCGGGACCTGTTGAACTTTCTCCAGATGGTCAGAAATGGTAATTTTTTAATTTTTAATTTTTTGACTGTAAATGACTATAGCATGTGAATTATCACTTTTGGAAGAAAAATAAGCGTGTTTAGAGTCATTTTAATGCCTGAAATTGTTCGAAATAGAAGCTTCTGAGTAGGAGAAAAAGTCTGTAAAAATGGCAATTTTGGTCACATTCAGGCTTTAAAAAGTAGTTATTCAACATGAGGCACAATCCAAGCGACATTTTGAATCAATTTTTCTACAGTCAAAAAAATTAATTTTCTGATGAAAAACGATGACTCGTGACCTGTCGAACCTTATCCAGATGGCCAGAAACAGTAATTTTTTATTGTTTAATTTTTTGACTGTAAATGACTTTTGCATGTGAATTATCACTTTTGGAACAAAAATAAGTGTGTTTAAAGTCATTTTAATGCGTGAAATTGGTTGAAATAGAAGCTTCTGAGAGGAGAAAAAGTCTGTAAAAATGGCAATTTTGGTCACATTGAGGCTTTAAAAAGTAGTTATTCAACATGAGGCACAATCCAAGTGACATTTTGAATCAATTTTTCTACAGTCAAAAAAATCAATTTTCTGATGAAAAACGATGACCCGGGACCTATCGAACCTTCTCTAGATGGTCAGAAATGGTATTTTTTTAATGATTATTTTTTTTACTGTAAATGACTATTGCATGTGAATGATCACTTTTGGAACAAAAATAAGTGTGTTTAGAGTCATTTTAATGCCTGACATTGGTTGAAATAGAAGCTTCTGAGTATAAGAAAAAGTCTGTAAAAATGGCAATTTTATTCACATTGAGGCTTTAAAAAGTAGTTATTCAACATGAGGCACAATCCAAGTGACATTTTGAATCAATTTTTCTACAGTCAAAAAAATCAATTTTCTGATGAAAAACGATGACCCAGGACCTGTTGAACTTTCTCCAGATGGTCAGAAATGGTAATTTTTTAATGTTTAATTTTTTGACTGTAAAAGACTATTGCATGTGAATTATCACTTTTGGAACAAAAATAAGTTTGTTTAGAGTCATTTTAATGCCTGAAATTGGTTGAAATAGAAGCTTCTGAGTATAAGAAAAAGTCTGTAAAAATGGCAATTTTATTCACATTGAGGCTTTAAAAAGTAGTTATTCAACATGAGGCACAATCCAAGTGACATTTTGAATCAATTTTTCTACAGTCAAAAAAATCAATTTTCTGATGAAAAATGATGACCCGGGACCTGTTGAACTTTCTCCAGATGGTCAGAAATGGCAATTTTTTAATTTTTAATTTTTTGACTGTAAATGACTATAGCATGTGAATTATCACTTTTGGAAGAAAATTAAGTGTGTTTAAGTCATTTTAATGCCTGAAATTGGTCGGAATAGAAGCTTCTGAGTAGGAGAAAAAGTCTGTAAAAATGGCAATTTTGGTCACATTGAGGCTTTAAAAAGTAGTTATTCAACATGAGGCACAATCCAAGTGACATTTTGAATCAATTTTTCTACAGTCAAAAAAATCAATTTTCTGATGAAAAACGATGACCCGGGACCTGTTGAACTTTGTCCAGATGGTCAGAAATGGTAATTTTTTAATTTTTAATTTTTTGACTGTAAATGACTATTGCATATGAATTATCACTTTTGGAACAAAAATAAGTTTGTTTAGAGTCATTTTAATGCCTGAAATTGGTCGAAATAGAAGCTTCTGAGTAGGAGAAAAAGTCTGTAAAAATGGCAATTTTGGTCACATTGAGGCTTTAAAAAGTAGTTATTCAACATGAGGCACAATCCAAGTGACATTTTGAATCAATTTTCTACAGTCCAAAAAATCTATTTTCTGATGGAAAATGATGACCCGTGACCTGTCGAACCTTCTCCAGATGGCCAGAAACGATAATTTTTTATTGTTAAATTTTTTGACTGTAAATGACTATTGCATGTGAATTATCACTTTTGGAACAAAAATAAGTGTGTTTAAAGTCATTTTAATGCGTGAAATTGGTTGAAATAGAAGCTTCTGAGTAGGAGAAAAAGTCTGTAAAAATGGCAATTTTGGTCACATTGAGGCTTTAAAAAGTAGTTATTCAACATGAGGCACAATCCAAGTGACATTTTGAATCAATTTTTCTACAGTCCAAAAAATTTATTTTCTGATGAAAAACGATGAGCCGTGACCTGTCGAACCTTCTCCAGATGGTCAGAAATGGTAATTTTTTAATGTTTAATTTTTTGACTGTAAATGACTATTGCATGTGAATTATCACTTTTGGAACAAAAATAAGTGTGTTTAGAGTCATTTTAATGTCTGAAATTGGTCGAAATAGAAGCTTCTGAGTAGGAGAAAAAGTCTGTAAAAATGGCAATTTTGGTCACATTGAGGCTTTAAAAAGTAGTTATTCAACATAAGGCACAATCCAAGTGACATTTTGAATCAATTTTCTACAGTCCCAAAAATCTATTTTCTGATGGAAAACGATGACCCGTGACCTGTCGAACCTTCTCTAGATGGTCAGAAATGGTAATTTTTTAATGTTTAATTTTTTGACTGTAAAAGACTATTGCATGTGAATTATCACTTTTGGAACAAAAATAAGTGTGTTTAGCGTCATTTTAATGCCTGAAATTGTTCGAAATAGAAGCTTCTGAGTAGGAGAAAAAGTCTGTAAAAATGGCAATTTTGGTCACATTGAGGCTTTAAAAAGTAGTTATTCAACATGAGGCACAATCCAAGTGACATTTTGAATCAATTTTTCTACAGTCCAAAAAATGTATTTTCTGATGAAAAACAATGACCCGGGACCTGTCGAACCTTCTCTAGATGGCCAGAAACGGTAATTTTTTATTGTTTAATTTTTTGACTGTAAATGACTATTGCATGTGAATTATCACTTTTGGAACAAAAATAAGTGTGTTTAAAGTCATTTTAATGCCTGAAATTGGTTGAAATAGAAGCTTCTGAGTATAAGAAAAAGTCTGTAAAAATGGCAATTTTATTCACATTGAGGCTTTACAAAGTAGTTATTCAACATGAGGCACAATCCAAGTGACATTTTGAATCAATTTTTCTACAGTCAAAAAAAACAATTTTCTGATGAAAAACGATGACCCGGGACCTGTTGAACTTTCTCCAGATGGTCAGAAATGGTAATTTTTTAATTTTTAATTTTTTGACTGTAAATGACTATTGCATGTGAATTCTCACTTTTGGAAGAAAAATAAGTGTGTTTAGAGTCATTTTAATGCCTGAAATTGGTCGAAATAGAAGCTTCAGAGTAGGAGAAAAAGTCTGTAAAAATGGCAATTTTGGTCACATTGAGGCTTTAAAAAGTAGTTATTCAACATGAGGCACAATCCAAGTGATATTTTGAATCAATTTTTCTACAGTCAAAAAAATCAATTTTCTGATGAAAAACGATGACCCGGGACCTGTTGAACTTTCTCCAGATGGTCAAAAATGGTAATTTTTTAATTTTTAATTTTTTGACTGTAAATGACTATTGCATGTGAATTCTCACTTTTGGAACAAAAATAAGTATGTTTAGAGTCATTTTAATGCCTGAAATTGGTCGAAATTGAAGCTTCTGAGTAGGAGAAAAAGTCTGTAAAAATGGCAATTTTGGTCACATTGAGGCTTTAAAAAGTAGTTATTCAACATGAGGCACAATCCAAGCGACATTTTGAATCAATTTTTCTACAGTCAAAAAAATGTATTTTCTGATGAAAAACAATGACCCGGGACCTGTCGAACCTTCTCTAGATGGCCAGAAACGGTAATTTTTTATTGTTTAATTTTTTGACTGTAAATGACTATTGCATGTGAATTATCACTTTTGGAAGAAAAATAAGTGTGTTTAGAGTCATTTTAATGCCTGAAATTGGTCGAAATAGAAGCTTCAGAGTAGGAGAAAAAGTCTGTAAAAATGGCAATTTTGGTCACATTGAGGCTTTAAAAAGTAGTTATTCAACATGAGGCACAATCCAAGTGATATTTTGAATCAATTTTTCTACAGTCAAAAAAATCAATTTTCTGATGAAAAACGATGACCCGGGACCTGTTGAACTTTCTCCAGATGGTCAAAAATGGTAATTTTTTAATTTTTAATTTTTTGACTGTAAATGACTATTGCATGTGAATTCTCACTTTTGGAACAAAAATAAGTATGTTTAGAGTCATTTTAATGCCTGAAATTGGTCGAAATGGAAGCTTCTGAGTAGGAGAAAAAGTCTGTAAAAATGGCAATTTTGGTCACATTGAGGCTTTAAAAAGTAGTTATTCAACATGAGGCACAATCCAAGCGACATTTTGAATCAATTTTTCTACAGTCAAAAAAATCTATTTTCTGATGAAAAACGATGACCCGTGACCTGTCGAACCTTCTCCAGATGGTCAGAAATAGTAATTTTTAAATTTTTAATTTTTTGACTGTAAATGACTATTGCATGTGAATTATCACTTTTGGAACAAAAATAAGTTTGTTTAGAGTCATTTTAATGCCTGAAATTGGTCGAAATAGAAGCTTCGGAGTAGGAGAAAAAGTCTGTAAAAATGGCAATTTTGGTCACATTGAGGCTTTAAAAAGTAGTTATTCAACATGAGGCACAATCCAAGCGACATTTTGAATCAATTTTTCTACAGTCAAAAAAATCTATTTTCTGATGAAAAACGATGACCCGGGACCTGTCGAACCTTCTCTAGATGGTCAGAAATGGCATTTTTTTAATGAATAATTTTTTTACTGTAATTGACTATTGCATGTGAATTATCACTTTTGGAACAAAAATAAGTGTGTTTAGAGTCATTTTAATGCCTGAAATTGGTTGAAATAGAAGCTTCTGAGTATAAGAAAAAGTCTGTAAAAATGGCAATTTTATTCACATTGAGGCTTTAAAAAGTAGTTATTCAACATGAGGCACAATCCAAGTGACATTTTGAATCAATTTTTCTACAGTCAAAAAAATCAATTTTCTGATGAAAAACGATGACCCGGGACCTGTTGAACTTTCTCCAGATGGTCAGAAATGGTAATTTTTTAATTTTTAATTTTTTGACTGTAAATGACTATAGCATGTGAATTATCACTTTTGGAAGAAAAATAAGCGTGTTTAGAGTCATTTTAATGCCTGAAATTGTTCGAAATAGAAGCTTCTGAGTAGGAGAAAAAGTCTGTAAAAATGGCAATTTTGGTCACATTCAGGCTTTAAAAAGTAGTTATTCAACATGAGGCACAATCCAAGCGACATTTTGAATCAATTTTTCTACAGTCAAAAAAATTAATTTTCTGATGAAAAACGATGACTCGTGACCTGTCGAACCTTATCCAGATGGCCAGAAACAGTAATTTTTTATTGTTTAATTTTTTGACTGTAAATGACTTTTGCATGTGAATTATCACTTTTGGAACAAAAATAAGTGTGTTTAAAGTCATTTTAATGCGTGAAATTGGTTGAAATAGAAGCTTCTGAGAGGAGAAAAAGTCTGTAAAAATGGCAATTTTGGTCACATTGAGGCTTTAAAAAGTAGTTATTCAACATGAGGCACAATCCAAGTGACATTTTGAATCAATTTTTCTACAGTCAAAAAAATCAATTTTCTGATGAAAAACGATGACCCGGGACCTATCGAACCTTCTCTAGATGGTCAGAAATGGTATTTTTTTAATGATTATTTTTTTTACTGTAAATGACTATTGCATGTGAATGATCACTTTTGGAACAAAAATAAGTGTGTTTAGAGTCATTTTAATGCCTGACATTGGTTGAAATAGAAGCTTCTGAGTATAAGAAAAAGTCTGTAAAAATGGCAATTTTATTCACATTGAGGCTTTAAAAAGTAGTTATTCAACATGAGGCACAATCCAAGTGACATTTTGAATCAATTTTTCTACAGTCAAAAAAATCAATTTTCTGATGAAAAACGATGACCCAGGACCTGTTGAACTTTCTCCAGATGGTCAGAAATGGTAATTTTTTAATGTTTAATTTTTTGACTGTAAAAGACTATTGCATGTGAATTATCACTTTTGGAACAAAAATAAGTTTGTTTAGAGTCATTTTAATGCCTGAAATTGGTTGAAATAGAAGCTTCTGAGTATAAGAAAAAGTCTGTAAAAATGGCAATTTTATTCACATTGAGGCTTTAAAAAGTAGTTATTCAACATGAGGCACAATCCAAGTGACATTTTGAATCAATTTTTCTACAGTCAAAAAAATCAATTTTCTGATGAAAAACGATGACCCGGGACCTGTTGAACTTTCTCCAGATGGTCAGAAATGGCAATTTTTTAATTTTTAATTTTTTGACTGTAAATGACTATAGCATGTGAATTATCACTTTTGGAAGAAAATTAAGTGTGTTTAGAGTCATTTTAATGCCTGAAATTGGTCGGAATAGAAGCTTCTGAGTAGGAGAAAAAGTCTGTAAAAATGGCAATTTTGGTCACATTGAGGCTTTAAAAAGTAGTTATTCAACATGAGGCACAATCCAAGTGACATTTTGAATCAATTTTTCTACAGTCCAAAAAATCTATTTTCTGATGAAAAACGATGACCCTTGACCTGTCGAACCTTCTCCAGATGGTCAGAAATGGTAATTTTTTAATTTTTAATTTTTTGACTGTAAATGACTATTGCATGTGAATTATCACTTTTGGAACAAAAATAAGTTTGTTTAGAGTCATTTTAATGCCTGAAATCGGTCGAAATAGAAGCTTCTGAGTAGGAGAAAAAGTCTGTAAAAATGGCAATTTTGGTCACATTGAGGCTTTAAAAAGTAGTTATTCAACATGAGGCACAATCCAAGTGACATTTTGAATCAATTTTTCTACAGTCAAAAAAACTCAATTTTCTGATGAAAAACGATGACCCGGGACCTGTTGAACTTTCTCCAGATGGTCAGAAATGGTAATTTTTTAATTTTTAATTTTTTGACTGTAAATGACTATTGCATGTGAATTATCACTTTTGGAACAAAAATAAGTGTGTTTAGAGTCATTTTAATGCCTGAAATTGTTCGAAATAGAAGCTTCTGAGTAGGAGAAAAAGTCTGTAAAAATGGCAATTTTGGTCACATTGAGGCTTTAAAAAGTAGTTATTCAACATGAGGCACAATCCAAGTGACATTTTGAATCAATTTTTCTACAGTCAAAAAAATCAATTTTCTGATGAAAAACGATGACCCGGGACCTATCGAACCTTCTCTAGATGGTCAGAAATGGTATTTTTTTAATGATTATTTTTTTTACTGTAAATGACTATTGCATGTGAATGATCACTTTTGGAACAAAAATAAGTGTGTTTAGAGTCATTTTAATGCCTGACATTGGTTGAAATAGAAGCTTCTGAGTATAAGAAAAAGTCTGTAAAAATGGCAATTTTATTCACATTGAGGCTTTAAAAAGTAGTTATTCAACATGAGGCACAATCCAAGTGACATTTTGAATCAATTTTTCTACAGTCAAAAAAATCAATTTTCTGATGAAAAACGATGACCCAGGACCTGTTGAACTTTCTCCAGATGGTCAGAAATGGTAATTTTTTGACTGTAAAAGACTATTGCATGTGAATTATCACTTTTGGAACAAAAATAAGTTTGTTTAGAGTCATTTTAATGCCTGAAATTGGTTGAAATAGAAGCTTCTGAGTATAAGAAAAAGTCTGTAAAAATGGCAATTTTATTCACATTGAGGCTTTAAAAAGTAGTTATTCAACATGAGGCACAATCCAAGTGACATTTTGAATCAATTTTTCTACAGTCAAAAAAATCAATTTTCTGATGAAAAACGATGACCCGGGACCTGTTGAACTTTCTCCAGATGGTCAGAAATGGCAATTTTTTAATTTTTAATTTTTTGACTGTAAATGACTATAGCATGTGAATTATCACTTTTGGAAGAAAATTAAGTGTGTTTAGAGTCATTTTAATGCCTGAAATTGGTCGGAATAGAAGCTTCTGAGTAGGAGAAAAAGTCTGTAAAAATGGCAATTTTGGTCACATTGAGGCTTTAAAAAGTAGTTATTCAACATGAGGCACAATCCAAGTGACATTTTGAATCAATTTTTCTACAGTCCAAAAAATCTATTTTCTGATGAAAAACGATGACCCTTGACCTGTCGAACCTTCTCCAGATGGTCAGAAATGGTAATTTTTTAATTTTTAATTTTTTGACTGTAAATGACTATTGCATGTGAATTATCACTTTTGGAACAAAAATAAGTTTGTTTAGAGTCATTTTAATGCCTGAAATCGGTCGAAATAGAAGCTTCTGAGTAGGAGAAAAAGTCTGTAAAAATGGCAATTTTGGTCACATTGAGGCTTTAAAAAGTAGTTATTCAACATGAGGCAAAATCCAAGTGACATTTTGAATCAATTTTTCTACAGTCAAAAAAACTCAATTTTCTGATGAAAAACGATGACCCGGGACCTGTTGAACTTTCTCCAGATGGTCAGAAATGGTAATTTTTTAATTTTTAATTTTTTGACTGTAAATGACTATTGCATGTGAATTATCACTTTTGGAACAAAAATAAGTGTGTTTAGAGTCATTTTAATGCCTGAAATTGTTCGAAATAGAAGCTTCTGAGTAGGAGAAAAAGTCTGTAAAAATGGCAATTTTGGTCACATTGAGGCTTTAAAAAGTAGTTATTCAACATGAGGCACAATCCAAGTGACATTTTGAATCAATTTTTCTACAGTCAAAAAAATCAATTTTCTGATGAAAAACGATGACCCTTGACCTGTCGAACCTTCTCCAGATGGTCAGAAATGGTAATTTTTTTATTTTTAATTTTTTGACTGTAAATGACTATTGCATGTGAATTATCACTTTTGGAACAAAAATAAGTTTGTTTAGAGTCATTTTAATGCCTGAAATTGGTCGAAATAGAAGCTTCTGAGTAGGAGAAAAAGTCTGTAAAAATGGCAATTTGGTCACATTGAGGCTTTAAAAAGTAGTTATTCAACATGAGGCACAATCCAAGTGACATTTTGAATCAATTTTTCTACAGTCAAAAAAATCAATTTTCTGATGAAAAACGATGACCCGGGACCTGTTGAACTTTCCCCAGATGGTCAGAAATGGCAATTTTTTAATTTTTAATTTTTTGACTGTAAATGACTATAGCATGTGAATTATCACTTTTGGAAGAAAATTAAGTGTGTTTAGAGTCATTTTAATGCCTGAAATTGGTCGGAATAGAAGCTTCTGAGTAGGAGAAAAAGTCTGTAAAAATGGCAATTTTGGTCACATTGAGGCTTTAAAAAGTAGTTATTCAACATGAGGCACAATCCAAGTGACATTTTGAATCAATTTTTCTACAGTCCAAAAAATCTATTTTCTGATGAAAAACGATGACCCTTGACCTGTCGAACCTTCTCCAGATGGTCAGAAATGGTAATTTTTTAATTTTTAATTTTTTGACTGTAAATGACTATTGCATGTGAATTATCACTTTTGGAACAAAAATAAGTTTGTTTAGAGTCATTTTAATGCCTGAAATTGGTCGAAATAGAAGCTTCTGAGTAGGAGAAAAAGTCTGTAAAAATGGCAATTTTGGTCACATTGAGGCTTTAAAAAGTAGTTATTCAACATGAGGCACAATCCAAGTGACATTTTGAATCAATTTTTCTACAGTCCAAAAAATTTATTTTCCGATGAAAAACGATGACCCGGGACCTGTCGAACCTTCTCTAGATGGTCAGAAATGGTATTTTTTTAATGATTAATTTTTTTACTGTAAATGACTATTGCATGTGTATTATCACTTTTGGAACAAAAATAAGTGTGTTTAGAGTCATTTTAATGCCTGAAATTGGTTGAAATAGAAGCTTCTGAGTATAAGAAAAAGTCTGTAAAAAGGGCAATTTTATTCACATTGAGGCTTTAAAAAGTAGTTATTCAACATAAGGCACAATCCAAGTGACATTTTGAATCAATTTTTCTACAGTCAAAAAAATCAATTTTCTGATGAAAAACGATGACCCGGGACCTGTTGAACTTTCTCCAGATGGTCAGAAATGGTAATTTTTTAATTTTAAATTTTTTGACTGTAAATGACTATAGCATGTGAATTATCACTTTTGGAAGAAAAATAAGTGTGTTTAGAGTCATTTTAATGCCTGAAATTGGTCGAAATAGAAGTTTCTGAGTAGGAGAAAAAGTCTGTAAAAATGGCAATTTTGGTCACATTGAGGCTTTAAAAAGTAGTTATTCAACATGAGGCACAATCCAAGTGACATTTTGAATCAATTTTTCTACAGTCCAAAAAATTTATTTTCTGATGAAAAACGATGACCCGTGACCTGTCGAACCTTCTCCAGATGGTCAAAACTGGTAATTTTTTAATGTTTAATTTTTTGACTGTAAATGTCTATTGCATGTGAATTATCACTTTTGGAACAAAAATAAGTGTGTTTAGAGACATTTTAATGTCTGAAATTGGTCGAAATAGAAGCTTCTGAGTAGGAGAAAAAGTCTGTAAAAATGGCAATTTTGGTCACATTGAGGCTTTAAAAAGTAGTTATTCAACATGAGGCACAATCCAAGTGACATTTTGAATCAATTTTTCTACAGTCAAAAAAATCAATTTTCTGATGAAAAACGATGACCCGGGACCTGTTGAACTTTCTCCAGATGGTCAGAAATGGTAATTTTTTAATTTTTAATTTTTTGACTGTAAATGACTATTGCATATGAATTATCACTTTTGGAACAAAAATAAGTTTGTTTAGAGTCATTTTAATGCCTGAAATTGGTCGAAATAGAAGCTTCTGAGTAGGAGAAACAGTCTGTAAAAATGGCAATTTTGGTCACATTGAGGCTTTAAAAAGTAGTTATTCAACATGAGGCACAATCCAAGTGACATTTTGAATCAATTTTCTACAGTCCAAAAAATCTATTTTCTGATGGAAAATGATGACCCGTGACCTGTCGAACCTTCTCCAGATGGCCAGAAACGATAATTTTTTATTGTTTAATTTTTTGACTGTAAATGACTATTGCATGTGAATTATCACTTTTGGAACAAAAATAAGTGTGTTTAAAGTCATTTTAATGCGTGAAATTGGTTGAAATAGAAGCTTCTGAGTAGGAGAAAAAGTCTGTAAAAATGGCAATTTTGGTCACATTGAGGCTTTAAAAAGTAGTTATTCAACATGAGGCACAATCCAAGTGACATTTTGAATCAATTTTTCTACAGTCCAAAAAATTTATTTTCTGATGAAAAACGATGAGCCGTGACCTGTCGAACCTTCTCCAGATGGTCAGAAATGGTAATTTTTTAATGTTTAATTTTTTGACTGTAAATGACTATTGCATGTGAATTATCACTTTTGGAACAAAAATAAGTGTGTTTAGAGTCATTTTAATGTCTGAAATTGGTCGAAATAGAAGCTTCTGAGTAGGAGAAAAAGTCTGTAAAAATGGCAATTTTGGTCACATTGAGGCTTTAAAAAGTAGATATTCAACATAAGGCACAATCCAAGTGACATTTTGAATCAATTTTCTACAGTCCAAAAAATCTTTTTTCTGATGGAAAACGATGACCCGTGACCTGTCGAACCTTCTCCAGATGGTCAGAAATGATAATTTTTTAATGTTTAATTTTTTGACTGTAAAAGACTATTGCATGTGAATTATCACTTTTGGAACAAAAATAAGTGTGTTTAGCGTCATTTTAATGCCTGAAAATGTTCGAAATAGAAGCTTCTGAGTAGGAGAAAAAGTCTGTAAAAATGGCAATTTTGGTCACATTGAGGCTTTAAAAAGTAGTTATTCAACATGAGGCACAATCCAAGTGACATTTTGAATCAATTTTTCTACAGTCCAAAAAATGTATTTTCTGATGAAAAACAATGACCCGGGACCTGTCGAACCTTCTCTAGATGGCCAGAAACGGTAATTTTTTATTGTTTAATTTTTTGACTGTAAATGACTATTGCATGTGAATTATCACTTTTGGAACAAAAATAAGTGTGTTTAAAGTCATTTTAATGCCTGAAATTGGTTGAAATAGAAGCTTCTGAGTATAAGATAAAGTCTGTAAAAATGGCAATTTTATTCACATTGAGGCTTTACAAAGTAGTTATTCAACATGAGGCACAATCCAAGCGACATTTTGAATCAATTTTTCTACAGTCCAAAAAATTTATTTTCCGATGAAAAACGATGACCCGTGACCTGTCGAACCTTCTCCAGATGGTCAGAAATGGTAATTTTTTAATGTTTAATTTTTTGACTGTAAATGACTATTGCATGTGAATTATCACTTTTGGAACAAAAATAATTGTGTTTAGAGTCATTTTAATGCCTGAAATTGGTCGAAATTGAAGCTTCTGAGTAGGAGAAAAAGTCTGTAAAAATGGCAATTTTGGTCACATTGAGGCTTTAAAAAGTAGTTATTCAACATGAGGCACAATCCAAGCGACATTTTGAATCAATTTTTCTACAGTCAAAAAAATCTATTTTCTGATGAAAAACGATGACCCGTGACCTGTCGAACCTTCTCCAGATGGTCAGAAATAGTAATTTTTAAATTTTTAATTTTTTGACTGTAAATGACTATTGCATGTGAATTATCACTTTTGGAACAAAAATAAGTTTGTTTAGAGTCATTTTAATGCCTGAAATTGGTCGAAATAGAAGCTTCGGAGTAGGAGAAAAAGTCTGTAAAAATGGCAATTTTGGTCACATTGAGGCTTTAAAAAGTAGTTATTCAACATGAGGCACAATCCAAGCGACATTTTGAATCAATTTTTCTACAGTCAAAAAAATCTATTTTCTGATGAAAAACGATGACCCGGGACCTGTCGAACCTTCTCTAGATGGTCAGAAATGGCATTTTTTTAATGATTAATTTTTTTACTGTAATTGACTATTGCATGTGAATTATCACTTTTGGAACAAAAATAAGTGTGTTTAGAGTCATTTTAATGCCTGAAATTGGTTGAAATAGAAGCTTCTGAGTATAAGAAAAAGTCTGTAAAAATGGCAATTTTATTCACATTGAGGCTTTAAAAAGTAGTTATTCAACATGAGGCACAATCCAAGTGACATTTTGAATCAATTTTTCTACAGTCAAAAAAATCAATTTTCTGATGAAAAACGATGACCCGGGACCTGTTGAACTTTCTCCAGATGGTCAGAAATGGTAATTTTTTAATTTTTAATTTTTTGACTGTAAATGACTATAGCATGTGAATTATCACTTTTGGAAGAAAAATAAGCGTGTTTAGAGTCATTTTAATGCCTGAAATTGGTCGAAATAGAAGCTTCTGAGTAGGAGAAAAAGTCTGTAAAAATGGCAATTTTGGTCACATTCAGGCTTTAAAAAGTAGTTATTCAACATGAGGCACAATCCAAGCGACATTTTGAATCAATTTTTCTACAGTCAAAAAAATTAATTTTCTGATGAAAAACGATGACCCGTGACCTGTCGAACCTTATCCAGATGGCCAGAAACAATAATTTTTTATTGTTTAATTTTTTGACTGTAAATGACTTTTGCATGTGAATTATCACTTTTGGAACAAAAATAAGTGTGTTTAAAGTCATTTTAATGCGTGAAATTGGTTGAAATAGAAGCTTCTGAGAGGAGAAAAAGTCTGTAAAAATGGCAATTTTGGTCACATTGAGGCTTTAAAAAGTAGTTATTCAACATGAGGCACAATCCAAGTGACATTTTGAATCAATTTTTCTACAGTCAAAAAAATCAATTTTCTGATGAAAAACGATGACCCGGGACCTATCGAACCTTCTCTAGATGGTCAGAAATGGTATTTTTTTAATGATTAATTTTTTTACTGTAAATGACTATTGCATGTGAATGATCACTTTTGGAACAAAAATAAGTGTGTTTAGAGTCATTTTAATGCCTGACATTGGTTGAAATAGAAGCTTCTGAGTATAAGAAAAAGTCTGTAAAAATGGCAATTTTATTCACATTGAGGCTTTAAAAAGTAGTTATTCAACATGAGGCACAATCCAAGTGACATTTTGAATCAATTTTTCTACAGTCAAAAAAATCAATTTTCTGATGAAAAACGATGACCCAGGACCTGTTGAACTTTCTCCAGATGGTCAGAAATGGTAATTTTTTAATGTTTAATTTTTTGACTGTAAAAGACTATTGCATGTGAATTATCACTTTTGGAACAAAAATAAGTTTGTTTAGAGTCATTTTAATGCCTGAAATTGGTTGAAATAGAAGCTTCTGAGTATAAGAAAAAGTCTGTAAAAATGGCAATTTTATTCACATTGAGGCTTTAAAAAGTAGTTATTCAACATGAGGCACAATCCAAGTGACATTTTGAATCAATTTTTCTACAGTCAAAAAAATCAATTTTCTGATGAAAAACGATGACCCGGGACCTGTTGAACTTTCTCCAGATGGTCAGAAATGGCAATTTTTTAATTTTTAATTTTTTGACTGTAAATGACTATAGCATGTGAATTATCACTTTTGGAAGAAAATTAAGTGTGTTTAGAGTCATTTTAATGCCTGAAATTGGTCGGAATAGAAGCTTCTGAGTAGGAGAAAAAGTCTGTAAAAATGGCAATTTTGGTCACATTGAGGCTTTAAAAAGTAGTTATTCAACATGAGGCACAATCCAAGTGACATTTTGAATCAATTTTTCTACAGTCCAAAAAATCTATTTTCTGATGAAAAACGATGACCCTTGACCTGTCGAACCTTCTCCAGATGGTCAGAAATGGTAATTTTTTAATTTTTAATTTTTTGACTGTAAATGACTATTGCATGTGAATTATCACTTTTGGAACAAAAATAAGTTTGTTTAGAGTCATTTTAATGCCTGAAATCGGTCGAAATAGAAGCTTCTGAGTAGGAGAAAAAGTCTGTAAAAATGGCAATTTTGGTCACATTGAGGCTTTAAAAAGTAGTTATTCAACATGAGGCACAATCCAAGTGACATTTTGAATCAATTTTTCTACAGTCAAAAAAACTCAATTTTCTGATGAAAAACGATGACCCGGGACCTGTTGAACTTTCTCCAGATGGTCAGAAATGGTAATTTTTTAATTTTTAATTTTTTGACTGTAAATGACTATTGCATGTGAATTATCACTTTTGGAACAAAAATAAGTGTGTTTAGAGTCATTTTAATGCCTGAAATTGTTCGAAATAGAAGCTTCTGAGTAGGAGAAAAAGTCTGTAAAAATGGCAATTTTGGTCACATTGAGGCTTTAAAAAGTAGTTATTCAACATGAGGCACAATCCAAGTGACATTTTGAATCAATTTTTCTACAGTCAAAAAAATCAATTTTCTGATGAAAAACGATGACCCCGGGACCTGTTGAACTTTCTCCAGATGGTCAGAAATGGTAATTTTTTAATTTTTAATTTTTTGACTGTAAATGACTATTGCATGTGAATTATCACTTTTGGAACAAAAATAAGTATGTTTAGAGTCATTTTAATGCCTGAAATTGGTCGAAATTGAAGCTTCTGAGTAGGAGAAAAAGTCTGTAAAAATGGCAATTTTGGTCACATTGAGGCTTTAAAAAGTAGTTATTCAACATGAGGCACAATCCAAGCGACATTTTGAATCAATTTTTCTACAGTCAAAAAAATCTATTTTCTGATGAAAAACGATGACCCTTGACCTGTCGAACCTTCTCCAGATGGTCAGAAATGGTAATTTTTTTATTTTTAATTTTTTGACTGTAAATGACTATTGCATGTGAATTATCAGTTTTGGAACAAAAATAAGTTTGTTTAGAGTCATTTTAATGCCTGAAATTGGTCGAAATAGAAGCTTCTGAGTAGGAGAAAAAGTCTGTAAAAATGGCAATTTGGTCACATTGAGGCTTTAAAAAGTAGTTATTCAACATGAGGCACAATCCAAGTGACATTTTGAATCAATTTTTCTACAGTCAAAAAAATCAATTTTCTGATGAAAAACGATGACCCGGGACCTGTTGAACTTTCCCCAGATGGTCAGAAATGGCAATTTTTTAATTTTTAATTTTTTGACTGTAAATGACTATAGCATGTGAATTATCACTTTTGGAAGAAAATTAAGTGTGTTTAGAGTCATTTTAATGCCTGAAATTGGTCGGAATAGAAGCTTCTGAGTAGGAGAAAAAGTCTGTAAAAATGGCAATTTTGGTCACATTGAGGCTTTAAAAAGTAGTTATTCAACATGAGGCACAATCCAAGTGACATTTTGAATCAATTTTTCTACAGTCCAAAAAATCTATTTTCTGATGAAAAACGATGACCCTTGACCTGTCGAACCTTCTCCAGATGGTCAGAAATGGTAATTTTTTAATTTTTAATTTTTTGACTGTAAATGACTATTGCATGTGAATTATCACTTTTGGAACAAAAATAAGTTTGTTTAGAGTCATTTTAATGCCTGAAATTGGTCGAAATAGAAGCTTCTGAGTAGGAGAAAAAGTCTGTAAAAATGGCAATTTTGGTCACATTGAGGCTTTAAAAAGTAGTTATTCAACATGAGGCACAATCCAAGTGACATTTTGAATCAATTTTTCTACAGTCCAAAAAATTTATTTTCCGATGAAAAACGATGACCCGTGACCTGTCGAACCTTCTCCAGATGGTCAGAAATGGTAATTTTTTAATGTTTAATTTTTTGACTGTAAATGACTATTGCATGTGAATTATCACTTTTGGAACAAAAATAAGTGTGTTTAGAGTCATTTTAATGTCTGAAATTGGTCGAAATAGAAGCTTCTGAGTATAAGAAAAAGTCTGTAAAAAGGGCAATTTTATTCACATTGAGGCTTTAAAAAGTAGTTATTCAACATAAGGCACAATCCAAGTGACATTTTGAATCAATTTTTCTACAGTCAAAAAAATCAATTTTCTGATGAAAAACGATGACCCGGGACCTGTCGAACCTTCTCCAGATGGTCAAAACTGGTAATTTTTTAATGTTTAATTTTTTGACTGTAAATGTCTATTGCATGTGAATTATCACTTTTGGAACAAAAATAAGTGTGTTTAGAGACATTTTAATGTCTGAAATTGGTCGAAATAGAAGCTTCTGAGTAGGAGAAAAAGTCTGTAAAAATGGCAATTTTGGTCACATTGAGGCTTTAAAAAGTAGTTATTCAACATGAGGCACAATCCAAGTGACATTTTGAATCAATTTTTCTACAGTCAAAAAAATCAATTTTCTGATGAAAAACGATGACCCGGGACCTGTTGAACTTTCTCCAGATGGTCAGAAATGGTAATTTTTTAATTTTTAATTTTTTGACTGTAAATGACTATTGCATATGAATTATCACTTTTGGAACAAAAATAAGTTTGTTTAGAGTCATTTTAATGCCTGAAATTGGTCGAAATAGAAGCTTCTGAGTAGGAGAAACAGTCTGTAAAAATGGCAATTTTGGTCACATTGAGGCTTTAAAAAGTAGTTATTCAACATGAGGCACAATCCAAGTGACATTTTGAATCAATTTTCTACAGTCCAAAAAATCTATTTTCTGATGGAAAATGATGACCCGTGACCTGTCGAACCTTCTCCAGATGGCCAGAAACGATAATTTTTTATTGTTTAATTTTTTGACTGTAAATGACTATTGCATGTGAATTATCACTTTTGGAACAAAAATAAGTGTGTTTAAAGTCATTTTAATGCGTGAAATTGGTTGAAATAGAAGCTTCTGAGTAGGAGAAAAAGTCTGTAAAAATGGCAATTTTGGTCACATTGAGGCTTTAAAAAGTAGTTATTCAACATGAGGCACAATCCAAGTGACATTTTGAATCAATTTTTCTACAGTCCAAAAAATTTATTTTCTGATGAAAAACGATGAGCCGTGACCTGTCGAACCTTCTCCAGATGGTCAGAAATGGTAATTTTTTAATGTTTAATTTTTTGACTGTAAATGACTATTGCATGTGAATTATCACTTTTGGAACAAAAATAAGTGTGTTTAGAGTCATTTTAATGTCTGAAATTGGTCGAAATAGAAGCTTCTGAGTAGGAGAAAAAGTCTGTAAAAATGGCAATTTTGGTCACATTGAGGCTTTAAAAAGTAGATATTCAACATAAGGCACAATCCAAGTGACATTTTGAATCAATTTTCTACAGTCCAAAAAATCTTTTTTCTGATGGAAAACGATGACCCGTGACCTGTCGAACCTTCTCCAGATGGTCAGAAATGATAATTTTTTAATGTTTAATTTTTTGACTGTAAAAGACTATTGCATGTGAATTATCACTTTTGGAACAAAAATAAGTGTGTTTAGTGTCATTTTAATGCCTGAAATTGTTCGAAATAGAAGCTTCTGAGTAGGAGAAAAAGTCTGTAAAAATGGCAATTTTGGTCACATTGAGGCTTTAAAAAGTAGTTATTCAACATGAGGCACAATCCAAGTGACATTTTGAATCAATTTTTCTACAGTCCAAAAAATCTATTTTCTGATGAAAAACGATGACCCTTGACCTGTCGAACCTTCTCCAGATGGTCAGAAATGGTAATTTTTTAATTTTTAATTTTTTGACTGTAAATGACTATTGCATGTGAATTATCACTTTTGGAACAAAAATAAGTTTGTTTAGAGTCATTTTAATGCCTGAAATCGGTCGAAATAGAAGCTTCTGAGTAGGAGAAAAAGTCTGTAAAAATGGCAATTTTGGTCACATTGAGGCTTTAAAAAGTAGTTATTCAACATGAGGCACAATCCAAGTGACATTTTGAATCAATTTTTCTACAGTCAAAAAAACTCAATTTTCTGATGAAAAACGATGACCCGGGACCTGTTGAACTTTCTCCAGATGGTCAGAAATGGTAATTTTTTAATTTTTAATTTTTTGACTGTAAATGACTATTGCATGTGAATTATCACTTTTGGAACAAAAATAAGTGTGTTTAGAGTCATTTTAATGCCTGAAATTGTTCGAAATAGAAGCTTCTGAGTAGGAGAGAAAGTCTGTAAAAATGGCAATTTTGGTCACATTGAGGCTTTAAAAAGTAGTTATTCAACATGAGGCACAATCCAAGTGACATTTTGAATCAATTTTTCTACAATCAAAAAAATCAATTTTCTGATGAAAAACGATGACCCCGGGACCTGTTGAACTTTCTCCAGATGGTCAGAAATGGTAATTTTTTAATTTTTAATTTTTTGACTGTAAATGACTATTGCATGTGAATTATCACTTTTGGAACAAAAATAAGTATGTTTAGAGTCATTTTAATGCCTGAAATTGGTCGAAATTGAAGCTTCTGAGTAGGAGAAAAAGTCTGTAAAAATGGCAATTTTGGTCACATTGAGGCTTTAAAAAGTAGTTTTCAACATGAGGCACAATCCAAGCGACATTTTGAATCAATTTTTCTACAGTCAAAAAAATCTATTTTCTGATGAAAAACGATGACCCTTGACCTGTCGAACCTTCTCCAGGTGGTCAGAAATGGTAATTTTTTTATTTTTAATTTTTTGACTGTAAATGACTATTGCATGTGAATTATCAGTTTTGGAACAAAAATAAGTTTGTTTAGAGTCATTTTAATGCCTGAAATTGGTCGAAATAGAAGCTTCTGAGTAGGAGAAAAAGTCTGTAAAAATGGCAATTTGGTCACATTGAGGCTTTAAAAAGTAGTTATTCAACATGAGGCACAATCCAAGTGACATTTTGAATCAATTTTTCTACAGTCAAAAAAATCAATTTTCTGATGAAAAACGATGACCCGGGACCTGTTGAACTTTCCCCAGATGGTCAGAAATGGCAATTTTTTAATTTTTAATTTTTTGACTGTAAATGACTATAGCATGTGAATTATCACTTTTGGAAGAAAATTAAGTGTGTTTAGAGTCATTTTAATGCCTGAAATTGGTCGGAATAGAAGCTTCTGAGTAGGAGAAAAAGTCTGTAAAAATGGCAATTTTGGTCACATTGAGGCTTTAAAAAGTAGTTATTCAACATGAGGCACAATCCAAGTGACATTTTGAATCAATTTTTCTACAGTCCAAAAAATCTATTTTCTGATGAAAAACGATGACCCTTGACCTGTCGAACCTTCTCCAGATGGTCAGAAATGGTAATTTTTTAATTTTTAATTTTTTGACTGTAAATGACTATTGCATGTGAATTATCACTTTTGGAACAAAAATAAGTTTGTTTAGAGTCATTTTAATGCCTGAAATTGGTCGAAATAGAAGCTTCTGAGTAGGAGAAAAAGTCTGTAAAAATGGCAATTTTGGTCACATTGAGGCTTTAAAAAGTAGTTATTCAACATGAGGCACAATCCAAGTGACATTTTGAATCAATTTTTCTACAGTCCAAAAAATTTATTTTCCGATGAAAAACGATGACCCGTGACCTGTCGAACCTTCTCCAGATGGTCAGAAATGGTAATTTTTTAATGTTTAATTTTTTGACTGTAAATGACTATTGCATGTGAATTATCACTTTTGGAACAAAAATAAGTGTGTTTAGAGTCATTTTAATGTCTGAAATTGGTCGAAATAGAAGCTTCTGAGTAGGAGAAAAAGTCTGTAAAAATGGCAATTTTGGTCACATTGAGGCTTTAAAAAGTAGTTATTCAACAGGAGGCACAATCCAAGTGACATTTTGAATCAATTTTTCTACAGTCAAAAAAATCAATTTTCTGATGAAAAACGATGACCCGGGACCTGTCGAACCTTCTCTAGATGGTCAGAAATGGTATTTTTTTAATGATTAATTTTTTTACTGTAAATGACTATTGCATGTGTATTATCACTTTTGGAACAAAAATAAGTGTGTTTAGAGTCATTTTAATGCCTGAAATTGGTTGAAATAGAAGCTTCTGAGTATAAGAAAAAGTCTGTAAAAAGGGCAATTTTATTCACATTGAGGCTTTAAAAAGTAGTTATTCAACATGAGGCACAATCCAAGTGACATTTTGAATCAATTTTTCTACAGTCAAAAAAATCAATTTTCTGATGAAAAACGATGACCCGGGACCTGTTGAACTTTCTCCAGATGGTCAGAAATGGTAATTTTTTAATTTTTAATTTTTTGACTGTAAATGACTATAGCATGTGAATTATCACTTTTGGAAGAAAAATAAGTGTGTTTAGAGTCATTTTAATGCCTGAAATTGGTCGAAATAGAAGCTTCTGAGTAGGAGAAAAAGTCTGTAAAAATGGCAATTTTGGTCACATTGAGGCTTTAAAAAGTAGTTATTCAACATGAGGCACAATCCAAGTGACATTTTGAATCAATTTTTCTACAGTCCAAAAAATTTATTTTCTGATGAAAAACGATGACCCGTGACCTGTCGAACCTTCTCCAGATGGTCAAAACTGGTAATTTTTTAATGTTTAATTTTTTGACTGTAAATGTCTATTGCATGTGAATTATCACTTTTGGAACAAAAATAAGTGTGTTTAGAGACATTTTAATGTCTGAAATTGGTCGAAATAGAAGCTTCTGAGTAGGAGAAAAAGTCTGTAAAAATGGCAATTTTGGTCACATTGAGGCTTTAAAAAGTAGTTATTCAACATGAGGCACAATCCAAGTGACATTTTGAATCAATTTTTCTACAGTCAAAAAAATCAATTTTCTGATGAAAAACGATGACCCGGGACCTGTCGAACCTTCTCCAGATGGTCAAAACTGGTAATTTTTTAATGTTTAATTTTTTGACTGTAAATGTCTATTGCATGTGAATTATCACTTTTGGAACAAAAATAAGTGTGTTTAGAGACATTTTAATGTCTGAAATTGGTCGAAATAGAAGCTTCTGAGTAGGAGAAAAAGTCTGTAAAAATGGCAATTTTGGTCACATTGAGGCTTTAAAAAGTAGTTATTCAACATGAGGCACAATCCAAGTGACATTTTGAATCAATTTTTCTACAGTCAAAAAAATCAATTTTCTGATGAAAAACGATGACCCGGGACCTGTTGAACTTTCTCCAGATGGTCAGAAATGGTAATTTTTTAATTTTTAATTTTTTGACTGTAAATGACTATTGCATATGAATTATCACTTTTGGAACAAAAATAAGTTTGTTTAGAGTCATTTTAATGCCTGAAATTGGTCGAAATAGAAGCTTCTGAGTAGGAGAAACAGTCTGTAAAAATGGCAATTTTGGTCACATTGAGGCTTTAAAAAGTAGTTATTCAACATGAGGCACAATCCAAGTGACATTTTGAATCAATTTTCTACAGTCCAAAAAATCTATTTTCTGATGGAAAATGATGACCCGTGACCTGTCGAACCTTCTCCAGATGGCCAGAAACGATAATTTTTTATTGTTTAATTTTTTGACTGTAAATGACTATTGCATGTGAATTATCACTTTTGGAACAAAAATAAGTGTGTTTAAAGTCATTTTAATGCGTGAAATTGGTTGAAATAGAAGCTTCTGAGTAGGAGAAAAAGTCTGTAAAAATGGCAATTTTGGTCACATTGAGGCTTTAAAAAGTAGTTATTCAACATGAGGCACAATCCAAGTGACATTTTGAATCAATTTTTCTACAGTCCAAAAAATTTATTTTCTGATGAAAAACGATGAGCCGTGACCTGTCGAACCTTCTCCAGATGGTCAGAAATGGTAATTTTTTAATGTTTAATTTTTTGACTGTAAATGACTATTGCATGTGAATTATCACTTTTGGAACAAAAATAAGTGTGTTTAGAGTCATTTTAATGTCTGAAATTGGTCGAAATAGAAGCTTCTGAGTAGGAGAAAAAGTCTGTAAAAATGGCAATTTTGGTCACATTGAGGCTTTAAAAAGTAGATATTCAACATAAGGCACAATCCAAGTGACATTTTGAATCAATTTTCTACAGTCCAAAAAATCTTTTTTCTGATGGAAAACGATGACCCGTGACCTGTCGAACCTTCTCCAGATGGTCAGAAATGATAATTTTTTAATGTTTAATTTTTTGACTGTAAAAGACTATTGCATGTGAATTATCACTTTTGGAACAAAAATAAGTGTGTTTAGTGTCATTTTAATGCCTGAAATTGTTCGAAATAGAAGCTTCTGAGTAGGAGAAAAAGTCTGTAAAAATGGCAATTTTGGTCACATTGAGGCTTTAAAAAGTAGTTATTCAACATGAGGCACAATCCAAGTGACATTTTGAATCAATTTTTCTACAGTCCAAAAAATCTATTTTCTGATGAAAAACGATGACCCTTGACCTGTCGAACCTTCTCCAGATGGTCAGAAATGGTAATTTTTTAATTTTTAATTTTTTGACTGTAAATGACTATTGCATGTGAATTATCACTTTTGGAACAAAAATAAGTTTGTTTAGAGTCATTTTAATGCCTGAAATCGGTCGAAATAGAAGCTTCTGAGTAGGAGAAAAAGTCTGTAAAAATGGCAATTTTGGTCACATTGAGGCTTTAAAAAGTAGTTATTCAACATGAGGCACAATCCAAGTGACATTTTGAATCAATTTTTCTACAGTCAAAAAAACTCAATTTTCTGATGAAAAACGATGACCCGGGACCTGTTGAACTTTCTCCAGATGGTCAGAAATGGTAATTTTTTAATTTTTAATTTTTTGACTGTAAATGACTATTGCATGTGAATTATCACTTTTGGAACAAAAATAAGTGTGTTTAGAGTCATTTTAATGCCTGAAATTGTTCGAAATAGAAGCTTCTGAGTAGGAGAAAAAGTCTGTAAAAATGGCAATTTTGGTCACATTGAGGCTTTAAAAAGTAGTTATTCAACATGAGGCACAATCCAAGTGACATTTTGAATCAATTTTTCTACAATCAAAAAAATCAATTTTCTGATGAAAAACGATGACCCCGGGACCTGTTGAACTTTCTCCAGATGGTCAGAAATGGTAATTTTTTAATTTTTAATTTTTTGACTGTAAATGACTATTGCATGTGAATTATCACTTTTGGAACAAAAATAAGTATGTTTAGAGTCATTTTAATGCCTGAAATTGGTCGAAATTGAAGCTTCTGAGTAGGAGAAAAAGTCTGTAAAAATGGCAATTTTGGTCACATTGAGGCTTTAAAAAGTAGTTTTCAACATGAGGCACAATCCAAGCGACATTTTGAATCAATTTTTCTACAGTCAAAAAAATCTATTTTCTGATGAAAAACGATGACCCTTGACCTGTCGAACCTTCTCCAGGTGGTCAGAAATGGTAATTTTTTTATTTTTAATTTTTTGACTGTAAATGACTATTGCATGTGAATTATCAGTTTTGGAACAAAAATAAGTTTGTTTAGAGTCATTTTAATGCCTGAAATTGGTCGAAATAGAAGCTTCTGAGTAGGAGAAAAAGTCTGTAAAAATGGCAATTTGGTCACATTGAGGCTTTAAAAAGTAGTTATTCAACATGAGGCACAATCCAAGTGACATTTTGAATCAATTTTTCTACAGTCAAAAAAATCAATTTTCTGATGAAAAACGATGACCCGGGACCTGTTGAACTTTCCCCAGATGGTCAGAAATGGCAATTTTTTAATTTTTAATTTTTTGACTGTAAATGACTATAGCATGTGAATTATCACTTTTGGAAGAAAATTAAGTGTGTTTAGAGTCATTTTAATGCCTGAAATTGGTCGGAATAGAAGCTTCTGAGTAGGAGAAAAAGTCTGTAAAAATGGCAATTTTGGTCACATTGAGGCTTTAAAAAGTAGTTATTCAACATGAGGCACAATCCAAGTGACATTTTGAATCAATTTTTCTACAGTCCAAAAAATCTATTTTCTGATGAAAAACGATGACCCTTGACCTGTCGAACCTTCTCCAGATGGTCAGAAATGGTAATTTTTTAATTTTTAATTTTTTGACTGTAAATGACTATTGCATGTGAATTATCACTTTTGGAACAAAAATAAGTTTGTTTAGAGTCATTTTAATGCCTGAAATTGGTCGAAATAGAAGCTTCTGAGTAGGAGAAAAAGTCTGTAAAAATGGCAATTTTGGTCACATTGAGGCTTTAAAAAGTAGTTATTCAACATGAGGCACAATCCAAGTGACATTTTGAATCAATTTTTCTACAGTCCAAAAAATTTATTTTCCGATGAAAAACGATGACCCGTGACCTGTCGAACCTTCTCCAGATGGTCAGAAATGGTAATTTTTTAATGTTTAATTTTTTGACTGTAAATGACTATTGCATGTGAATTATCACTTTTGGAACAAAAATAAGTGTGTTTAGAGTCATTTTAATGTCTGAAATTGGTCGAAATAGAAGCTTCTGAGTAGGAGAAAAAGTCTGTAAAAATGGCAATTTTGGTCACATTGAGGCTTTAAAAAGTAGTTATTCAACAGGAGGCACAATCCAAGTGACATTTTGAATCAATTTTTCTACAGTCAAAAAAATCAATTTTCTGATGAAAAACGATGACCCGGGACCTGTCGAACCTTCTCTAGATGGTCAGAAATTGTATTTTTTTAATGATTAATTTTTTTACTGTAAATGACTATTGCATGTGTATTATCACTTTTGGAACAAAAATAAGTGTGTTTAGAGTCATTTTAATGCCTGAAATTGGTTGAAATAGAAGCTTCTGAGTATAAGAAAAAGTCTGTAAAAAGGGCAATTTTATTCACATTGAGGCTTTAAAAAGTAGTTATTCAACATGAGGCACAATCCAAGTGACATTTTGAATCAATTTTTCTACAGTCAAAAAAATCAATTTTCTGATGAAAAACGATGACCCGGGACCTGTTGAACTTTCTCCAGATGGTCAGAAATGGTAATTTTTTAATTTTTAATTTTTTGACTGTAAATGACTATAGCATGTGAATTATCACTTTTGGAAGAAAAATAAGTGTGTTTAGAGTCATTTTAATGCCTGAAATTGGTCGAAATAGAAGCTTCTGAGTAGGAGAAAAAGTCTGTAAAAATGGCAATTTTGGTCACATTGAGGCTTTAAAAAGTAGTTATTCAACATGAGGCACAATCCAAGTGACATTTTGAATCAATTTTTCTACAGTCCAAAAAATTTATTTTCTGATGAAAAACGATGACCCGTGACCTGTCGAACCTTCTCCAGATGGTCAAAACTGGTAATTTTTTAATGTTTAATTTTTTGACTGTAAATGTCTATTGCATGTGAATTATCACTTTTGGAACAAAAATAAGTGTGTTTAGAGACATTTTAATGTCTGAAATTGGTCGAAATAGAAGCTTCTGAGTAGGAGAAAAAGTCTGTAAAAATGGCAATTTTGGTCACATTGAGGCTTTAAAAAGTAGTTATTCAACATGAGGCACAATCCAAGTGACATTTTGAATCAATTTTTCTACAGTCAAAAAAATCAATTTTCTGATGAAAAACGATGACCCGGGACCTGTTGAACTTTCTCCAGATGGTCAGAAATGGTAATTTTTTAATTTTTAATTTTTTGACTGTAAATGACTATTGCATATGAATTATCACTTTTGGAACAAAAATAAGTTTGTTTAGAGTCATTTTAATGCCTGAAATTGGTCGAAATAGAAGCTTCTGAGTAGGAGAAACAGTCTGTAAAAATGGCAATTTTGGTCACATTGAGGCTTTAAAAAGTAGTTATTCAACATGAGGCACAATCCAAGTGACATTTTGAATCAATTTTCTACAGTTCAAAAAATCTATTTTCTGATGGAAAATGATGACCCGTGACCTGTCGAACCTTCTCCAGATGGCCAGAAACGATAATTTTTTATTGTTTAATTTTTTGACTGTAAATGACTATTGCATGTGAATTATCACTTTTGGAACAAAAATAAGTGTGTTTAAAGTCATTTTAATGCGTGAAATTGGTTGAAATAGAAGCTTCTGAGTAGGAGAAAAAGTCTGTAAAAATGGCAAAATGGTCACATTGAGGCTTTAAAAAGTAGTTATTCAACATGAGGCACAATCCAAGTGACAGTTTGAATCAATTTTTCTACAGTCCAAAAAATTTATTTTCTGATGAAAAACGATGAGCCGTGACCTGTCGAACCTTCTCCAGATGGTCAGAAATGGTAATTTTTTAATGTTTAATTTTTTGACTGTAAAAGACTATTGCATGTGAATTATCACTTTTGGAACAAAAATAAGTGTGTTTAGCGTCATTTTAATGCCTGAAATTGTTCGAAATAGAAGCTTCTGAGTAGGAGAAAAAGTCTGTAAAAATGGCAATTTTGGTCACATTGAGGCTTTAAAAAGTAGTTATTCAACATGAGGCACAATCCAAGTGACATTTTGAATCAATTTTTCTACAGTCCAAAAAATGTATTTTCTGATGAAAAACAATGACCCGGGACCTGTCGAACCTTCTCTAGATGGCCAGAAACGGTAATTTTTTATTCTTTAATTTTTTGACTGTAAATGACTATTGCATGTGAATTATCACTTTTGGAACAAAAATAAGTGTGTTTAAAGTCATTTTAATGCCTGAAATTGGTTGAAATAGAAGCTTCTGAGTATAAGAAAAAGTCTGTAAAAATGGCAATTTTATTCACATTGAGGCTTTACAAAGTAGTTATTCAACATGAGGCACAATCCAAGCGACATTTTGAATCAATTTTTCTACAGTCAAAAAAATCTATTTTCTGATGAAAAACGATGACCCTTGACCTGTCGAACCTTCTCCAGATGGTCAGAAATGGTAATTTTTTTATTTTTAATTTTTTGACTGTTAATGACTATTGCATGTGAATTATCACTTTTGGAACAAAAATAAGTTTGTTTAGAGTCATTTTAATGCCTGAAATTGGTCGAAATAGAAGCTTCTGAGTAGGAGAAAAAGTCTGTAAAAATGGCAATTTGGTCACATTGAGGCTTTAAAAAGTAGTTATTCAACATGAGGCACAATCCAAGTGACATTTTGAATCAATTTTTCTACAGTCAAAAAAATCAATTTTCTGATGAAAAACGATGACCCGGGACCTGTTGAACTTTCCCCAGATGGTCAGAAATGGCAATTTTTTAATTTTTAATTTTTTGACTGTAAATGACTATAGCATGTGAATTATCACTTTTGGAAGAAAATTAAGTGTGTTTAGAGTCATTTTAATGCCTGAAATTGGTCGGAATAGAAGCTTCTGAGTAGGAGAAAAAGTCTGTAAAAATGGCAATTTTGGTCAAATTGAGGCTTTAAAAAGTAGTTATTCAACATGAGGCACAATCCAAGTGACATTTTGAATCAATTTTTCTACAGTCCAAAAAATCTATTTTCTGATGAAAAACGATGACCCTTGACCTGTCGAACCTTCTCCAGATGGTCAGAAATGGTAATTTTTTTATTTTTAATTTTTTGACTGTAAATGACTATTGCATGTGAATTATCACTTTTGGAACACAAATAAGTTTGTTTAGAGTCATTTTAATGCCTGAAATTGGTCGAAATAGAAGCTTCTGAGTAGGAGAAAAAGTCTGTAAAAATGGCAATTTGGTCACATTGAGGCTTTAAAAAGTAGTTATTCAACATGAGGCACAATCCAAGTGACATTTTGAATCAATTTTTCTACAGTCAAAAAAATCAATTTTCTGATGAAAAACGATGACCCGGGACCTGTTGAACTTTCCCCAGATGGTCAGAAATGGCAATTTTTTAATTTTTAATTTTTTGACTGTAAATGACTATAGCATGTGAATTATCACTTTTGGAAGAAAATTAGGTGTGTTTAGAGTCATTTTAATGCCTGAAATTGGTCGGAATAGAAGCTTCTGAGTAGGAGAAAAAGTCTGTAAAAATGGCAATTTTGGTCACATTGAGGCTTTAAAAAGTAGTTATTCAACATGAGGCACAATCCAAGTGACATTTTGAATCAATTTTTCTACAGTCCAAAAAATCAATTTTCTGATGAAAAACGATGACCCTTGACCTGTCGAACCTTCTCCAGATGGTCAGAAATGGTAATTTTTTAATTTTTAATTTTTTGACTGTAAATGACTATTGCATGTGAATTATCACTTTTGGAACAAAAATAAGTTTGTTTAGAGTCATTTTAATGCCTGAAATTGGTCGAAATAGAAGCTTCTGAGTAGGAGAAAAAGTCTGTAAAAATGGCAATTTTGTTCACATTGAGGCTTTAAAAAGTAGTTATTCAACATGAGGCACAATCCAAGTGACATTTTGAATCAATTTTTCTACAGTCCAAAAAATTTATTTTCCGATGAAAAACGATGACCCGTGACCTGTCGAACCTTCTCCAGATGGTCAGAAATGGTAATTTTTTAATGTTTAATTTTTTGACTGTAAATGACTATTGCATGTGAATTATCACTTTTGGAACAAAAATAAGTGTGTTTAGAGTCATTTTAATGTCTGAAATTGGTCGAAATAGAAGCTTCTGAGTAGGAGAAAAAGTCTGTAAAAATGGCAATTTTGGTCACATTGAGGCTTTACAAAGTAGTTATTCAACACGAGGCACAATCCAAGTGACATTTTGAATCAATTTTTCTACAGTCAAAAAAATCAATTTTCTGATGAAAAACGATGACACGGGACCTGTTGAACTTTCTCCAGATGGTCAGAAATGGTAATTTTTTAATTTTTAATTTTTGGACTATAAATGACTATAGCATGTGAATTATCACTTTTGGAAGAAAAATAAGTGTGTTTAGAGTCATTTTAATGCCTGAAATTGGTCGAAACAGAAGCTTCTGAGTAGGAGAAAAAGTCTGTAAAAATGGCAATTTTGGTCACATTGAGGCTTTAAAAAGTAGTTATTCAACATGAGGCACAATCCAAGTGACATTTTGAATCAATTTTTCTACAGTCCAAAAAATCAATTTTCCGATGAAAAACGATGACCCGTGACCTGTCGAACCTTCTCCAGATGGTCAGAAATGGTAATTTTTTAATGTTTAATTTTTTGACTGTAAATGACTATTGCATGTGAATTATCACTTTTGGAACAAAAATAAGTTTGTTTAGAGTCATTTTAATGCCTGAAATTGGTCGAAATAGAAGCTTCTGAGTAGGAGAAAAAGTCTGTAAAAATGGCAATTTTGGTCACATTGAGGCTTTAAAAAGTAGTTATTCAACATGAGGCCCAATCCAAGTGACATTTTGAATCAATTTTTCTACAGTCCAAAAAATGTATTTTCTGATGAAAAACGATGACCCGGGACCTGTTGAACTTTCTCCAGATGGTCAGAAATGGTAATTTTTTAATTTTTAATTTTTTGACTGTAAATGACTATTGCATGTGAATTATCACTTTTGGAACAAAAATAAGTTTGTTTAGAGTCATTTTAATGCCTGAAATTGGTCGAAATAGAAGCTTCTGAGTAGGAGAAAAAGTCTGTAAAAATGGCAATTTTGGTCACATTGAGGCTTTAAAAAGTAGTTATTCAACAGGTGGCACAATCCAAGTGACATTTTGAATCAATTTTTCCTCAGTCAAAAAAATCAATTTTCTGATGAAAAACGATGACCCGGGACCTGTCGAACCTTCTCTAGATGGTCAGAAATGGTATTTTTTTAATGATTAATTTTTTTACTGTAAATGACTATTGCATGTGTATTATCACTTTTGGAACAAAAATAAGTTTGTTTAGAGTCATTTTAATGCCTGAAATTGGTCGAAATAGAAGCTTCTGAGTAGGAGAAAAAGTCTGTAAAAATGGCAATTTTGGTCACATTGAGGCTTTAAAAAGAAGTTATTCAACATGAGGCACAATCCAAGTGACATTTTGAATCAATTTTTCTACAGTCAAAAAAATCAATTTTCTGATGAAAAACGATGACCCGGGACCTGTTGAACTTTCTCCAGATGGTCAGAAATGGTAATTTTTTAATTTTTAATTTTTGGACTGTAAATGACTATAGCATGTGAATTATCACTTTTGGAAGAAAAATAAGTGTGTTTAGAGTCATTTTAATGCCTGAAATTGGTCGAAACAGAAGCTTCTGAGTAGGAGAAAAAGTCTGTAAAAATGGCAATTTTGGTCACATTGAGGCTTTAAAAAGTAGTTATTCAACATGAGGCACAATCCAAGTGACATTTTGAATCAATTTTTCTACAGTCCCAAAAATTTATTTTCCGATGAAAAACAATGACCCGTGACCTGTCGAACCTTCTCCAGATGGTCAGAAATGGTAATTTTTTAATGTTTAATTTTTTGACTGTAAATGACTATTGCATGTGAATTATCACTTTTGGAACAAAAATAAGTTTGTTTAGAGTCATTTTAATGCCTGAAATTGGTCGAAATAGAAGCTTCTGAGTAGGAGAAAAAGTCTGTAAAAATGGCAATTTTGGTCACATTGAGGCTTTAAAAAGTAGTTATTCAACATGAGGCCCAATCCAAGTGACATTTTGAATCAATTTTTCTACAGTCCAAAAATTTTATTTTCTGATGAAAAACGATGACCCGGGACCTGTTGAACTTTCTCCAGATGGTCAGAAATGGTAATTTTTTAATTTTTAATTTTTTGACTGTAAATGACTATTGCATGTGAATTATCACTTTTGGAACAAAAATAAGTGTGTTTAGAGTCATTTTAATGCCTGAAATTGTTCGAAATAGAAGCTTCTGAGTAGGAGAAAAAGTCTGTAAAAATGGCAATTTTGGTCACATTGAGGCTTTAAAAAGTAGTTATTCAACATGAGGCACAATCCAAGTGACATTTTGAATCAATTTTTCTACAATCAAAAAAATCAATTTTCTGATGAAAAACGATGACCCCGGGACCTGTTGAACTTTCTCCAGATGGTCAGAAATGGTAATTTTTTAATTTTTAATTTTTTGACTGTAAATGACTATTGCATGTGAATTATCACTTTTGGAACAAAAATAAGTATGTTTAGAGTCATTTTAATGCCTGAAATTGGTCGAAATTGAAGCTTCTGAGTAGGAGAAAAAGTCTGTAAAAATGGCAATTTTGGTCACATTGAGGCTTTAAAAAGTAGTTTTCAACATGAGGCACAATCCAAGCGACATTTTGAATCAATTTTTCTACAGTCAAAAAAATCTATTTTCTGATGAAAAACGATGACCCTTGACCTGTCGAACCTTCTCCAGGTGGTCAGAAATGGTAATTTTTTTATTTTTAATTTTTTGACTGTAAATGACTATTGCATGTGAATTATCAGTTTTGGAACAAAAATAAGTTTGTTTAGAGTCATTTTAATGCCTGAAATTGGTCGAAATAGAAGCTTCTGAGTAGGAGAAAAAGTCTGTAAAAATGGCAATTTGGTCACATTGAGGCTTTAAAAAGTAGTTATTCAACATGAGGCACAATCCAAGTGACATTTTGAATCAATTTTTCTACAGTCAAAAAAATCAATTTTCTGATGAAAAACGATGACCCGGGACCTGTTGAACTTTCCCCAGATGGTCAGAAATGGCAATTTTTTAATTTTTAATTTTTTGACTGTAAATGACTATAGCATGTGAATTATCACTTTTGGAAGAAAATTAAGTGTGTTTAGAGTCATTTTAATGCCTGAAATTGGTCGGAATAGAAGCTTCTGAGTAGGAGAAAAAGTCTGTAAAAATGGCAATTTTGGTCACATTGAGGCTTTAAAAAGTAGTTATTCAACATGAGGCACAATCCAAGTGACATTTTGAATCAATTTTTCTACAGTCCAAAAAATCTATTTTCTGATGAAAAACGATGACCCTTGACCTGTCGAACCTTCTCCAGATGGTCAGAAATGGTAATTTTTTAATTTTTAATTTTTTGACTGTAAATGACTATTGCATGTGAATTATCACTTTTGGAACAAAAATAAGTTTGTTTAGAGTCATTTTAATGCCTGAAATTGGTCGAAATAGAAGCTTCTGAGTAGGAGAAAAAGTCTGTAAAAATGGCAATTTTGGTCACATTGAGGCTTTAAAAAGTAGTTATTCAACATGAGGCACAATCCAAGTGACATTTTGAATCAATTTTTCTACAGTCCAAAAAATTTATTTTCCGATGAAAAACGATGACCCGTGACCTGTCGAACCTTCTCCAGATGGTCAGAAATGGTAATTTTTTAATGTTTAATTTTTTGACTGTAAATGACTATTGCATGTGAATTATCACTTTTGGAACAAAAATAAGTGTGTTTAGAGTCATTTTAATGTCTGAAATTGGTCGAAATAGAAGCTTCTGAGTAGGAGAAAAAGTCTGTAAAAATGGCAATTTTGGTCACATTGAGGCTTTAAAAAGTAGTTATTCAACAGGAGGCACAATCCAAGTGACATTTTGAATCAATTTTTCTACAGTCAAAAAAATCAATTTTCTGATGAAAAACGATGACCCGGGACCTGTCGAACCTTCTCTAGATGGTCAGAAATGGTATTTTTTTAATGATTAATTTTTTTACTGTAAATGACTATTGCATGTGTATTATCACTTTTGGAACAAAAATAAGTGTGTTTAGAGTCATTTTAATGCCTGAAATTGGTTGAAATAGAAGCTTCTGAGTATAAGAAAAAGTCTGTAAAAAGGGCAATTTTATTCACATTGAGGCTTTAAAAAGTAGTTATTCAACATGAGGCACAATCCAAGTGACATTTTGAATCAATTTTTCTACAGTCAAAAAATCAATTTTCTGATGAAAAACGATGACCCGGGACCTGTTGAACTTTCTCCAGATGGTCAGAAATGGTAATTTTTTAATTTTTAATTTTTTGACTGTAAATGACAATAGCATGTGAATTATCACTTTTGGAAGAAAAATAAGTGTGTTTAGAGTCATTTTAATGCCTGAAATTGGTCGAAATAGAAGCTTCTGAGTAGGAGAAAAAGTCTGTAAAAATGGCAATTTTGGTCACATTGAGGCTTTAAAAAGTAGTTATTCAACATGAGGCACAATCCAAGTGACATTTTGAATCAATTTTTCTACAGTCCAAAAAATTTATTTTCTGATGAAAAACGATGACCCGTGACCTGTCGAACCTTCTCCAGATGGTCAAAACTGGTAATTTTTTAATGTTTAATTTTTTGACTGTAAATGTCTATTGCATGTGAATTATCACTTTTGGAACAAAAATAAGTGTGTTTAGAGACATTTTAATGTCTGAAATTGGTCGAAATAGAAGCTTCTGAGTAGGAGAAAAAGTCTGTAAAAATGGCAATTTTGGTCACATTGAGGCTTTAAAAAGTAGTTATTCAACATGAGGCACAATCCAAGTGACATTTTGAATCAATTTTTCTACAGTCAAAAAAATCAATTTTCTGATGAAAAACGATGACCCGGGACCTGTTGAACTTTCTCCAGATGGTCAGAAATGGTAATTTTTTAATTTTTAATTTTTTGACTGTAAATGACTATTGCATATGAATTATCACTTTTGGAACAAAAATAAGTTTGTTTAGAGTCATTTTAATGCCTGAAATTGGTCGAAATAGAAGCTTCTGAGTAGGAGAAACAGTCTGTAAAAATGGCAATTTTGGTCACATTGAGGCTTTAAAAAGTAGTTATTCAACATGAGGCACAATCCAAGTGACATTTTGAATCAATTTTCTACAGTTCAAAAAATCTATTTTCTGATGGAAAATGATGACCCGTGACCTGTCGAACCTTCTCCAGATGGCCAGAAACGATAATTTTTTATTGTTTAATTTTTTGACTGTAAATGACTATTGCATGTGAATTATCACTTTTGGAACAAAAATAAGTGTGTTTAAAGTCATTTTAATGCGTGAAATTGGTTGAAATAGAAGCTTCTGAGTAGGAGAAAAAGTCTGTAAAAATGGCAAAATGGTCACATTGAGGCTTTAAAAAGTAGTTATTCAACATGAGGCACAATCCAAGTGACAGTTTGAATCAATTTTTCTACAGTCCAAAAAATTTATTTTCTGATGAAAAACGATGAGCCGTGACCTGTCGAACCTTCTCCAGATGGTCAGAAATGGTAATTTTTTAATGTTTAATTTTTTGACTGTAAAAGACTATTGCATGTGAATTATCACTTTTGGAACAAAAATAAGTGTGTTTAGCGTCATTTTAATGCCTGAAATTGTTCGAAATAGAAGCTTCTGAGTAGGAGAAAAAGTCTGTAAAAATGGCAATTTTGGTCACATTGAGGCTTTAAAAAGTAGTTATTCAACATGAGGCACAATCCAAGTGACATTTTGAATCAATTTTTCTACAGTCCAAAAAATGTATTTTCTGATGAAAAACAATGACCCGGGACCTGTCGAACCTTCTCTAGATGGCCAGAAACGGTAATTTTTTATTGTTTAATTTTTTGACTGTAAATGACTATTGCATGTGAATTATCACTTTTGGAACAAAAATAAGTGTGTTTAAAGTCATTTTAATGCCTGAAATTGGTTGAAATAGAAGCTTCTGAGTATAAGAAAAAGTCTGTAAAAATGGCAATTTTATTCACATTGAGGCTTTACAAAGTAGTTATTCAACATGAGGCACAATCCAAGCGACATTTTGAATCAATTTTTCTACAGTCAAAAAAATCTATTTTCTGATGAAAAACGATGACCCTTGACCTGTCGAACCTTCTCCAGATGGTCAGAAATGGTAATTTTTTTATTTTTAATTTTTTGACTGTAAATGACTATTGCATGTGAATTATCACTTTTGGAACAAAAATAAGTTTGTTTAGAGTCATTTTAATGCCTGAAATTGGTCGAAATAGAAGCTTCTGAGTAGGAGAAAAAGTCTGTAAAAATGGCAATTTGGTCACATTGAGGCTTTAAAAAGTAGTTATTCAACATGAGGCACAATCCAAGTGACATTTTGAATCAATTTTTCTACAGTCAAAAAAATCAATTTTCTGATGAAAAACGATGACCCGGGACCTGTTGAACTTTCCCCAGATGGTCAGAAATGGCAATTTTTTAATTTTTAATTTTTTGACTGTAAATGACTATAGCATGTGAATTATCACTTTTGGAAGAAAATTAAGTGTGTTTAGAGTCATTTTAATGCCTGAAATTGGTCGGAATAGAAGCTTCTGAGTAGGAGAAAAAGTCTGTAAAAATGGCAATTTTGGTCACATTGAGGCTTTAAAAAGTAGTTATTCAACATGAGGCACAATCCAAGTGACATTTTGAATCAATTTTTCTACAGTCCAAAAAATCTATTTTCTGATGAAAAACGATGACCCTTGACCTGTCGAACCTTCTCCAGATGGTCAGAAATGGTAATTTTTTTATTTTTAATTTTTTGACTGTAAATGACTATTGCATGTGAATTATCACTTTTGGAACACAAATAAGTTTGTTTAGAGTCATTTTAATGCCTGAAATTGGTCGAAATAGAAGCTTCTGAGTAGGAGAAAAAGTCTGTAAAAATGGCAATTTGGTCACATTGAGGCTTTAAAAAGTAGTTATTCAACATGAGGCACAATCCAAGTGACATTTTGAATCAATTTTTCTACAGTCAAAAAAATCAATTTTCTGATGAAAAACGATGACCCGGGACCTGTTGAACTTTCCCCAGATGGTCAGAAATGGCAATTTTTTAATTTTTAATTTTTTGACTGTAAATGACTATAGCATGTGAATTATCACTTTTGGAAGAAAATTAAGTGTGTTTAGAGTCATTTTAATGCCTGAAATTGGTCGGAATAGAAGCTTCTGAGTAGGAGAAAAAGTCTGTAAAAATGGCAATTTTGGTCACATTGAGGCTTTAAAAAGTAGTTATTCAACATGAGGCACAATCCAAGTGACATTTTGAATCAATTTTTCTACAGTCCAAAAAATCAATTTTCTGATGAAAAACGATGACCCTTGACCTGTCGAACCTTCTCCAGATGGTCAGAAATGGTAATTTTTTAATTTTTAATTTTTTGACTGTAAATGACTATTGCATGTGAATTATCACTTTTGGAACAAAAATAAGTTTGTTTAGAGTCATTTTAATGCCTGAAATTGGTCGAAATAGAAGCTTCTGAGTAGGAGAAAAAGTCTGTAAAAATGGCAATTTTGTTCACATTGAGGCTTTAAAAAGTAGTTATTCAACATGAGGCACAATCCAAGTGACATTTTGAATCAATTTTTCTACAGTCCAAAAAATTTATTTTCCGATGAAAAACGATGACCCGTGACCTGTCGAACCTTCTCCAGATGGTCAGAAATGGTAATTTTTTAATGTTTAATTTTTTGACTGTAAATGACTATTGCATGTGAATTATCACTTTTGGAACAAAAATAAGTGTGTTTAGAGTCATTTTAATGTCTGAAATTGGTCGAAATAGAAGCTTCTGAGTAGGAGAAAAAGTCTGTAAAAATGGCAATTTTGGTCACATTGAGGCTTTACAAAGTAGTTATTCAACACGAGGCACAATCCAAGTGACATTTTGAATCAATTTTTCTACAGTCAAAAAAATCAATTTTCTGATGAAAAACGATGACACGGGACCTGTTGAACTTTCTCCAGATGGTCAGAAATGGTAATTTTTTAATTTTTAATTTTTGGACTATAAATGACTATAGCATGTGAATTATCACTTTTGGAAGAAAAATAAGTGTGTTTAGAGTCATTTTAATGCCTGAAATTGGTCGAAACAGAAGCTTCTGAGTAGGAGAAAAAGTCTGTAAAAATGGCAATTTTGGTCACATTGAGGCTTTAAAAAGTAGTTATTCAACATGAGGCACAATCCAAGTGACATTTTGAATCAATTTTTCTACAGTCCAAAAAATCAATTTTCCGATGAAAAACGATGACCCGTGACCTGTCGAACCTTCTCCAGATGGTCAGAAATGGTAATTTTTTAATGTTTAATTTTTTGACTGTAAATGACTATTGCATGTGAATTATCACTTTTGGAACAAAAATAAGTTTGTTTAGAGTCATTTTAATGCCTGAAATTGGTCGAAATAGAAGCTTCTGAGTAGGAGAAAAAGTCTGTAAAAATGGCAATTTTGGTCACATTGAGGCTTTAAAAAGTAGTTATTCAACATGAGGCCCAATCCAAGTGACATTTTGAATCAATTTTTCTACAGTCCAAAAAATGTATTTTCTGATGAAAAACGATGACCCGGGACCTGTTGAACTTTCTCCAGATGGTCAGAAATGGTAATTTTTTAATTTTTAATTTTTTGACTGTAAATGACTATTGCATGTGAATTATCACTTTTGGAACAAAAATAAGTTTGTTTAGAGTCATTTTAATGCCTGAAATTGGTCGAAATAGAAGCTTCTGAGTAGGAGAAAAAGTCTGTAAAAATGGCAATTTTGGTCACATTGAGGCTTTAAAAAGTAGTTATTCAACAGGTGGCACAATCCAAGTGACATTTTGAATCAATTTTTCCTCAGTCAAAAAAATCAATTTTCTGATGAAAAACGATGACCCGGGACCTGTCGAACCTTCTCTAGATGGTCAGAAATGGTATTTTTTTAATGATTAATTTTTTTACTGTAAATGACTATTGCATGTGTATTATCACTTTTGGAACAAAAATAAGTGTGTTTAGAGTCATTTTAATGCCTGAAATTGGTTGAAATAGAAGCTTCTGAGTATAAGAAAAAGTCTGTAAAAAGGGCAATTTTATTCACATTGAGGCTTTAAAAAGTAGTTATTCAACATAAGGCACAATCCAAGTGACATTTTGAATCAATTTTTCTACAGTCAAAAAAATCAATTTTCTGATGAAAAACGATGACCCGGGACCTGTTGAACTTTCTCCAGATGGTCAGAAATGGTAATTTTTTAATTTTAAATTTTTTGACTGTAAATGACTATAGCATGTGAATTATCACTTTTGGAAGAAAAATAAGTGTGTTTAGAGTCATTTTAATGCCTGAAATTGGTCGAAATAGAAGCTTCTGAGTAGGAGAAAAAGTCTGTAAAAATGGCAATTTTGGTCACATTGAGGCTTTAAAAAGTAGTTATTCAACATGAGGCACAATCCAAGTGACATTTTGAATCAATTTTTCTACAGTCCAAAAAATTTATTTTCTGATGAAAAACGATGACCCGTGACCTGTCGAACCTTCTCCAGATGGTCAAAACTGGTAATTTTTTAATGTTTAATTTTTTGACTGTAAATGTCTATTGCATGTGAATTATCACTTTTGGAACAAAAATAAGTGTGTTTAGAGACATTTTAATGTCTGAAATTGGTCGAAATAGAAGCTTCTGAGTAGGAGAAAAAGTCTGTAAAAATGGCAATTTTGGTCACATTGAGGCTTTAAAAAGTAGTTATTCAACATGAGGCACAATCCAAGTGACATTTTGAATCAATTTTTCTACAGTCAAAAAAATCAATTTTCTGATGAAAAACGATGACCCGGGACCTGTTGAACTTTCTCCAGATGGTCAGAAATGGTAATTTTTTAATTTTTAATTTTTTGACTGTAAATGACTATTGCATATGAATTATCACTTTTGGAACAAAAATAAGTTTGTTTAGAGTCATTTTAATGCCTGAAATTGGTCGAAATAGAAGCTTCTGAGTAGGAGAAACAGTCTGTAAAAATGGCAATTTTGGTCACATTGAGGCTTTAAAAAGTAGTTATTCAACATGAGGCACAATCCAAGTGACATTTTGAATCAATTTTCTACAGTCCAAAAAATCTATTTTCTGATGGAAAATGATGACCCGTGACCTGTCGAACCTTCTCCAGATGGCCAGAAACGATAATTTTTTATTGTTTAATTTTTTGACTGTAAATGACTATTGCATGTGAATTATCACTTTTGGAACAAAAATAAGTGTGTTTAAAGTCATTTTAATGCGTGAAATTGGTTGAAATAGAAGCTTCTGAGTAGGAGAAAAAGTCTGTAAAAATGGCAATTTTGGTCACATTGAGGCTTTAAAAAGTAGTTATTCAACATGAGGCACAATCCAAGTGACATTTTGAATCAATTTTTCTACAGTCCAAAAAATTTATTTTCTGATGAAAAACGATGAGCCGTGACCTGTCGAACCTTCTCCAGATGGTCAGAAATGGTAATTTTTTAATGTTTAATTTTTTGACTGTAAATGACTATTGCATGTGAATTATCACTTTTGGAACAAAAATAAGTGTGTTTAGAGTCATTTTAATGTCTGAAATTGGTCGAAATAGAAGCTTCTGAGTAGGAGAAAAAGTCTGTAAAAATGGCAATTTTGGTCACATTGAGGCTTTAAAAAGTAGATATTCAACATAAGGCACAATCCAAGTGACATTTTGAATCAATTTTCTACAGTCCAAAAAATCTTTTTTCTGATGGAAAACGATGACCCGTGACCTGTCGAACCTTCTCCAGATGGTCAGAAATGATAATTTTTTAATGTTTAATTTTTTGACTGTAAAAGACTATTGCATGTGAATTATCACTTTTGGAACAAAAATAAGTGTGTTTAGCGTCATTTTAATGCCTGAAAATGTTCGAAATAGAAGCTTCTGAGTAGGAGAAAAAGTCTGTAAAAATGGCAATTTTGGTCACATTGAGGCTTTAAAAAGTAGTTATTCAACATGAGGCACAATCCAAGTGACATTTTGAATCAATTTTTCTACAGTCCAAAAAATGTATTTTCTGATGAAAAACAATGACCCGGGACCTGTCGAACCTTCTCTAGATGGCCAGAAACGGTAATTTTTTATTGTTTAATTTTTTGACTGTAAATGACTATTGCATGTGAATTATCACTTTTGGAACAAAAATAAGTGTGTTTAAAGTCATTTTAATGCCTGAAATTGGTTGAAATAGAAGCTTCTGAGTATAAGATAAAGTCTGTAAAAATGGCAATTTTATTCACATTGAGGCTTTACAAAGTAGTTATTCAACATGAGGCACAATCCAAGCGACATTTTGAATCAATTTTTCTACAGTCAAAAAAATCTATTTTCTGATGAAAAACGATGACCCTTGACCTGTCGAACCTTCTCCAGATGGTCAGAAATGGTAATTTTTTTATTTTTAATTTTTTGACTGTAAATGACTATTGCATGTGAATTATCACTTTTGGAACAAAAATAAGTTTGTTTAGAGTCATTTTAATGCCTGAAATTGGTCGAAATAGAAGCTTCTGAGTAGGAGAAAAAGTCTGTAAAAATGGCAATTTGGTCACATTGAGGCTTTAAAAAGTAGTTATTCAACATGAGGCACAATCCAAGTGACATTTTGAATCAATTTTTCTACAGTCAAAAAAATCAATTTTCTGATGAAAAACGATGACCCGGGACCTGTTGAACTTTCCCCAGATGGTCAGAAATGGCAATTTTTTAATTTTTAATTTTTTGACTGTAAATGACTATAGCATGTGAATTATCACTTTTGGAAGAAAATTAAGTGTGTTTAGAGTCATTTTAATGCCTGAAATTGGTCGGAATAGAAGCTTCTGAGTAGGAGAAAAAGTCTGTAAAAATGGCAATTTTGGTCACATTGAGGCTTTAAAAAGTAGTTATTCAACATGAGGCACAATCCAAGTGACATTTTGAATCAATTTTTCTACAGTCCAAAAAATCAATTTTCTGATGAAAAACGATGACCCTTGACCTGTCGAACCTTCTCCAGATGGTCAGAAATGGTAATTTTTTAATTTTTAATTTTTTGACTGTAAATGACTATTGCATGTGAATTATCACTTTTGGAACAAAAATAAGTTTGTTTAGAGTCATTTTAATGCCTGAAATTGGTCGAAATAGAAGCTTCTGAGTAGGAGAAAAAGTCTGTAAAAATGGCAATTTTGTTCACATTGAGGCTTTAAAAAGTAGTTATTCAACATGAGGCACAATCCAAGTGACATTTTGAATCAATTTTTCTACAGTCCAAAAAATTTATTTTCCGATGAAAAACGATGACCCGTGACCTGTCGAACCTTCTCCAGATGGTCAGAAATGGTAATTTTTTAATGTTTAATTTTTTGACTGTAAATGACTATTGCATGTGAATTATCACTTTTGGAACAAAAATAAGTGTGTTTAGAGTCATTTTAATGTCTGAAATTGGTCGAAATAGAAGCTTCTGAGTAGGAGAAAAAGTCTGTAAAAATGGCAATTTTGGTCACATTGAGGCTTTACAAAGTAGTTATTCAACACGAGGCACAATCCAAGTGACATTTTGAATCAATTTTTCTACAGTCAAAAAAATCAATTTTCTGATGAAAAACGATGACACGGGACCTGTTGAACTTTCTCCAGATGGTCAGAAATGGTAATTTTTTAATTTTTAATTTTTGGACTATAAATGACTATAGCATGTGAATTATCACTTTTGGAAGAAAAATAAGTGTGTTTAGAGTCATTTTAATGCCTGAAATTGGTCGAAACAGAAGCTTCTGAGTAGGAGAAAAAGTCTGTAAAAATGGCAATTTTGGTCACATTGAGGCTTTAAAAAGTAGTTATTCAACATGAGGCACAATCCAAGTGACATTTTGAATCAATTTTTCTACAGTCCAAAAAATCAATTTTCCGATGAAAAACGATGACCCGTGACCTGTCGAACCTTCTCCAGATGGTCAGAAATGGTAATTTTTTAATGTTTAATTTTTTGACTGTAAATGACTATTGCATGTGAATTATCACTTTTGGAACAAAAATAAGTTTGTTTAGAGTCATTTTAATGCCTGAAATTGGTCGAAATAGAAGCTTCTGAGTAGGAGAAAAAGTCTGTAAAAATGGCAATTTTGGTCACATTGAGGCTTTAAAAAGTAGTTATTCAACATGAGGCCCAATCCAAGTGACATTTTGAATCAATTTTTCTACAGTCCAAAAAATGTATTTTCTGATGAAAAACGATGACCCGGGACCTGTTGAACTTTCTCCAGATGGTCAGAAATGGTAATTTTTTAATTTTTAATTTTTTGACTGTAAATGACTATTGCATGTGAATTATCACTTTTGGAACAAAAATAAGTTTGTTTAGAGTCATTTTAATGCCTGAAATTGGTCGAAATAGAAGCTTCTGAGTAGGAGAAAAAGTCTGTAAAAATGGCAATTTTGGTCACATTGAGGCTTTAAAAAGTAGTTATTCAACAGGTGGCACAATCCAAGTGACATTTTGAATCAATTTTTCCTCAGTCAAAAAAATCAATTTTCTGATGAAAAACGATGACCCGGGACCTGTCGAACCTTCTCTAGATGGTCAGAAATGGTATTTTTTTAATGATTAATTTTTTTACTGTAAATGACTATTGCATGTGTATTATCACTTTTGGAACAAAAATAAGTGTGTTTAGAGTCATTTTAATGCCTGAAATTGGTTGAAATAGAAGCTTCTGAGTATAAGAAAAAGTCTGTAAAAAGGGCAATTTTATTCACATTGAGGCTTTAAAAAGTAGTTATTCAACATAAGGCACAATCCAAGTGACATTTTGAATCAATTTTTCTACAGTCAAAAAAATCAATTTTCTGATGAAAAACGATGACCCGGGACCTGTTGAACTTTCTCCAGATGGTCAGAAATGGTAATTTTTTAATTTTAAATTTTTTGACTGTAAATGACTATAGCATGTGAATTATCACTTTTGGAAGAAAAATAAGTGTGTTTAGAGTCATTTTAATGCCTGAAATTGGTCGAAATAGAAGCTTCTGAGTAGGAGAAAAAGTCTGTAAAAATGGCAATTTTGGTCACATTGAGGCTTTAAAAAGTAGTTATTCAACATGAGGCACAATCCAAGTGACATTTTGAATCAATTTTTCTACAGTCCAAAAAATTTATTTTCTGATGAAAAACGATGACCCGTGACCTGTCGAACCTTCTCCAGATGGTCAAAACTGGTAATTTTTTAATGTTTAATTTTTTGACTGTAAATGTCTATTGCATGTGAATTATCACTTTTGGAACAAAAATAAGTGTGTTTAGAGACATTTTAATGTCTGAAATTGGTCGAAATAGAAGCTTCTGAGTAGGAGAAAAAGTCTGTAAAAATGGCAATTTTGGTCACATTGAGGCTTTAAAAAGTAGTTATTCAACATGAGGCACAATCCAAGTGACATTTTGAATCAATTTTTCTACAGTCAAAAAAATCAATTTTCTGATGAAAAACGATGACCCGGGACCTGTTGAACTTTCTCCAGATGGTCAGAAATGGTAATTTTTTAATTTTTAATTTTTTGACTGTAAATGACTATTGCATATGAATTATCACTTTTGGAACAAAAATAAGTTTGTTTAGAGTCATTTTAATGCCTGAAATTGGTCGAAATAGAAGCTTCTGAGTAGGAGAAACAGTCTGTAAAAATGGCAATTTTGGTCACATTGAGGCTTTAAAAAGTAGTTATTCAACATGAGGCACAATCCAAGTGACATTTTGAATCAATTTTCTACAGTCCAAAAAATCTATTTTCTGATGGAAAATGATGACCCGTGACCTGTCGAACCTTCTCCAGATGGCCAGAAACGATAATTTTTTATTGTTTAATTTTTTGACTGTAAATGACTATTGCATGTGAATTATCACTTTTGGAACAAAAATAAGTGTGTTTAAAGTCATTTTAATGCGTGAAATTGGTTGAAATAGAAGCTTCTGAGTAGGAGAAAAAGTCTGTAAAAATGGCAATTTTGGTCACATTGAGGCTTTAAAAAGTAGTTATTCAACATGAGGCACAATCCAAGTGACATTTTGAATCAATTTTTCTACAGTCCAAAAAATTTATTTTCTGATGAAAAACGATGAGCCGTGACCTGTCGAACCTTCTCCAGATGGTCAGAAATGGTAATTTTTTAATGTTTAATTTTTTGACTGTAAATGACTATTGCATGTGAATTATCACTTTTGGAACAAAAATAAGTGTGTTTAGAGTCATTTTAATGTCTGAAATTGGTCGAAATAGAAGCTTCTGAGTAGGAGAAAAAGTCTGTAAAAATGGCAATTTTGGTCACATTGAGGCTTTAAAAAGTAGATATTCAACATAAGGCACAATCCAAGTGACATTTTGAATCAATTTTCTACAGTCCAAAAAATCTTTTTTCTGATGGAAAACGATGACCCGTGACCTGTCGAACCTTCTCCAGATGGTCAGAAATGATAATTTTTTAATGTTTAATTTTTTGACTGTAAAAGACTATTGCATGTGAATTATCACTTTTGGAACAAAAATAAGTGTGTTTAGCGTCATTTTAATGCCTGAAAATGTTCGAAATAGAAGCTTCTGAGTAGGAGAAAAAGTCTGTAAAAATGGCAATTTTGGTCACATTGAGGGTTTAAAAAGTAGTTATTCAACATGAGGCACAATCCAAGTGACATTTTGAATCAATTTTTCTACAGTCCAAAAAATGTATTTTCTGATGAAAAACAATGACCCGGGACCTGTCGAACCTTCTCTAGATGGCCAGAAACGGTAATTTTTTATTGTTTAATTTTTTGACTGTAAATGACTATTGCATGTGAATTATCACTTTTGGAACAAAAATAAGTGTGTTTAAAGTCATTTTAATGCCTGAAATTGGTTGAAATAGAAGCTTCTGAGTATAAGATAAAGTCTGTAAAAATGGCAATTTTATTCACATTGAGGCTTTACAAAGTAGTTATTCAACATGAGGCACAATCCAAGCGACATTTTGAATCAATTTTTCTACAGTCAAAAAAATCTATTTTCTGATGAAAAACGATGACCCTTGACCTGTCGAACCTTCTCCAGATGGTCAGAAATGGTAATTTTTTTATTTTTAATTTTTTGACTGTAAATGACTATTGCATGTGAATTATCACTTTTGGAACAAAAATAAGTTTGTTTAGAGTCATTTTAATGCCTGAAATTGGTCGAAATAGAAGCTTCTGAGTAGGAGAAAAAGTCTGTAAAAATGGCAATTTGGTCACATTGAGGCTTTAAAAAGTAGTTATTCAACATGAGGCACAATCCAAGTGACATTTTGAATCAATTTTTCTACAGTCAAAAAAATCAATTTTCTGATGAAAAACGATGACCCGGGACCTGTTGAACTTTCCCCAGATGGTCAGAAATGGCAATTTTTTAATTTTTAATTTTTTGACTGTAAATGACTATAGCATGTGAATTATCACTTTTGGAAGAAAATTAAGTGTGTCTAGAGTCATTTTAATGCCTGAAATTGGTCGGAATAGAAGCTTCTGAGTAGGAGAAAAAGTCTGTAAAAATGGCAATTTTGGTCACATTGAGGCTTTAAAAAGTAGTTATTCAACATGAGGCACAATCCAAGTGACATTTTGAATCAATTTTTCTACAGTCCAAAAAATCTATTTTCTGATGAAAAACGATGACCCTTGACCTGTCGAACCTTCTCCAGATGGTCAGAAATGGTAATTTTTTAATTTTTAATTTTTTGACTGTAAATGACTATTGCATGTGAATTATCACTTTTGGAACAAAAATAAGTTTGTTTAGAGTCATTTTAATGCCTGAAATTGGTCGAAATAGAAGCTTCTGAGTAGGAGAAAAAGTCTGTAAAAATGGCAATTTTGGTCACATTGAGGCTTTAAAAAGTAGTTATTCAACATGAGGCACAATCCAAGTGACATTTTGAATCAATTTTTCTACAGTCCAAAAAATTTATTTTCCGATGAAAAACGATGACCCGTGACCTGTCGAACCTTCTCCAGATGGTCAGAAATGGTAATTTTTTAATGTTTAATTTTTTGACTGTAAATGACTATTGCATGTGAATTATCACTTTTGGAACAAAAATAATTGTGTTTAGAGTCATTTTAATGCCTGAAATTGGTCGAAATTGAAGCTTCTGAGTAGGAGAAAAAGTCTGTAAAAATGGCAATTTTGGTCACATTGAGGCTTTAAAAAGTAGTTATTCAACATGAGGCACAATCCAAGCGACATTTTGAATCAATTTTTCTACAGTCAAAAAAATCTATTTTCTGATGAAAAACGATGACCCGTGACCTGTCGAACCTTCTCCAGATGGTCAGAAATAGTAATTTTTAAATTTTTAATTTTTTGACTGTAAATGACTATTGCATGTGAATTATCACTTTTGGAACAAAAATAAGTTTGTTTAGAGTCATTTTAATGCCTGAAATTGGTCGAAATAGAAGCTTCGGAGTAGGAGAAAAAGTCTGTAAAAATGGCAATTTTGGTCACATTGAGGCTTTAAAAAGTAGTTATTCAACATGAGGCACAATCCAAGCGACATTTTGAATCAATTTTTCTACAGTCAAAAAAATCTATTTTCTGATGAAAAACGATGACCCGGGACCTGTCGAACCTTCTCTAGATGGTCAGAAATGGCATTTTTTTAATGATTAATTTTTTTACTGTAATTGACTATTGCATGTGAATTATCACTTTTGGAACAAAAATAAGTGTGTTTAGAGTCATTTTAATGCCTGAAATTGGTTGAAATAGAAGCTTCTGAGTATAAGAAAAAGTCTGTAAAAATGGCAATTTTATTCACATTGAGGCTTTAAAAAGTAGTTATTCAACATGAGGCACAATCCAAGTGACATTTTGAATCAATTTTTCTACAGTCAAAAAAATCAATTTTCTGATGAAAAACGATGACCCAGGACCTGTTGAACTTTCTCCAGATGGTCAGAAATGGTAATTTTTTAATTTTTAATTTTTTGACTGTAAATGACTATAGCATGTGAATTATCACTTTTGGAAGAAAAATAAGCGTGTTTAGAGTCATTTTAATGCCTGAAATTGGTCGAAATAGAAGCTTCTGAGTAGGAGAAAAAGTCTGTAAAAATGGCAATTTTGGTCACATTCAGGCTTTAAAAAGTAGTTATTCAACATGAGGCACAATCCAAGCGACATTTTGAATCAATTTTTCTACAGTCAAAAAAATTAATTTTCTGATGAAAAACGATGACCCGTGACCTGTCGAACCTTATCCAGATGGCCAGAAACAATAATTTTTTATTGTTTAATTTTTTGACTGTAAATGACTTTTGCATGTGAATTATCACTTTTGGAACAAAAATAAGTGTGTTTAAAGTCATTTTAATGCGTGAAATTGGTTGAAATAGAAGCTTCTGAGAGGAGAAAAAGTCTGTAAAAATGGCAATTTTGGTCACATTGAGGCTTTAAAAAGTAGTTATTCAACATGAGGCACAATCCAAGTGACATTTTGAATCAATTTTTCTACAGTCAAAAAAATCAATTTTCTGATGAAAAACGATGACCCGGGACCTATCGAACCTTCTCTAGATGGTCAGAAATGGTATTTTTTTAATGATTAATTTTTTTACTGTAAATGACTATTGCATGTGAATGATCACTTTTGGAACAAAAATAAGTGTGTTTAGAGTCATTTTAATGCCTGACATTGGTTGAAATAGAAGCTTCTGAGTATAAGAAAAAGTCTGTAAAAATGGCAATTTTATTCACATTGAGGCTTTAAAAAGTAGTTATTCAACATGAGGCACAATCCAAGTGACATTTTGAATCAATTTTTCTACAGTCAAAAAAATCAATTTTCTGATGAAAAACGATGACCCAGGACCTGTTGAACTTTCTCCAGATGGTCAGAAATGGTAATTTTTTAATGTTTAATTTTTTGACTGTAAAAGACTATTGCATGTGAATTATCACTTTTGGAACAAAAATAAGTTTGTTTAGAGTCATTTTAATGCCTGAAATTGGTTGAAATAGAAGCTTCTGAGTATAAGAAAAAGTCTGTAAAAATGGCAATTTTATTCACATTGAGGCTTTAAAAAGTAGTTATTCAACATGAGGCACAATCCAAGTGACATTTTGAATCAATTTTTCTACAGTCAAAAAAATCAATTTTCTGATGAAAAACGATGACCCGGGACCTGTTGAACTTTCTCCAGATGGTCAGAAATGGCAATTTTTTAATTTTTAATTTTTTGACTGTAAATGACTATAGCATGTGAATTATCACTTTTGGAAGAAAATTAAGTGTGTTTAGAGTCATTTTAATGCCTGAAATTGGTCGGAATAGAAGCTTCTGAGTAGGAGAAAAAGTCTGTAAAAATGGCAATTTTGGTCACATTGAGGCTTTAAAAAGTAGTTATTCAACATGAGGCACAATCCAAGTGACATTTTGAATCAATTTTTCTACAGTCCAAAAAATCTATTTTCTGATGAAAAACGATGACCCTTGACCTGTCGAACCTTCTCCAGATGGTCAGAAATGGTAATTTTTTAATTTTTAATTTTTTGACTGTAAATGACTATTGCATGTGAATTATCACTTTTGGAACAAAAATAAGTTTGTTTAGAGTCATTTTAATGCCTGAAATCGGTCGAAATAGAAGCTTCTGAGTAGGAGAAAAAGTCTGTAAAAATGGCAATTTTGGTCACATTGAGGCTTTAAAAAGTAGTTATTCAACATGAGGCACAATCCAAGTGACATTTTGAATCAATTTTTCTACAGTCAAAAAAACTCAATTTTCTGATGAAAAACGATGACCCGGGACCTGTTGAACTTTCTCCAGATGGTCAGAAATGGTAATTTTTTAATTTTTAATTTTTTGACTGTAAATGACTATTGCATGTGAATTATCACTTTTGGAACAAAAATAAGTGTGTTTAGAGTCATTTTAATGCCTGAAATTGTTCGAAATAGAAGCTTCTGAGTAGGAGAAAAAGTCTGTAAAAATGGCAATTTTGGTCACATTGAGGCTTTAAAAAGTAGTTATTCAACATGAGGCACAATCCAAGTGACATTTTGAATCAATTTTTCTACAGTCAAAAAAATCAATTTTCTGATGAAAAACGATGACCCCGGGACCTGTTGAACTTTCTCCAGATGGTCAGAAATGGTAATTTTTTAATTTTTAATTTTTTGACTGTAAATGACTATTGCATGTGAATTATCACTTTTGGAACAAAAATAAGTATGTTTAGAGTCATTTTAATGCCTGAAATTGGTCGAAATTGAAGCTTCTGAGTAGGAGAAAAAGTCTGTAAAAATGGCAATTTTGGTCACATTGAGGCTTTAAAAAGTAGTTATTCAACATGAGGCACAATCCAAGCGACATTTTGAATCAATTTTTCTACAGTCAAAAAAATCTATTTTCTGATGAAAAACGATGACCCTTGACCTGTCGAACCTTCTCCAGATGGTCAGAAATGGTAATTTTTTTATTTTTAATTTTTTGACTGTAAATGACTATTGCATGTGAATTATCAGTTTTGGAACAAAAATAAGTTTGTTTAGAGTCATTTTAATGCCTGAAATTGGTCGAAATAGAAGCTTCTGAGTAGGAGAAAAAGTCTGTAAAAATGGCAATTTGGTCACATTGAGGCTTTAAAAAGTAGTTATTCAACATGAGGCACAATCCAAGTGACATTTTGAATCAATTTTTCTACAGTCAAAAAAATCAATTTTCTGATGAAAAACGATGACCCGGGACCTGTTGAACTTTCCCCAGATGGTCAGAAATGGCAATTTTTTAATTTTTAATTTTTTGACTGTAAATGACTATAGCATGTGAATTATCACTTTTGGAAGAAAATTAAGTGTGTTTAGAGTCATTTTAATGCCTGAAATTGGTCGGAATAGAAGCTTCTGAGTAGGAGAAAAAGTCTGTAAAAATGGCAATTTTGGTCACATTGAGGCTTTAAAAAGTAGTTATTCAACATGAGGCACAATCCAAGTGACATTTTGAATCAATTTTTCTACAGTCCAAAAAATCTATTTTCTGATGAAAAACGATGACCCTTGACCTGTCGAACCTTCTCCAGATGGTCAGAAATGGTAATTTTTTAATTTTTAATTTTTTGACTGTAAATGACTATTGCATGTGAATTATCACTTTTGGAACAAAAATAAGTTTGTTTAGAGTCATTTTAATGCCTGAAATTGGTCGAAATAGAAGCTTCTGAGTAGGAGAAAAAGTCTGTAAAAATGGCAATTTTGGTCACATTGAGGCTTTAAAAAGTAGTTATTCAACATGAGGCACAATCCAAGTGACATTTTGAATCAATTTTTCTACAGTCCAAAAAATTTATTTTCCGATGAAAAACGATGACCCGTGACCTGTCGAACCTTCTCCAGATGGTCAGAAATGGTAATTTTTTAATGTTTAATTTTTTGACTGTAAATGACTATTGCATGTGAATTATCACTTTTGGAACAAAAATAAGTGTGTTTAGAGTCATTTTAATGTCTGAAATTGGTCGAAATAGAAGCTTCTGAGTATAAGAAAAAGTCTGTAAAAAGGGCAATTTTATTCACATTGAGGCTTTAAAAAGTAGTTATTCAACATAAGGCACAATCCAAGTGACATTTTGAATCAATTTTTCTACAGTCAAAAAAATCAATTTTCTGATGAAAAACGATGACCCGGGACCTGTCGAACCTTCTCCAGATGGTCAAAACTGGTAATTTTTTAATGTTTAATTTTTTGACTGTAAATGTCTATTGCATGTGAATTATCACTTTTGGAACAAAAATAAGTGTGTTTAGAGACATTTTAATGTCTGAAATTGGTCGAAATAGAAGCTTCTGAGTAGGAGAAAAAGTCTGTAAAAATGGCAATTTTGGTCACATTGAGGCTTTAAAAAGTAGTTATTCAACATGAGGCACAATCCAAGTGACATTTTGAATCAATTTTTCTACAGTCAAAAAAATCAATTTTCTGATGAAAAACGATGACCCGGGACCTGTTGAACTTTCTCCAGATGGTCAGAAATGGTAATTTTTTAATTTTTAATTTTTTGACTGTAAATGACTATTGCATATGAATTATCACTTTTGGAACAAAAATAAGTTTGTTTAGAGTCATTTTAATGCCTGAAATTGGTCGAAATAGAAGCTTCTGAGTAGGAGAAACAGTCTGTAAAAATGGCAATTTTGGTCACATTGAGGCTTTAAAAAGTAGTTATTCAACATGAGGCACAATCCAAGTGACATTTTGAATCAATTTTCTACAGTCCAAAAAATCTATTTTCTGATGGAAAATGATGACCCGTGACCTGTCGAACCTTCTCCAGATGGCCAGAAACGATAATTTTTTATTGTTTAATTTTTTGACTGTAAATGACTATTGCATGTGAATTATCACTTTTGGAACAAAAATAAGTGTGTTTAAAGTCATTTTAATGCGTGAAATTGGTTGAAATAGAAGCTTCTGAGTAGGAGAAAAAGTCTGTAAAAATGGCAATTTTGGTCACATTGAGGCTTTAAAAAGTAGTTATTCAACATGAGGCACAATCCAAGTGACATTTTGAATCAATTTTTCTACAGTCCAAAAAATTTATTTTCTGATGAAAAACGATGAGCCGTGACCTGTCGAACCTTCTCCAGATGGTCAGAAATGGTAATTTTTTAATGTTTAATTTTTTGACTGTAAATGACTATTGCATGTGAATTATCACTTTTGGAACAAAAATAAGTGTGTTTAGAGTCATTTTAATGTCTGAAATTGGTCGAAATAGAAGCTTCTGAGTAGGAGAAAAAGTCTGTAAAAATGGCAATTTTGGTCACATTGAGGCTTTAAAAAGTAGATATTCAACATAAGGCACAATCCAAGTGACATTTTGAATCAATTTTCTACAGTCCAAAAAATCTTTTTTCTGATGGAAAACGATGACCCGTGACCTGTCGAACCTTCTCCAGATGGTCAGAAATGATAATTTTTTAATGTTTAATTTTTTGACTGTAAAAGACTATTGCATGTGAATTATCACTTTTGGAACAAAAATAAGTGTGTTTAGCGTCATTTTAATGCCTGAAATTGTTCGAAATAGAAGCTTCTGAGTAGGAGAAAAAGTCTGTAAAAATGGCAATTTTGGTCACATTGAGGCTTTAAAAAGTAGTTATTCAACATGAGGCACAATCCAAGTGACATTTTGAATCAATTTTTCTACAGTCCAAAAAATCTATTTTCTGATGAAAAACGATGACCCTTGACCTGTCGAACCTTCTCCAGATGGTCAGAAATGGTAATTTTTTAATTTTTAATTTTTTGACTGTAAATGACTATTGCATGTGAATTATCACTTTTGGAACAAAAATAAGTTTGTTTAGAGTCATTTTAATGCCTGAAATCGGTCGAAATAGAAGCTTCTGAGTAGGAGAAAAAGTCTGTAAAAATGGCAATTTTGGTCACATTGAGGCTTTAAAAAGTAGTTATTCAACATGAGGCACAATCCAAGTGACATTTTGAATCAATTTTTCTACAGTCAAAAAAACTCAATTTTCTGATGAAAAACGATGACCCGGGACCTGTTGAACTTTCTCCAGATGGTCAGAAATGGTAATTTTTTAATTTTTAATTTTTTGACTGTAAATGACTATTGCATGTGAATTATCACTTTTGGAACAAAAATAAGTGTGTTTAGAGTCATTTTAATGCCTGAAATTGTTCGAAATAGAAGCTTCTGAGTAGGAGAAAAAGTCTGTAAAAATGGCAATTTTGGTCACATTGAGGCTTTAAAAAGTAGTTATTCAACATGAGGCACAATCCAAGTGACATTTTGAATCAATTTTTCTACAATCAAAAAAATCAATTTTCTGATGAAAAACGATGACCCCGGGACCTGTTGAACTTTCTCCAGATGGTCAGAAATGGTAATTTTTTAATTTTTAATTTTTTGACTGTAAATGACTATTGCATGTGAATTATCACTTTTGGAACAAAAATAAGTATGTTTAGAGTCATTTTAATGCCTGAAATTGGTCGAAATTGAAGCTTCTGAGTAGGAGAAAAAGTCTGTAAAAATGGCAATTTTGGTCACATTGAGGCTTTAAAAAGTAGTTATTCAACATGAGGCACAATCCAAGCGACATTTTGAATCAATTTTTCTACAGTCAAAAAAATCTATTTTCTGATGAAAAACGATGACCCTTGACCTGTCGAACCTTCTCCAGGTGGTCAGAAATGGTAATTTTTTTATTTTTAATTTTTTGACTGTAAATGACTATTGCATGTGAATTATCAGTTTTGGAACAAAAATAAGTTTGTTTAGAGTCATTTTAATGCCTGAAATTGGTCGAAATAGAAGCTTCTGAGTAGGAGAAAAAGTCTGTAAAAATGGCAATTTGGTCACATTGAGGCTTTAAAAAGTAGTTATTCAACATGAGGCACAATCCAAGTGACATTTTGAATCAATTTTTCTACAGTCAAAAAAATCAATTTTCTGATGAAAAACGATGACCCGGGACCTGTTGAACTTTCCCCAGATGGTCAGAAATGGCAATTTTTTAATTTTTAATTTTTTGACTGTAAATGACTATTGCATGTGAATTATCACTTTTGGAAGAAAATTAAGTGTGTTTAGAGTCATTTTAATGCCTGAAATTGGTCGGAATAGAAGCTTCTGAGTAGGAGAAAAAGTCTGTAAAAATGGCAATTTTGGTCACATTGAGGCTTTAAAAAGTAGTTATTCAACATGAGGCACAATCCAAGTGACATTTTGAATCAATTTTTCTACAGTCCAAAAAATCTATTTTCTGATGAAAAACGATGACCCTTGACCTGTCGAACCTTCTCCAGATGGTCAGAAATGGTAATTTTTTAATTTTTAATTTTTTGACTGTAAATGACTATTGCATGTGAATTATCACTTTTGGAACAAAAATAAGTTTGTTTAGAGTCATTTTAATGCCTGAAATTGGTCGAAATAGAAGCTTCTGAGTAGGAGAAAAAGTCTGTAAAAATGGCAATTTTGGTCACATTGAGGCTTTAAAAAGTAGTTATTCAACATGAGGCACAATCCAAGTGACATTTTGAATCAATTTTTCTACAGTCCAAAAAATTTATTTTCCGATGAAAAACGATGACCCGTGACCTGTCGAACCTTCTCCAGATGGTCAGAAATGGTAATTTTTTAATGTTTAATTTTTTGACTGTAAATGACTATTGCATGTGAATTATCACTTTTGGAACAAAAATAAGTGTGTTTAGAGTCATTTTAATGTCTGAAATTGGTCGAAATAGAAGCTTCTGAGTAGGAGAAAAAGTCTGTAAAAATGGCAATTTTGGTCACATTGAGGCTTTAAAAAGTAGTTATTCAACAGGAGGCACAATCCAAGTGACATTTTGAATCAATTTTTCTACAGTCAAAAAAATCAATTTTCTGATGAAAAACGATGACCCGGGACCTGTCGAACCTTCTCTAGATGGTCAGAAATGGTATTTTTTTAATGATTAATTTTTTTACTGTAAATGACTATTGCATGTGTATTATCACTTTTGGAACAAAAATAAGTGTGTTTAGAGTCATTTTAATGCCTGAAATTGGTTGAAATAGAAGCTTCTGAGTATAAGAAAAAGTCTGTAAAAAGGGCAATTTTATTCACATTGAGGCTTTAAAAAGTAGTTATTCAACATGAGGCACAATCCAAGTGACATTTTGAATCAATTTTTCTACAGTCAAAAAAATCAATTTTCTGATGAAAAACGATGACCCGGGACCTGTTGAACTTTCTCCAGATGGTCAGAAATGGTAATTTTTTAATTTTTAATTTTTTGACTGTAAATGACTATAGCATGTGAATTATCACTTTTGGAAGAAAAATAAGTGTGTTTAGAGTCATTTTAACCCCTTCCATGCTGCGCAGATTCCGCCGCTGTGCTGGCGGAATCTTGCGCGGGCGGGGTCATGACGGAATGGTTCCGTCATGAGCACAGCTCAACCGTGGGTCATGACGGAACCATTCCGTCATGAGCACCGAAGGGGTTAATGCCTGAAATTGGTCGAAATAGAAGCTTCTGAGTAGGAGAAAAAGTCTGTAAAAATGGCAATTTTGGTCACATTGAGGCTTTAAAAAGTAGTTATTCAACATGAGGCACAATCCAAGTGACATTTTGAATCAATTTTTCTACAGTCCAAAAAATTTATTTTCTGATGAAAAACGATGACCCGTGACCTGTCGAACCTTCTCCAGATGGTCAAAACTGGTAATTTTTTAATGTTTAATTTTTTGACTGTAAATGTCTATTGCATGTGAATTATCACTTTTGGAACAAAAATAAGTGTGTTTAGAGACATTTTAATGTCTGAAATTGGTCGAAATAGAAGCTTCTGAGTAGGAGAAAAAGTCTGTAAAAATGGCAATTTTGGTCACATTGAGGCTTTAAAAAGTAGTTATTCAACATGAGGCACAATCCAAGTGACATTTTGAATCAATTTTTCTACAGTCAAAAAAATCAATTTTCTGATGAAAAACGATGACCCGGGACCTGTTGAACTTTCTCCAGATGGTCAGAAATGGTAATTTTTTAATTTTTAATTTTTTGACTGTAAATGACTATTGCATATGAATTATCACTTTTGGAACAAAAATAAGTTTGTTTAGAGTCATTTTAATGCCTGAAATTGGTCGAAATAGAAGCTTCTGAGTAGGAGAAACAGTCTGTAAAAATGGCAATTTTGGTCACATTGAGGCTTTAAAAAGTAGTTATTCAACATGAGGCACAATCCAAGTGACATTTTGAATCAATTTTCTACAGTTCAAAAAATCTATTTTCTGATGGAAAATGATGACCCGTGACCTGTCGAACCTTCTCCAGATGGCCAGAAACGATAATTTTTTATTGTTTAATTTTTTGACTGTAAATGACTATTGCATGTGAATTATCACTTTTGGAACAAAAATAAGTGTGTTTAAAGTCATTTTAATGCGTGAAATTGGTTGAAATAGAAGCTTATGAGTAGGAGAAAAAGTCTGTAAAAATGGCAAAATGGTCACATTGAGGCTTTAAAAAGTAGTTATTCAACATGAGGCACAATCCAAGTGACAGTTTGAATCAATTTTTCTACAGTCCAAAAAATTTATTTTCTGATGAAAAACGATGAGCCGTGACCTGTCGAACCTTCTCCAGATGGTCAGAAATGGTAATTTTTTAATGTTTAATTTTTTGACTGTAAAAGACTATTGCATGTGAATTATCACTTTTGGAACAAAAATAAGTGTGTTTAGCGTCATTTTAATGCCTGAAATTGTTCGAAATAGAAGCTTCTGAGTAGGAGAAAAAGTCTGTAAAAATGGCAATTTTGGTCACATTGAGGCTTTAAAAAGTAGTTATTCAACATGAGGCACAATCCAAGTGACATTTTGAATCAATTTTTCTACAGTCCAAAAAATGTATTTTCTGATGAAAAACAATGACCCGGGACCTGTCGAACCTTCTCTAGATGGCCAGAAACGGTAATTTTTAATTGTTTAATTTTTTGACTGTAAATGACTATTGCATGTGAATTATCACTTTTGGAACAAAAATAAGTGTGTTTAAAGTCATTTTAATGCCTGAAATTGGTTGAAATAGAAGCTTCTGAGTATAAGAAAAAGTCTGTAAAAATGGCAATTTTATTCACATTGAGGCTTTACAAAGTAGTTATTCAACATGAGGCACAATCCAAGCGACATTTTGAATCAATTTTTCTACAGTCAAAAAAATCTATTTTCTGATGAAAAACGATGACCCTTGACCTGTCGAACCTTCTCCAGATGGTCAGAAATGGTAATTTTTTTATTTTTAATTTTTTGACTGTAAATGACTATTGCATGTGAATTATCACTTTTGGAACAAAAATAAGTTTGTTTAGAGTCATTTTAATGCCTGAAATTGGTCGAAATAGAAGCTTCTGAGTAGGAGAAAAAGTCTGTAAAAATGGCAATTTGGTCACATTGAGGCTTTAAAAAGTAGTTATTCAACATGAGGCACAATCCAAGTGACATTTTGAATCAATTTTTCTACAGTCAAAAAAATCAATTTTCTGATGAAAAACGATGACCCGGGACCTGTTGAACTTTCCCCAGATGGTCAGAAATGGCAATTTTTTAATTTTTAATTTTTTGACTGTAAATGACTATAGCATGTGAATTATCACTTTTGGAAGAAAATTAAGTGTGTTTAGAGTCATTTTAATGCCTGAAATTGGTCGGAATAGAAGCTTCTGAGTAGGAGAAAAAGTCTGTAAAAATGGCAATTTTGGTCACATTGAGGCTTTAAAAAGTAGTTATTCAACATGAGGCACAATCCAAGTGACATTTTGAATCAATTTTTCTACAGTCCAAAAAATCTATTTTCTGATGAAAAACGATGACCCTTGACCTGTCGAACCTTCTCCAGATGGTCAGAAATGGTAATTTTTTTATTTTTAATTTTTTGACTGTAAATGACTATTGCATGTGAATTATCACTTTTGGAACACAAATAAGTTTGTTTAGAGTCATTTTAATGCCTGAAATTGGTCGAAATAGAAGCTTCTGAGTAGGAGAAAAAGTCTGTAAAAATGGCAATTTGGTCACATTGAGGCTTTAAAAAGTAGTTATTCAACATGAGGCACAATCCAAGTGACATTTTGAATCAATTTTTCTACAGTCAAAAAAATCAATTTTCTGATGAAAAACGATGACCCGGGACCTGTTGAACTTTCCCCAGATGGTCAGAAATGGCAATTTTTTAATTTTTAATTTTTTGACTGTAAATGACTATAGCATGTGAATTATCACTTTTGGAAGAAAATTAAGTGTGTTTAGAGTCATTTTAATGCCTGAAATTGGTCGGAATAGAAGCTTCTGAGTAGGAGAAAAAGTCTGTAAAAATGGCAATTTTGGTCACATTGAGGCTTTAAAAAGTAGTTATTCAACATGAGGCACAATCCAAGTGACATTTTGAATCAATTTTTCTACAGTCCAAAAAATCAATTTTCTGATGAAAAACGATGACCCTTGACCTGTCGAACCTTCTCCAGATGGTCAGAAATGGTAATTTTTTAATTTTTAATTTTTTGACTGTAAATGACTATTGCATGTGAATTATCACTTTTGGAACAAAAATAAGTTTGTTTAGAGTCATTTTAATGCCTGAAATTGGTCGAAATAGAAGCTTCTGAGTAGGAGAAAAAGTCTGTAAAAATGGCAATTTTGTTCACATTGAGGCTTTAAAAAGTAGTTATTCAACATGAGGCACAATCCAAGTGACATTTTGAATCAATTTTTCTACAGTCAAAAAAATCAATTTTCTGATGAAAAACGATGACCCGGGACCTGTTGAACTTTCTCCAGATGGTCAGAAATGGTAATTTTTTAATTTTTAATTTTTGGACTATAAATGACTATAGCATGTGAATTATCACTTTTGGAAGAAAAATAAGTGTGTTTAGAGTCATTTTAATGCCTGAAATTGGTCGAAACAGAAGCTTCTGAGTAGGAGAAAAAGTCTGTAAAAATGGCAATTTTGGTCACATTGAGGCTTTAAAAAGTAGTTATTCAACATGAGGCACAATCCAAGTGACATTTTGAATCAATTTTTCTACAGTCCAAAAAATCAATTTTCCGATGAAAAACGATGACCCGTGACCTGTCGAACCTTCTCCAGATGGTCAGAAATGGTAATTTTTTAATGTTTAATTTTTTGACTGTAAATGACTATTGCATGTGAATTATCACTTTTGGAACAAAAATAAGTTTGTTTAGAGTCATTTTAATGCCTGAAATTGGTCGAAATAGAAGCTTCTGAGTAGGAGAAAAAGTCTGTAAAAATGGCAATTTTGGTCACATTGAGGCTTTAAAAAGTAGTTATTCAACATGAGGCCCAATCCAAGTGACATTTTGAATCAATTTTTCTACAGTCCAAAAAATTTATTTTCTGATGAAAAACGATGACCCGGGACCTGTTGAACTTTCTCCAGATGGTCAGAAATGGTAATTTTTTAATTTTTAATTTTTTGACTGTAAATGACTATTGCATGTGAATTATCACTTTTGGAACAAAAATAAGTTTGTTTAGAGTCATTTTAATGCCTGAAATTGGTCGAAATAGAAGCTTCTGAGTAGGAGAAAAAGTCTGTAAAAATGGCAATTTTGGTCACATTGAGGCTTTAAAAAGTAGATATTCAACATGAGGCACAATCCAAGTGACATTTTGAATCAATTTTTCTACAGTCAAAAAAATCAATTTTCTGATGAAAAACGATGACCCGGGACCTGTTGAACTTTCTCCAGATGGTCAGAAATGGTAATTTTTTAATTTTTAACTTTTTTGGCTGTAAATGACTATTGCATGTGAATTATCACTTTTGGAACAAAAATAAGTTTGTTTAGAGTCATTTTAATGCCTGAAATTGGTCGAAATAGAAGCTTCTGAGTAGGAGAAAAAGTCTGTAAAAATGGCAATTTTGGTCACATTGAGGCTTTAAAAAGTAGTTATTCAACATGAGGCCCAATCCAAGTGACATTTTGAATCAATTTTTCTACAGTCCAAAAAATTTATTTTCTGATGAAAAACGATGACCCGGGACCTGTTGAACTTTCTCCAGATGGTCAGAAATGGTAATTTTTTAATTTTGAATTTTTTGACTGTAAATGACTATTGCATGTGAATTATCACTTTTGGAACAAAAATAAGTTTGTTTAGAGTCATTTTAATGCCTGAAATTGGTCGAAATAGAAGCTTCTGAGTAGGAGAAAAAGTCTGTAAAAATGGCAATTTTGGTCATATTGAGGCTTTAAAAAGTAGTTATTCAACATGAGGCACAATCCAAGTGACATTTTGAATCAATTTTTCTACAGTCAAAAAAATCAATTTTCTGATGAAAAACGATGACCCGGGACCTGTTGAACTTTCTCCAGATGGTCAGAAATGGTAATTTTTTAATTTTTAATTTTTTGACTGTAAATGACTATTGCATGTGAATTATCACTTTTGGAACAAACATAAGTTTGTTTAGAGTCATTTTAATGCCTGAAATTGATCGAAATAGAAGCTTCTGAGTAGGAGAAAAAGTCTGTAAAAATGGCAATTTTGGTCACATTGAGGCTTTAAAAAGTAGTTATTCAACATGAGGCACAATCCAAGTGACATTTTGAATCAATTTTTCTACAGTCAAAAAAAGCAATTTTCTGATGAAAAACGATGACCCGGGACCTGTCGAACCTTCTCTAGATGGTCAGAAATTGTATTTTTTTAATGATTAATTTTTTTACTGTAAATGACTATTGCATGTGAATTATCACTTTTGGAACAAAAATAAGTGTGTTTAGAGTCATTTTAATGTCTGAAATTGGTCGAAATAGAAGTTTCTGAGTAGGAGAAAAAGTCTGTAAAAATGGCAATTTTGGTCACATTGAGGCTTTAAAAAGTAGTTATTCAACATGAGGCACAATCCAAGTGACATTTTGAATCAATTTTTCTACAGTCAAAAAAACTCAATTTTCTGATGAAAAACGATGACCCGGGACCTGTTGAACTTTCTCCAGATGGTCAGAAATGGTAATTTTTTAATTTTTAATTTTTTGACTGTAAATGACTATTGCATGTGAATTATCACTTTTGGAACAAAAATACGTTTGTTTAGAGTCATTTTAATGCCTGAAATTGGTCGAAATAGAAGCTTCTGAGTAGGAGAAAAAGTCTGTAAAAATGGCAATTTTGGTCACGTTGAGGCTTTAAAAAGTAGTTATTCAACATAAGGCACAATCCAAGTGACATTTTGAATCAATTTTCTACAGTCCAAAAAATCTATTTTCTGATGGAAAACGATGACCTGTCGAACCTTCTCCAGATGGTCAGAAATGGTAATTTTTTAATGTTTAATTTTTTGACTGTAAAAGACTATTGCATGTGAATTATCACTTTTGGAACAAAAATAAGTGTGTTTAGAGTCATTTTAATGTCTGAAATTGGTCGAAATAGAAGCTTCTGAGTAGGAGAAAAAGTCTGTAAAAATGGCAATTTTGGTCACATTGAGGCTTTAAAAAGTAGTTATTCAACATGAGGCACAATCCAAGTGACATTTTGAATCAATTTTTCTACAGTCAAAAAAATCAATTTTCTGATGAAAAACGATGAGCGGGACCTGTTGAACTTTCTCCAGATGGTCAGAAATGGTAATTTTTTTAATTTTTAATTTTTTGACTGTAAATGACTATAGCATGTGAATTATCACTTTTGGAAGAAAAATAAGTGTGTTTAGAGTCATTTTAATGTCTGAAATTGGTCGAAATAGAAGCTTCTGAGTAGGAGAAAAAGTCTGTAAAAATGGCAATTTTGGTCACATTGAGGCTTTAAAAAGTAGTTATTCAACATAAGGCACAATCCAAGTGACATTGTGAATCAATTTTTCTACAGTCCAAAAAATCAATTTTCTGATGAAAAACGATGACCCTTGACCTGTCGAACCTTCTCCAGATGGTCAGAAATGGTAATTTTTTAATTTTTAATTTTTTGACTGTAAATGACTATTGCATGTGAATTATCACTTTTGGAACAAAAATAAGTTTGTTTAGAGTCATTTTAATGCCTGAAATTGGTCGAAATAGAAGCTTCTGAGTAGGAGAAAAAGTCTGTAAAAATGGCAATTTTGTTCACATTGAGGCTTTAAAAAGTAGTTATTCAACATGAGGCACAATCCAAGTGACATTTTGAATCAATTTTTCTACAGTCCAAAAAATTTATTTTCCGATGAAAAACGATGACCCGTGACCTGTCGAACCTTCTCCAGATGGTCAGAAATGGTAATTTTTTAATGTTTAATTTTTTGACTGTAAATGACTATTGCATGTGAATTATCACTTTTGGAACAAAAATAAGTGTGTTTAGAGTCATTTTAATGTCTGAAATTGGTCGAAATAGAAGCTTCTGAGTAGGAGAAAAAGTCTGTAAAAATGGCAATTTTGGTCACATTGAGGCTTTACAAAGTAGTTATTCAACACGAGGCACAATCCAAGTGACATTTTGAATCAATTTTTCTACAGTCAAAAAAATCAATTTTCTGATGAAAAACGATGACCCGGGACCTGTTGAACTTTCTCCAGATGGTCAGAAATGGTAATTTTTTAATTTTTAATTTTTGGACTATAAATGACTATAGCATGTGAATTATCACTTTTGGAAGAAAAATAAGTGTGTTTAGAGTCATTTTAATGCCTGAAATTGGTCGAAACAGAAGCTTCTGAGTAGGAGAAAAAGTCTGTAAAAATGGCAATTTTGGTCACATTGAGGCTTTAAAAAGTAGTTATTCAACATGAGGCACAATCCAAGTGACATTTTGAATCAATTTTTCTACAGTCCAAAAAATCAATTTTCCGATGAAAAACGATGACCCGTGACCTGTCGAACCTTCTCCAGATGGTCAGAAATGGTAATTTTTTAATGTTTAATTTTTTGACTGTAAATGACTATTGCATGTGAATTATCACTTTTGGAACAAAAATAAGTTTGTTTAGAGTCATTTTAATGCCTGAAATTGGTCGAAATAGAAGCTTCTGAGTAGGAGAAAAAGTCTGTAAAAATGGCAATTTTGGTCACATTGAGGCTTTAAAAAGTAGTTATTCAACATGAGGCCCAATCCAAGTGACATTTTGAATCAATTTTTCTACAGTCCAAAAAATTTATTTTCTGATGAAAAACGATGACCCGGGACCTGTTGAACTTTCTCCAGATGGTCAGAAATGGTAATTTTTTAATTTTTAATTTTTTGACTGTAAATGACTATTGCATGTGAATTATCACTTTTGGAACAAAAATAAGTTTGTTTAGAGTCATTTTAATGCCTGAAATTGGTCGAAATAGAAGCTTCTGAGTAGGAGAAAAAGTCTGTAAAAATGGCAATTTTGGTCACATTGAGGCTTTAAAAAGTAGTTATTCAACATGAGGCACAATCCAAGTGACATTTTGAATCAATTTTTCTACAGTCAAAAAAATCAATTTTCTGATGAAAAACGATGACCCGGGACCTGTTGAACTTTCTCCAGATGGTCAGAAATGGTAATTTTTTAATTTTTAACTTTTTTGGCTGTAAATGACTATTGCATGTGAATTATCACTTTTGGAACAAAAATAAGTTTGTTTAGAGTCATTTTAATGCCTGAAATTGGTCGAAATAGAAGCTTCTGAGTAGGAGAAAAAGTCTGTAAAAATGGCAATTTTGGTCACATTGAGGCTTTAAAAAGTAGTTATTCAACATGAGGCCCAATCCAAGTGACATTTTGAATCAATTTTTCTACAGTCCAAAAAATTTATTTTCTGATGAAAAACGATGACCCGGGACCTGTTGAACTTTCTCCAGATGGTCAGAAATGGTAATTTTTTAATTTTGAATTTTTTGACTGTAAATGACTATTGCATGTGAATTATCACTTTTGGAACAAAAATAAGTTTGTTTAGAGTCATTTTAATGCCTGAAATTGGTCGAAATAGAAGCTTCTGAGTAGGAGAAAAAGTCTGTAAAAATGGCAATTTTGGTCATATTGAGGCTTTAAAAAGTAGTTATTCAACATGAGGCACAATCCAAGTGACATTTTGAATCAATTTTTCTACAGTCAAAAAAATCAATTTTCTGATGAAAAACGATGACCCGGGACCTGTTGAACTTTCTCCAGATGGTCAGAAATGGTAATTTTTTAATTTTTAATTTTTTGACTGTAAATGACTATTGCATGTGAATTATCACTTTTGGAACAAACATAAGTTTGTTTAGAGTCATTTTAATGCCTGAAATTGATCGAAATAGAAGCTTCTGAGTAGGAGAAAAAGTCTGTAAAAATGGCAATTTTGGTCACATTGAGGCTTTAAAAAGTAGTTATTCAACATGAGGCACAATCCAAGTGACATTTTGAATCAATTTTTCTACAGTCAAAAAAAGCAATTTTCTGATGAAAAACGATGACCCTTGACCTGTCGAACCTTCTCCAGATGGTCAGAAATGGTAATTTTTTTATTTTTAATTTTTTGACTGTAAATGACTATTGCATGTGAATTATCACTTTTGGAACACAAATAAGTTTGTTTAGAGTCATTTTAATGCCTGAAATTGGTCGAAATAGAAGCTTCTGAGTAGGAGAAAAAGTCTGTAAAAATGGCAATTTTGGTCACATTGAGGCTTTAAAAAGTAGTTATTCAACATGAGGCACAATCCAAGTGACATTTTGAATCAATTTTTCTACAGTCCAAAAAATCAATTTTCCGATGAAAAACGATGACCCGTGACCTGTCGAACCTTCTCCAGATGGTCAGAAATGGTAATTTTTTAATGTTTAATTTTTTGACTGTAAATGACTATTGCATGTGAATTATCACTTTTGGAACAAAAATAAGTTTGTTTAGAGTCATTTTAATGCCTGAAATTGGTCGAAATAGAAGCTTCTGAGTAGGAGAAAAAGTCTGTAAAAATGGCAATTTTGGTCACATTGAGGCTTTAAAAAGTAGTTATTCAACATGAGGCCCAATCCAAGTGACATTTTGAATCAATTTTTCTACAGTCCAAAAAATTTATTTTCTGATGAAAAACGATGACCCGGGACCTGTTGAACTTTCTCCAGATGGTCAGAAATGGTAATTTTTTAATTTTTAATTTTTTGACTGTAAATGACTATTGCATGTGAATTATCACTTTTGGAACAAAAATAAGTTTGTTTAGAGTCATTTTAATGCCTGAAATTGGTCGAAATAGAAGCTTCTGAGTAGGAGAAAAAGTCTGTAAAAATGGCAATTTTGGTCACATTGAGGCTTTAAAAAGTAGTTATTCAACATGAGGCACAATCCAAGTGACATTTTGAATCAATTTTTCTACAGTCAAAAAAATCAATTTTCTGATGAAAAACGATGACCCGGGACCTGTTGAACTTTCTCCAGATGGTCAGAAATGGTAATTTTTTAATTTTTAACTTTTTTGGCTGTAAATGACTATTGCATGTGAATTATCACTTTTGGAACAAAAATAAGTTTGTTTAGAGTCATTTTAATGCCTGAAATTGGTCGAAATAGAAGCTTCTGAGTAGGAGAAAAAGTCTGTAAAAATGGCAATTTTGGTCACATTGAGGCTTTAAAAAGTAGTTATTCAACATGAGGCCCAATCCAAGTGACATTTTGAATCAATTTTTCTACAGTCCAAAAAATTTATTTTCTGATGAAAAACGATGACCCGGGACCTGTTGAACTTTCTCCAGATGGTCAGAAATGGTAATTTTTTAATTTTGAATTTTTTGACTGTAAATGACTATTGCATGTGAATTATCACTTTTGGAACAAAAATAAGTTTGTTTAGAGTCATTTTAATGCCTGAAATTGGTCGAAATAGAAGCTTCTGAGTAGGAGAAAAAGTCTGTAAAAATGGCAATTTTGGTCATATTGAGGCTTTAAAAAGTAGTTATTCAACATGAGGCACAATCCAAGTGACATTTTGAATCAATTTTTCTACAGTCAAAAAAATCAATTTTCTGATGAAAAACGATGACCCGGGACCTGTTGAACTTTCTCCAGATGGTCAGAAATGGTAATTTTTTAATTTTTAATTTTTTGACTGTAAATGACTATTGCATGTGAATTATCACTTTTGGAACAAACATAAGTTTGTTTAGAGTCATTTTAATGCCTGAAATTGATCGAAATAGAAGCTTCTGAGTAGGAGAAAAAGTCTGTAAAAATGGCAATTTTGGTCACATTGAGGCTTTAAAAAGTAGTTATTCAACATGAGGCACAATCCAAGTGACATTTTGAATCAATTTTTCTACAGTCAAAAAAAGCAATTTTCTGATGAAAAACGATGACCCGGGACCTGTCGAACCTTCTCTAGATGGTCAGAAATTGTATTTTTTTAATGATTAATTTTTTTACTGTAAATGACTATTGCATGTGAATTATCACTTTTGGAACAAAAATAAGTGTGTTTAGAGTCATTTTAATGTCTGAAATTGGTCGAAATAGAAGTTTCTGAGTAGGAGAAAAAGTCTGTAAAAATGGCAATTTTGGTCACATTGAGGCTTTAAAAAGTAGTTATTCAACATGAGGCACAATCCAAGTGACATTTTGAATCAATTTTTCTACAGTCAAAAAAACTCAATTTTCTGATGAAAAACGATGACCCGGGACCTGTTGAACTTTCTCCAGATGGTCAGAAATGGTAATTTTTTAATTTTTAATTTTTTGACTGTAAATGACTATTGCATGTGAATTATCACTTTTGGAACAAAAATACGTTTGTTTAGAGTCATTTTAATGCCTGAAATTGGTCGAAATAGAAGCTTCTGAGTAGGAGAAAAAGTCTGTAAAAATGGCAATTTTGGTCACGTTGAGGCTTTAAAAAGTAGTTATTCAACATAAGGCACAATCCAAGTGACATTTTGAATCAATTTTCTACAGTCCAAAAAATCTATTTTCTGATGGAAAACGATGACCTGTCGAACCTTCTCCAGATGGTCAGAAATGGTAATTTTTTAATGTTTAATTTTTTGACTGTAAAAGACTATTGCATGTGAATTATCACTTTTGGAACAAAAATAAGTGTGTTTAGAGTCATTTTAATGTCTGAAATTGGTCGAAATAGAAGCTTCTGAGTAGGAGAAAAAGTCTGTAAAAATGGCAATTTTGGTCACATTGAGGCTTTAAAAAGTAGTTATTCAACATGAGGCACAATCCAAGTGACATTTTGAATCAATTTTTCTACAGTCAAAAAAATCAATTTTCTGATGAAAAACGATGAGCGGGACCTGTTGAACTTTCTCCAGATGGTCAGAAATGGTAATTTTTTTAATTTTTAATTTTTTGACTGTAAATGACTATAGCATGTGAATTATCACTTTTGGAAGAAAAATAAGTGTGTTTAGAGTCATTTTAATGTCTGAAATTGGTCGAAATAGAAGCTTCTGAGTAGGAGAAAAAGTCTGTAAAAATGGCAATTTTGGTCACATTGAGGCTTTAAAAAGTAGTTATTCAACATAAGGCACAATCCAAGTGACATTGTGAATCAATTTTTCTACAGTCCAAAAAATCAATTTTCTGATGAAAAACGATGACCCTTGACCTGTCGAACCTTCTCCAGATGGTCAGAAATGGTAATTTTTTAATTTTTAATTTTTTGACTGTAAATGACTATTGCATGTGAATTATCACTTTTGGAACAAAAATAAGTTTGTTTAGAGTCATTTTAATGCCTGAAATTGGTCGAAATAGAAGCTTCTGAGTAGGAGAAAAAGTCTGTAAAAATGGCAATTTTGTTCACATTGAGGCTTTAAAAAGTAGTTATTCAACATGAGGCACAATCCAAGTGACATTTTGAATCAATTTTTCTACAGTCCAAAAAATTTATTTTCCGATGAAAAACGATGACCCGTGACCTGTCGAACCTTCTCCAGATGGTCAGAAATGGTAATTTTTTAATGTTTAATTTTTTGACTGTAAATGACTATTGCATGTGAATTATCACTTTTGGAACAAAAATAAGTGTGTTTAGAGTCATTTTAATGTCTGAAATTGGTCGAAATAGAAGCTTCTGAGTAGGAGAAAAAGTCTGTAAAAATGGCAATTTTGGTCACATTGAGGCTTTACAAAGTAGTTATTCAACACGAGGCACAATCCAAGTGACATTTTGAATCAATTTTTCTACAGTCAAAAAAATCAATTTTCTGATGAAAAACGATGACCCGGGACCTGTTGAACTTTCTCCAGATGGTCAGAAATGGTAATTTTTTAATTTTTAATTTTTGGACTATAAATGACTATAGCATGTGAATTATCACTTTTGGAAGAAAAATAAGTGTGTTTAGAGTCATTTTAATGCCTGAAATTGGTCGAAACAGAAGCTTCTGAGTAGGAGAAAAAGTCTGTAAAAATGGCAATTTTGGTCACATTGAGGCTTTAAAAAGTAGTTATTCAACATGAGGCACAATCCAAGTGACATTTTGAATCAATTTTTCTACAGTCCAAAAAATCAATTTTCCGATGAAAAACGATGACCCGTGACCTGTCGAACCTTCTCCAGATGGTCAGAAATGGTAATTTTTTAATGTTTAATTTTTTGACTGTAAATGACTATTGCATGTGAATTATCACTTTTGGAACAAAAATAAGTTTGTTTAGAGTCATTTTAATGCCTGAAATTGGTCGAAATAGAAGCTTCTGAGTAGGAGAAAAAGTCTGTAAAAATGGCAATTTTGGTCACATTGAGGCTTTAAAAAGTAGTTATTCAACATGAGGCCCAATCCAAGTGACATTTTGAATCAATTTTTCTACAGTCCAAAAAATTTATTTTCTGATGAAAAACGATGACCCGGGACCTGTTGAACTTTCTCCAGATGGTCAGAAATGGTAATTTTTTAATTTTTAATTTTTTGACTGTAAATGACTATTGCATGTGAATTATCACTTTTGGAACAAAAATAAGTTTGTTTAGAGTCATTTTAATGCCTGAAATTGGTCGAAATAGAAGCTTCTGAGTAGGAGAAAAAGTCTGTAAAAATGGCAATTTTGGTCACATTGAGGCTTTAAAAAGTAGTTATTCAACATGAGGCACAATCCAAGTGACATTTTGAATCAATTTTTCTACAGTCAAAAAAATCAATTTTCTGATGAAAAACGATGACCCGGGACCTGTTGAACTTTCTCCAGATGGTCAGAAATGGTAATTTTTTAATTTTTAACTTTTTTGGCTGTAAATGACTATTGCATGTGAATTATCACTTTTGGAACAAAAATAAGTTTGTTTAGAGTCATTTTAATGCCTGAAATTGGTCGAAATAGAAGCTTCTGAGTAGGAGAAAAAGTCTGTAAAAATGGCAATTTTGGTCACATTGAGGCTTTAAAAAGTAGTTATTCAACATGAGGCCCAATCCAAGTGACATTTTGAATCAATTTTTCTACAGTCCAAAAAATTTATTTTCTGATGAAAAACGATGACCCGGGACCTGTTGAACTTTCTCCAGATGGTCAGAAATGGTAATTTTTTAATTTTGAATTTTTTGACTGTAAATGACTATTGCATGTGAATTATCACTTTTGGAACAAAAATAAGTTTGTTTAGAGTCATTTTAATGCCTGAAATTGGTCGAAATAGAAGCTTCTGAGTAGGAGAAAAAGTCTGTAAAAATGGCAATTTTGGTCATATTGAGGCTTTAAAAAGTAGTTATTCAACATGAGGCACAATCCAAGTGACATTTTGAATCAATTTTTCTACAGTCAAAAAAATCAATTTTCTGATGAAAAACGATGACCCGGGACCTGTTGAACTTTCTCCAGATGGTCAGAAATGGTAATTTTTTAATTTTTAATTTTTTGACTGTAAATGACTATTGCATGTGAATTATCACTTTTGGAACAAACATAAGTTTGTTTAGAGTCATTTTAATGCCTGAAATTGATCGAAATAGAAGCTTCTGAGTAGGAGAAAAAGTCTGTAAAAATGGCAATTTTGGTCACATTGAGGCTTTAAAAAGTAGTTATTCAACATGAGGCACAATCCAAGTGACATTTTGAATCAATTTTTCTACAGTCAAAAAAAGCAATTTTCTGATGAAAAACGATGACCCGGGACCTGTCGAACCTTCTCTAGATGGTCAGAAATTGTATTTTTTTAATGATTAATTTTTTTACTGTAAATGACTATTGCATGTGAATTATCACTTTTGGAACAAAAATAAGTGTGTTTAGAGTCATTTTAATGTCTGAAATTGGTCGAAATAGAAGTTTCTGAGTAGGAGAAAAAGTCTGTAAAAATGGCAATTTTGGTCACATTGAGGCTTTAAAAAGTAGTTATTCAACATGAGGCACAATCCAAGTGACATTTTGAATCAATTTTTCTACAGTCAAAAAAACTCAATTTTCTGATGAAAAACGATGACCCGGGACCTGTTGAACTTTCTCCAGATGGTCAGAAATGGTAATTTTTTAATTTTTAATTTTTTGACTGTAAATGACTATTGCATGTGAATTATCACTTTTGGAACAAAAATACGTTTGTTTAGAGTCATTTTAATGCCTGAAATTGGTCGAAATAGAAGCTTCTGAGTAGGAGAAAAAGTCTGTAAAAATGGCAATTTTGGTCACGTTGAGGCTTTAAAAAGTAGTTATTCAACATAAGGCACAATCCAAGTGACATTTTGAATCAATTTTCTACAGTCCAAAAAATCTATTTTCTGATGGAAAACGATGACCTGTCGAACCTTCTCCAGATGGTCAGAAATGGTAATTTTTTAATGTTTAATTTTTTGACTGTAAAAGACTATTGCATGTGAATTATCACTTTTGGAACAAAAATAAGTGTGTTTAGAGTCATTTTAATGTCTGAAATTGGTCGAAATAGAAGCTTCTGAGTAGGAGAAAAAGTCTGTAAAAATGGCAATTTTGGTCACATTGAGGCTTTAAAAAGTAGTTATTCAACATGAGGCACAATCCAAGTGACATTTTGAATCAATTTTTCTACAGTCAAAAAAATCAATTTTCTGATGAAAAACGATGAGCGGGACCTGTTGAACTTTCTCCAGATGGTCAGAAATGGTAATTTTTTTAATTTTTAATTTTTTGACTGTAAATGACTATAGCATGTGAATTATCACTTTTGGAAGAAAAATAAGTGTGTTTAGAGTCATTTTAATGTCTGAAATTGGTCGAAATAGAAGCTTCTGAGTAGGAGAAAAAGTCTGTAAAAATGGCAATTTTGGTCACATTGAGGCTTTAAAAAGTAGTTATTCAACATAAGGCACAATCCAAGTGACATTGTGAATCAATTTTCTACAGTCCAAAAAATCTATTTTCTGATGGAAAACGATGACCCGTGACCTGTCGAACCTTCTCCAGATGGTCAGAAATGGTAATTTTTTAATGTTTAATTTTTTGACTGTAAAAGACTATTGCATGTGAATTATCACTTTTGGAACAAAAATATGTGTGTTTAGCGTCATTTTAATGCCTGAAATTGTTCGAAATAGAAGCTTCTGAGTAGGAGAAAAAGTCTGTAAAAATGGCAATTTTGGTCACATTGAGGCTTTAAAAAGTAGTTATTCAACATGAGGCACAATCCAAGTGACATTTTGAATCAATTTTTCTACAGTCAAAAAAATCAATTTTCTGATGAAAAACGATGACCCGAGACCTGTTGAACTTTCTCCAGATGGTCAGGAATGGTAATTTTTTAATTTTTAACTTTTTTGACTGTAAATGACTATTGCATGTGAATTATCACTTTTGGAACAAAAATAAGTATGTTTAGAGTCATTTTAATGCCTGAAATTGGTCGAAATTGAAGCTTCTGAGTAGGAGAAAAAGTCTGTAAAAATGGCAATTTTGGTCACATTGAGGCTTTAAAAAGTAGTTATTCAACATGAGGCACAATCCAAGTGACATTTTGAATCAATTTTTCTACAGTCCAAAAAATTTATTTTCTGATGAAAAACGATGACCCGTGACCTGTCGAACCTTCTCCAGATGGTCAGAAATGGTAATTTTTTAATTTTTAATTTTTTGACTGTAAATGACTATTGCATGTGAATTATCACTTTTGGAACAAAAATAAGTGTGTTTAGAGTCATTTTAATGTCTGAAATTGGTCGAAATAGAAGCTTCTGAGTAGGAGAAAAAGTCTGTAAAAATGGCAATTTTGGTCACATTGAGGCTTTAAAAAGTAGTTATTCAACATAAGGCACAATCCAAGTGACATTTTGAATCAATTTTCTACAGTCCAAAAAATCTATTTTCTGATGGAAAACGATGACCCGTGACCTGTCGAACCTTCTCCAGATGGTCAGAAATGGTAATTTTTTAATGTTTAATTTTTTGACTGTAAAAGACTATTGCATGTGAATTATCACTTTTGGAACAAAAATAAGTGTGTTTAGCGTCATTTTAATGCCTGAAATTGTTCGAAATAGAAGCTTCTGAGTAGGAGAAAAAGTCTGTAAAAATGGCAATTTTGGTCACATTGAGGCTTTAAAAAGTAGTTATTCAACATGAGGCACAATCCAAGTGACATTTTGAATCAATTTTTCTACAGTCAAAAAAATCAATTTTCTGATGAAAAACGATGACCCGGGACCTGTTGAACTTTCTCCAGATGGTCAGAAATGGTAATTTTTTAATTTTTAACTTTTTTGACTGTAAATGACTATTGCATGTGAATTATCACTTTTGGAACAAAAATAAGTTTGTTTAGAGTCATTTTAATGCCTGAAATTGGTCGAAATAGAAGCTTCTGAGTAGGAGAAAAAGTCTGTAAAAATGGCAATTTTGGTCACATTGAGGCTTTAAAAAGTAGTTATTCAACATGAGGCCCAATCCAAGGGACATTTTGAATCAATTTTTCTACAGTCCAAAAAATTTATTTTCTGATGAAAAACGATGACCCGGGACCTGTTGAACTTTCTCCAGATGGTCAGAAATGGTAATTTTTTAATTTTGAATTTTTTGACTGTAAATGACTATTGCATGTGAATTATCACTTTTGGAACAAAAATAAGTTTGTTTAGAGTCATTTTAATGCCTGAAATTGGTCGAAATAGAAGCTTCTGAGTAGGAGAAAAAGTCTGTAAAAATGGCAATTTTGGTCACATTGAGGCTTTAAAAAGTAGTTATTCAACATGAGGCACAATCCAAGTGACATTTTGAATCAATTTTTCTACAGTCAAAAAAATCAATTTTCTGATGAAAAACGATGACCCGGGACCTGTTGAACTTTCTCCAGATGGTCAGAAATGGTAATTTTTTAATTTTTAATTTTTTGACTGTAAATGACTATTGCATGTGAATTATCACTTTTGGAACAAAAATAAGTTTGTTTAGAGTCATTTTAATGCCTGAAATTGGTCGAAATAGAAGCTTCTGAGTAGGAGAAAAAGTCTGTAAAAATGGCAATTTTGGTCACATTGAGGCTTTAAAAAGTAGTTATTCAACATGAGGCACAATCCAAGTGACATTTTGAATCAATTTTTCTACAGTCAAAAAAAGCAATTTTCTGATGAAAAACAATGACCCGGGACCTGTCGAACCTTCTCTAGATGGTCAGAAATTGTATTTTTTTAATGATTAATTTTTTTACTCTAAATGACTATTGCATGTGAATTATCACTTTTGGAACAAAAATAAGTGTGTTTAGAGTCATTTTAATGCCTGAAATTGGTTGAAATAGAAGCTTCTGAGTATAAGAAAAAGTCTGTAAAAATGGCAATTTTATTCACATTGAGGCTTTAAAAAGTAGTTATTCAACATGAGGCACAATCCAAGTGACATTTTGAATCAATTTTTCTACAGTCAAAAAAATCAATTTTCTGATGAAAAACGATGACCCGGGACCTGTTGAACTTTCTCCAGATGGTCAGAAATGGTAATTTTTTAATTTTTAATTTTTGGACTGTAAATGACTATAGCATGTGAATTATCACTTTTGGAAGAAAAATAAGTGTGTTTAGAGTCATTTTAATGCCTGAAATTGGTCGAAACAGAAGCTTCTGAGTAGGAGAAAAAGTCTGTAAAAATGGCAATTTTGGTCACATTGAGGCTTTAAAAAGTAGTTATTCAACATGAGGCACAATCCAAGTGACATTTTGAATCAATTTTTCTACAGTCCAAAAAATTTATTTTCCGATGAAAAACGATGACCCGTGACCTGTTGAACTTTCTCCAGATGGTCAGAAATGGTAATTTTTTAATTTTTAATTTTTTGACTGTAAATGACTATTGCATGTGAATTATCACTTTTGGAACAAAAATAAGTTTGTTTAGAGTCATTTTAATGCCTGAAATTGGTCGAAATAGAAGCTTCTGAGTAGGAGAAAAAGTCTGTAAAAATGGCAATTTTGGTCACATTGAGGCTTTAAAAAGTAGTTATTCAACATGAGGCACAATCCAAGTGACATTTTGAATCAATTTTTCTACAGTCAAAAAAATCAATTTTCTGATGAAAAACGATGACCCGGGACCTGTTGAACTTTCTCCAGATGGTCAGAAATGGTAATTTTTTAATTTTTAACTTTTTTGGCTGTAAATGACTATTGCATGTGAATTATCACTTTTGGAACAAAAATAAGTTTGTTTAGAGTCATTTTAATGCCTGAAATTGGTCGAAATAGAAGCTTCTGAGTAGGAGAAAAAGTCTGTAAAAATGGCAATTTTGGTCACATTGAGGCTTTAAAAAGTAGTTATTCAACATGAGGCCCAATCCAAGTGACATTTTGAATCAATTTTTCTACAGTCCAAAAAATTTATTTTCTGATGAAAAACGATGACCCGGGACCTGTTGAACTTTCTCCAGATGGTCAGAAATGGTAATTTTTTAATTTTGAATTTTTTGACTGTAAATGACTATTGCATGTGAATTATCACTTTTGGAACAAAAATAAGTATGTTTAGAGTCATTTTAATGCCTGAAATTGGTCGAAATAGAAGCTTCTGAGTAGGAGAAAAAGTCTGTAAAAATGGCAATTTTGGTCACATTGAGGCTTTAAAAAGTAGTTATTCAACATAAGGCACAATCCAAGTGACATTTTGAATCAATTTTCTACAGTCCAAAAAATCTATTTTCTGATGGAAAACGATGACCCGTGACCTGTCGAACCTTCTCCAGATGGTCAGAAATGGTAATTTTTTAATGTTTAATTTTTTGACTGTAAAAGACTATTGCATGTGAATTATCACTTTTGGAACAAAAATAAGTGTGTTTAGCGTCATTTTAATGCCTGAAATTGTTCGAAATAGAAGCTTCTGAGTAGGAGAAAAAGTCTGTAAAAATGGCAATTTTGGTCACATTGAGGCTTTAAAAAGTAGTTATTCAACATGAGGCACAATCCAAGTGACATTTTGAATCAATTTTTCTACAGTCAAAAAAATCAATTTTCTGATGAAAAACGATGACCCGGGACCTGTTAAACTTTCTCCAGATGGTCAGAAATGGTAATTTTTTAATTTTTAATTTTTTGACTGTAAATGACTATTGCATGTGAATTATCACTTTTGGAACAAACATAAGTTTGTTTAGAGTCATTTTAATGCCTGAAATTGGTCGAAATAGAAGCTTCTGAGTAGGAGAAAAAGTCTGTAAAAATGGCAATTTTGGTCACATTGAGGCTTTAAAAAGTAGTTATTCAACATGAGGCACAATCCAAGTGACATTTTGAATCAATTTTTCTACAGTCAAAAAAAGCAATTTTCTGATGAAAAACGATGACCCGGGACCTGTCGAACCTTCTCTAGATGGTCAGAAATTGTATTTTTTTAATGATTAATTTTTTTACTGTAAATGACTATTGCATGTGAATTATCACTTTTGGAACAAAAATAAGTGTGTTTAGAGTCATTTTAATGTCTGAAATTGGTCGAAATAGAAGTTTCTGAGTAGGAGAAAAAGTCTGTAAAAATGGCAATTTTGGTCACATTGAGGCTTTAAAAAGTAGTTATTCAACATGAGGCACAATCCAAGTGACATTTTGAATCAATTTTTCTACAGTCAAAAAAACTCAATTTTCTGATGAAAAACGATGACCCGGGACCTGTTGAACTTTCTCCAGATGGTCAGAAATGGTAATTTTTTAATTTTTAATTTTTTGACTGTAAATGACTATTGCATGTGAATTATCACTTTTGGAACAAAAATACGTTTGTTTAGAGTCATTTTAATGCCTGAAATTGGTCGAAATAGAAGCTTCTGAGTAGGAGAAAAAGTCTGTAAAAATGGCAATTTTGGTCACGTTGAGGCTTTAAAAAGTAGTTATTCAACATAAGGCACAATCCAAGTGACATTTTGAATCAATTTTCTACAGTCCAAAAAATCTATTTTCTGATGGAAAACGATGACCTGTCGAACCTTCTCCAGATGGTCAGAAATGGTAATTTTTTAATGTTTAATTTTTTGACTGTAAAAGACTATTGCATGTGAATTATCACTTTTGGAACAAAAATAAGTGTGTTTAGAGTCATTTTAATGTCTGAAATTGGTCGAAATAGAAGCTTCTGAGTAGGAGAAAAAGTCTGTAAAAATGGCAATTTTGGTCACATTGAGGCTTTAAAAAGTAGTTATTCAACATGAGGCACAATCCAAGTGACATTTTGAATCAATTTTTCTACAGTCAAAAAAATCAATTTTCTGATGAAAAACGATGAGCGGGACCTGTTGAACTTTCTCCAGATGGTCAGAAATGGTAATTTTTTTAATTTTTAATTTTTTGACTGTAAATGACTATAGCATGTGAATTATCACTTTTGGAAGAAAAATAAGTGTGTTTAGAGTCATTTTAATGTCTGAAATTGGTCGAAATAGAAGCTTCTGAGTAGGAGAAAAAGTCTGTAAAAATGGCAATTTTGGTCACATTGAGGCTTTAAAAAGTAGTTATTCAACATAAGGCACAATCCAAGTGACATTGTGAATCAATTTTCTACAGTCCAAAAAATCTATTTTCTGATGGAAAACGATGACCCGTGACCTGTCGAACCTTCTCCAGATGGTCAGAAATGGTAATTTTTTAATGTTTAATTTTTTGACTGTAAAAGACTATTGCATGTGAATTATCACTTTTGGAACAAAAATAAGTGTGTTTAGCGTCATTTTAATGCCTGAAATTGTTCGAAATAGAAGCTTCTGAGTAGGAGAAAAAGTCTGTAAAAATGGCAATTTTGGTCACATTGAGGCTTTAAAAAGTAGTTATTCAACATGAGGCACAATCCAAGTGACATTTTGAATCAATTTTTCTACAGTCAAAAAAATCAATTTTCTGATGAAAAACGATGACCCGGGACCTGTTGAACTTTCTCCAGATGGTCAGGAATGGTAATTTTTTAATTTTTAACTTTTTTGACTGTAAATGACTATTGCATGTGAATTATCACTTTTGGAACAAAAATAAGTATGTTTAGAGTCATTTTAATGCCTGAAATTGGTCGAAATTGAAGCTTCTGAGTAGGAGAAAAAGTCTGTAAAAATGGCAATTTTGGTCACATTGAGGCTTTAAAAAGTAGTTATTCAACATGAGGCACAATCCAAGTGACATTTTGAATCAATTTTTCTACAGTCCAAAAAATTTATTTTCTGATGAAAAACGATGACCCGTGACCTGTCGAACCTTCTCCAGATGGTCAGAAATGGTAATTTTTTAATTTTTAATTTTTTGACTGTAAATGACTATTGCATGTGAATTATCACTTTTGGAACAAAAATAAGTGTGTTTAGAGTCATTTTAATGTCTGAAATTGGTCGAAATAGAAGCTTCTGAGTAGGAGAAAAAGTCTGTAAAAATGGCAATTTTGGTCACATTGAGGCTTTAAAAAGTAGTTATTCAACATAAGGCACAATCCAAGTGACATTTTGAATCAATTTTCTACAGTCCAAAAAATCTATTTTCTGATGGAAAACGATGACCCGTGACCTGTCGAACCTTCTCCAGATGGTCAGAAATGGTAATTTTTTAATGTTTAATTTTTTGACTGTAAAAGACTATTGCATGTGAATTATCACTTTTGGAACAAAAATAAGTGTGTTTAGCGTCATTTTAATGCCTGAAATTGTTCGAAATAGAAGCTTCTGAGTAGGAGAAAAAGTCTGTAAAAATGGCAATTTTGGTCACATTGAGGCTTTAAAAAGTAGTTATTCAACATGAGGCACAATCCAAGTGACATTTTGAATCAATTTTTCTACAGTCAAAAAAATCAATTTTCTGATGAAAAACGATGACCCGGGACCTGTTGAACTTTCTCCAGATGGTCAGAAATGGTAATTTTTTAATTTTTAACTTTTTTGACTGTAAATGACTATTGCATGTGAATTATCACTTTTGGAACAAAAATAAGTTTGTTTAGAGTCATTTTAATGCCTGAAATTGGTCGAAATAGAAGCTTCTGAGTAGGAGAAAAAGTCTGTAAAAATGGCAATTTTGGTCACATTGAGGCTTTAAAAAGTAGTTATTCAACATGAGGCCCAATCCAAGTGACATTTTGAATCAATTTTTCTACAGTCCAAAAAATTTATTTTCTGATGAAAAACGATGACCCGGGACCTGTTGAACTTTCTCCAGATGGTCAGAAATGGTAATTTTTTAATTTTGAATTTTTTGACTGTAAATGACTATTGCATGTGAATTATCACTTTTGGAACAAAAATAAGTTTGTTTAGAGTCATTTTAATGCCTGAAATTGGTCGAAATAGAAGCTTCTGAGTAGGAGAAAAAGTCTGTAAAAATGGCAATTTTGGTCACATTGAGGCTTTAAAAAGTAGTTATTCAACATGAGGCACAATCCAAGTGACATTTTGAATCAATTTTTCTACAGTCAAAAAAATCAATTTTCTGATGAAAAACGATGACCCGGGACCTGTTGAACTTTCTCCAGATGGTCAGAAATGGTAATTTTTTAATTTTTAATTTTTTGACTGTAAATGACTATTGCATGTGAATTATCACTTTTGGAACAAAAATAAGTTTGTTTAGAGTCATTTTAATGCCTGAAATTGGTCGAAATAGAAGCTTCTGAGTAGGAGAAAAAGTCTGTAAAAATGGCAATTTTGGTCACATTGAGGCTTTAAAAAGTAGTTATTCAACATGAGGCACAATCCAAGTGACATTTTGAATCAATTTTTCTACAGTCAAAAAAAGCAATTTTCTGATGAAAAACAATGACCCGGGACCTGTCGAACCTTCTCTAGATGGTCAGAAATTGTATTTTTTTAATGATTAATTTTTTTACTCTAAATGACTATTGCATGTGAATTATCACTTTTGGAACAAAAATAAGTGTGTTTAGAGTCATTTTAATGCCTGAAATTGGTTGAAATAGAAGCTTCTGAGTATAAGAAAAAGTCTGTAAAAATGGCAATTTTATTCACATTGAGGCTTTAAAAAGTAGTTATTCAACATGAGGCACAATCCAAGTGACATTTTGAATCAATTTTTCTACAGTCAAAAAAATCAATTTTCTGATGAAAAACGATGACCCGGGACCTGTTGAACTTTCTCCAGATGGTCAGAAATGGTAATTTTTTAATTTTTAATTTTTGGACTGTAAATGACTATAGCATGTGAATTATCACTTTTGGAAGAAAAATAAGTGTGTTTAGAGTCATTTTAATGCCTGAAATTGGTCGAAACAGAAGCTTCTGAGTAGGAGAAAAAGTCTGTAAAAATGGCAATTTTGGTCACATTGAGGCTTTAAAAAGTAGTTATTCAACATGAGGCACAATCCAAGTGACATTTTGAATCAATTTTTCTACAGTCCAAAAAATTTATTTTCCGATGAAAAACGATGACCCGTGACCTGTTGAACTTTCTCCAGATGGTCAGAAATGGTAATTTTTTAATTTTTAATTTTTTGACTGTAAATGACTATTGCATGTGAATTATCACTTTTGGAACAAAAATAAGTTTGTTTAGAGTCATTTTAATGCCTGAAATTGGTCGAAATAGAAGCTTCTGAGTAGGAGAAAAAGTCTGTAAAAATGGCAATTTTGGTCACATTGAGGCTTTAAAAAGTAGTTATTCAACATGAGGCACAATCCAAGTGACATTTTGAATCAATTTTTCTACAGTCAAAAAAAGCAATTTTCTGATGAAAAACGATGACCCGGGACCTGTCGAACCTTCTCTAGATGGTCAGAAATTGTATTTTTTTAATGATTAATTTTTTTACTGTAAATGACTATTGCATGTGAATTATCACTTTTGGAACAAAAATAAGTGTGTTTAGAGTCATTTTAATGTCTGAAATTGGTCGAAATAGAAGTTTCTGAGTAGGAGAAAAAGTCTGTAAAAATGGCAATTTTGGTCACATTGAGGCTTTAAAAAGTAGTTATTCAACATGAGGCACAATCCAAGTGACATTTTGAATCAATTTTTCTACAGTCAAAAAAACTCAATTTTCTGATGAAAAACGATGACCCGGGACCTGTTGAACTTTCTCCAGATGGTCAGAAATGGTAATTTTTTAATTTTTAATTTTTTGACTGTAAATGACTATTGCATGTGAATTATCACTTTTGGAAAAAAAATACGTTTGTTTAGAGTCATTTTAATGCCTGAAATTGGTCGAAATAGAAGCTTCTGAGTAGGAGAAAAAGTCTGTAAAAATGGCAATTTTGGTCACGTTGAGGCTTTAAAAAGTAGTTATTCAACATAAGGCACAATCCAAGTGACATTTTGAATCAATTTTCTACAGTCCAAAAAATCTATTTTCTGATGGAAAACGATGACCTGTCGAACCTTCTCCAGATGGTCAGAAATGGTAATTTTTTAATGTTTAATTTTTTGACTGTAAAAGACTACTGCATGTGAATTATCACTTTTGGAACAAAAATAAGTGTGTTTAGAGTCATTTTAATGTCTGAAATTGGTCGAAATAGAAGCTTCTGAGTAGGAGAAAAAGTCTGTAAAAATGGCAATTTTGGTCACATTGAGGCTTTAAAAAGTAGTTATTCAACATGAGGCACAATCCAAGTGACATTTTGAATCAATTTTTCTACAGTCAAAAAAATCAATTTTCTGATGAAAAACGATGAGCGGGACCTGTTGAACTTTCTCCAGATGGTCAGAAATGGTAATTTTTTTAATTTTTAATTTTTTGACTGTAAATGACTATAGCATGTGAATTATCACTTTTGGAAGAAAAATAAGTGTGTTTAGAGTCATTTTACTGCCTGAAATTGGTCGAAATAGAAGCTTCTGAGTAGGAGAAAAAGTCTGTAAAAATGGCAATTTTGGTCACATTGAGGCTTTAAAAAGTAGTTATTCAACATGAGGCACAATCCAAGTGACATTTTGAATCAATTTTTCTACAGTCCAAAAAATTTATTTTCTGATGAAAAACGATGACCCGGGACCTGTTGAACTTTCTCCAGATGGTCAGAAATGGTAATTTTTTAATTTTGAATTTTTTGACTGTAAATGACTATTGCATGTGAATTATCACTTTTGGAACAAAAATAAGTTTGTTTAGAGTCATTTTAATGCCTGAAATTGGTCGAAATAGAAGCTTCTGAGTAGGAGAAAAAGTCTGTAAAAATGGCAATTTTGGTCACATTGAGGCTTTAAAAAGTAGTTATTCAACATGAGGCACAATCCAAGTGACATTTTGAATCAATTTTTCTACAGTCAAAAAAATCAATTTTCTGATGAAAAACGATGACCCGGGACCTGTTGAACTTTCTCCAGATGGTCAGAAATGGTAATTTTTTAATTTTTAATTTTTTGACTGTAAATGACTATTGCATGTGAATTATCACTTTTGGAACAAAAATAAGTTTGTTTAGAGTCATTTTAATGCCTGAAATTGGTCGAAATAGAAGCTTCTGAGTAGGAGAAAAAGTCTGTAAAAATGGCAATTTTGGTCACATTGAGGCTTTAAAAAGTAGTTATTCAACATGAGGCACAATCCAAGTGACATTTTGAATCAATTTTTCTACAGTCAAAAAAAGCAATTTTCTGATGAAAAACAATGACCCGGGACCTGTCGAACCTTCTCTAGATGGTCAGAAATTGTATTTTTTTAATGATTAATTTTTTTACTCTAAATGACTATTGCATGTGAATTATCACTTTTGGAACAAAAATAAGTGTGTTTAGAGTCATTTTAATGCCTGAAATTGGTTGAAATAGAAGCTTCTGAGTATAAGAAAAAGTCTGTAAAAATGGCAATTTTATTCACATTGAGGCTTTAAAAAGTAGTTATTCAACATGAGGCACAATCCAAGTGACATTTTGAATCAATTTTTCTACAGTCAAAAAAATCAATTTTCTGATGAAAAACGATGACCCGGGACCTGTTGAACTTTCTCCAGATGGTCAGAAATGGTAATTTTTTAATTTTTAATTTTTGGACTGTAAATGACTATAGCATGTGAATTATCACTTTTGGAAGAAATATAAGTGTGTTTAGAGTCATTTTAATGCCTGAAATTGGTCGAAACAGAAGCTTCTGAGTAGGAGAAAAAGTCTGTAAAAATGGCAATTTTGGTCACATTGAGGCTTTAAAAAGTAGTTATTCAACATGAGGCACAATCCAAGTGACATTTTGAATCAATTTTTCTACAGTCCAAAAAATTTATTTTCCGATGAAAAACGATGACCCGTGACCTGTTGAACTTTCTCCAGATGGTCAGAAATGGTAATTTTTTAATTTTTAATTTTTTGACTGTAAATGACTATTGCATGTGAATTATCACTTTTGGAACAAAAATAAGTTTGTTTAGAGTCATTTTAATGCCTGAAATTGGTCGAAATAGAAGCTTCTGAGTAGGAGAAAAAGTCTGTAAAAATGGCAATTTTGGTCACATTGAGGCTTTAAAAAGTAGTTATTCAACATGAGGCACAATCCAAGTGACATTTTGAATCAATTTTTCTACAGTCAAAAAAAGCAATTTTCTGATGAAAAACGATGACCCGGGACCTGTCGAACCTTCTCTAGATGGTCAGAAATTGTATTTTTTTAATGATTAATTTTTTTACTGTAAATGACTATTGCATGTGAATTATCACTTTTGGAACAAAAATAAGTGTGTTTAGAGTCATTTTAATGTCTGAAATTGGTCGAAATAGAAGTTTCTGAGTAGGAGAAAAAGTCTGTAAAAATGGCAATTTTGGTCACATTGAGGCTTTAAAAAGTAGTTATTCAACATGAGGCACAATCCAAGTGACATTTTGAATCAATTTTTCTACAGTCAAAAAAACTCAATTTTCTGATGAAAAACGATGACCCGGGACCTGTTGAACTTTCTCCAGATGGTCAGAAATGGTAATTTTTTAATTTTTAATTTTTTGACTGTAAATGACTATTGCATGTGAATTATCACTTTTGGAAAAAAAATACGTTTGTTTAGAGTCATTTTAATGCCTGAAATTGGTCGAAATAGAAGCTTCTGAGTAGGAGAAAAAGTCTGTAAAAATGGCAATTTTGGTCACGTTGAGGCTTTAAAAAGTAGTTATTCAACATAAGGCACAATCCAAGTGACATTTTGAATCAATTTTCTACAGTCCAAAAAATCTATTTTCTGATGGAAAACGATGACCTGTCGAACCTTCTCCAGATGGTCAGAAATGGTAATTTTTTAATGTTTAATTTTTTGACTGTAAAAGACTACTGCATGTGAATTATCACTTTTGGAACAAAAATAAGTGTGTTTAGAGTCATTTTAATGTCTGAAATTGGTCGAAATAGAAGCTTCTGAGTAGGAGAAAAAGTCTGTAAAAATGGCAATTTTGGTCACATTGAGGCTTTAAAAAGTAGTTATTCAACATGAGGCACAATCCAAGTGACATTTTGAATCAATTTTTCTACAGTCAAAAAAATCAATTTTCTGATGAAAAACGATGAGCGGGACCTGTTGAACTTTCTCCAGATGGTCAGAAATGGTAATTTTTTTAATTTTTAATTTTTTGACTGTAAATGACTATAGCATGTGAATTATCACTTTTGGAAGAAAAATAAGTGTGTTTAGAGTCATTTTACTGCCTGAAATTGGTCGAAATAGAAGCTTCTGAGTAGGAGAAAAAGTCTGTAAAAATGGCAATTTTGGTCACATTGAGGCTTTAAAAAGTAGTTATTCAACATGAGGCACAATCCAAGTGACATTTTGAATCAATTTTTCTACAGTCCAAAAAATTTATTTTCTGATGAAAAATGATGACCCGTGACCTGTCGAACCTTCTCCAGATGGTCAGAAATGGTAATTTTTTAATGTTTAATTTTTTGACTGTAAATGACTATTGCATGTGAATTATCACTTTTGGAACAAAAATAAGTGTGTTTAGAGTCATTTTAATGTCTTAAATTGGTCGAAATAGAAGCTTCTGAGTAGGAGAAAAAGTCTGTAAAAATGGCAATTTTGGTCACATTGAGGCTTTAAAAGTAGTTATTCAACATAAGGCACAATCCAAGTGACATTTTGAATCAATTTTCTACAGTCCAAAAAATCTATTTTCTGATGGAAAACGATGACCCGTGACCTGTCGAACCTTCTCCAGATGGTCAGAAATGGTAATTTTTTAATGTTTAATTTTTTGACTGTAAAAGACTATTGCATGTGAATTATCACTTTTGGAACAAAAATAAGTGTGTTTAGCGTCATTTTAATGCCTGAAATTGTTCGAAATAGAAGCTTCTGAGTAGGAGAAAAAGTCTGTAAAAATGGCAATTTTGGTCACATTGAGGCTTTAAAAAGTAGTTATTCAACATGAGGCACAATCCAAGTGACATTTTGAATCAATTTTTCTACAGTCAAAAAAATCAATTTTCTGATGAAAAACGATGACCCGGGACCTGTTGAACTTTCTCCAGATGGTCAGAAATGGTAATTTTTTAATTTTTAACTTTTTTGACTGTAAATGACTATTGCATGTGAATTATCACTTTTGGAACAAAAATAAGTATGTTTAGAGTCATTTTAATGCCTGAAATTGGTCGAAATTGAAGCTTCTGAGTAGGAGAAAAAGTCTGTAAAAATGGCAATTTTGGTCACATTGAGGCTTTAAAAAGTAGTTATTCAACATGAGGCACAATCCAAGTGACATTTTGAATCAATTTTTCTACAGTCAAAAAAATCAATTTTCTGATGAAAAACGATGACCCGGGACCTGTCGAACCTTCTCTAGATGGTCAGAAATGGTATTTTTTTAATGATTAATTTTTTTACTGTAAATGACTATTGCATGTGAATTATCACTTTTGGAACAAAAATAAGTGTGTTTAGAGTCATTTTAATGCCTGAAATTGGTTGAAATAGAAGCTTCTGAGTATAAGAAAAAGTCTGTAAAAGGGCAATTTTATTCACATTGAGGCTTTAAAAAGTAGTTATTCAACATGAGGCACAATCCAAGTCACATTTTGAATCAATTTTTCTACAGTCAAAAAAATCAATTTTCTGATGAAAAACGATGACCCGGGACCTGTTGAACTTTCTCCAGATGGTCAGAAATGGTAATTTTTTCATTTTTAATTTTTTGACTGTAAATGACTATTGCATGTGAATTATCACTTTTGGAACAAAAATAAGTGTGTTTAGAGACATTTTAATGTCTGAAATTGGTCGAAATAGAAGCTTCTGAGTAGGAAAAAAAGTCTGTAAAAATGGCAATTTTGGTCACATTGAGGCTTTAAAAAGTAGGTATTCAACATGAGGCACAATCCAAGTGACATTTTGAATCAATTTTTCTACAGTCAAAAAAATCAATTTTCTGATGAAAAACGATGACCCGGGACCTGTTGAACTTTCTCCAGATGGTCAGAAATGGTAATTTTTTAATTTTTAATTTTTTGACTTTAAATGACTACTGCATGTGAATTATCACTTTTGGAACAAAAATAAGTTTGTTTAGAGCCATTTTAATGCCTGAAATTGGTCGAAATAGAAGCTTCTGAGTAGGAGAAACAGTCTGTAAAAATGGCAATTTTGGTCACATTGAGGCTTTAAAAAGTAGTTATTCAACATGAGGCACAATCCAAGTGACAGTTTGAATCAATTTTCTACAGTCCAAAAAATCTATTTTCTGATGGAAAATGATGACCCGTGACCTGTCGAACCTTCTCCAGATGGCCAGAAACGATAATTTTTTATTGTTTAATTATTTGACTGTAAATGACTATTGCATGTGAATTATCACTTTTGGAACACAAATAAGTGTGTTTAAAGTCATTTTAATGCGTGAAATTGGTTGAAATAGAAGCTTCTGAGTAGGAGAAAAAGTCTGTAAAAATGGCAATTTTGGTCACATTGAGGCTTTAAAAAGTAGTTATTCAACATGAGGCACAATCCAAGTGACATTTTGAATCAATTTTTCTACAGTCAAAAAAATCAATTTTCTGATGAAAAACGATGAGCGGGACCTGTTGAACTTTCTCCAGATGGTCAGAAATGGTAATTTTTTAATTTTAAATTTTTTGACTGTAAATGACTATAGCATGTGAATTATCACTTTTGGAAGAAAAATAAGTGTGTTTAGAGTCATTTTACTGCCTGAAATTGGTCGAAATAGAAGCTTCTGAGTAGGAGAAAAAGTCTGTAAAACTGGCAATTTTGGTCACATTGAGGCTTTAAAAAGTAGTTATTCAACATGAGGCACAATCCAAGTGACATTTTGAATCAATTTTTCTACAGTCCAAAAAATTTATTTTCTGATGAAAAACGATGACCCGTGACCTGTCGAACCTTCTCCAGATGGTCAGAAATGGTAATTTTTTAATGTTTAATTTTTTGACTGTAAATGACTATTGCATGTGAATTATCACTTTTGGAACAAAAATAAGTGTGTTTAGAGTCATTTTAATGTCTGAAATTAGTCGAAATAGAAGCTTCTGAGTAGGAGAAAAAGTCTGTAAAAATGGCAATTTTGGTCACATTGAGGCTTTAAAAAGTAGTTATTCAACATAAGGCACAATCCAAGTGACATTTTGAATCAATTTTCTACAGTCCAAAAAATCTATTTTCTGATGGAAAACGATGACCCGTGACCTGTCGAACCTTCTCCAGATGGTCAGAAATGGTAATTTTTTAATGTTTAATTTTTTGACTGTAAAAGACTATTGCATGTGAATTATCACTTTTGGAACAAAAATAAGTGTGTTTAGCGTCATTTAATGCCTGAAATTGTTCGAAATAGAAGCTTCTGAGTAGGAGAAAAAGTCTGTAAAAATGGCAATTTTGGTCACATTGAGGCTTTAAAAAGTAGTTATTCAACATGAGGCACAATCCAAGTGACATTTTGAATCAATTTTTCTACAGTCCAAAAAATGTATTTTCTGATGAAAAACAATGACCCGGGACCTGTCGAACCTTCTCTAGATTGCCAGAAACGGTAATTTTTTATTGTTTAATTTTTTGACTGTAAATGACTATTGCATGTGAATTATCACTTTTGGAACAAAAATAAGTGTGTTTAGAGTCATTTTAATGTCTTAAATTGGTCGAAATAGAAGCTTCTGAGTAGGAGAAAAAGTCTGTAAAAATGGCAATTTTGGTCACATTGAGGCTTTAAAAAGTAGTTATTCAACATGAGGCACAATCCAAGTGACATTTTGAATCAATTTTTCTACAGTCAAAAAAACTCAATTTTCTGATGAAAAACGATGACCCGGGACCTGTTGAACTTTCTCCAGATGGTCAGAAATGGTAATTTTTTAATTTTTAATTTTTTGACTGTAAATGACTATTGCATGTGAATTATCACTTTTGGAACAAAAATAAGTTTGTTTAGAGTCATTTTAATGCCTGAAATTGGTCGAAATAGAAGCTTCTGAGTAGGAGAAAAAGTCTGTAAAAATGGCAATTTTGGTCACGTTGAGGCTTTAAAAAGTAGTTATTCAACATAAGGCACAATCCAAGTGACATTTTGAATCATTTTTCTACAGTCCAAAAAATCTATTTTCTGATGGAAAACGATGACCTGTCGAACCTTCTCCAGATGGTCAGAAATGGTAATTTTTTAATGTTTAATTTTTTGACTGTAAAAGACTATTGCATGTGAATTATCACTTTTGGAACAAAAATAAGTGTGTTTAGATTCCTTTTAATGCCTGAAATTGTTCGAAATAGAAGCTTCTGAGTAGGAGAAAAAGTCTGTAAAAATGGCAATTTTGGTCACATTGAGGCTTTAAAAAGTAGTTATTCAACATGAGGCCCAATCCAAGTGACATTTTGAATCAATTTTTCTAAAGTCCAAAAAATGTATTTTCTGATGAAAAACGATGACCCGTGACCTGTCGAACCTTCTACAGATGGTCAGAAATGGTAATTTTTTAATGTTTAATTTTTTGACTGTAAATGACTATTGCATGTGAATTATCACTTTTGGAACAAAAATACGTTTGTTTAGAGTCATTTTAATGCCTGAAATTGGTCGAAATAGAACCTTCTGAGTAGGAGAAAATGTCTGTAAAAATGGCAATTTTGGTCACATTGAGGCTTTAAAAAGTAGTTATTCAACATGAGGCACAATCCAAGTGACATTTTGAATCAATTTTTCTACAGTCAAAAAAAGCAATTTTCTGATGAAAAACGATGACCCGGGACCTGTCGAACCTTCTCTAGATGGTCAGAAATGGTAATTTTTTAATTTTTAATTTTTTTACTGTAAATGACTATTGCATGTGAATTATCACTTTTGGAACAAAAATAAGTGTGTTTAGAGTCATTTTAATGCCTGAAATTGGTTGAAATAGAAGCTTCTGAGTATAAGAAAAAGTCTGTAAAAATGGCAATTTTATTCACATTGAGGCTTTAAAAAGTAGTTATTCAACATGAGGCACAATCCAAGTGACATTTTGAATCAATTTTTCTACAGTCAAAAAAATCAATTTTCTGATGAAAAACGATGACCCGGGACCTGTTGAACCTTCTCCAGATGGTCAGAAATGGTAATTTTTTAATGTTTAATTTTTTGACTGTAAATGACTATTGCATGTGAATTATCACTTTTGGAACAAAAAAAAGTGTGTTTAGAGTCATTTTAATGTCTTAAATTGGTCGAAATAGAAGCTTCTGAGTAGGAGAAAAAGTCTGTAAAAATGGCAATTTTGGTCACGTTGAGGCTTTAAAAAGTAGTTATTCAACATGAGGCACAATCCAAGTGACATTTTGAATCAATTTTTCTACAGTCAAAAAAATCAATTTTCTGATGAAAAACGATGACCCGGGACCTGTTGAACTTTCTCCAGATGGTCAGAAATGGCAATTTTTTAATTTTTAATTTTTTGACTGTAAATGACTATAGCATGTGAATTATCACTTTTGGAAGAAAAATAAGTGTGTTTAGAGTCATTTTAATGCCTGAAATTGGTCGAAATAGAAGCTTCTGAGTAGGAGAAAAAGTCTGTAAAAATGGCAATTTTGGTCACATTGAGGCTTTAAAAAGTAGGTATTCAACATGAGGCACAATCCAAGTGACATTTTGAATCAATTTTTCTACAGTCAAAAAAATCAATTTTCTGATGAAAAACGATGACCCGGGACCTGTTGAACTTTCTCCAGATGGTCAGAAATGGTAATTTTTTAATTTTTAATTTTTTGACTGTAAATGACTATTGCATGTGAATTATCACTTTTGGAACAAAAATAAGTTTGTTTAGAGTCATTTTAATGCCTGAAATTGGTCGAAATAGAAGCTTCTGAGTAGGAGAAACAGTCTGTAAAAATGGCAATTTTGGTCACATTGAGGCTTTAAAAAGTAGTTATTCAACATGAGGCACAATCCAAGTGACAGTTTGAATCAATTTTCTACAGTCCAAAAAATCTATTTTCTGATGGAAAATGATGACCCGTGACCTGTCGAACCTTCTCCAGATGGCCAGAAACGATAATTTTTTATTGTTTAATTATTTGACTGTAAATGACTATTGCATGTGAATTATCACTTTTGGAACAAAAATAAGTGTGTTTAAAGTCATTTTAATGCGTGAAATTGGTTGAAATAGAAGCTTCTGAGTAGGAGAAAAAGTCTGTAAAAATGGCAATTTTGGTCACATTGAGGCTTTAAAAAGTAGTTATTCAACATGAGGCACAATCCAAGTGACATTTTGAATCAATTTTTCTACAGTCAAAAAAATCAATTTTCTGATGAAAAACGATGAGCGGGACCTGTTGAACTTTCTCCAGATGGTCAGAAATGGTAATTTTTTTATTTTAAATTTTTTGACTGTAAATGACTATAGCATGTGAATTATCACTTTTGGAAGAAAAATAAGTGTGTTTAGAGTCATTTTACTGCCTGAAATTGGTCGAAATAGAAGCTTCTGAGTAGGAGAAAAAGTCTGTAAAACTGGCAATTTTGGTCACATTGAGGCTTTAAAAAGTAGTTATTGAACATGAGGCACAATCCAAGTGACATTTTGAATCAATTTTTCTACAGTCCAAAAAATTTATTTTCTGATGAAAAACGATGACCCGTGACCTGTCGGACCTTCTCCAGATGGTCAGAAATGGTAATTTTTTAATGTTTAATTTTTTGACTGTAAATGACTATTGCATGTGAATTATCACTTTTGGAACAAAAATAAGTGTGTTTAGAGTCATTTTAATGTCTGAAATTGGTCGAAATAGAAGCTTCTGAGTAGGAGAAAAAGTCTGTAAAAATGGCAATTTTGGTCACATTGAGGCTTTAAAAAGTAGTTATTCAACATAAGGCACAATCCAAGTGACATTTTGAATCAATTTTCTACAGTCCAAAAAATCTATTTTCTGATGGAAAACGATGACCCGTGACCTGTCGAACCTTCTCCAGATGGTCAGAAATGGTAATTTTTTAATGTTTAATTTTTTGACTGTAAAAGACTATTGCATGTGAATTATCACTTTTGGAACAAAAATAAGTGTGTTTAGAGTCATTTTAATGCCTGAAATTGTTCGAAATAGAAGCTTCTGAGTAGGAGAAAAAGTCTGTAAAAATGGCAATTTTGGTCACATTGAGGCTTTAAAAAGTAGTTATTCAACATGAGGCACAATCCAAGTGACATTTTGAATCAATTTTTCTACAGTCCAAAAAATGTATTTTCTGATGAAAAACAATGACCCGGGACCTGTCGAACCTTCTCTAGATTGCCAGAAACGGTAATTTTTTATTGTTTAATTTTTTGACTGTAAATGACTATTGCATGTGAATTATCGCTTTTGGAACAAAAATAAGTTTGTTTAGAGTCATTTTAATGCCTGAAATTGGTCGAAATAGAAGCTTCTGAGTAGGAGAAAAAGTCTGTAAAAATGGCAATTTTGGTCACATTGAGGCTTTAAAAAGTAGTTATTCAACATGAGGCACAATCCAAGTGACATTTTGAATCAATTTTTCTACAGTCAAAAAAAGCAATTTTCTGATGAAAAACGATGACCCGGGACCTGTCGAACCTTCTCTAGATGGTCAGAAATTGTATTTTTTTAATGATTAATTTTTTTACTGTAAATGACTATTGCATGTGAATTATCACTTTTGGAACAAAAATAAGTGTGTTTAGAGTCATTTTAATGCCTGAAATTGGTTGAAATAGAAGCTTCTGAGTATAAGAAAAAGTCTGTAAAAATGGCAATTTTATTCACATTGAGGCTTTAAAAAGTAGTTATTCAACATGAGGCACAATCCAAGTGACATTTTGAATCAATTTTTCTACAGTCAAAAAAATCAATTTTCTGATGAAAAACGATGACCCGGGACCTGTTGAACTTTCTCCGGATGTTCAGAAATGGTAATTTTTTAATTTTTAATTTTTTGACTGTAAATGACTATAGCATGTGAATTATCACTTTTGGAAGAAAAATAAGTGTGTTTAGAGTCATTTTAATGCCTGAAATTGGTCGAAATAGAAGCTTCTGAGTAGGAGAAAAAGTCTGTAAAAATGGCAATTTTGGTCACATTGAGGCTTTAAAAAGTAGTTATTCAACATGAGGCACAATCCAAGTGACATTTTGAATCAATTTTTCTACAGTCCAAAAAATGTATTTTCTGATGAAAAACAATGACCCGGGACCTGTCGAACCTTCTCTAGATTGCCAGAAACGGTAATTTTTTATTGTTTAATTTTTTGACTGTAAATGACTATTGCATGTGAATTATCGCTTTTGGAACAAAAATAAGTTTGTTTAGAGTCATTTTAATGCCTGAAATTGGTCGAAATAGAAGCTTCTGAGTAGGAGAAAAAGTCTGTAAAAATGGCAATTTTGGTCACATTGAGGCTTTAAAAAGTAGTTATTCAACATGAGGCACAATCCAAGTGACATTTTGAATCAATTTTTCTACAGTCAAAAAAAGCAATTTTCTGATGAAAAACGATGACCCGGGACCTGTCGAACCTTCTCTAGATGGTCAGAAATTGTATTTTTTTAATGATTAATTTTTTTACTGTAAATGACTATTGCATGTGAATTATCACTTTTGGAACAAAAATAAGTGTGTTTAGAGTCATTTTAATGCCTGAAATTGGTTGAAATAGAAGCTTCTGAGTATAAGAAAAAGTCTGTAAAAATGGCAATTTTATTCACATTGAGGCTTTAAAAAGTAGTTATTCAACATGAGGCACAATCCAAGTGACATTTTGAATCAATTTTTCTACAGTCAAAAAAATCAATTTTCTGATGAAAAACGATGACCCGGGACCTGTTGAACTTTCTCCGGATGTTCAGAAATGGTAATTTTTTAATTTTTAATTTTTTGACTGTAAATGACTATAGCATGTGAATTATCACTTTTGGAAGAAAAATAAGTGTGTTTAGAGTCATTTTAATGCCTGAAATTGGTCGAAATAGAAGCTTCTGAGTAGGAGAAAAAGTCTGTAAAAATGGCAATTTTGGTCACATTGAGGCTTTAAAAAGTAGTTATTCAACATGAGGCACAATCAAAGTGACATTTTGAATCAATTTTTCTACAGTCCAAAAAATTTATTTTCCGATGAAAAACGATGACCCGTGACCTGTCGAACCTTCTCCAGATGGTCAGAAATGGTAATTTTTTAATGTTTAATTTTTTGACTGTAAATGACTATTGCATGTGAATTATCACTTTTGGAACAAAAATAAGTTTGTTTAGAGTCATTTTAATGCCTGAAATTGGTCGAAATAGAAGCTTCTGAGTAGGAGAAAAAGTCTGTAAAAATGGCAATTTTGGTCACATTGAGGCTTTAAAAAGTAGTTATTCAACATGAGGCCCAATCCAAGTGACATTTTGAATCAATTTTTCTACAGTCAAAAAAATCAATTTTCTGATGAAAAACGATGACCCGGGACCTGTTGAACTTTCTCCAGATGGTCAGAAATGGTAATTTTTTAATTTTTAATTTTTTGACTGTAAATGACTATTGCATGTGAATTATCACTTTTGGAACAAAAATAAGTTTGTTTAGAGTCATTTTAATGCCTGAAATTGGTCGAAATGGAAGCTTCTGAGTAGGAGAAAAAGTCTGTAAAAATGGCAATTTTGGTCACATTGAGGCTTTAAAAAGTAGTTATTCAACATGAGGCACAATCCAAGTGACATTTTGAATCAATTTTTCTACAGTCAAAAAAATCAATTTTCTGATGAAAAACGATGACCCGGGACCTGTTGAACTTTCTCCAGATGTTCAGAAATGGTAATTTTTTAATTTTTAATTTTTTGACTGTAAATGACTATTGCATGTGAATTATCACTTTTGGAACAAAAATAAGTTTGTTTAGAGTCATTTTAATGCCTGAAATTGGTCGAAATAGAAGCTTCTGAGTAGGAGAAAAAGTCTGTAAAAATGGCAATTTTGGTCACATTGAGGCTTTAAAAAGTAGTTATTCAACATGAGGCACAATCCAAGTGACATTTTGAATCAATTTTTCTACAGTCAAAAAAAGCAATTTTCTGATGAAAAACGATGACCCGGGACCTGTCGAACCTTTTCTAGATGGTCAGAAATTGTATTTTTTTAATGATTAATTTTTTTACTGTAAATGACTATTGCATGTGAATTATCACTTTTGGAACAAAAATAAGTGTGTTTAGAGTCATTTTAATGCCTGAAATTGGTTGAAATAGAAGCTTCTGAGTATAAGAAAAAGTCTGTAAAAATGGCAATTTTATTCACATTGAGGCTTTAAAAAGTAGTTATTCAACATGAGGCACAATCCAAGTGACATTTTGAATCAATTTTTCTACAGTCAAAAAAATCAATTTTCTGATGAAAAACGATGACCCGGGACCTGTTGAACTTTCTCCGGATGTTCAGAAATGGTAATTTTTTAATTTTTAATTTTTTGACTGTAAATGACTATAGCATGTGAATTATCACTTTTGGAAGAAAAATAAGTGTGTTTAGAGTCATTTTAATGCCTGAAATTGGTCGAAATAGAAGCTTCTGAGTAGGAGAAAAAGTCTGTAAAAATGGCAATTTTGGTCACATTGAGGCTTTAAAAAGTAGTTATTCAACATGAGGCACAATCCAAGTGACATTTTGAATCAATTTTTCTACAGTCCAAAAAATTTATTTTCCGATGAAAAACGATGACCCGTGACCTGTCGAACCTTCTCCAGATGGTCAGAAATGGTAATTTTTTAATGTTTAATTTTTTGACTGTAAATGACTATTGCATGTGAATTATCACGTTTGGAACAAAAATAAGTTTGTTTAGAGTCATTTTAATGCCTGAAATTGGTCGAAATAGAAGCTTCTGAGTAGGAGAAAAAGTCTGTAAAAATGGCAATTTTGGTCACATTGAGGCTTTAAAAAGTAGTTATTCAACATGAGGCACAATCCAAGTGACATTTTGAATCAATTTTTCTACAGTCAAAAAAAATCAATTTTCTGATGAAAAACGATGACCCGGCGCCTGTTGAACTTTCTCCAGATGGTCAGAAATGGTAATTTTTTAATTTTTAATTTTTTGACTGTAAATGACTATTGCATGTGAATTATCACTTTTGGAACAAAAATACGTTTGTTTAGAGTCATTTTAATGCCTGAAATTGGTCGAAATAGAACCTTCTGAGTAGGAGAAAATGTCTGTAAAAATGGCAATTTTGGTCACATTGAGGCTTTAAAAAGTAGTTATTCAACATGAGGCACAATCCAAGTGACATTTTGAATCAATTTTTCTACAGTCAAAAAAAGCAATTTTCTGATGAAAAACGATGACCCGGGACCTGTCGAACCTTATCTAGATGGTCAGAAATGGTAATTTTTTAATTTTTAATTTTTTTACTGTAAATGACTATTGCATGTGAATTATCACTTTTGGAACAAAAATAAGTGTGTTTAGAGTCATTTTAATGCCTGAAATTGGTTGAAATAGAAGCTTCTGAGTATAAGAAAAAGTCTGTAAAAATGGCAATTTTATTCACATTGAGGCTTTAAAAAGTAGTTATTCAACATGAGGCACAATCCAAGTGACATTTTGAATCAATTTTTCTACAGTCAAAAAAATCAATTTTCTGATGAAAAACGATGACCCGGGACCTGTTGAACCTTCTCCAGATGGTCAGAAATGGTAATTTTTTAATGTTTAATTTTTTGACTGTAAATGACTATTGCATGTGAATTATCACTTTTGGAACAAAAAAAAGTGTGTTTAGAGTCATTTTAATGTCTTAAATTGGTCGAAATAGAAGCTTCTGAGTAGGAGAAAAAGTCTGTAAAAATGGCAATTTTGGTCACGTTGAGGCTTTAAAAAGTAGTTATTCAACATGAGGCACAATCCAAGTGACATTTTGAATCAATTTTTCTACAGTCAAAAAAATCAATTTTCTGATGAAAAACGATGACCCGGGACCTGTTGAACTTTCTCCAGATGGTCAGAAATGGCAATTTTTTAATTTTTAATTTTTTGACTGTAAATGACTATAGCATGTGAATTATCACTTTTGGAAGAAAAATAAGTGTGTTTAGAGTCATTTTAATGCCTGAAATTGGTCGAAATAGAAGCTTCTGAGTAGGAGAAAAAGTCTGTAAAAATGGCAATTTTGGTCACATTGAGGCTTTAAAAAGTAGTTATTCAACATGAGGCACAATCCAAGTGACATTTTGAATCAATTTTTCTACAGTCCAAAAAATTTATTTTCTGATGAAAAACGATGACCCGTTACCTGTCGAACCTTCTCCAGATGGTCAGAAATGGTAATTTTTTAATGTTTAATTTTTTGACTGTAAATGACTATTGCATGTGAATTATCACTTTTGGAACAAAAATAAGTGTGTTTAGAGTCATTTTAATGCCTGAAATTGGTTGAAATAGAAGCTTCTGAGCATAAGAAAAAGTCTGTAAAAATGGCAATTTTATTCACATTGAGGCTTTAAAAAGTAGTTATTCAACATGAGGCACAATCCAAGTGACATTTTGAATCAATTTTTCTACTGTCAAAAAAATCAATTTTCTGATGAAAAACGATGACCCGGGACCTGTTGAACTTTCTCCAGATGGTCAGAAATGGTAATTTTTTAATTTTTAATTTTTTGACTGTAAATGACTATAGCATGTGAATTATCACTTTTGGAAGAAAAATAAGTGTGTTTAGAGTCATTTTAATGCCTGAAATTGGTCGAAATAGAAGCTTCTGAGTAGGAGAAAAAGTCTGTAAAAATGGCAATTTTGGTCACATTGAGGCTTTAAAAAGTAGTTATTCAACATGAGGCACAATCCAAGTGACATTTTGAATCAATTTTTCTATACTAAAAAAAATCAATTTTCTGATGAAAAACGATGACCCGGGACCTGTCGAACCTTCTCTAGATGGTCAGAAATGGTATTTTTTTAATGATTAATTTTTTTACTGTAAATGACTATTGCATGTGAATTATCACTTTTGGAACAAAAATAAGTGTGTTTAGAGTCATTTTAATGCCTGAAATTGGTCGAAATAGAAGCTTCTGAGTAGGAGAAAAAGTCTGTAAAAATGGCAATTTTGGTCACATTGAGGCTTTAAAAAGTAGTTATTCAACATGAGGCCCAATCCAAGTGACATTTTGAATCAATTTTTCTAAAGTCCAAAAAATGTATTTTCTGATGAAAAACGATGACCCGTGACCTGTCGAACCTTCTACAGATGGTCAGAAATGGTAATTATTTAATGTTTAATTTTTTGACTGTAAATGACTATTGCATGTGAATTATCACTTTTGGAACAAAAATAAGTGTGTTTAGAGTCATTTTAATGCCTGAAATTGGTTGAAATAGAAGCTTCTGAGTAGGAGAAACAGTCTGTAAAAATGGCAATTTTGGTCACATTGAGGCTTTAAAAAGTAGTTATTCAACATGAGGCACAATCCAAGTGACATTTTGAATCAATTTTTCTACAGTAAAAAAAAATCAATTTTCTGATGAAAAACGATGACCCGGCGCCTGTTGAACTTTCTCCAGATGGTCAGAAATGGTAATTTTTTAATTTTTAATTTTTTGACTGTAAATGACTATTGCATGTGAATTATCACTTTTGGAACAAAAATACGTTTGTTTAGAGTCATTTTAATGCCTGAAATTGGTCGAAATAGAACCTTCTGAGTAGGAGAAAATGTCTGTAAAAATGGCAATTTTGGTCACATTGAGGCTTTAAAAAGTAGTTATTCAACATGAGGCACAATCCAAGTGACATTTTGAATCAATTTTTCTACAGTCAAAAAAAGCAATTTTCTGATGAAAAACGATGACCCGGGACCTGTCGAACCTTATCTAGATGGTCAGAAATGGTAATTTTTTAATTTTTAATTTTTTTACTGTAAATGACTATTGCATGTGAATTATCACTTTTGGAACAAAAATAAGTGTGTTTAGAGTCATTTTAATGCCTGAAATTGGTTGAAATAGAAGCTTCTGAGTATAAGAAAAAGTCTGTAAAAATGGCAATTTTATTCACATTGAGGCTTTAAAAAGTAGTTATTCAACATGAGGCACAATCCAAGTGACATTTTGAATCAATTTTTCTACAGTCAAAAAAATCAATTTTCTGATGAAAAACGATGACCCGGGACCTGTTGAACCTTCTCCAGATGGTCAGAAATGGTAATTTTTTAATGTTTAATTTTTTGACTGTAAATGACTATTGCATGTGAATTATCACTTTTGGAACAAAAAAAAGTGTGTTTAGAGTCATTTTAATGTCTTAAATTGGTCGAAATAGAAGCTTCTGAGTAGGAGAAAAAGTCTGTAAAAATGGCAATTTTGGTCACGTTGAGGCTTTAAAAAGTAGTTATTCAACATGAGGCACAATCCAAGTGACATTTTGAATCAATTTTTCTACAGTCAAAAAAATCAATTTTCTGATGAAAAACGATGACCCGGGACCTGTTGAACTTTCTCCAGATGGTCAGAAATGGCAATTTTTTAATTTTTAATTTTTTGACTGTAAATGACTATAGCATGTGAATTATCACTTTTGGAAGAAAAATAAGTGTGTTTAGAGTCATTTTAATGCCTGAAATTGGTCGAAATAGAAGCTTCTGAGTAGGAGAAAAAGTCTGTAAAAATGGCAATTTTGGTCACATTGAGGCTTTAAAAAGTAGTTATTCAACATGAGGCACAATCCAAGTGACATTTTGAATCAATTTTTCTACAGTCCAAAAAATTTATTTTCTGATGAAAAACGATGACCCGTTACCTGTCGAACCTTCTCCAGATGGTCAGAAATGGTAATTTTTTAATGTTTAATTTTTTGACTGTAAATGACTATTGCATGTGAATTATCACTTTTGGAACAAAAATAAGTGTGTTTAGAGTCATTTTAATGCCTGAAATTGGTTGAAATAGAAGCTTCTGAGTATAAGAAAAAGTCTGTAAAAATGGCAATTTTATTCACATTGAGGCTTTAAAAAGTAGTTATTCAACATGAGGCACAATCCAAGTGACATTTTGAATCAATTTTTCTACAGTCAAAAAAATCAATTTTCTGATGAAAAACGATGACCCGGGACCTGTTGAACTTTCTCCAGATGGTCAGAAATGGTAATTTTTTAATTTTTAATTTTTTGACTGTAAATGACTATAGCATGTGAATTATCACTTTTGGAAGAAAAATAAGTGTGTTTAGAGTCATTTTAATGCCTGAAATTGGTCGAAATAGAAGCTTCTGAGTAGGAGAAAAAGTCTGTAAAAATGGCAATTTTGGTCACATTGAGGCTTTAAAAAGTAGTTATTCAACATGAGGCACAATCCAAGTGACATTTTGAATCAATTTTTCTACAGTCCAAAAAATGTATTTTCTGATGAAAAACAATGACCCGGGACCTGTCGAACCTTCTCTAGATTGCCAGAAACGGTAATTTTTTATTGTTTAATTTTTTGACTGTAAATGACTATTGCATGTGAATTATCGCTTTTGGAACAAAAATAAGTTTGTTTAGAGTCATTTTAATGCCTGAAATTGGTCGAAATAGAAGCTTCTGAGTAGGAGAAAAAGTCTATAAAAATGGCAATTTTGGTCACATTGAGGCTTTAAAAAGTAGTTATTCAACATGAGGCACAATCCAAGTGACATTTTGAATCAATTTTTCTACAGTCAAAAAAAGCAATTTTCTGATGAAAAACGATGACCCGGGACCTGTCGAACCTTCTCTAGATGGTCAGAAATTGTATTTTTTTAATGATTAATTTTTTTACTGTAAATGACTATTGCATGTGAATTATCACTTTTGGAACAAAAATAAGTGTGTTTAGAGTCATTTTAATGCCTGAAATTGGTTGAAATAGAAGCTTCTGAGTATAAGAAAAAGTCTGTAAAAATGGCAATTTTATTCACATTGAGGCTTTAAAAAGTAGTTATTCAACATGAGGCACAATCCAAGTGACATTTTGAATCAATTTTTCTACAGTCAAAAAAATCAATTTTCTGATGAAAAACGATGACCCGGGACCTGTTGAACTTTCTCCGGATGTTCAGAAATGGTAATTTTTAAATTTTTAATTTTTTGACTGTAAATGACTATAGCATGTGAATTATCACTTTTGGAAGAAAAATAAGTGTGTTTAGAGTCATTTTAATGCCTGAAATTGGTCGAAATAGAAGCTTCTGAGTAGGAGAAAAAGTCTGTAAAAATGGCAATTTTGGTCACATTGAGGCTTTAAAAAGTAGTTATTCAACATGAGGCACAATCCAAGTGACATTTTGAATCAATTTTTCTACAGTCCAAAAAATGTATTTTCTGATGAAAAACAATGACCCGGGACCTGTCGAACCTTCTCTAGATTGCCAGAAACGGTAATTTTTTATTGTTTAATTTTTTGACTGTAAATGACTATTGCATGTGAATTATCGCTTTTGGAACAAAAATAAGTTTGTTTAGAGTCATTTTAATGCCTGAAATTGGTCGAAATAGAAGCTTCTGAGTAGGAGAAAAAGTCTGTAAAAATGGCAATTTTGGTCACATTGAGGCTTTAAAAAGTAGTTATTCAACATGAGGCACAATCCAAGTGACATTTTGAATCAATTTTTCTACAGTCAAAAAAAGCAATTTTCTGATGAAAAACGATGACCCGGGACCTGTCGAACCTTCTCTAGATGGTCAGAAATTGTATTTTTTTAATGATTAATTTTTTTACTGTAAATGACTATTGCATGTGAATTATCACTTTTGGAACAAAAATAAGTGTGTTTAGAGTCATTTTAATGCCTGAAATTGGTTGAAATAGAAGCTTCTGAGTATAAGAAAAAGTCTGTAAAAATGGCAATTTTATTCACATTGAGGCTTTAAAAAGTAGTTATTCAACATGAGGCACAATCCAAGTGACATTTTGAATCAATTTTTCTACAGTCAAAAAAATCAATTTTCTGATGAAAAACGATGACCCGGGACCTGTTGAACTTTCTCCGGATGTTCAGAAATGGTAATTTTTTAATTTTTAATTTTTTGACTGTAAATGACTATAGCATGTGAATTATCACTTTTGGAAGAAAAATAAGTGTGTTTAGAGTCATTTTAATGCCTGAAATTGGTCGAAATAGAAGCTTCTGAGTAGGAGAAAAAGTCTGTAAAAATGGCAATTTTGGTCACATTGAGGCTTTAAAAAGTAGTTATTCAACATGAGGCACAATCAAAGTGACATTTTGAATCAATTTTTCTACAGTCCAAAAAATTTATTTTCCGATGAAAAACGATGACCCGTGACCTGTCGAACCTTCTCCAGATGGTCAGAAATGGTAATTTTTTAATGTTTAATTTTTTGACTGTAAATGACTATTGCATGTGAATTATCACTTTTGGAACAAAAATAAGTTTGTTTAGAGTCATTTTAATGCCTGAAATTGGTCGAAATAGAAGCTTCTGAGTAGGAGAAAAAGTCTGTAAAAATGGCAATTTTGGTCACATTGAGGCTTTAAAAAGTAGTTATTCAACATGAGGCCCAATCCAAGTGACATTTTGAATCAATTTTTCTACAGTCCAAAAAATTTATTTTCTGATGAAAAACGATGACCCGGGACCTGTTGAACTTTCTCCAGATGGTCTGAAATGGTAATTTTTTAATTTTTAATTTTTTGACTGTAAATGACTATTGCATGTGAATTATCACTTTTGGAACACAAATAAGTTTGTTTAGAGTCATTTTAATGCCTGAAATTGGTTGAAATAGAAGCTTCTGAGTAGGAGAAAAAGTCTGTAAAAATGGCAATTTTGGTCACATTGAGGCTTTAAAAAGTAGTTATTCAACATGAGGCACAATCCAAGTGACATTTTGAATCAATTTTTCTACAGTCAAAAAAATCAATTTTCTGATGAAAAACGATGACCCGGGACCTGTTGAACTTTCTCCAGATGGTCAGAAATGGTAATTTTTTAATTTTTAATTTTTTGACTGTAAATGACTATTGCATGTGAATTATCACTTTTGGAACAAAAATAAGTTTGTTTAGAGTCATTTTAATGCCTGAAATTGGTCGAAATGGAAGCTTCTGAGTAGGAGAAAAAGTCTGTAAAAATGGCAATTTTGGTCACATTGAGGCTTTAAAAAGTAGTTATTCAACATGAGGCACAATCCAAGTGACATTTTGAATCAATTTTTCTACAGTCAAAAAAATCAATTTTCTGATGAAAAACGATGACCCGGGACCTGTTGAACTTTCTCCAGATGTTCAGAAATGGTAATTTTTTAATTTTTAATTTTTTGACTGTAAATGACTATTGCATGTGAATTATCACTTTTGGAACAAAAATAAGTTTGTTTAGAGTCATTTTAATGCCTGAAATTGGTCGAAATAGAAGCTTCTGAGTAGGAGAAAAAGTCTGTAAAAATGGCAATTTTGGTCACATTGAGGCTTTAAAAAGTAGTTATTCAACATGAGGCACAATCCAAGTGACATTTTGAATCAATTTTTCTACAGTCAAAAAAAGCAATTTTCTGATGAAAAACGATGACCCGGGACCTGTCGAACCTTTTCTAGATGGTCAGAAATTGTATTTTTTTAATGATTAATTTTTTTACTGTAAATGACTATTGCATGTGAATTATCACTTTTGGAACAAAAATAAGTGTGTTTAGAGTCATTTTAATGCCTGAAATTGGTTGAAATAGAAGCTTCTGAGTATAAGAAAAAGTCTGTAAAAATGGCAATTTTATTCACATTGAGGCTTTAAAAAGTAGTTATTCAACATGAGGCACAATCCAAGTGACATTTTGAATCAATTTTTCTACAGTCAAAAAAATCAATTTTCTGATGAAAAACGATGACCCGGGACCTGTTGAACTTTCTCCGGATGTTCAGAAATGGTAATTTTTTAATTTTTAATTTTTTGACTGTAAATGACTATAGCATGTGAATTATCACTTTTGGAAGAAAAATAAGCGTGTTTAGAGTCATTTTAATGCCTGAAATTGGTCGAAATAGAAGCTTCTGAGTAGGAGAAAAAGTCTGTAAAAATGGCAATTTTGGTCACATTGAGGCTTTAAAAAGTAGTTATTCAACATGAGGCACAATCAAAGTGACATTTTGAATCAATTTTTCTACAGTCCAAAAAATTTATTTTCCGATGAAAAACGATGACCCGTGACCTGTCGAACCTTCTCCAGATGGTCAGAAATGGTAATTTTTTAATGTTTAATTTTTTGACTGTAAATGACTATTGCATGTGAATTATCACTTTTGGAACAAAAATAAGTTTGTTTAGAGTCATTTTAATGCCTGAAATTGGTCGAAATAGAAGCTTCTGAGTAGGAGAAAAAGTCTGTAAAAATGGCAATTTTGGTCACATTGAGGCTTTAAAAAGTAGTTATTCAACATGAGGCCCAATCCAAGTGACATTTTGAATCAATTTTTCTACAGTCCAAAAAATTTATTTTCTGATGAAAAACGATGACCCGGGACCTGTTGAACTTTCTCCAGATGGTCTGAAATGGTAATTTTTTAATTTTTAATTTTTTGACTGTAAATGACTATTGCATGTGAATTATCACTTTTGGAACACAAATAAGTTTGTTTAGAGTCATTTTAATGCCTGAAATTGGTTGAAATAGAAGCTTCTGAGTAGGAGAAAAAGTCTGTAAAAATGGCAATTTTGGTCACATTGAGGCTTTAAAAAGTAGTTATTCAACATGAGGCACAATCCAAGTGACATTTTGAATCAATTTTTCTACAGTCAAAAAAATCAATTTTCTGATGAAAAACGATGACCCGGGACCTGTTGAACTTTCTCCAGATGGTCAGAAATGGTAATTTTTTAATTTTTAATTTTTTGACTGTAAATGACTATTGCATGTGAATTATCACTTTTGGAACAAAAATAAGTTTGTTTAGAGTCATTTTAATGCCTGAAATTGGTCGAAATGGAAGCTTCTGAGTAGGAGAAAAAGTCTGTAAAAATGGCAATTTTGGTCACATTGAGGCTTTAAAAAGTAGTTATTCAACATGAGGCACAATCCAAGTGACATTTTGAATCAATTTTTCTACAGTCAAAAAAATCAATTTTCTGATGAAAAACGATGACCCGGGACCTGTTGAACTTTCTCCAGATGTTCAGAAATGGTAATTTTTTAATTTTTAATTTTTTGACTGTAAATGACTATTGCATGTGAATTATCACTTTTGGAACAAAAATAAGTTTGTTTAGAGTCATTTTAATGCCTGAAATTGGTCGAAATAGAAGCTTCTGAGTAGGAGAAAAAGTCTGTAAAAATGGCAATTTTGGTCACATTGAGGCTTTAAAAAGTAGTTATTCAACATGAGGCACAATCCAAGTGACATTTTGAATCAATTTTTCTACAGTCAAAAAAAGCAATTTTCTGATGAAAAACGATGACCCGGGACCTGTCGAACCTTTTCTAGATGGTCAGAAATTGTATTTTTTTAATGATTAATTTTTTTACTGTAAATGACTATTGCATGTGAATTATCACTTTTGGAACAAAAATAAGTGTGTTTAGAGTCATTTTAATGCCTGAAATTGGTTGAAATAGAAGCTTCTGAGTATAAGAAAAAGTCTGTAAAAATGGCAATTTTATTCACATTGAGGCTTTAAAAAGTAGTTATTCAACATGAGGCACAATCCAAGTGACATTTTGAATCAATTTTTCTACAGTCAAAAAAATCAATTTTCTGATGAAAAACGATGACCCGGGACCTGTTGAACTTTCTCCGGATGTTCAGAAATGGTAATTTTTTAATTTTTAATTTTTTGACTGTAAATGACTATAGCATGTGAATTATCACTTTTGGAAGAAAAATAAGTGTGTTTAGAGTCATTTTAATGCCTGAAATTGGTCGAAATAGAAGCTTCTGAGTAGGAGAAAAAGTCTGTAAAAATGGCAATTTTGGTCACATTGAGGCTTTAAAAAGTAGTTATTCAACATGAGGCACAATCCAAGTGACATTTTGAATCAATTTTTCTACAGTCCAAAAAATTTATTTTCCGATGAAAAACGATGACCCGTGACCTGTCGAACCTTCTCCAGATGGTCAGAAATGGTAATTTTTTAATGTTTAATTTTTTGACTGTAAATGACTATTGCATGTGAATTATCACGTTTGGAACAAAAATAAGTTTGTTTAGAGTCATTTTAATGCCTGAAATTGGTCGAAATAGAAGCTTCTGAGTAGGAGAAAAAGTCTGTAAAAATGGCAATTTTGGTCACATTGAGGCTTTAAAAAGTAGTTATTCAACATGAGGCACAATCCAAGTGACATTTTGAATCAATTTTTCTACAGTCAAAAAAAATCAATTTTCTGATGAAAAACGATGACCCGGCGCCTGTTGAACTTTCTCCAGATGGTCAGAAATGGTAATTTTTTAATTTTTAATTTTTTGACTGTAAATGACTATTGCATGTGAATTATCACTTTTGGAACAAAAATACGTTTGTTTAGAGTCATTTTAATGCCTGAAATTGGTCGAAATAGAACCTTCTGAGTAGGAGAAAATGTCTGTAAAAATGGCAATTTTGGTCACATTGAGGCTTTAAAAAGTAGTTATTCAACATGAGGCACAATCCAAGTGACATTTTGAATCAATTTTTCTACAGTCAAAAAAAGCAATTTTCTGATGAAAAACGATGACCCGGGACCTGTCGAACCTTATCTAGATGGTCAGAAATGGTAATTTTTTAATTTTTAATTTTTTTACTGTAAATGACTATTGCATGTGAATTATCACTTTTGGAACAAAAATAAGTGTGTTTAGAGTCATTTTAATGCCTGAAATTGGTTGAAATAGAAGCTTCTGAGTATAAGAAAAAGTCTGTAAAAATGGCAATTTTATTCACATTGAGGCTTTAAAAAGTAGTTATTCAACATGAGGCACAATCCAAGTGACATTTTGAATCAATTTTTCTACAGTCAAAAAAATCAATTTTCTGATGAAAAACGATGACCCGGGACCTGTTGAACCTTCTCCAGATGGTCAGAAATGGTAATTTTTTAATGTTTAATTTTTTGACTGTAAATGACTATTGCATGTGAATTATCACTTTTGGAACAAAAAAAAGTGTGTTTAGAGTCATTTTAATGTCTTAAATTGGTCGAAATAGAAGCTTCTGAGTAGGAGAAAAAGTCTGTAAAAATGGCAATTTTGGTCACGTTGAGGCTTTAAAAAGTAGTTATTCAACATGAGGCACAATCCAAGTGACATTTTGAATCAATTTTTCTACAGTCAAAAAAATCAATTTTCTGATGAAAAACGATGACCCGGGACCTGTTGAACTTTCTCCAGATGGTCAGAAATGGCAATTTTTTAATTTTAAATTTTTTGACTGTAAATGACTATAGCATGTGAATTATCACTTTTGGAAGAAAAATAAGTGTGTTTAGAGTCATTTTAATGCCTGAAATTGGTCGAAATAGAAGCTTCTGAGTAGGAGAAAAAGTCTGTAAAAATGGCAATTTTGGTCACATTGAGGCTTTAAAAAGTAGTTATTCAACATGAGGCACAATCCAAGTGACATTTTGAATCAATTTTTCTACAGTCCAAAAAATTTATTTTCTGATGAAAAACGATGACCCGTTACCTGTCGAACCTTCTCCAGATGGTCAGAAATGGTAATTTTTTAATGTTTAATTTTTTGACTGTAAATGACTATTGCATGTGAATTATCACTTTTGGAACAAAAATAAGTGTGTTTAGAGTCATTTTAATGCCTGAAATTGGTTGAAATAGAAGCTTCTGAGTATAAGAAAAAGTCTGTAAAAATGGCAATTTTATTCACATTGAGGCTTTAAAAAGTAGTTATTCAACATGAGGCACAATCCAAGTGACATTTTGAATCAATTTTTCTACAGTCAAAAAAATCAATTTTCTGATGAAAAACGATGACCCGGGACCTGTTGAACTTTCTCCAGATGGTCAGAAATGGTAATTTTTTAATTTTTAATTTTTTGACTGTAAATGACTATAGCATGTGAATTATCACTTTTGGAAGAAAAATAAGTGTGTTTAGAGTCATTTTAATGCCTGAAATTGGTCGAAATAGAAGCTTCTGAGTAGGAGAAAAAGTCTGTAAAAATGGCAATTTTGGTCACATTGAGGCTTTAAAAAGTAGTTATTCAACATGAGGCACAATCCAAGTGACATTTTGAATCAATTTTTCTATACTAAAAAAAATCAATTTTCTGATGAAAAACGATGACCCGGGACCTGTCGAACCTTCTCTAGATGGTCAGAAATGGTATTTTTTTAATGATTAATTTTTTTACTGTAAATGACTATTGCATGTGAATTATCACTTTTGGAACAAAAATAAGTGTGTTTAGAGTCATTTTAATGCCTGAAATTGGTCGAAATAGAAGCTTCTGAGTAGGAGAAAAAGTCTGTAAAAATGGCAATTTTGGTCACATTGAGGCTTTAAAAAGTAGTTATTCAACATGAGGCCCAATCCAAGTGACATTTTGAATCAATTTTTCTAAAGTCCAAAAAATGTATTTTCTGATGAAAAACGATGACCCGTGACCTGTCGAACCTTCTACAGATGGTCAGAAATGGTAATTATTTAATGTTTAATTTTTTGACTGTAAATGACTATTGCATGTGAATTATCACTTTTGGAACAAAAATAAGTGTGTTTAGAGTCATTTTAATGCCTGAAATTGGTTGAAATAGAAGCTTCTGAGTAGGAGAAACAGTCTGTAAAAATGGCAATTTTGGTCACATTGAGGCTTTAAAAAGTAGTTATTCAACATGAGGCACAATCCAAGTGACATTTTGAATCAATTTTTCTACAGTCAAAAAAAATCAATTTTCTGATGAAAAACGATGACCCGGCGCCTGTTGAACTTTCTCCAGATGGTCAGAAATGGTAATTTTTTAATTTTTAATTTTTTGACTGTAAATGATTATTGCATGTGAATTATCACTTTTGGAACAAAAATACGTTTGTTTAGAGTCATTTTAATGCCTGAAATTGGTCGAAATAGAAGCTTCTGAGTAGGAGAAAAAGTCTGTAAAAATGGCAATTTTGGTCACATTGAGGCTTTAAAAAGTAGTTATTCAACATGAGGCACAATCCAAGTGACATTTTGAATCAATTTTTCTACAGTCAAAAAAAATCAATTTTCTGATGAAAAACGATGACCCGGCGCCTGTTGAACTTTCTCCAGATGGTCAGAAATGGTAATTTTTTAATTTTTAATTTTTTGACTGTAAATGACTATTGCATGTGAATTATCACTTTTGGAACAAAAATACGTTTGTTTAGAGTCATTTTAATGCCTGAAATTGGTCGAAATAGAACCTTCTGAGTAGGAGAAAATGTCTGTAAAAATGGCAATTTTGGTCACATTGAGGCTTTAAAAAGTAGTTATTCAACATGAGGCACAATCCAAGTGACATTTTGAATCAATTTTTCTACAGTCAAAAAAAGCAATTTTCTGATGAAAAACGATGACCCGGGACCTGTCGAACCTTATCTAGATGGTCAGAAATGGTAATTTTTTAATTTTTAATTTTTTTACTGTAAATGACTATTGCATGTGAATTATCACTTTTGGAACAAAAATAAGTGTGTTTAGAGTCATTTTAATGCCTGAAATTGGTTGAAATAGAAGCTTCTGAGTATAAGAAAAAGTCTGTAAAAATGGCAATTTTATTCACATTGAGGCTTTAAAAAGTAGTTATTCAACATGAGGCACAATCCAAGTGACATTTTGAATCAATTTTTCTACAGTCAAAAAAATCAATTTTCTGATGAAAAACGATGACCCGGGACCTGTTGAACCTTCTCCAGATGGTCAGAAATGGTAATTTTTTAATGTTTAATTTTTTGACTGTAAATGACTATTGCATGTGAATTATCACTTTTGGAACAAAAAAAAGTGTGTTTAGAGTCATTTTAATGTCTTAAATTGGTCGAAATAGAAGCTTCTGAGTAGGAGAAAAAGTCTGTAAAAATGGCAATTTTGGTCACGTTGAGGCTTTAAAAAGTAGTTATTCAACATGAGGCACAATCCAAGTGACATTTTGAATCAATTTTTCTACAGTCAAAAAAATCAATTTTCTGATGAAAAACGATGACCCGGGACCTGTTGAACTTTCTCCAGATGGTCAGAAATGGCAATTTTTTAATTTTTAATTTTTTGACTGTAAATGACTATAGCATGTGAATTATCACTTTTGGAAGAAAAATAAGTGTGTTTAGAGTCATTTTAATGCCTGAAATTGGTCGAAATAGAAGCTTCTGAGTAGGAGAAAAAGTCTGTAAAAATGGCAATTTTGGTCACATTGAGGCTTTAAAAAGTAGTTATTCAACATGAGGCACAATCCAAGTGACATTTTGAATCAATTTTTCTACAGTCCAAAAAATTTATTTTCTGATGAAAAACGATGACCCGTTACCTGTCGAACCTTCTCCAGATGGTCAGAAATGGTAATTTTTTAATGTTTAATTTTTTGACTGTAAATGACTATTGCATGTGAATTATCACTTTTGGAACAAAAATAAGTGTGTTTAGAGTCATTTTAATGCCTGAAATTGGTTGAAATAGAAGCTTCTGAGTATAAGAAAAAGTCTGTAAAAATGGCAATTTTATTCACATTGAGGCTTTAAAAAGTAGTTATTCAACATGAGGCACAATCCAAGTGACATTTTGAATCAATTTTTCTACAGTCAAAAAAATCAATTTTCTGATGAAAAACGATGACCCGGGACCTGTTGAACTTTCTCCAGATGGTCAGAAATGGTAATTTTTTAATTTTTAATTTTTTGACTGTAAATGACTATAGCATGTGAATTATCACTTTTGGAAGAAAAATAAGTGTGTTTAGAGTCATTTTAATGCCTGAAATTGGTCGAAATAGAAGCTTCTGAGTAGGAGAAAAAGTCTGTAAAAATGGCAATTTTGGTCACATTGAGGCTTTAAAAAGTAGTTATTCAACATGAGGCACAATCCAAGTGACATTTTGAATCAATTTTTCTATACTCAAAAAAATCAATTTTCTGATGAAAAATGATGACCCGGGACCTGTCGAACCTTCTCTAGATGGTCAGAAATGGTATTTTTTTAATGATTAATTTTTTTACTGTAAATGACTATTGCATGTGAATTATCACTTTTGGAACAAAAATAAGTGTGTTTAGAGTCATTTTAATGCCTGAAATTGGTCGAAATAGAAGCTTCTGAGTAGGAGAAAAAGTCTGTAAAAATGGCAATTTTGGTCACATTGAGGCTTTAAAAAGTAGTTATTCAACATGAGGCCCAATCCAAGTGACATTTTGAATCAATTTTTCTAAAGTCCAAAAAATGTATTTTCTGATGAAAAACGATGACCCGTGACCTGTCGAACCTTCTACAGATGGTCAGAAATGGTAATTATTTAATGTTTAATTTTTTGACTGTAATGACTATTGCATGTGAATTATCACTTTTGGAACAAAAATAAGTGTGTTTAGAGTCATTTTAATGCCTGAAATTGGTTGAAATAGAAGCTTCTGAGTAGGAGAAACAGTCTGTAAAAATGGCAATTTTGGTCACATTGAGGCTTTAAAAAGTAGTTATTCAACATGAGGCACAATCCAAGTGACATTTTGAATCAATTTTTCTACAGTCAAAAAAAGCAATTTTCTGATGAAAAACGATGACCCGGGACCTGTCGAACCTTCTCTAGATGGTCAGAAATGGTAACTTTTTAATTTTTAATTTTTTTACTGTAAATGACTATTGCATGTGAATTATCACTTTTGGAACAAAAATAAGTGTGTTTAGAGTCATTTTAATGCCTGAAATTGGTTGAAATAGAAGCTTCTGAGTATAAGAAAAAGTCTGTAAAAATGGCAATTTTATTCACATTGAGGCTTTAAAAAGTAGTTATTCAACATGAGGCACAATCCAAGTGACATTTTGAATCAATTTTTCTACAGTCAAAAAAAATCAATTTTCTGATGAAAAACGATGACCCGGCGCCTGTTGAACTTTCTCCAGATGGTCAGAAATGGTAATTTTTTAATTTTTAATTTTTTGACTGTAAATGATTATTGCATGTGAATTATCACTTTTGGAACAAAAATACGTTTGTTTAGAGTCATTTTAATGCCTGAAATTGGTCGAAATAGAAGCTTCTGAGTAGGAGAAAAAGTCTGTAAAAATGTCAATTTTGGTCACATTGAGGCTTTAAAAAGTAGTTATTCAACATGAGGCACAATCCAAGTGACATTTTGAATCAATTTTTCTACAGTCAAAAAAAATCAATTTTCTGATGAAAAACGATGACCCGGCGCCTGTTGAACTTTCTCCAGATGGTCAGAAATGGTAATTTTTTAATTTTTAATTTTTTTACTGTAAATGACTATTGCATGTGAATTATCACTTTTGGAACAAAAATACGTTTGTTTAGAGTCATTTTAATGCCTGAAATTGGTTGAAATAGAAGCTTCTGAGTATAAGAAAAAGTCTGTAAAAATGGCAATTTTATTCACATTGAGGCTTTAAAAAGTAGTTATTCAACATGAGGCACAATCCAAGTGACATTTTGAATCAATTTTTCTACAGTCAAAAAAATCAATTTTCTGATGAAAAACGATGACCCGGGACCTGTTGAACCTTCTCCAGATGGTCAGAAATGGTAATTTTTTAATGTTTAATTTTTTGACTGTAAATGACTATTGCATGTGAATTATCACTTTTGGAACAAAAAAAAGTGTGTTTAGAGTCATTTTAATGTCTTAAATTGGTCGAAATAGAAGCTTCTGAGTAGGAGAAAAAGTCTGTAAAAATGGCAATTTTGGTCACGTTGAGGCTTTAAAAAGTAGTTATTCAACATGAGGCACAATCCAAGTGACATTTTGAATCAATTTTTCTACAGTCAAAAAAATCAATTTTCTGATGAAAAACGATGACCCGGGACCTGTTGAACTTTCTCCAGATGGTCAGAAATGGCAATTTTTTAATTTTTAATTTTTTGACTGTAAATGACTATAGCATGTGAATTATCACTTTTGGAAGAAAAATAAGTGTGTTTAGAGTCATTTTAATGCCTGAAATTGGTCGAAATAGAAGCTTCTGAGTAGGAGAAAAAGTCTGTAAAAATGGCAATTTTGGTCACATTGAGGCTTTAAAAAGTAGTTATTCAACATGAGGCACAATCCAAGTGACATTTTGAATCAATTTTTCTACAGTCCAAAAAATTTATTTTCTGATGAAAAACGATGACCCGTTACCTGTCGAACCTTCTCCAGATGGTCAGAAATGGTAATTTTTTAATGTTTAATTTTTTGACTGTAAATGACTATTGCATGTGAATTATCACTTTTGGAACAAAAATAAGTGTGTTTAGAGTCATTTTAATGCCTGAAATTGGTTGAAATAGAAGCTTCTGAGTATAAGAAAAAGTCTGTAAAAATGGCAATTTTATTCACATTGAGGCTTTAAAAAGTAGTTATTCAACATGAGGCACAATCCAAGTGACATTTTGAATCAATTTTTCTACAGTCAAAAAAATCAATTTTCTGATGAAAAACGATGACCCGGGACCTGTTGAACTTTCTCCAGATGGTCAGAAATGGTAATTTTTTAATTTTTAATTTTTTGACTGTAAATGACTATAGCATGTGAATTATCACTTTTGGAAGAAAAATAAGTGTGTTTAGAGTCATTTTAATGCCTGAAATTGGTCGAAATAGAAGCTTCTGAGTAGGAGAAAAAGTCTGTAAAAATGGCAATTTTGGTCACATTGAGGCTTTAAAAAGTAGTTATTCAACATGAGGCACAATCCAAGTGACATTTTGAATCAATTTTTCTATACTCAAAAAAATCAATTTTCTGATGAAAAACGATGACCCGGGACCTGTCGAACCTTCTCTAGATGGTCAGAAATGGTATTTTTTTAATGATTAATTTTTTTACTGTAAATGACTATTGCATGTGAATTATCACTTTTGGAACAAAAATAAGTGTGTTTAGAGTCATTTTAATGCCTGAAATTGGTCGAAATAGAAGCTTCTGAGTAGGAGAAAAAGTCTGTAAAAATGGCAATTTTGGTCACATTGAGGCTTTAAAAAGTAGTTATTCAACATGAGGCCCAATCCAAGTGACATTTTGAATCAATTTTTCTAAAGTCCAAAAAATGTATTTTCTGATGAAAAACGATGACCCGTGACCTGTCGAACCTTCTACAGATGGTCAGAAATGGTAATTATTTAATGTTTAATTTTTTGACTGTAATGACTATTGCATGTGAATTATCACTTTTGGAACAAAAATAAGTGTGTTTAGAGTCATTTTAATGCCTGAAATTGGTTGAAATAGAAGCTTCTGAGTAGGAGAAACAGTCTGTAAAAATGGCAATTTTGGTCACATTGAGGCTTTAAAAAGTAGTTATTCAACATGAGGCACAATCCAAGTGACATTTTGAATCAATTTTTCTACAGTCAAAAAAAGCAATTTTCTGATGAAAAACGATGACCCGGGACCTGTCGAACCTTCTCTAGATGGTCAGAAATGGTAACTTTTTAATTTTTAATTTTTTTACTGTAAATGACTATTGCATGTGAATTATCACTTTTGGAACAAAAATAAGTGTGTTTAGAGTCATTTTAATGTCTGAAATTGGTCGAAATAGAAGCTTCTGAGTAGGAGAAAAAGTCTGTAAAAATGGCAATTTTGGTCACATTGAGGCTTTAAAAAGTAGTTATTCAACATGAGGCACAATCCAAGTGACATTTTGAATCAATTTTTCTACACTCAAAAAAATCAATTTTCTGATGAAAAACGATGACCCGGGACCTGTCGAACCTTCTCTAGATGGTCAGAAATTGTATTTTTTTAATGATTAATTTTTTTACTGTAAATGACTATTGCATGTGAATTATCACTTTTGGAACAAAAATAAGTGTGTTTAGAGTCATTTTAATGCCTGAAATTGGTTGAAATAGAAGCTTCTGAGTATAAGAAAAAGTCTGTAAAAATGGCAATTTTATTCACATTGAGGCTTTAAAAAGTAGTTATTCAACATGAGGCACAATCCAAGTGACATTTTGAATCAATTTTTCTACAGTCAAAAAAATCAATTTTCTGATGAAAAACGATGACCCGGGACCTGTTGAACTTTCTCCAGATGGTCAGAAATGGTAATTTTTTAATTTTTAATTTTTTGACTGTAAATGACTATAGCATGTGAATTATCACTTTTGGAAGAAAAATAAGTGTGTTTAGAGTCATTTTAATGCCTGAAATTGGTCGAAATAGAAGCTTCTGAGTAGGAGAAAAAGTCTGTAAAAATGGCAATTTTGGTCACATTGAGGCTTTAAAAAGTAGTTATTCAACATGAGGCACAATCCAAGTGACATTTTGAATCAATTTTTCTACACTCAAAAAAATCAATTTTCTGATGAAAAACGATGACCCGGGACCTGTCGAACCTTCTCTAGATGGTCAGAAATGGTATTTTTTTAATGATTAATTTTTTTACTGTAAATGACTATTGCATGTGAATTATCACTTTTGGAACAAAAATAAGTGTGTTTAGAGTCATTTTAATGCCTGAAATTGGTCGAAATAGAAGCTTCTGAGTAGGAGAAAAGTCTGTAAAAATGGCAATTTTGGTCACATTGAGGCTTTAAAAAGTAGTTATTCAACATGAGGCCCAATCCAAGTGACATTTTGAATCAATTTTTCTAAAGTCCAAAAAATGTATTTTCTGATGAAAAACGATGACCCGTGACCTGTCGAACCTTCTACAGATGGTCAGAAATGGTAATTTTTTAATGTTTAATTTTTTGACTGTAAATGACTATTGCATGTGAATTATCACTTTTGGAACAAAAATAAGTGTGTTTAGAGTCATTTTAATGCCTGAAATTGGTTGAAATAGAAGCTTCTGAGTATGAGAAACAGTCTGTAAAAATGGCAATTTTATTCACATTGAGGCTTTAAAAAGTAGTTATTCAACATGAGGCACAATCCAAGTGACATTTTGAATCAATTTTTCTACAGTCAAAAAAATCAATTTTCTGATGAAAAACGATGACCCGGGACCTGTTGAACTTTCTCCAGATGGTCAGAAATGGCAATTTTTTAATTTTTAATTTTTTGACTGTAAATGACTATAGCATGTGAATTATCACTTTTGGAAGAAAAATAAGTGTGTTTAGAGTCATTTTAATGCCTGAAATTGGTCGAAATAGAAGCTTCTGAGTAGGAGAAAAAGTCTGTAAAAATGGCAATTTTGGTCACATTGAGGCTTTAAAAAGTAGTTATTCAACATGAGGCACAATCCAAGTGACATTTTGAATCAATTTTTCTATACTCAAAAAAATCAATTTTCTGATGAAAAACGATGACCCGGGACCTGTCGAACCTTCTCTAGATGGTCAGAAATGGTATTTTTTTAATGATTAATTTTTTTACTGTAAATGACTATTGCATGTGAATTATCACTTTTGGAACAAAAATAAGTGTGTTTAGAGTCATTTTAATGCCTGAAATTGGTCGAAATAGAAGCTTCTGAGTAGGAGAAAAAGTCTGTAAAAATGGCAATTTTGGTCACATTGAGGCTTTAAAAAGTAGTTATTCAACATGAGGCCCAATCCAAGTGACATTTTGAATCAATTTTTCTAAAGTCCAAAAAATGTATTTTCTGATGAAAAACGATGACCCGTGACCTGTCGAACCTTCTACAGATGGTCAGAAATGGTAATTATTTAATGTTTAATTTTTTGACTGTAATGACTATTGCATGTGAATTATCACTTTTGGAACAAAAATAAGTGTGTTTAGAGTCATTTTAATGCCTGAAATTGGTTGAAATAGAAGCTTCTGAGTAGGAGAAACAGTCTGTAAAAATGGCAATTTTGGTCACATTGAGGCTTTAAAAAGTAGTTATTCAACATGAGGCACAATCCAAGTGACATTTTGAATCAATTTTTCTACAGTCAAAAAAAATCAATTTTCTGATGAAAAACGATGACCCGGCGCCTGTTGAACTTTCTCCAGATGGTCAGAAATGGTAATTTTTTAATTTTTAATTTTTTGACTGTAAATGATTATTGCATGTGAATTATCACTTTTGGAACAAAAATACGTTTGTTTAGAGTCATTTTAATGCCTGAAATTGGTCGAAATAGAAGCTTCTGAGTAGGAGAAAAAGTCTGTAAAAATGGCAATTTTGGTCACATTGAGGCTTTAAAAAGTAGTTATTCAACATGAGGCACAATCCAAGTGACATTTTGAATCAATTTTTCTACAGTCAAAAAAAGCAATTTTCTGATGAAAAACGATGACCCGGGACCTGTCGAACCTTCTCTAGATGGTCAGAAATGGTAACTTTTTAATTTTTAATTTTTTTACTGTAAATGACTATTGCATGTGAATTATCACTTTTGGAACAAAAATAAGTGTGTTTAGAGTCATTTTAATGTCTGAAATTGGTCGAAATAGAAGCTTCTGAGTAGGAGAAAAAGTCTGTAAAAATGGCAATTTTGGTCACATTGAGGCTTTAAAAAGTAGTTATTCAACATGAGGCACAATCCAAGTGACATTTTGAATCAATTTTTCTACACTCAAAAAAATCAATTTTCTGATGAAAAACGATGACCCGGGACCTGTCGAACCTTCTCTAGATGGTCAGAAATTGTATTTTTTTAATGATTAATTTTTTTACTGTAAATGACTATTGCATGTTAATTATCACTTTTGGAACAAAAATAAGTGTGTTTAGAGTCATTTTAATGCCTGAAATTGGTTGAAATAGAAGCTTCTGAGTATAAGAAAAAGTCTGTAAAAATGGCAATTTTATTCACATTGAGGCTTTAAAAAGTAGTTATTCAACATGAGGCACAATCTAAGTGACATTTTGAATCAATTTTTCTACAGTCAAAAAAATCAATTTTCTGATGAAAAACGATGACCCGGGACCTGTTGAACTTTCTCCAGATGGTCAGAAATGGTAATTTTTTAATTTTTAATTTTTTGACTGTAAATGACTATAGCATGTGAATTATCACTTTTGGAAGAAAAATAAGTGTGTTTAGAGTCATTTTAATGCCTGAAATTGGTCGAAATAGAAGCTTCTGAGTAGGAGAAAAAGTCTGTAAAAATGGCAATTTTGGTCACATTGAGGCTTTAAAAAGTAGTTATTCAACATGAGGCACAATCCAAGTGACATTTTGAATCAATTTTTCTACACTCAAAAAAATCAATTTTCTGATGAAAAACGATGACCCGGGACCTGTCGAACCTTCTCTAGATGGTCAGAAATGGTATTTTTTTAATGATTAATTTTTTTACTGTAAATGACTATTGCATGTGAATTATCACTTTTGGAACAAAAATAAGTGTGTTTAGAGTCATTTTAATGCCTGAAATTGGTCGAAATAGAAGCTTCTGAGTAGGAGAAAAGTCTGTAAAAATGGCAATTTTGGTCACATTGAGGCTTTAAAAAGTAGTTATTCAACATGAGGCCCAATCCAAGTGACATTTTGAATCAATTTTTCTAAAGTCCAAAAAATGTATTTTCTGATGAAAAACGATGACCCGTGACCTGTCGAACCTTCTACAGATGGTCAGAAATGGTAATTTTTTAATGTTTAATTTTTTGACTGTAAATGACTATTGCATGTGAATTATCACTTTTGGAACAAAAATAAGTGTGTTTAGAGTCATTTTAATGCCTGAAATTGGTTGAAATAGAAGCTTCTGAGTAGGAGAAACAGTCTGTAAAAATGGCAATTTTGGTCACATTGAGGCTTTAAAAAGTAGTTATTCAACATGAGGCACAATCCAAGTGACATTTTGAATCAATTTTTCTACAGTCAAAAAAAAATCAATTTTCTGATGAAAAACGATGACCCGGCGCCTGTTGAACTTTCTCCAGATGGTCAGAAATGGTAATTTTTTAATTTTTAATTTTTTGACTGTAAATGACTATTGCATGTGAATTATCACTTTTGGAACAAAAATACGTTTGTTTAGAGTCATTTTAATGCCTGAAATTGGTCGAAATAAAAGCTTCTGAGTAGGAGAAAAAGTCTGTAAAAATGGCAATTTTGGTCACATTGAGGCTTTAAAAAGTAGTTATTCAACATGAGGCACAATCCAAGTGACATTTTGAATCAATTTTTCTACAGTCAAAAAAAGCAATTTTCTGATGAAAAACGATGACCCGGGACCTGTCGAACCTTCTCTAGATGGTCAGAAATGGTAATTTTTTAATTTTTAATTTTTTTACTGTAAATGACTATTGCATGTGAATTATCACTTTTGGAACAAAAATAAGTGTGTTTAGAGTCATTTTAATGCCTGAAATTGGTTGAAATAGAAGCTTCTGAGTATAAGAAAAAGTCTGTAAAAATTGCAATTTTATTCACATTGAGGCTTTAAAAAGTAGTTATTCAACATGAGGCACAATCCAAGTGACATTTTGAATCAATTTTTCTACAGTCAAAAAAATCAATTTTCTGATGAAAAACGATGACCCGGGACCTGTTGAACTTTCTCCAGATGGTCAGAAATGGCAATTTTTTAATTTTTAATTTTTTGACTGTAAATGACTATAGCATGTGAATTATCACTTTTGGAAGAAAAAAAAGTGTGTTTAGAGTCATTTTAATGCCTGAAATTGGTCGAAATAGAAGCTTCTGAGTAGGAGAAAAAGTCTGTAAAAATGGCAATTTTGGTCACATTGAGGCTTTAAAAAGTAGTTATTCAACATGAGGCACAATCCAAGTGACATTTTGAATCAATTTTTCTACACTCAAAAAAATCAATTTTCTGATGAAAAACGATGACCCGGGACCTGTCGAACCTTCTCTAGATGGTCAGAAATTGTATTTTTTTAATGATAAGTTTTTTTACTGTAAATGACTATTGCATGTGAATTATCACTTTTGGAACAAAAATAAGTGTGTTTAGAGTCATTTTAATGCCTGAAATTGGTTGAAATAGAAGCTTCTGAGTATAAGAAAAAGTCTGTAAAAATGGCAATTTTATTCACATTGAGGCTTTAAAAAGTAGTTATTCAACATGAGGCACAATCCAAGTGACATTTTGAATCAATTTTTCTACAGTCAAAAAATCAATTTTCTGATGAAAAACGATGACCCGGGACCTGTTGAACTTTCTCCAGATGGTCAGAAATGGTAATTTTTGAATTTTTAATTTTTTGACTGTAAATGACTATAGCATGTGAATTATCACTTTTGGAAGAAAAATAAGTGTGTTTAGAGTCATTTTAATGCCTGAAATTGGTCGAAATAGAAGCTTCTGAGTAGGAGAAAAAGTCTGTAAAAATGGCAATTTTGGTCACATTGAGGCTTTAAAAAGTAGTTATTCAACATGAGGCACAATCCAAGTGACATTTTGAATCAATTTTTCTACACTCAAAAAAATCAATTTTCTGATGAAAAACGATGACCCGGGACCTGTCGAACCTTCTCTAGATGGTCAGAAATTGTATTTTTTTAATGATTAATTTTTTTACTGTAAATGACTATTGCATGTGAATTATCACTTTTGGAACAAAAATAAGTGTGTTTAGAGTCATTTTAATGCCTGAAATTGGTTGAAATAGAAGCTTCTGAGTATAAGAAAAAGTCTGTAAAAATGGCAATTTTATTCACATTGAGGCTTTAAAAAGTAGTTATTCAACATGAGGCACAATCCAAGTGACATTTTGAATCAATTTTTCTACAGTCAAAAAAATCAATTTTCTGATGAAAAACGATGACCCGGGACCTGTTGAACTTTCTCCAGATGGTCAGAAATGGTAATTTTTTAATTTTTAATTTTTTGACTGTAAATGACTATTGCATGTGAATTATCACTTTTGGAACAAAAATAAGTGTGTTTAGAGTCATTTTAATGTCTGAAATTGGTCGAAATAGAAGCTTCTGAGTAGGAGAAAAAGTCTGTAAAAATGGCAATTTTGGTCACATTGAGGCTTTAAAAAGTAGTTATTCAACATGAGGCACAATCCAAGTGACATTTTGAATCAATTTTTCTACACTCAAAAAAATCAATTTTCTGATGAAAAACGATGACCCGGGACCTGTCGAACCTTCTCTAGATGGTCAGAAATTGTATTTTTTTAATGATTAATTTTTTTACTGTAAATGACTATTGCATGTGAATTATCACTTTTGGAACAAAAATAAGTGTGTTTAGAGTCATTTTAATGCCTGAAATTGGTCGAAATAGAAGCTTCTGAGTAGGAGAAAAAGTCTGTAAAAATGGCAATTTTGGTCACATTGAGGCTTTAAAAAGTAGTTATTCAACATGAGGCACAATCCAAGTGACATTTTGAATCAATTTTCTACACTCAAAAAAATCAATTTTCTGATGAAAAACGATGACCCGGGACCTGTCGAACCTTCTCTAGATGGTCAGAAATGGTATTTTTTTAATGATTAATTTTTTTACTGTAAATGACTATTGCATGTGAATTATCACTTTTGGAACAAAAATAAGTGTGTTTAGAGTCATTTTAATGCCTGAAATTGGTCGAAATAGAAGCTTCTGAGTAGGAGAAAAAGTCTGTAAAAATGGCAATTTTGGTCACATTGAGGCTTTAAAAAGTAGTTATTCAACATGAGGCCCAATCCAAGTGACATTTTGAATCAATTTTTCTAAAGTCCAAAAAATGTATTTTCTGATGAAAAACGATGACCCGTGACCTGTCGAACCTTCTACAGATGGTCAGAAATGGTAATTTTTTAATGTTTAATTTTTTGACTGTAAATGACTATTGCATGTGAATTATCACTTTTGGAACAAAAATAAGTGTGTTTAGAGTCATTTTAATGCCTGAAATTGGTTGAAATAGAAGCTTCTGAGTAGGAGAAACAGTCTGTAAAAATGGCAATTTTGGTCACATTGAGGCTTTAAAAAGTAGTTATTCAACATGAGGCACAATCCAAGTGACATTTTGAATCAATTTTTCTACAGTCAAAAAAAATCAATTTTCTGATGAAAAACGATGACCCGGCGCCTGTTGAACTTTCTCCAGATGGTCAGAAATGGTAATTTTTTAATTTTTAATTTTTTGACTGTAAATGACTATTGCATGTGAATTATCACTTTGGAACAAAAATACTTTTGTTTAGAGTCATTTTAATGCCTGAAATTGGTCGAAATAGAAGCTTCTGAGTAGGAGAAAAAGTCTGTAAAAATGGCAATTTTGGTCACATTGAGGCTTTAAAAAGTAGTTATTCAACATGAGGCACAATCCAAGTGACATTTTGAATCAATTTTTCTATACTCAAAAAAATCAATTTCTGATGAAAAACGATGACCCGGGACCTGTCGAACCTTCTCTAGATGGTCAGAAATGGTATTTTTTTAATGATTAATTTTTTTACTGTAAATGACTATTGCATGTGAATTATCACTTTTGGAACAAAAATAAGTGTGTTTAGAGTCATTTTAATGCCTGAAATTGGTCGAAATAGAAGCTTCTGAGTAGGAGAAAAAGTCTGTAAAAATGGCAATTTTGGTCACATTGAGGCTTTAAAAAGTAGTTATTCAACATGAGGCCCAATCCAAGTGACATTTTGAATCAATTTTTCTAAAGTCCAAAAAATGTATTTTCTGATGAAAAACGATGACCCGTGACCTGTCGAACCTTCTACAGATGGTCAGAAATGGTAATTATTTAATGTTTAATTTTTTGACTGTAAATGACTATTGCATGTGAATTATCACTTTTGGAACAAAAATAAGTGTGTTTAGAGTCATTTTAATGCCTGAAATTGGTTGAAATAGAAGCTTCTGAGTAGGAGAAACAGTCTGTAAAAATGGCAATTTTGGTCACATTGAGGCTTTAAAAAGTAGTTATTCAACATGAGGCACAATCCAAGTGACATTTTGAATCAATTTTTCTACAGTCAAAAAAAATCAATTTTCTGATGAAAAACGATGACCCGGCGCCTGTTGAACTTTCTCCAGATGGTCAGAAATGGTAATTTTTTAATTTTTAATTTTTTGACTGTAAATGATTATTGCATGTGAATTATCACTTTTGGAACAAAAATACGTTTGTTTAGAGTCATTTTAATGCCTGAAATTGGTCGAAATAGAAGCTTCTGAGTAGGAGAAAAAGTCTGTAAAAATGGCAATTTTGGTCACATTGAGGCTTTAAAAAGTAGTTATTCAACATGAGGCACAATCCAAGTGACATTTTGAATCAATTTTTCTACAGTCAAAAAAAGCAATTTTCTGATGAAAAACGATGACCCGGGACCTGTCGAACCTTCTCTAGATGGTCAGAAATGGTAACTTTTTAATTTTTAATTTTTTTACTGTAAATGACTATTGCATGTGAATTATCACTTTTGGAACAAAAATAAGTGTGTTTAGAGTCATTTTAATGTCTGAAATTGGTCGAAATAGAAGCTTCTGAGTAGGAGAAAAAGTCTGTAAAAATGGCAATTTTGGTCACATTGAGGCTTTAAAAAGTAGTTATTCAACATGAGGCACAATCCAAGTGACATTTTGAATCAATTTTTCTACACTCAAAAAAATCAATTTTCTGATGAAAAACGATGACCCGGGACCTGTCGAACCTTCTCTAGATGGTCAGAAATTGTATTTTTTTAATGATTAATTTTTTTACTGTAAATGACTATTGCATGTGAATTATCACTTTTGGAACAAAAATAAGTGTGTTTAGAGTCATTTTAATGCCTGAAATTGGTTGAAATAGAAGCTTCTGAGTATAAGAAAAAGTCTGTAAAAATGGCAATTTTATTCACATTGAGGCTTTAAAAAGTAGTTATTCAACATGAGGCACAATCCAAGTGACATTTTGAATCAATTTTTCTACAGTCAAAAAAATCAATTTTCTGATGAAAAACGATGACCCGGGACCTGTTGAACTTTCTCCAGATGGTCAGAAATGGTAATTTTTAAATTTTTAATTTTTTGACTGTAAATGACTATAGCATGTGAATTATCACTTTTGGAAGAAAAATAAGTGTGTTTAGAGTCATTTTAATGCCTGAAATTGGTCGAAATAGAAGCTTCTGAGTAGGAGAAAAAGTCTGTAAAAATGGCAATTTTGGTCACATTGAGGCTTTAAAAAGTAGTTATTCAACATGAGGCACAATCCAAGTGACATTTTGAATCAATTTTTCTACACTCAAAAAAATCAATTTTCTGATGAAAAACGATGACCCGGGACCTGTCGAACCTTCTCTAGATGGTCAGAAATGGTATTTTTTTAATGATTAATTTTTTTACTGTAAATGACTATTGCATGTGAATTATCACTTTTGGAACAAAAATAAGTGTGTTTAGAGTCATTTTAATGCCTGAAATTGGTCGAAATAGAAGCTTCTGAGTAGGAGAAAAGTCTGTAAAAATGGCAATTTTGGTCACATTGAGGCTTTAAAAAGTAGTTATTCAACATGAGGCCCAATCCAAGTGACATTTTGAATCAATTTTTCTAAAGTCCAAAAAATGTATTTTCTGATGAAAAACGATGACCCGTGACCTGTCGAACCTTCTACAGATGGTCAGAAATGGTAATTTTTTAATGTTTAATTTTTTGACTGTAAATGACTATTGCATGTGAATTATCACTTTTGGAACAAAAATAAGTGTGTTTAGAGTCATTTTAATGCCTGAAATTGGTTGAAATAGAAGCTTCTGAGTAGGAGAAACAGTCTGTAAAAATGGCAATTTTGGTCACATTGAGGCTTTAAAAAGTAGTTATTCAACATGAGGCACAATCCAAGTGACATTTTGAATCAATTTTTCTACAGTCAAAAAAAATCAATTTTCTGATGAAAAACGATGACCCGGCGCCTGTTGAACTTTCTCCAGATGGTCAGAAATGGTAATTTTTTAATTTTTAATTTTTTGACTGTAAATGACTATTGCATGTGAATTATCACTTTTGGAACAAAAATACGTTTGTTTAGAGTCATTTTAATGCCTGAAATTGGTCGAAATAGAAGCTTCTGAGTAGGAGAAAAAGTCTGTAAAAATGGCAATTTTGGTCACATTGAGGCTTTAAAAAGTAGTTATTCACATGAGGCACAATCCAAGTGACATTTTGAATCAATTTTTCTACAGTCAAAAAAAGCAATTTTCTGATGAAAAACGATGACCCGGGACCTGTCGAACCTTCTCTAGATGGTCAGAAATGGTAATTTTTTAATTTTTAATTTTTTTACTGTAAATGACTATTGCATGTGAATTATCACTTTTGGAACAAAAATAAGTGTGTTTAGAGTCATTTTAATGCCTGAAATTGGTTGAAATAGAAGCTTCTGAGTATAAGAAAAAGTCTGTAAAAATGGCAATTTTATTCACATTGAGGCTTTAAAAAGTAGTTATTCAACATGAGGCACAATCCAAGTGACATTTTGAATCAATTTTTCTACAGTCAAAAAAATCAATTTTCTGATGAAAAACGATGACCCGGGACCTGTTGAACCTTCTCCAGATGGTCAGAAATGGTAATTTTTTAATGTTTAATTTTTGACTGTAAATGACTATTGCATGTGAATTATCACTTTTGGAACAAAAAAAAGTGTGTTTAGAGTCATTTTAATGTCTGAAATTGGTCGAAATAGAAGCTTCTGAGTAGGAGAAAAAGTCTGTAAAAATGGCAATTTTGGTCACGTTGAGGCTTTAAAAAGTAGTTATTCAACATGAGGCACAATCCAAGTGACATTTTGAATCAATTTTTCTACAGTCAAAAAAATCAATTTTCTGATGAAAAACGATGACCCGGGACCTGTTGAACTTTCTCCAGATGGTCAGAAATGGCAATTTTTTAATTTTTAATTTTTTGACTGTAAATGACTATAGCATGTGAATTATCACTTTTGGAAGAAAAAAAAGTGTGTTTAGAGTCATTTTAATGCCTGAAATTGGTCGAAATAGAAGCTTCTGAGTAGGAGAAAAAGTCTGTAAAAATGGCAATTTTGGTCACATTGAGGCTTTAAAAAGTAGTTATTCAACATGAGGCACAATCCAAGTGACATTTTGAATCAATTTTTCTACAGTCCAAAAAATTTATTTTCTGATGAAAAACGATGACCCGTGACCTGTCGAACCTTCTCCAGATGGTCAGAAATGGTAATTTTTTAATGTTTAATTTTTTGACTGTAAATGACTATTGCATGTGAATTATCACTTTTGGAACAAAAATAAGTGTGTTTAGAGTCATTTTAATGTCTGAAATTGGTCGAAATAGAAGCTTCTGAGTAGGAGAAAAAGTCTGTAAAAATGGCAATTTTGGTCACATTGAGGCTTTAAAAAGTAGTTATTCAACATGAGGCACAATCCAAGTGACATTTTGAATCAATTTTTCTACACTCAAAAAAATCAATTTTCTGATGAAAAACGATGACCCGGGACCTGTCGAACCTTCTCTAGATGGTCAGAAATTGTATTTTTTTAATGATAAATTTTTTTACTGTAAATGACTATTGCATGTGAATTATCACTTTTGGAACAAAAATAAGTGTGTTTAGAGTCATTTTAATGCCTGAAATTGGTTGAAATAGAAGCTTCTGAGTATAAGAAAAAGTCTGTAAAAATGGCAATTTTATTCACATTGAGGCTTTAAAAAGTAGTTATTCAACATGAGGCACAATCCAAGTGACATTTTGAATCAATTTTTCTACAGTCAAAAAAATCAATTTTCTGATGAAAAACGATGACCCGGGACCTGTTGAACTTTCTCCAGATGGTCAGAAATGGTAATTTTTTAATTTTTAATTTTTTGACTGTAAATGACTATAGCATGTGAATTATCACTTTTGGAAGAAAAATAAGTGTGTTTAGAGTCATTTTAATGCCTGAAATTGGTCGAAATAGAAGCTTCTGAGTAGGAGAAAAAGTCTGTAAAAATGGCAATTTTGGTCACATTGAGGCTTTAAAAAGTAGTTATTCAACATGAGGCACAATCCAAGTGACATTTTGAATCAATTTTTCTACACTCAAAAAAATCAATTTTCTGATGAAAAACGATGACCCGGGACCTGTCGAACCTTCTCTAGATGGTCAGAAATTGTATTTTTTTAATGATTAATTTTTTTACTGTAAATGACTATTGCATGTGAATTATCACTTTTGGAACAAAAATAAGTGTGTTTAGAGTCATTTTAATGCCTGAAATTGGTTGAAATAGAAGCTTCTGAGTATAAGAAAAAGTCTGTAAAAATGGCAATTTTATTCACATTGAGGCTTTAAAAAGTAGTTATTCAACATGAGGCACAATCCAAGTGACATTTTGAATCAATTTTTCTACAGTCAAAAAAATCAATTTCTGATGAAAAACGATGACCCGGGACCTGTTGAACTTTCTCCAGATGGTCAGAAATGGTAATTTTTTAATTTTTAATTTTTTGACTGTAAATGACTATAGCATGTGAATTATCACTTTTGGAAGAAAAATAAGTGTGTTTAGAGTCATTTTAATGCCTGAAATTGGTCGAAATAGAAGCTTCTGAGTAGGAGAAAAAGTCTGTAAAAATGGCAATTTTGGTCACATTGAGGCTTTAAAAAGTAGTTATTCAACATGAGGCACAATCCAAGTGACATTTTGAATCAATTTTCTACACTCAAAAAAATCAATTTTCTGATGAAAAACGATGACCCGGGACCTGTCGAACCTTCTCTAGATGGTCAGAAATGGTATTTTTTTAATGATTAATTTTTTTACTGTAAATGACTATTGCATGTGAATTATCACTTTTGGAACAAAAATAAGTGTGTTTAGAGTCATTTTAATGCCTGAAATTGGTCGAAATAGAAGCTTCTGAGTAGGAGAAAAAGTCTGTAAAAATGGCAATTTTGGTCACATTGAGGCTTTAAAAAGTAGTTATTCAACATGAGGCCCAATCCAAGTGACATTTTGAATCAATTTTTCCAAAGTCCAAAAAATGTATTTTCTGATGAAAAACGATGACCCGTGACCTGTCGAACCTTCTACAGATGGTCAGAAATGGTAATTTTTTAATGTTTAATTTTTTGACTGTAAATGACTATTGCATGTGAATTATCACTTTTGGAACAAAAATAAGTGTGTTTAGAGTCATTTTAATGCCTGAAATTGGTTGAAATAGAAGCTTCTGAGTAGGAGAAACAGTCTGTAAAAATGGCAATTTTGGTCACATTGAGGCTTTAAAAAGTAGTTATTCAACATGAGGCACAATCCAAGTGACATTTTGAATCAATTTTTCTACAGTCAAAAAAAATCAATTTTCTGATGAAAAACGATGACCCGGCGCCTGTTGAACTTTCTCCAGATGGTCAGAAATGGTAATTTTTTAATTTTTAATTTTTTGACTGTAAATGACTATTGCATGTGAATTATCACTTTTGGAACAAAAATACTTTTGTTTAGAGTCATTTTAATGCCTGAAATTGGTCGAAATAGAAGCTTCTGAGTAGGAGAAAAAGTCTGTAAAAATGGCAATTTTGGTCACATTGAGGCTTTAAAAAGTAGTTATTCAACATGAGGCACAATCCAAGTGACATTTTGAATCAATTTTTCTACAGTCAAAAAAAGCAATTTTCTGATGAAAAACGATGACCCGGGACCTGTTGAACCTTCTCCAGATGGTCAGAAATGGTAATTTTTTAATGTTTAATTTTTTGACTGTAAATGACTATTGCATGTGAATTATCACTTTTGGAACAAAAATAAGTGTGTTTAGAGTCATTTTAATGCCTGAAATTGGTCGAAATAGAAGCTTCTGAGTAGGAGAAAAAGTCTGTAAAAATGGCAATTTTGGTCACATTGAGGCTTTAAAAAGTAGTTATTCAACATGAGGCCCAATCCAAGTGACATTTTGAATCAATTTTTCTAAAGTCCAAAAAATTCATTTCTGATGAAAAACGATGACCCCGTGACCTGTCGAACCTTCTACAGATGGTCAGAAATGGTAATTTTTTAATGTTTAATTTTTTGACTGTAAATGACTATTGCATGTGAATTATCACTTTTGGAAGAAAAATAAGTGTGTTTAGAGTCATTTTAATGCCTGAAATTGGTCGAAATAGAAGTTTCTGAGTAGGAGAAAAAGTCTGTAAAAATGGCAATTTTGGTCACATTGAGGCTTTAAAAGTAGTTATTCAACATGAGGCACAATCCAAGTGACATTTTGAATCAATTTTTCTACAGTCCAAAAAATATATTTTCTGATGAAAAACGATGACCCGTGACCTGTCGAACCTTCTCCTACAGATGGTCAGAAATGGTAATTTTTTAATGTTTAATTTTTTGACTGTAAATGACTATTGCATGTGAATTATCACTTTTGGAACACAAATAAGTGTGTTTAGAGTCATTTTAATGCCTGAAATTGGTCGAAATAGAAGCTTCTGAGTAGGAGAAAAAGTCTGTAAAAATGGCAATTTTGGTCACATTGAGGCTTTAAAAAGTAGTTATTCAACATGAGGCACAATCCAAGTGACATTTTGAATCAATTTTTCTACAGTCCAAAAAATTTATTTTCTGATGAAAAACGATGACCCGTGACCTGTCGAACCTTCTCCAGATGGTCAGAAATGGTAATTTTTTAATGTTTAATTTTTTGACTGTACATGACTATTGCATGTGAATTATCACTTTTGGAACAAAAATAAGTGTGTTTAGAGTCATTTTAATGTCTGAAATTGGTCGAAATAGAAGCTTCTGAGTAGGAGAAAAAGTCTGTAAAATGGCAATTTTGGTCACATTGAGGCTTTAAAAAGTAGTTATTCAACATGAGGCACAATCCAAGTGACATTTTGAATCAATTTTTCTACACTCAAAAAAATCAATTTTCTGATGAAAAACGATGACCCGGGACCTGTCGAACCTTCTCTAGATGGTCAGAAATTGTATTTTTTTAATGATTAATTTTTTTACTGTAAATGACTATTGCATGTGAATTATCACTTTTGGAACAAAAATAAGTGTGTTTAGAGTCATTTTAATGCCTGAAATTGGTTGAAATAGAAGCTTCTGAGTATAAGAAAAAGTCTGTAAAAATGGCAATTTTATTCACATTGAGGCTTTAAAAAGTAGTTATTCAACATGAGGCACAATCCAAGTGACATTTTGAATCAATTTTTCTACAGTCAAAAAAATCAATTTTCTGATGAAAAACGATGACCCGGGACCTGTTGAACTTTCTCCAGATGGTCAGAAATGGTAATTTTTTAATTTTTAATTTTTTGACTGTAAATGACTATTGCATGTGAATTATCACTTTTGGAAGAAAAATAAGTGTGTTTAGAGTCATTTTAATGCCTGAAATTGGTCGAAATAGAAGCTTCTGAGTAGGAGAAAAAGTCTGTAAAAATGGCAATTTTGGTCACATTGAGGCTTTAAAAAGTAGTTATTCAACATGAGGCACAATCCAAGTGACATTTTGAATCAATTTTTCTACACTCAAAAAAATCAATTTTCTGATGAAAAACGATGACCCGGGACCTGTCGAACCTTCTCTAGATGGTCAGAAATGGTATTTTTTTAATGATTAATTTTTTTACTGTAAATGACTATTGCATGTGAATTATCACTTTTGGAACAAAAATAAGTGTGTTTAGAGTCATTTTAATGCCTGAAATTGGTCGAAATAGAAGCTTCTGAGTAGGAGAAAAAGTCTGTAAAAATGGCAATTTTGGTCACATTGAGGCTTTAAAAAGTAGTTATTCAACATGAGGCCCAATCCAAGTGACATTTTGAATCAATTTTTCTAAAGTCCAAAAAATGCATTTTCTGATGAAAAACGATGACCCGTGACCTGTCGAACCTTCTACAGATGGTCAGAAATGGTAATTTTTTAATGTTTAATTTTTTGACTGTAAATGACTATTGCATGTGAATTATCACTTTTGGAACAAAAAAAAGTGTGTTTAGAGTCATTTTAATGTCTGAAATTGGTCGAAATAGAAGCTTCTGAGTAGGAGAAAAAGTCTGTAAAAATGGCAATTTTGGTCACGTTGAGGCTTTAAAAAGTAGTTATTCAACATGAGGCACAATCCAAGTGACATTTTGAATCAATTTTTCTACAGTCAAAAAAATCAATTTTCTGATGAAAAACGATGACCCGGGACCTGTTGAACTTTCTCCAGATGGTCAGAAATGGCAATTTTTTAATTTTTAATTTTTTGACTGTAAATGACTATAGCATGTGAATTATCACTTTTGGAAGAAAAATAAGTGTGTTTAGAGTCATTTTAATGCCTGAAATTGGTCGAAATAGAAGCTTCTGAGTAGGAGAAAAAGTCTGTAAAAATGGCAATTTTGGTCACATTGAGGCTTTAAAAAGTAGTTATTCAACATGAGGCACAATCCAAGTGACATTTTGAATCAATTTTTCTACAGTCCAAAAAATTTATTTTCTGATGAAAAACGATGACCCGTGACCTGTCGAACCTTCTCCAGATGGTCAGAAATGGTAATTTTTTAATGTTTAATTTTTTGACTGTAAATGACTATTGCATGTGAATTATCACTTTTGGAACAAAAATAAGTGTGTTTAGAGTCATTTTAATGTCTGAAATTGGTCGAAATAGAAGCTTCTGAGTAGGAGAAAAAGTCTGTAAAAATGGCAATTTTGGTCACATTGAGGCTTTAAAAAGTAGTTATTCAACATGAGGCACAATCCAAGTGACATTTTGAATCAATTTTTCTACAGTCAAAAAAACTCAATTTTCTGATGAAAAACGATGACCCGGGACCTGTTGAACTTTCTCCAGATGGTCGGAAATGGTAATTTTTAAATTTTTAATTTTTTGACTGTAAATGACTATTGCATGTGAATTATCACTTTTGGAACAAAAATAAGTTTGTTTAGAGTCATTTTAATGCCTGAAATTGGTCAAAATAGAAGCTTCTGAGTAGGAGAAAAAGTCTGTAAAAATGGCAATTTTGGTCACGTTGAGGCTTTAAAAAGTAGTTATTCAACATAAGGCACAATCCAAGTGACATTTTGAATCAATTTTCTACAGTCCAAAAAATCTATTTTCTGATGGAAAACGATGACCCGTGACCTGTCGAACCTTCTCCAGATGGTCAGAAATGGTAATTTTTTAATGTTTAATTTTTTGACTGTAAAAGACTATTGCATGTGAATTATCACTTTTGGAACAAAAATAAGTGTTTTTAGAGTCATTTTAATGCCTGAAATTGTTCGAAATAGAAGCTTCTGAGTAGGAGAAAAAGTCTGTAAAAATGGCAATTTTGGTCACATTGAGGCTTTAAAAAGTAGTTATTCAACATGAGGCACAATCCAAGTGACATTTTGAATCAATTTTTCTACAGTCAAAAAAATCAATTTTCTGATGAAAAACGATGACCCGGGACCTGTTGAACTTTCTCCAGATGGTCAGAAATTGTAATTTTTTAATTTTTAATTTTTTGACTGTAAATGACTATTGCATGTGAATTATCACTTTTGGAACAAAAATAAGTATGTTTAGAGTCATTTTAATGCCTGAAATTGGTCGAAATTGAAGCTTCTGAGTAGGAGAAAAAGTCTGTAAAAATGGCAATTTTGGTCACGTTGAGGCTTTAAAAAGTAGTTATTCAACATAAGGCACAATCCAAGTGACATTTTGAATCAATTTTCTACAGTCCAAAAAATCTATTTTCTGATGGAAAACGATGACCCGTGACCTGTCGAACCTTCTCCAGATGGTCAGAAATGGTAATTTTTTAATGTTTAATTTTTTGACTGTAAAAGACTATTGCATGTGAATTATCACTTTTGGAACAAAAATGAGTGTTTTTAGAGTCATTTTAATGCCTGAAATTGTTCGAAATAGAAGCTTCTGAGTAGGAGAAAAAGTCTGTAAAAATGGCAATTTTGGTCACATTGAGGCTTTAAAAAGTAGTTATTCAACATGAGGCACAATCCAAGTGACATTTTGAATCAATTTTTCTACAGTCAAAAAAAATCAATTTTCTGATGAAAAACGATGACCCGGGACCTGTCGAACCTTCTCTAGATGGTCAGAAATTGTATTTTTTTAATGATTAATTTTTTTACTGTAAATGACTATTGCATGTGAATTATCACTTTTGGAACAAAAATAAGTGTGTTTAGAGTCATTTTAATGCCTGAAATTGGTTGAAATAGAAGCTTCTGAGTATAAGAAAAAGTCTGTAAAAATGGCAATTTTATTCACATTGAGGCTTTAAAAAGTAGTTATTCAACATGAGGCACAATCCAAGTGACATTTTGAATCAATTTTTCTACAGTCAAAAAAATCAATTTTCTGATGAAAAACGATGACCCGGGACCTGGTGAACTTTCTCCAGATGGTCAGAAATGGTAATTTTTTAATTTTTAATTTTTTGACTGTAAATGACTATTGCATGTGAATTATCACTTTTGGAAGAAAAATAAGTGTGTTTAGAGTCATTTTAATGCCTGAAATTGGTCGAAATAGAAGCTTCTGAGTAGGAGAAAAAGTCTGTAAAAATGGCAATTTTGGTCACATTGAGGCTTTAAAAAGTAGTTATTCAACATGAGGCACAATCCAAGTGACATTTTGAATCAATTTTTCTACACTCAAAAAAATCAATTTTCTGATGAAAAACGATGACCCGGGACCTGTCGAACCTTCTCTAGATGGTCAGAAATGGTATTTTTTTAATGATTAATTTTTTTACTGTAAATGACTATTGCATGTGAATTATCACTTTTGGAACAAAAATAAGTGTGTTTAGAGTCATTTTAATGCCTGAAATTGGTCGAAATAGAAGCTTCTGAGTAGGAGAAAAAGTCTGTAAAAATGGCAATTTTGGTCACATTGAGGCTTTAAAAAGTAGTTATTCAACATGAGGCCCAATCCAAGTGACATTTTGAATCAATTTTTCTAAAGTCCAAAAAATGCATTTTCTGATGAAAAACGATGACCCGTGACCTGTCGAACCTTCTACAGATGGTCAGAAATGGTAATTTTTTAATGTTTAATTTTTTGACTGTAAATGACTATTGCATGTGAATTATCACTTTTGGAACAAAAAAAAGTGTGTTTAGAGTCATTTTAATGTCTGAAATTGGTCGAAATAGAAGCTTCTGAGTAGGAGAAAAAGTCTGTAAAAATGGCAATTTTGGTCACGTTGAGGCTTTAAAAAGTAGTTATTCAACATGAGGCACAATCCAAGTGACATTTTGAATCAATTTTTCTACAGTCAAAAAAATCAATTTTCTGATGAAAAACGATGACCCGGGACCTGTTGAACTTTCTCCAGATGGTCAGAAATGGCAATTTTTTAATTTTTAATTTTTTGACTGTAAATGACTATAGCATGTGAATTATCACTTTTGGAAGAAAAATAAGTGTGTTTAGAGTCATTTTAATGCCTGAAATTGGTCGAAATAGAAGCTTCTGAGTAGGAGAAAAAGTCTGTAAAAATGGCAATTTTGGTCACATTGAGGCTTTAAAAAGTAGTTATTCAACATGAGGCACAATCCAAGTGACATTTTGAATCAATTTTTCTACAGTCCAAAAAATTTATTTTCTGATGAAAAACGATGACCCGTGACCTGTCGAACCTTCTCCAGATGGTCAGAAATGGTAATTTTTTAATGTTTAATTTTTTGACTGTAAATGACTATTGCATGTGAATTATCACTTTTGGAACAAAAATAAGTGTGTTTAGAGTCATTTTAATGTCTGAAATTGGTCGAAATAGAAGCTTCTGAGTAGGAGAAAAAGTCTGTAAAAATGGCAATTTTGGTCACATTGAGGCTTTAAAAAGTAGTTATTCAACATGAGGCACAATCCAAGTGACATTTTGAATCAATTTTTCTACAGTCAAAAAAACTCAATTTTCTGATGAAAAACGATGACCCGGGACCTGTTGAACTTTCTCCAGATGGTCGGAAATGGTAATTTTTAAATTTTTAATTTTTTGACTGTAAATGACTATTGCATGTGAATTATCACTTTTGGAACAAAAATAAGTTTGTTTAGAGTCATTTTAATGCCTGAAATTGGTCAAAATAGAAGCTTCTGAGTAGGAGAAAAAGTCTGTAAAAATGGCAATTTTGGTCACGTTGAGGCTTTAAAAAGTAGTTATTCAACATAAGGCACAATCCAAGTGACATTTTGAATCAATTTTCTACAGTCCAAAAAATCTATTTTCTGATGGAAAACGATGACCCGTGACCTGTCGAACCTTCTCCAGATGGTCAGAAATGGTAATTTTTTAATGTTTAATTTTTTGACTGTAAAAGACTATTGCATGTGAATTATCACTTTTGGAACAAAAATAAGTGTTTTTAGAGTCATTTTAATGCCTGAAATTGTTCGAAATAGAAGCTTCTGAGTAGGAGAAAAAGTCTGTAAAAATGGCAATTTTGGTCACATTGAGGCTTTAAAAAGTAGTTATTCAACATGAGGCACAATCCAAGTGACATTTTGAATCAATTTTTCTACAGTCAAAAAAATCAATTTTCTGATGAAAAACGATGACCCGGGACCTGTTGAACTTTCTCCAGATGGACAGAAATTGTAATTTTTTAATTTTTAATTTTTTGACTGTAAATGACTATTGCATGTGAATTATCACTTTTGGAACAAAAATAAGTATGTTTAGAGTCATTTTAATGCCTGAAATTGGTCGAAATTGAAGCTTCTGAGTAGGAGAAAAAGTCTGTAAAAATGGCAATTTTGGTCACGTTGAGGCTTTAAAAAGTAGTTATTCAACATAAGGCACAATCCAAGTGACATTTTGAATCAATTTTCTACAGTCCAAAAAATCTATTTTCTGATGGAAAACGATGACCCGTGACCTGTCGAACCTTCTCCAGATGGTCAGAAATGGTAATTTTTTAATGTTTAATTTTTTGACTGTAAAAGACTATTGCATGTGAATTATCACTTTTGGAACAAAAATAAGTGTTTTTAGAGTCATTTTAATGCCTGAAATTGTTCGAAATAGAAGCTTCTGAGTAGGAGAAAAAGTCTGTAAAAATGGCAATTTTGGTCACATTGAGGCTTTAAAAAGTAGTTATTCAACATGAGGCACAATCCAAGTGACATTTTGAATCAATTTTTCTACAGTCAAAAAAACTCAATTTTCTGATGAAAAACGATGACCCGGGACCTGTTGAACTTTCTCCAGATGGTCAGAAATGGTAATTTTTTAATTTTTAATTTTTTGACTGTAAATGACTATTGCATGTGAATTATCACTTTTGGAACAAAAATAAGTTTGTTTAGAGTCATTTTAATGCCTGAAATTGGTCGAAATAGAAGCTTCTGAGTAGGAGAAAAAGTCTGTAAAAATGGCAATTTTGGTCACATTGAGGCTTTAAAAAGTAGTTATTCAACATGAGGCACAATCCAAGTGACATTTTGAATCAATTTTTCTACAGTCAAAAAAAGCAATTTTCTGATGAAAAACGATGACCCGTGACCTGTCGAACCTTCTCTAGATGGTCAGAAATGGTAATTTTTTAATTTTTAATTTTTTTAATGTAAATGACTATTGCATGTGAATTATCACTTTTGGAACACAAATAAGTGTGTTTAGAGTCATTTTAATGCCTGAAATTGGTTGAAATAGAAGCTTCTGAGTATAAGAAAAAGTCTGTAAAAATGGCAATTTTATTCACATTGAGGCTTTAAAAAGTAGTTATTCAACATGAGGCACAATCCAAGTGACATTTTGAATCAATTTTTCTACAGTCAAAAAACTCAATTTTCTGATGAAAAACGATGACCCGGGACCTGTTGAACCTTCTCCAGATGGTCAGAAATGGTAATTTTTTAATGTTTAATTTTTTGACTGTAAATGACTATTGCATGTGAATTATCACTTTTGGAACAAAAAAAAGTGTGTTTAGAGTCATTTTAATGTCTGAAATTGGTCGAAATAGAAGCTTCTGAGTAGGAGAAAAAGTCTGTAAAAATGGCAATTTTGGTCACGTTGAGGCTTTAAAAAGTAGTTATTCAACATGAGGCACAATCCAAGTGACATTTTGAATCAATTTTTCTACAGTCAAAAAAACTCAATTTTCAGATGAAAAACGATGACCCGGGACCTTTTGAACTTTCTCCAGATGGTCAGAAATGGTAATTTTTTAATTTTTAATTTTTTGACTGTAAATGACTATTGCATGTGAATTATCACTTTTGGAACAAAAATAAGTTTGTTTAGAGTCATTTTAATGCATGAAATTGGTCAAAATAGAAGCTTCTGAGTAGGAGAAAAAGTCTGTAAAAATGGCAATTTTGGTCACGTTGAGGCTTTAAAAAGTAGTTATTCAACATGAGGCACAATCCAAGTGACATTTTGAATCAATTTTTCTACAGTCAAAAAAATGAATTTTCTGATGAAAAACGATGACCCGGGACCTGTTGAACTTTCTCCAGATGGTCAGAAATGGCAATTTTTTAATTTTTAATTTTTTGACTGTAAATGACTATAGCATGTGAATTATCACTTTTGGAAGAAAAATAAGTGTGTTTAGAGTCATTTTAATGCCTGAAATTGGTCGAAATAGAAGCTTCTGAGTAGGAGAAAAAGTCTGTAAAAATGGCAATTTTGGTCACATTGAGGCTTTAAAAAGTAGTTATTCAACATGAGGCACAATCCAAGTGACATTTTGAATCAATTTTTCTACAGTCCAAAAAATTTATTTTCTGATGAAAAACGATGACCCGTGACCTGTCGAACCTTCTCCAGATGGTCAGAAATGGTAATTTTTTAATGTTTAATTTTTTGACTGTAAATGACTATTGCATGTGAATTATCACTTTTGGAACAAAAATAAGTGTGTTTAGAGTCATTTTAATGTCTGAAATTGGTCGAAATAGAAGCTTCTGAGTAGGAGAAAAAGTCTGTAAAAATGGCAATTTTGGTCACATTGAGGCTTTAAAAAGTAGTTATTCAACATGAGGCACAATCCAAGTGACATTTTGAATCAATTTTTCTACAGTCAAAAAAACTCAATTTTCTGATGAAAAACGATGACCCGGGACCTGTTGAACTTTCTCCAGATGGTCAGAAATGGTAATTTTTTAATTTTTAATTTTTTGACTGTAAATGACTATTGCATGTGAATTATCACTTTTGGAACAAAAATAAGTTTGTTTAGAGTCATTTTAATGCCTGAAATTGGTCGAAATAGAAGCTTCTGAGTAGGAGAAAAAGTCTGTAAAAATGGCAATTTTGGTCACATTGAGGCTTTAAAAAGTAGTTATTCAACATGAGGCACAATCCAAGTGACATTTTGAATCAATTTTTCTACAGTCAAAAAAACTCAATTTTCTGATGAAAAACGATGACCCGGGACCTGTTGAACTTTCTCCAGATGGTCAGAAATGGTAATTTTTTAATTTTTAATTTTTTGACTGTAAATGACTATTGCATGTGAATTATCACTTTTGGAACAAAAATAAGTTTGTTTAGAGTCATTTTAATGCCTGAAATTGGTCAAAATAGAAGCTTCTGAGTAGGAGAAAAAGTCTGTAAAAATGGCAATTTTGGTCACGTTGAGGCTTTAAAAAGTAGTTATTCAACATAAGGCACAATCCAAGTGACATTTTGAATCAATTTTCTACAGTCCAAAAAATCTATTTTCTGATGGAAAACGATGACCCGTGACCTGTCGAACCTTCTCCAGATGGTCAGAAATGGTAATTTTTTAATGTTTAATTTTTTGACTGTAAAAGACTATTGCATGTGAATTATCACTTTTGGAACAAAAATAAGTGTTTTTAGAGTCATTTTAATGCCTGAAATTGTTCGAAATAGAAGCTTCTGAGTAGGAGAAAAAGTCTGTAAAAATGGCAATTTTGGTCACATTGAGGCTTTAAAAAGTAGTTATTCAACATGAGGCACAATCCAAGTGACATTTTGAATCAATTTTTCTACAGTCAAAAAAATCAATTTTCTGATGAAAAACGATGACCCGGGACCTGTTGAACTTTCTCCAGATGGTCAGAAATTTTAATTTTTTAATTTTTAATTTTTTGACTGTAAATGACTATTGCATGTGAATTATCACTTTTGGAACAAAAATAAGTATGTTTAGAGTCATTTTAATGCCTGAAATTGGTCGAAATTGAAGCTTCTGAGTAGGAGAAAAAGTCTGTAAAAATGGCAATTTTGGTCACGTTGAGGCTTGAAAAAGTAGTTATTCAACATAAGGCACAAACCAAGTGACATTTTGAATCAATTTTCTACAGTCCAAAAAATCTATTTTCTGATGGAAAACGATGACCCGTGACCTGTCGAACCTTCTCCAGATGGTCAGAAATGGTAATTTTTTAATGTTTAATTTTTTGACTGTAAAAGACTATTGCATGTGAATTATCACTTTTGGAACAAAAATAAGTGTTTTTAGAGTCATTTTAATGCCTGAAATTGTTCGAAATAGAAGCTTCTGAGTAGGAGAAAAAGTCTGTAAAAATGGCAATTTTGGTCACATTGAGGCTTTAAAAAGTAGTTATTCAACATGAGGCACAATCCAAGTGACATTTTGAATCAATTTTTCTACAGTCAAAAAAACTCAATTTTCTGATGAAAAACGATGACCCGGGACCTGTTGAACTTTCTCCAGATGGTCAGAAATGGTAATTTTTTAATTTTTAATTTTTTGACTGTAAATGACTATTGCATGTGAATTATCACTTTTGGAACAAAAATAAGTTTGTTTAGAGTCATTTTAATGCCTGAAATTGGTCGAAATAGAAGCTTCTGAGTAGGAGAAAAAGTCTGTAAAAATGTCAATTTTGGTCACATTGAGGCTTTAAAAAGTAGTTATTCAACATGAGGCACAATCCAAGTGACATTTTGAATCAATTTTTCTACAGTCAAAAAAAGCAATTTTCTGATGAAAAACGATGACCCGTGACCTGTCGAACCTTCTCTAGATGGTCAGAAATGGTAATTTTTTAATTTTTAATTTTTTTACTGTAAATGACTATTGCATGTGAATTATCACTTTTGGAACACAAATAAGTGTGTTTAGAGTCATTTTAATGCCTGAAATTGGTTGAAATAGAAGCTTCTGAGTATAAGAAAAAGTCTGTAAAAATGGCAATTTTATTCACATTGAGGCTTTAAAAAGTAGTTATTCAACATGAGGCACAATCCAAGTGACATTTTGAATCAATTTTTCTACAGTCAAAAAAATCAATTTTCTGATGAAAAACGATGACCCGGGACCTGTTGAACTTTCTCCAGATGGTCAGAAATGGCAATTTTTTAATTTTTAATTTTTTGACTGTAAATGACTATAGCATGTGAATTATCACTTTTGGAAGAAAAATAAGTGTGTTTAGAGTCATTTTAATGCCTGAAATTGGTCGAAATAGAAGCTTCTGAGTAGGAGAAAAAGTCTGTAAAAATGGCAATTTTGGTCACATTGAGGCTTTAAAAAGTAGTTATTCAACATGAGGCACAATCCAAGTGACATTTTGAATCAATTTTTCTACAGTCCAAAAAATTTATTTTCTGATGAAAAACGATGACCCGTGACCTGTCGAACCTTCTCCAGATGGTCAGAAATGGTAATTTTTTAATGTTTAATTTTTTGACTGTAAATGACTATTGCATGTGAATTATCACTTTTGGAACAAAAATAAGTGTGTTTAGATCATTTTAATGTCTGAAATTGGTCGAAATAGAAGCTTCTGAGTAGGAGAAAAAGTCTGTAAAAATGGCAATTTTGGTCACATTGAGGCTTTAAAAAGTAGTTATTCAACATGAGGCACAATCCAAGTGACATTTTGAATCAATTTTTCTACAGTCAAAAAAACTCAATTTTCTGATGAAAAACGATGACCCGGGACCTGTTGAACTTTCTCCAGATGGTCAGAAATGGTAATTTTTTAATTTTTAATTTTTTGACTGTAAATGACTATTGCATGTGAATTATCACTTTTGGAACAAAAATAAGTTTGTTTAGAGTCATTTTAATGCCTGAAATTGGTCGAAATAGAAGCTTCTGAGTAGGAGAAAAAGTCTGTAAAAATGGCAATTTTGGTCACATTGAGGCTTTAAAAAGTAGTTATTCAACATGAGGCACAATCCAAGTGATATTTTGAATCAATTTTTCTACAGTCAAAAAAACTCAATTTTCTGATGAAAAACGATGACCCGGGACCTGTTGAACTTTCTCCAGATGGTCAGAAATGGTAATTTTTTAATTTTTAATTTTTTGACTGTAAATGACTATTGCATGTGAATTATCACTTTTGGAACAAAAATAAGTTTGTTTAGAGTCATTTTAATGCCTGAAATTGGTCAAAATAGAAGCTTCTGAGTAGGAGAAAAAGTCTGTAAAAATGGCAATTTTGGTCACGTTGAGGCTTTAAAAAGTAGTTATTCAACATAAGGCACAATCCAAGTGACATTTTGAATCAATTTTCTACAGTCCAAAAAATCTATTTTCTGATGGAAAACGATGACCCGTGACCTGTCGAACCTTCTCCAGATGGTCAGAAATGGTAATTTTTTAATGTTTAATTTTTTGACTGTAAAAGACTATTGCATGTGAATTATCACTTTTGGAACAAAAATAAGTGTTTTTAGAGTCATTTTAATGCCTGAAATTGTTCGAAATAGAAGCTTCTGAGTAGGAGAAAAAGTCTGTAAAAATGGCAATTTTGGTCACATTGAGGCTTTAAAAAGTAGTTATTCAACATGAGGCACAATCCAAGTGACATTTTGAATCAATTTTTCTACAGTCAAAAAAACTCAATTTTCTGATGAAAAACGATGACCCAGGACCTGTTGAACTTTCTCCAGATGGTCAGAAATGGTAATTTTTTAATTTTTAATTTTTTGACTGTAAATGACTATTGCATGTGAATTATCACTTTTGGAACAAAAATAAGTTTGTTTAGAGTCATTTTAATGCCTGAAATTGGTCGAAATAGAAGCTTCTGAGTAGGAGAAAAAGTCTGTAAAAATGGCAATTTTGGTCACATTGAGGCTTTAAAAAGTAGTTATTCAACATGAGGCACAATCCAAGTGACATTTTGAATCAATTTTTCTACAGTCAAAAAAACTCAATTTTCTGATGAAAAACGATGACCCGGGACCTGTTGAACTTTCTCCAGATGGTCAGAAATGGTAATTTTTTAATTTTTAATTTTTTGACTGTAAATGACTATTGCATGTGAATTATCACTTTTGGAAGAAAAATAAGTGTGTTTAGAGTCATTTTAATGCCTGAAATTGGTCGAAATAGAAGCTTCTGAGTAGGAGAAAAAGTCTGTAAAAATGGCAATTTTGGTCACATTGAGGCTTTAAAAAGTAGTTATTCAACATGAGGCACAATCCAAGTGACATTTTGAATCAATTTTTCTACACTCAAAAAAATCAATTTTCTGATGAAAAACGATGACCCGGGACCTGTCGAACCTTCTCTAGATGGTCAGAAATGGTATTTTTTTAATGATTAATTTTTTTACTGTAAATGACTATTGCATGTGAATTATCACTTTTGGAACAAAAATAAGTGTGTTTAGAGTCATTTTAATGCCTGAAATTGGTCGAAATAGAAGCTTCTGAGTAGGAGAAAAAGTCTGTAAAAATGGCAATTTTGGTCACATTGAGGCTTTAAAAAGTAGTTATTCAACATGAGGCACAATCCAAGTGACATTTTGAATCAATTTTTCTACAGTCAAAAAAACTCAATTTTCTGATGAAAAACGATGACCCGGGACCTGTTGAACTTTCTCCAGATGGTCAGAAATGGTAATTTTTTAATTTTTAATTTTTTGACTGTAAATGACTATTGCATGTGAATTATCACTTTTGGAACAAAAATAAGTTTGTTTAGAGTCATTTTAATGCCTGAAATTGGTCGAAATAGAAGCTTCTGAGTAGGAGAAAAAGTCTGTAAAAATGGCAATTTTGGTCACATTGAGGCTTTAAAAAGTAGTTATTCAACATGAGGCACAATCCAAGTGACATTTTGAATCAATTTTTCTACAGTCAAAAAAATCTATTTTCTGATGAAAAACGATGACCCGGGACCTGTCGAACCTTCTCTAGATGGCCAGAAACGGTAATTTTTTAATTTTTAATTTTTTGACTGTAAATGACTATTGCATGTGAATTATCACTTTTGGAACAAAAATAAGTTTGTTTAGAGTCATTTTAATGCCTGAAATTGGTCGAAATAGAAGCTTCTGAGTAGGAGAAAAAGTCTGTAAAAATGGCAATTTTGGTCACATTGAGGCTTTAAAAAGTAGTTATTTAACATGAGGCACAATCCAAGTGACATTTTGAATCAATTTTTCTACAGTCAAAAAAAGCAATTTTCTGATGAAAAGCGATGACCCGGGACCTGTCGAACCTTCTCTAGATGGTCAGAAATGGTAATTTTTTAATTTTTAATTTTTTTACTGTAAATGACTATTGCATGTGAATTATCACTTTTGGAACAAAAATAAGTGTGTTTAGAGTCATTTTAATGCCTGAAATTGGTTGAAATAGAAGCTTCTGAGTATAAGAAAAAGTCTGTAAAAATGGCAATTTTATTCACATTGAGGCTTTAAAAAGTAGTTATTCAACATGAGGCACAATCCAAGTGACATTTTGAATCAATTTTTCTACAGTCAAAAAAGCAATTTTCTGATGAAAAACGATGACCCGGGACCTGTCGAACCTTCTCTAGATGGTCAGAAATTGTATTTTTTTAATGATTAATTTTTTACTGTAAATGACTATTGCATGTGAATTATCACTTTTGGAACAAAAATAAGTGTGTTTAGAGTCATTTTAATGTCTGAAATTGGTCGAAATAGAAGCTTCTGAGTAGGAGAAAAAGTCTGTAAAAATGGCAATTTTGGTCACATTGAGGCTTCAAAAAGTAGTTATTCAACATGAGGCACAATCCAAGTGACATTTTGAATCAATTTTTCTACAGTCAAAAAAACTCAATTTTCTGATGAAAAACGATGACCCGGGACCTGTTGAACTTTCTCCAGATGGTCAGAAATGGTAATTTTTTAATTTTTAATTTTTTGACTGTAAATGACTATTGCATGTGAATTATCACTTTTGGAACAAAAATAAGTTTGTTTAGAGTCATTTTAATGCCTGAAATTGGTCGAAATAGAAGCTTCTGAGTAGGAGAAAAAGTCTGTAAAAATGGCAATTTTGGTCACGTTGAGGCTTTAAAAAGTAGTTATTCAACATAAGGCACAATATAAGTGACATTTTGAATCAATTTTCTACAGTCCAAAAAATCTATTTTCTGATGGAAAACGATGACCTGTCGAACCTTCTCCAGATGGTCAGAAATGGTATTTTTTTAATGATTAATTTTTTTACTGTAAATGACTATTGCATGTGAATTATCACTTTTGGAACAAAAATAAGTGTGTTTAGAGTCATTTTAATGCCTGAAATTGGTCGAAATAGAAGCTTCTGAGTAGGAGAAAAAGTCTGTAAAAATGGCAATTTTGGTCACATTGAGGCTTTAAAAAGTAGTTATTCAACATGAGGCACAATCCAAGTGACATTTTGAATCAATTTTTCTACAGTCAAAAAAACTCAATTTTCTGATGAAAAACGATGACCCGGGACCTGTTGAACTTTCTCCAGATGGTCAGAAATGGTAATTTTTTAATTTTTAATTTTTTGACTGTAAATGACTATTGCATGTGAATTATCACTTTTGGAACAAAAATAAGTTTGTTTAGAGTCATTTTAATGCCTGAAATTGGTCGAAATAGAAGCTTCTGAGTAGGAGAAAAAGTCTGTAAAAATGGCAATTTTGGTCACATTGAGGCTTTAAAAAGTAGTTATTCAACATGAGGCACAATCCAAGTGACATTTTGAATCAATTTTTCTACAGTCAAAAAAATCTATTTTCTGATGAAAAACGATGACCCGGGACCTGTCGAACCTTCTCTAGATGGCCAGAAACGGTAATTTTTTAATTTTTAATTTTTTGACTGTAAATGACTATTGCATGTGAATTATCACTTTTGGAACAAAAATAAGTTTGTTTAGAGTCATTTTAATGCCTGAAATTGGTCGAAATAGAAGCTTCTGAGTAGGAGAAAAAGTCTGTAAAAATGGCAATTTTGGTCACATTGAGGCTTTAAAAAGTAGTTATTTAACATGAGGCACAATCCAAGTGACATTTTGAATCAATTTTTCTACAGTCAAAAAAAGCAATTTTCTGATGAAAAGCGATGACCCGGGACCTGTCGAACCTTCTCTAGATGGTCAGAAATGGTAATTTTTTAATTTTTAATTTTTTTACTGTAAATGACTATTGCATGTGAATTATCACTTTTGGAACAAAAATAAGTGTGTTTAGAGTCATTTTAATGCCTGAAATTGGTTGAAATAGAAGCTTCTGAGTATAAGAAAAAGTCTGTAAAAATGGCAATTTTATTCACATTGAGGCTTTAAAAAGTAGTTATTCAACATGAGGCACAATCCAAGTGACATTTTGAATCAATTTTTCTACAGTCAAAAAAGCAATTTTCTGATGAAAAACGATGACCCGGGACCTGTCGAACCTTCTCTAGATGGTCAGAAATTGTATTTTTTTAATGATTAATTTTTTACTGTAAATGACTATTGCATGTGAATTATCACTTTTGGAACAAAAATAAGTGTGTTTAGAGTCATTTTAATGTCTGAAATTGGTCGAAATAGAAGCTTCTGAGTAGGAGAAAAAGTCTGTAAAAATGGCAATTTTGGTCACATTGAGGCTTCAAAAAGTAGTTATTCAACATGAGGCACAATCCAAGTGACATTTTGAATCAATTTTTCTACAGTCAAAAAAACTCAATTTTCTGATGAAAAACGATGACCCGGGACCTGTTGAACTTTCTCCAGATGGTCAGAAATGGTAATTTTTTAATTTTTAATTTTTTGACTGTAAATGACTATTGCATGTGAATTATCACTTTTGGAACAAAAATAAGTTTGTTTAGAGTCATTTTAATGCCTGAAATTGGTCGAAATAGAAGCTTCTGAGTAGGAGAAAAAGTCTGTAAAAATGGCAATTTTGGTCACGTTGAGGCTTTAAAAAGTAGTTATTCAACATAAGGCACAATATAAGTGACATTTTGAATCAATTTTCTACAGTCCAAAAAATCTATTTTCTGATGGAAAACGATGACCTGTCGAACCTTCTCCAGATGGTCAGAAATGGTAATTTTTTAATGTTTAATTTTTTGACTGTAAAAGACTATTGCATGTGAATTATCACTTTTGGAACAAAAATAAGTGTGTTTAGAGTCATTTTAATGCCTGAAATTGTTCGAAATAGAAGCTTCTGAGTAGGAGAAAAAGTCTGTAAAAATGGCAATTTTGGTCACATTGAGGCTTTAAAAAGTAGTTATTCAACATGAGGCACAATCCAAGTGACATTTTGAATCAATTTTTCTGCAGTCAAAAAAACCAATTTTCTGATGAAAAATGATGACCCGGGACCTGTTGAACTTTCTCCAGATGGTCAGAAATGGTAATTTTTTAATTTTTAATTTTTTGACTGTAAATGACTATTGCATGTGCATTATCACTTTTGGAACAAAAATAAGTATGTTTAGAGTCATTTTAATGCCTGAAATTGGTCGAAATTGAAGCTTCTGAGTAGGAGAAAAAGTCTGTAAAAATGGCAATTTTGGTCACATTGAGGCTTTAAAAAGTAGTTATTCAACATGAGGCACAATCCAAGCGACATTTTGAATCAATTTTTCTACAGTCAAAAAAATCTATTTTCTGATGAAAAACGATGACCCTTGACCTGTCGAACCTTCTCCAGATGGTCAGAAATGGTAATTTTTTTTAATTTTTAATTTTTTGACTGTAAATGACTATTGCATGTGAATTATCACTTTTGGAACAAAAATAAGTTTGTTTAGAGTCATTTTAATGCCTGAAATTGGTCGAAATAGAAGCTTCTGAGTAGGAGAAAAAGTCTGTAAAAATGGCAATTTTGGTCACATTGAGGCTTTAAAAAGTAGTTATTCAACATGAGGCACAATCCAAGTGACATTTTGAATCAATTTTTCTACAGTCAAAAAAATCAATTTTCTGATGAAAAACGATGACCCAGATGGTCAGAAATGGCAATTTTTTAATTTTTAATTTTTTGACTGTAAATGACTATAGCATGTGAATTATCACTTTTGGAAGAAAAATAAGTGTGTTTAGAGTCATTTTAATGCCTGAAATTGGTCGAAATAGAAGCTTCTGAGTAGGAGAAAAAGTCTGTAAAAATGGCAATTTTGGTCACATTGAGGCTTTAAAAAGTAGTTATTCAACATGAGGCACAATCCAAGTGACATTTTGAATCAATTTTTCTACAGTCCAAAAAATTTCTTTTCTGATGAAAAACGATGACCCGTGACCTGTCGAACCTTCTCCAGATGGTCAGAAATGGTAATTTTTTAATGTTTAATTTTTTGACTGTAAATGACTATTGCATGTGAATTATCACTTTTGGAACAAAAATAAGTGTGTTTAGAGTCAATTTAATGCCTGAAATTGGTTGAAATAGAAGCTTCTGAGTATAAGAAAAAGTCTGTAAAAATGGCAATTTTATTCACATTGAGGCTTTAAAAAGTAGTTATTCAACATGAGGCACAATCCAAGTGACATTTTGAATCAATTTTTCTACACTCAAAAAAATCAATTTTCTGATGAAAAACGATGACCCGGGACCTGTCGAACCTTCTCTAGATGGTCAGAAATTGTATTTTTTTAATGATTAATTTTTTTACTGTAAATGACTATTGCATGTGAATTATCACTTTTGGAACAAAAATAAGTGTGTTTAGAGTCATTTTAATGCCTGAAATTGGTTGAAATAGAAGCTTCTGAGTATAAGAAAAAGTCTGTAAAAATGGCAATTTTATTCACATTGAGGCTTTAAAAAGTAGTTATTCAACATGAGGCACAATCCAAGTGACATTTTGAATCAATTTTTCTACAGTCAAAAAAATCAATTTTCTGATGAAAAACGATGACCCGGGACCTGTTGAACTTTCTCCAGATGGTCAGAAATGGTAATTTTTTAATTTTTAATTTTTTGACTGTAAATGACTATTGCATGTGAATTATCACTTTTGGAAGAAAAATAAGTGTGTTTAGAGTCATTTTAATGCCTGAAATTGGTCGAAATAGAAGCTTCTGAGTAGGAGAAAAAGTCTGTAAAAATGGCAATTTTGGTCACATTGAGGCTTTAAAAAGTAGTTATTCAACATGAGGCACAATCCAAGTGACATTTTGAATCAATTTTTCTACACTCAAAAAAATCAATTTTCTGATGAAAAACGATGACCCGGGACCTGTCGAACCTTCTCTAGATGGTCAGAAATGGTATTTTTTTAATGATTAATTTTTTTACTGTAAATGACTATTGCATGTGAATTATCACTTTTGGAACAAAAATAAGTGTGTTTAGAGTCATTTTAATGCCTGAAATTGGTCGAAATAGAAGCTTCTGAGTAGGAGAAAAAGTCTGTAAAAATGGCAATTTTGGTCACATTGAGGCTTTAAAAAGTAGTTATTCAACATGAGGCCCAATCCAAGTGACATTTTGAATCAATTTTTCTAAAGTCCAAAAAATTTATTTTCTGATGAAAAACGATGACCCGTGACCTGTCGAACCTTCTACAGATGGTCAGAAATGGTAATTTTTTAATGTTTAATTTTTTGACTGTAAATGACTATTGCATGTGAATTATCACTTTTGGAACAAAAAAAAGTGTGTTTAGAGTCATTTTAATGTCTGAAATTGGTCGAAATAGAAGCTTCTGAGTAGGAGAAAAAGTCTGTAAAAATGGCAATTTTGGTCACGTTGAGGCTTTAAAAAGTAGTTATTCAACATGAGGCACAATCCAAGTGACATTTTGAATCAATTTTTCTACAGTCAAAAAAATCAATTTTCTGATGAAAAACGATGACCCGGGACCTGTTGAACTTTCTCCAGATGGTCAGAAATGGCAATTTTTTAATTTTTAATTTTTTGACTGTAAATGACTATAGCATGTGAATTATCACTTTTGGAAGAAAATAAGTGTGTTTAGAGTCATTTTAATGCCTGAAATTGGTCGAAATAGAAGCTTCTGAGTAGGAGAAAAAGTCTGTAAAAATGGCAATTTTGGTCACATTGAGGCTTTAAAAAGTAGTTATTCAACATGAGGCACAATCCAAGTGACATTTTGAATCAATTTTTCTACAGTCCAAAAAATTTATTTTCTGATGAAAAACGATGACCCGTGACCTGTCGAACCTTCTCCAGATGGTCAGAAATGGTAATTTTTTAATGTTTAATTTTTTGACTGTAAATGACTATTGCATGTGAATTATCACTTTTGGAACAAAAATAAGTGTGTTTAGAGTCATTTTAATGTCTGAAATTGGTCGAAATAGAAGCTTCTGAGTAGGAGAAAAAGTCTGTAAAAATGGCAATTTTGGTCACATTGAGGCTTTAAAAAGTAGTTATTCAACATGAGGCACAATCCAAGTGACATTTTGAATCAATTTTTCTACAGTCAAAAAAACTCAATTTTCTGATGAAAAACGATGACCCGGGACCTGTTGAACTTTCTCCAGATGGTCAGAAATGGTAATTTTTTAATTTTTAATTTTTTGACTGTAAATGACTATTGCATGTGAATTATCACTTTTGGAACAAAAATAAGTTTGTTTAGAGTCATTTTAATGCCTGAAATTGGTCAAAATAGAAGCTTCTGAGTAGGAGAAAAAGTCTGTAAAAATGGCAATTTTGGTCACGTTGAGGCTTTAAAAAGTAGTTATTCAACATAAGGCACAATCCAAGTGACATTTTGAATCAATTTTCTACAGTCCAAAAAATCTATTTTCTGATGGAAAACGATGACCCGTGACCTGTCGAACCTTCTCCAGATGGTCAGAAATGGTAATTTTTTAATGTTTAATTTTTTGACTGTAAAAGACTATTGCATGTGAATTATCACTTTTGGAACAAAAATAAGTGTTTTTAGAGTCATTTTAATGCCTGAAATTGTTCGAAATAGAAGCTTCTGAGTAGGAGAAAAAGTCTGTAAAAATGGCAATTTTGGTCACATTGAGGCTTTAAAAAGTAGTTATTCAACATGAGGCACAATCCAAGTGACATTTTGAATCAATTTTTCTACAGTCAAAAAAACTCAATTTTCTGATGAAAAACGATGACCCGGGACCTGTTGAACTTTCTCCAGATGGTCAGAAATGGTAATTTTTTAATTTTTAATTTTTTGACTGTAAATGACTATTGCATGTGAATTATCACTTTTGGAACAAAAATAAGTTTGTTTAGAGTCATTTTAATGCCTGAAATTGGTCGAAATAGAAGCTTCTGAGTAGGAGAAAAAGTCTGTAAAAATGGCAATTTTGGTCACATTGAGGCTTTAAAAAGCAGTTATTCAACATGAGGCACAATCCAAGTGACATTTTGAATCAATTTTTCTACAGTCAAAAAAACTCAATTTTCTGATGAAAAACGATGACCCGGGACCTGTTGAACTTTCTCCAGATGGTCAGAAATGGTAATTTTTTAATTTTTAATTTTTTGACTGTAAATGACTATTGCATGTGAATTATCACTTTTGGAACAAAAATAAGTTTGTTTAGAGTCATTTTAATGCCTGAAATTGGTCGAAATAGAAGCTTCTGAGTAGGAGAAAAAGTCTGTAAAAATGGCAATTTTGGTCACATTGAGGCTTTAAAAAGTAGTTATTCAACATGAGGCACAATCCAAGTGACATTTTGAATCAATTTTTCTACAGTCAAAAAAAGCAATTTTCTGATGAAAAACGATGACCCGTGACCTGTCGAACCTTCTCTAGATGGTCAGAAATGGTAATTTTTTAATTTTTAATTTTTTTACTGTAAATGACTATTGCATGTGAATTATCACTTTTGGAACACAAATAAGTGTGTTTAGAGTCATTCTAATGCCTGAAATTGGTTGAAATAGAAGCTTCTGAGTATAAGAAAAGTCTGTAAAAATGGCAATTTTATTCACATTGAGGCTTTAAAAAGTAGTTATTCAACATGAGGCACAATCCAAGTGACATTTTGAATCAATTTTTCTACAGTCAAAAAACTCAATTTTCTGATGAAAAACGATGACCCGGGACCTGTTGAACCTTCTCCAGATGGTCAGAAATGGTAATTTTTTAATGTTTAATTTTTTGACTGTAAATGACTATTGCATGTGAATTATCACTTTTGGAACAAAAAAAAGTGTGTTTAGAGTCATTTTAATGTCTGAAATTGTTCGAAATAGAAGCTTCTGAGTAGGAGAAAAAGTCTGTAAAAATGGCAATTTTGGTCACGTTGAGGCTTTAAAAAGTAGTTATTCAACATGAGGCACAATCCAAGTGACATTTTGAATCAATTTTTCTACAGTCAAAAAAACTCAATTTTCAGATGAAAAACGATGACCCGGGACCTTTTGAACTTTCTCCAGATGGTCAGAAATGGTAATTTTTTAATTTTAAATTTTTTGACTGTAAATGACTATTGCATGTGAATTATCACTTTTGGAACAAAAATAAGTTTGTTTAGAGTCATTTTAATGCATGAAATTGGTCAAAATAGAAGCTTCTGAGTAGGAGAAAAAGTCTGTAAAAATGGCAATTTTGGTCACGTTGAGGCTTTAAAAAGTAGTTATTCAACATAAGGCACAATCCAAGTGACATTTTGAATCAGTTTTCTACAGTCCAAAAAATCTATTTTCTGATGGAAAACGATGACCCGTGACCTGTCGAACCTTCTCCAGATGGTCAGAAATGGTAATTTTTTAATATTTAATTTTTTGACTGTAAAAGACTATTGCATGTGAATTATCACTTTTGGAACAAAAATAAGTGTTTTTAGAGTCATTTTAATGCCTGAAATTGTTCGAAATAGAAGCTTCTGAGTAGGAGAAAAAGTCTGTAAAAATGGCAATTTTGGTCACATTGAGGCTTTAAAAAGTAGTTATTCAACATGAGGCACAATCCAAGTGACATTTTGAATCAATTTTTCTACAGTCAAAAAAATCAATTTTCTGATTAAAAACGATGACCCGGGACCTGTTGAACTTTCTCCAGATGGTCAGAAATGGTAATTTTTTAATTTTTAATTTTTTGACTGTAAATGACTATTGCATGTGAATTATCACTTTTGGAACAAAAATAAGTATGTTTAGAGTCATTTTAATGCCTGAAATTGGTCGAAATAGAAGCTTCTGAGTATAAGAAAAAGTCTGTAAAAATGGCAATTTTATTCACATTGAGGCTTTAAAAAGTAGTTATTCAACATGAGGCACAATCCAAGTGACATTTTGAATCAATTTTTCTACAGTCAAAAAAATCAATTTTCTGATGAAAAACGATGACCCGGGACCTGTCGAACCTTCTCCAGATGGTCAGAAATGGTAATTTTTTAATGTTTAATTTTTTGACTGTAAAAGACTATTGCATGTGAATTATCACTTTTGGAACAAAAATAAGTGTTTTTAGAGTCATTTTAATGCCTGAAATTGTTCGAAATAGAAGCTTCTGAGTAGGAGAAAAAGTCTGTAAAAATGGCAATTTTGGTCACATTGAGGCTTTAAAAAGTAGTTATTCAACATGAGGCACAATCCAAGTGACATTTTGAATCAATTTTTCTACAGTCAAAAAAATCAATTTTCTGATGAAAAACGATGACCCGGGACCTGTTGAACTTTCTCCAGATGGTCAGAAATGGTAATTTTTTAATTTTTAATTTTTTGACTGTAAATGACTATTGCATGTGAATTATCACTTTTGGAACAAAAATAAGTATGTTTAGAGTCATTTTAATGCCTGAAATTGGTCGAAATTGAAGCTTCTGAGTAGGAGAAAAAGTCTGTAAAAATGGCAATTTTGGTCACATTGAGGATTTAAAAAGTAGTTATTCAACATGAGGCACAATCCAAGCGACATTTTGAATCAATTTTTCTACAGTCAAAAAAATCTATTTTCTGATGAAAAACGATGACCCGTGACCTGTCGAACCTTCTCCAGATGGTCAGAAATGGTAATTTTTTAATTTTTAATTTTTTGACTGTAAATGACTATTGCATGTGAATTATCACTTTTGGAACAAAAATAAGTTTGTTTAGAGTCATTTTAATGCCTGAAATTGGTCGAAATAGAAGCTTCTGAGTAGGAGAAAAAGTCTGTAAAAATGGCAATTTTGGTCACATTGAGGCTTCAAAAAGTAGTTATTCAACATGAGGCACAATCCAAGTGACATTTTGAATCAATTTTTCTACAGTCAAAAAAACTCAATTTTCTGATGAAAAACGATGACCCGGGACCTGTTGAACTTTCTCCAGATGGTCAGAAATGGTAATTTTTTAATTTTTAATTTTTTGACTGTAAATGACTATTGCATGTGAATTATCACTTTTGGAACAAAAATAAGTTTGTTTAGAGTCATTTTAATGCCTGAAATTGGTCGAAATAGAAGCTTCTGAGTAGGAGAAAAAGTCTGTAAAAATGGCAATTTTGGTCACGTTGAGGCTTTAAAAAGTAGTTATTCAACATAAGGCACAATATAAGTGACATTTTGAATCAATTTTCTACAGTCCAAAAAATCTATTTTCTGATGGAAAACGATGACCTGTCGAACCTTCTCCAGATGGTCAGAAATGGTAATTTTTTAATGTTTAATTTTTTGACTGTAAAAGACTATTGCATGTGAATTATCACTTTTGGAACAAAAATAAGTGTGTTTAGAGTCATTTTAATGCCTGAAATTGTTCGAAATAGAAGCTTCTGAGTAGGAGAAAAAGTCTGTAAAAATGGCAATTTTGGTCACATTGAGGCTTTAAAAAGTAGTTATTCAACATGAGGCACAATCCAAGTGACATTTTGAATCAATTTTTCTGCAGTCAAAAAAACCAATTTTCTGATGAAAAATGATGACCCGGGACCTGTTGAACTTTCTCCAGATGGTCAGAAATGGTAATTTTTTAATTTTTAATTTTTTGACTGTAAATGACTATTGCATGTGCATTATCACTTTTGGAACAAAAATAAGTATGTTTAGAGTCATTTTAATGCCTGAAATTGGTCGAAATTGAAGCTTCTGAGTAGGAGAAAAAGTCTGTAAAAATGGCAATTTTGGTCACATTGAGGCTTTAAAAAGTAGTTATTCAACATGAGGCACAATCCAAGCGACATTTTGAATCAATTTTTCTACAGTCAAAAAAATCTATTTTCTGATGAAAAACGATGACTCTTGACCTGTCGAACCTTCTCCAGATGGTCAGAAATGGTAATTTTTTTTAATTTTTAATTTTTTGACTGTAAATGACTATTGCATGTGAATTATCACTTTTGGAACAAAAATAAGTTTGTTTAGAGTCATTTTAATGCCTGAAATTGGTCGAAATAGAAGCTTCTGAGTAGGAGAAAAAGTCTGTAAAAATGGCAATTTTGGTCACATTGAGGCTTTAAAAAGTAGTTATTCAACATGAGGCACAATCCAAGTGACATTTTGAATCAATTTTTCTACAGTCAAAAAAATCAATTTTCTGATGAAAAACGATGACCCGGGACCTGTTGAACTTTCTCCAGATGGTCAGAAATGGCAATTTTTTAATTTTTAATTTTTTGACTGTAAATGACTATAGCATGTGAATTATCACTTTTGGAAGAAAAATAAGTGTGTTTAGAGTCATTTTAATGCCTGAAATTGGTCGAAATAGAAGCTTCTGAGTAGGAGAAAAAGTCTGTAAAAATGGCAATTTTGGTCACATTGAGGCTTTAAAAAGTAGTTATTCAACATGAGGCACAATCCAAGTGACATTTTGAATCAATTTTTCTACAGTCCAAAAAATTTCTTTTCTGATGAAAAACGATGACCCGTGACCTGTCGAACCTTCTCCAGATGGTCAGAAATGGTAATTTTTTAATGTTTAATTTTTTGACTGTAAATGACTATTGCATGTGAATTATCACTTTTGGAACAAAAATAAGTGTGTTTAGAGTCAATTTAATGCCTGAAATTGGTTGAAATAGAAGCTTCTGAGTATAAGAAAAAGTCTGTAAAAATGGCAATTTTATTCACATTGAGGCTTTAAAAAGTAGTTATTCAACATGAGGCACAATCCAAGTGACATTTTGAATCAATTTTTCTACACTCAAAAAAATCAATTTTCTGATGAAAAACGATGACCCGGGACCTGTCGAACCTTCTCTAGATGGTCAGAAATTGTATTTTTTTAATGATTAATTTTTTTACTGTAAATGACTATTGCATGTGAATTATCACTTTTGGAACAAAAATAAGTGTGTTTAGAGTCATTTTAATGCCTGAAATTGGTTGAAATAGAAGCTTCTGAGTATAAGAAAAAGTCTGTCAAAATGGCAATTTTATTCACATTGAGGCTTTAAAAAGTAGTTATTCAACATGAGGCACAATCCAAGTGACATTTTGAATCAATTTTTCTACAGTCAAAAAAATCAATTTTCTGATGAAAAACGATGACCCGGGACCTGTCGAACTTTCTCCAGATGGTCAGAAATGGTAATTTTTTAATTTTTAATTTTTTGACTGTAAATGACTATTGCATGTGAATTATCACTTTTGGAAGAAAAATAAGTGTTTTTAGAGTCATTTTAATGCCTGAAATTGTTCGAAATAGAAGCTTCTGAGTAGGAGAAAAAGTCTGTAAAAATGGCAATTTTGGTCACATTGAGGCTTTAAAAAGTAGTTATTCAACATGAGGCACAATCCAAGTGACATTTTGAATCAATTTTTCTACACTCAAAAAAATCAATTTTCTGATGAAAAACGATGACCCGGGACCTGTCGAACCTTCTCTAGATGGTCAGAAATGGTATTTTTTTAATGATTAATTTTTTTACTGTAAATGACTATTGCATGTGAATTATCACTTTTGGAACAAAAATAAGTGTGTTTAGAGTCATTTTAATGCCTGAAATTGGTCGAAATAGAAGCTTCTGAGTAGGAGAAAAAGTCTGTAAAAATGGCAATTTTGGTCACATTGAGGCTTTAAAAAGTAGTTATTCAACATGAGGCCCAATCCAAGTGACATTTTGAATCAATTTTTCTAAAGTCCAAAAAATGTATTTTCTGATGAAAAACGATGACCCGTGACCTGTCGAACCTTCTACAGATGGTCAGAAATGGTAATTTTTTAATGTTTAATTTTTTGACTGTAAATGACTATTGCATGTGAATTATCACTTTTGGAACAAAAAAAAGTGTGTTTAGAGTCATTTTAATGTCTGAAATTGGTCGAAATAGAAGCTTCTGAGTAGGAGAAAAAGTCTGTAAAAATGGCAATTTTGGTCACGTTGAGGCTTTAAAAAGTAGTTATTCAACATGAGGCACAATCCAAGTGACATTTTGAATCAATTTTTCTACAGTCAAAAAAATCAATTTTCTGATGAAAAACGATGACCCGGGACCTGTTGAACTTTCTCCAGATGGTCAGAAATGGCAATTTTTTAATTTTTAATTTTTTGACTGTAAATGACTATAGCATGTGAATTATCACTTTTGGAAGAAAAATAAGTGTGTTTAGAGTCATTTTAATGCCTGAAATTGGTCGAAATAGAAGCTTCTGAGTAGGAGAAAAAGTCTGTAAAAATGGCAATTTTGGTCACATTGAGGCTTTAAAAAGTAGTTATTCAACATGAGGCACAATCCAAGTGACATTTTGAATCAATTTTTCTACAGTCCAAAAAATTTATTTTCTGATGAAAAACGATGACCCGTGACCTGTCGAACCTTCTCCAGATGGTCAGAAATGGTAATTTTTTAATGTTTAATTTTTTGACTGTAAATGACTATTGCATGTGAATTATCACTTTTGGAACAAAAATAAGTGTGTTTAGAGTCATTTTAATGTCTGAAATTGGTCGAAATAGAAGCTTCTGAGTAGGAGAAAAAGTCTGTAAAAATGGCAATTTTGGTCACATTGAGGCTTTAAAAAGTAGTTATTCAACATGAGGCACAATCCAAGTGACATTTTGAATCAATTTTTCTACAGTCAAAAAAACCCAATTTTCTGATGAAAAACGATGACCCGGGACCTGTTGAACTTTCTCCAGATTGTCAGAAATGGTAATTTTTTAATTTTTAATTTTTTGACTGTAAATGACTATTGCATGTGAATTATCACTTTTGGAACAAAAATAAGTTTGTTTAGAGTCATTTTAATGCCTGAAATTGGTCAAAATAGAAGCTTCTGAGTAGGAGAAAAAGTCTGTAAAAATGGCAATTTTGGTCACGTTGAGGCTTTAAAAAGTAGTTATTCAACATAAGGCACAATCCAAGTGACATTTTGAATCAATTTTCTACAGTCCAAAAAATCTATTTTCTGATGGAAAACGATGACCCGTGACCTGTCGAACCTTCTCCAGATGGTCAGAAATGGTAATTTTTTAATGTTTAATTGTTTGACTGTAAAAGACTATTGCATGTGAATTATCACTTTTGGAACAAAAATAAGTGTTTTTAGAGTCATTTTAATGCCTGAAATTGTTCGAAATAGAAGCTTCTGAGTAGGAGAAAAAGTCTGTAAAAATGGCAATTTTGGTCACATTGAGGCTTTAAAAAGTAGTTATTCAACATGAGGCACAATCCAAGTGACATTTTGAATCAATTTTTCTACAGTCAAAAAAATCAATTTTCTGATGAAAAACGATGACCCGGGACCTGTTGAACTTTCTCCAGATGGTCAGAAATTGTAATTTTTTAATTTTTAATTTTTTGACTGTAAATGACTATTGCATGTGAATTATCACTTTTGGAACAAAAATAAGTATGTTTAGAGTCATTTTAATGCCTGAAATTGGTCGAAATTGAAGCTTCTGAGTAGGAGAAAAAGTCTGTAAAAATGGCAATTTTGGTCACGTTGAGGCTTTAAAAAGTAGTTATTCAACATAAGGCACAATCCAAGTGACATTTTGAATCAATTTTCTACAGTCCAAAAAATCTATTTTCTGATGGAAAACGATGACCCGTGACCTGTCGAACCTTCTCCAGATGGTCAGAAATGGTAATTTTTTAATGTTTAATTTTTTGACTGTAAAAGACTATTGCATGTGAATTATCACTTTTGGAACAAAAATAAGTGTTTTTAGAGTCATTTTAATGCCTGAAATTGTTCGAAATAGAAGCTTCTGAGTAGGAGAAAAAGTCTGTAAAAATGGCAATTTTGGTCACATTGAGGCTTTAAAAAGTAGTTATTCAACATGAGGCACAATCCAAGTGACATTTTGAATCAATTTTTCTACAGTCAAAAAAACTCAATTTTCTGATGAAAAACGATGACCCGGGACCTGTTGAACTTTCTCCAGATGGTCAGAAATGGTAATTTTTTAATTTTTAATTTTTTGACTGTAAATGACTATTGCATGTGAATTATCACTTTTGGAACAAAAATAAGTTTGTTTAGAGTCATTTTAATGCCTGAAATTGGTCGAAATAGAAGCTTCTGAGTAGGAGAAAAAGTCTGTAAAAATGGCAATTTTGGTCACATTGAGGCTTTAAAAAGTAGTTATTCAACATGAGGCACAATCCAAGTGACATTTTGAATCAATTTTTCTACAGTCAAAAAAACTCAATTTTCTGATGAAAAACGATGACCCGGGACCTGTTGAACTTTCTCCAGATGGTCAGAAATGGTAATTTTTTAATTTTTAATTTTTTGACTGTAAATGACTATTGCATGTGAATTATCACTTTTGGAACAAAAATAAGTTTGTTTAGAGTCATTTTAATGCCTGAAATTGGTCGAAATAGAAGCTTCTGAGTAGGAGAAAAAGTCTGTAAAAATGGCAATTTTGGTCACATTGAGGCTTTAAAAAGTAGTTATTCAACATGAGGCACAATCCAAGTGACATTTTGAATCAATTTTTCTACAGTCAAAAAAAGCAATTTTCTGATGAAAAACGATGACCCGTGACCTGTCGAACCTTCTCTAGATGGTCAGAAATGGTAATTTTTTAATTTTTAATTTTTTTACTGTAAATGACTATTGCATGTGAATTATCACTTTTGGAACACAAATAAGTGTGTTTAGAGTCATTCTAATGCCTGAAATTGGTTGAAATAGAAGCTTCTGAGTATAAGAAAAAGTCTGTAAAAATGGCAATTTTATTCACATTGAGGCTTTAAAAAGTAGTTATTCAACATGAGGCACAATCCAAGTGACATTTTGAATCAATTTTTCTACAGTCAAAAAACTCAATTTTCTGATGAAAAACGATGACCCGGGACCTGTTGAACCTTCTCCAGATGGTCAGAAATGGTAATTTTTTAATGTTTAATTTTTTGACTGTAAATGACTATTGCATGTGAATTATCACTTTTGGAACAAAAAAAAGTGTGTTTAGAGTCATTTTAATGTCTGAAATTGGTCGAAATAGAAGCTTCTGAGTAGGAGAAAAAGTCTGTAAAAATGGCAATTTTGGTCACGTTGAGGCTTTAAAAAGTAGTTATTCAACATGAGGCACAATCCAAGTGACATTTTGAATCAATTTTTCTACAGTCAAAAAAACTCAATTTTCAGATGAAAAACGATGACCCGGGACCTTTTGAACTTTCTCCAGATGGTCAGAAATGGTAATTTTTTAATTTTAAATTTTTTGACTGTAAATGACTATTGCATGTGAATTATCACTTTTGGAACAAAAATAAGTTTGTTTAGAGTCATTTTAATGCATGAAATTGGTCAAAATAGAAGCTTCTGAGTAGGAGAAAAAGTCTGTAAAAATGGCAATTTTGGTCACGTTGAGGCTTTAAAAAGTAGTTATTCAACATAAGGCACAATCCAAGTGACATTTTGAATCAGTTTTCTACAGTCCAAAAAATCTATTTTCTGATGGAAAACGATGACCCGTGACCTGTCGAACCTTCTCCAGATGGTCAGAAATGGTAATTTTTTAATATTTAATTTTTTGACTGTAAAAGACTATTGCATGTGAATTATCACTTTTGGAACAAAAATAAGTGTTTTTAGAGTCATTTTAATGCCTGAAATTGTTCGAAATAGAAGCTTCTGAGTAGGAGAAAAAGTCTGTAAAAATGGCAATTTTGGTCACATTGAGGCTTTAAAAAGTAGTTATTCAACATGAGGCACAATCCAAGTGACATTTTGAATCAATTTTTCTACAGTCAAAAAAATCAATTTTCTGATTAAAAACGATGACCCGGGACCTGTTGAACTTTCTCCAGATGGTCAGAAATGGTAATTTTTTAATTTTTAATTTTTTGACTGTAAATGACTATTGCATGTGAATTATCACTTTTGGAACAAAAATAAGTTTGTTTAGAGTCATTTTAATGCCTGAAATTGGTCGAAATAGAAGCTTCTGAGTAGGAGAAAAAGTCTGTAAAAATGGCAATTTTGGTCACATTGAGGCTTTAAAAAGTAGTTATTCAACATGAGGCACAATCCAAGTGACATTTTGAATCAATTTTTCTACAGTCAAAAAAACTCAATTTTCTGATGAAAAACGATGACCCGGGACCTGTTGAACTTTCTCCAGATGGTCAGAAATGGTAATTTTTTAATTTTTAATTTTTTGACTGTAAATGACTATTGCATGTGAATTATCACTTTTGGAACAAAAATAAGTTTGTTTAGAGTCATTTTAATGCCTGAAATTGGTCGAAATAGAAGCTTCTGAGTAGGAGAAAAAGTCTGTAAAAATGGCAATTTTGGTCACATTGAGGCTTTAAAAAGTAGTTATTCAACATGAGGCACAATCCAAGTGACATTTTGAATCAATTTTTCTACAGTCAAAAAAAGCAATTTTCTGATGAAAAACGATGACCCGTGACCTGTCGAACCTTCTCTAGATGGTCAGAAATGGTAATTTTTTATTTTTAATTTTTTTACTGTAAATGACTATTGCATGTGAATTATCACTTTTGGAACACAAATAAGTGTGTTTAGAGTCATTCTAATGCCTGAAATTGGTTGAAATAGAAGCTTCTGAGTATAAGAAAAAGTCTGTAAAAATGGCAATTTTATTCACATTGAGGCTTTAAAAAGTAGTTATTCAACATGAGGCACAATCCAAGTGACATTTTGAATCAATTTTTCTACAGTCAAAAAACTCAATTTTCTGATGAAAAACGATGACCCGGGACCTGTTGAACCTTCTCCAGATGGTCAGAAATGGTAATTTTTTAATGTTTAATTTTTTGACTGTAAATGACTATTGCATGTGAATTATCACTTTTGGAACAAAAAAAAGTGTGTTTAGAGTCATTTTAATGTCTGAAATTGGTCGAAATAGAAGCTTCTGAGTAGGAGAAAAAGTCTGTAAAAATGGCAATTTTGGTCACGTTGAGGCTTTAAAAAGTAGTTATTCAACATGAGGCACAATCCAAGTGACATTTTGAATCAATTTTTCTACAGTCAAAAAAACTCAATTTTCTGATGAAAAACGATGACCCGGGACCTGTTGAACTTTCTCCAGATGGTCAGAAATGGTAATTTTTTAATTTTTAATTTTTTGACTGTAAATGACTATTGCATGTGAATTATCACTTTTGGAACAAAAATAAGTTTGTTTAGAGTCATTTTAATGCCTGAAATTGGTCGAAATAGAAGCTTCTGAGTAGGAGAAAAAGTCTGTAAAAATGGCAATTTTGGTCACATTGAGGCTTTAAAAAGTAGTTATTCAACATGAGGCACAATCCAAGTGACATTTTGAATCAATTTTTCTACAGTCAAAAAAAGCAATTTTCTGATGAAAAACGATGACCCGTGACCTGTCGAACCTTCTCTAGATGGTCAGAAATGGTAATTTTTTAATTTTTAATTTTTTTACTGTAAATGACTATTGCATGTGAATTATCACTTTTGGAACACAAATAAGTGTGTTTAGAGTCATTCTAATGCCTGAAATTGGTTGAAATAGAAGCTTCTGAGTATAAGAAAAAGTCTGTAAAAATGGCAATTTTATTCACATTGAGGCTTTAAAAAGTAGTTATTCAACATGAGGCACAATCCAAGTGACATTTTGAATCAATTTTTCTACAGTCAAAAAACTCAATTTTCTGATGAAAAACGATGACCCGGGACCTGTTGAACCTTCTCCAGATGGTCAGAAATGGTAATTTTTTAATGTTTAATTTTTTGACTGTAAATGACTATTGCATGTGAATTATCACTTTTGGAACAAAAAAAAGTGTGTTTAGAGTCATTTTAATGTCTGAAATTGGTCGAAATAGAAGCTTCTGAGTAGGAGAAAAAGTCTGTAAAAATGGCAATTTTGGTCACGTTGAGGCTTTAAAAAGTAGTTATTCAACATGAGGCACAATCCAAGTGACATTTTGAATCAATTTTTCTACAGTCAAAAAAACTCAATTTTCAGATGAAAAACGATGACCCGGGACCTTTTGAACTTTCTCCAGATGGTCAGAAATGGTAATTTTTTAATTTTAAATTTTTTGACTGTAAATGACTATTGCATGTGAATTATCACTTTTGGAACAAAAATAAGTTTGTTTAGAGTCATTTTAATGCATGAAATTGGTCAAAATAGAAGCTTCTGAGTAGGAGAAAAAGTCTGTAAAAATGGCAATTTTGGTCACGTTGAGGCTTTAAAAAGTAGTTATTCAACATAAGGCACAATCCAAGTGACATTTTGAATCAGTTTTCTACAGTCCAAAAAATCTATTTTCTGATGGAAAACGATGACCCGTGACCTGTCGAACCTTCTCCAGATGGTCAGAAATGGTAATTTTTTAATATTTAATTTTTTGACTGTAAAAGACTATTGCATGTGAATTATCACTTTTGGAACAAAAATAAGTGTTTTTAGAGTCATTTTAATGCCTGAAATTGTTCGAAATAGAAGCTTCTGAGTAGGAGAAAAAGTCTGTAAAAATGGCAATTTTGGTCACATTGAGGCTTTAAAAAGTAGTTATTCAACATGAGGCACAATCCAAGTGACATTTTGAATCAATTTTTCTACAGTCAAAAAAATCAATTTTCTGATTAAAAACGATGACCCGGGACCTGTTGAACTTTCTCCAGATGGTCAGAAATGGTAATTTTTTAATTTTTAATTTTTTGACTGTAAATGACTATTGCATGTGAATTATCACTTTTGGAACAAAAATAAGTATGTTTAGAGTCATTTTAATGCCTGAAATTGGTCGAAATAGAAGCTTCTGAGTATAAGAAAAAGTCTGTAAAAATGGCAATTTTATTCACATTGAGGCTTTAAAAAGTAGTTATTCAACATGAGGCACAATCCAAGTGACATTTTGAATCAATTTTTCTACAGTCAAAAAAATCAATTTTCTGATGAAAAACGATGACCCGGGACCTGTTGAACTTTCTCCAGATGGTCAGAAATGGTAATTTTTTAATTTTTAATTTTTTGACTGTAAATGACTATTGCATGTGAATTATCACTTTTGGAACAAAAATAAGTATGTTTAGAGTCATTTTAATGCCCGAAATTGGTCGAAATTGAAGCTTCTGAGTAGGAGAAAAAGTCTGTAAAAATGGCAATTTTGGTCACATTGAGGATTTAAAAAGTAGTTATTCAACATGAGGCACAATCCAAGCGACATTTTGAATCAATTTTTCTACAGTCAAAAAAATCTATTTTCTGATGAAAAACGATGACCCGTGACCTGTCGAACCTTCTCCAGATGGTCAGAAATGGTAATTTTTTAATTTTTAATTTTTTGACTGTAAATGACTATTGCATGTGAATTATCACTTTTGGAACAAAAATAAGTTTGTTTAGAGTCATTTTAATGCCTGAAATTGGTCGAAATAGAAGCTTCTGAGTAGGAGTAAAAGTCTGTAAAAATGGCAATTTTGGTCACATTGAGGCTTTAAAAAGTAGTTATTCAACATGAGGCACAATCCAAGTGACATTTTGAATCAATTTTTCTACAGTCAAAAAAATCAATTTTCTGATGAAAAACGATGACCCGGGACCTGTTGAACTTTCTCCAGATGGTCAGAAATGGTAATTTTTTAATTTTTAATTTTTTGACTGTAAATGACTATTGCATGTGAATTATCACTTTTGGAACAAAAATAAGTATGTTTAGAGTCATTTTAATGCCTGACATTGGTTGAAATAGAAGCTTCTGAGTATAAGAAAAGTCTGTAAAAATGGCAATTTTATTCACATTGAGGCTTTAAAAAGTAGTTATTCAACATGAGGCACAATCCAAGTGACATTTTGAATCAATTTTTCTACAGTCAAAAAAATCAATTTTCTGATGAAAAACGATGACCCAGGACCTGTTGAACTTTCTCCAGATGGTCAGAAATGGTAATTTTTTAATGTTTAATTTTTTGACTGTAAAAGACTGTAAAAGATTATCACTTTTGGAACAAAAATAAGTTTGTTTAGAGTCATTTTAATGCCTGAAATTGTTCGAAATAGAAGCTTCTGAGTAGGAGTAAAAGTCTGTAAAAATGGCAATTTTGGTCATATTGAGGCTCTAAAAAGTACTTATTCAACATGAGGCACAATCCAAGTGACATTTTGAATCAATTTTTCTACAGTCAAAAAAATCAATTTTCTGATGAAAAACGATGACCCGGGACCTGTTGAACTTTCTCCAGATGGTCAGAAATGGTAATTTTTTAATTTTTAATTTTTTGACTGTAATTGACTATTGCATGTGAATTATCACTTTTGGAACAAAAATAAGTATGTTTAGAGTCATTTTAATGCCTGAAATTGGTCGAAATTGAAGCTTCTGAGTAGGAGAAAAAGTCTGTAAAAATGGCAATTTTGGTCACATTGAGGCTTTAAAAAGTAGTTATTCAACATGAGGCACAATCCAAGTGACATTTTGAATCAATTTTTCTACAGTCAAAAAATTTATTTTCCGATGAAAAACGATGACCCGTGACCTGTCGAACCTTCTCCAGATGGTCAGAAATGGTAATTTTTAAATTTTTAATTTTTTGACTGTAAATGACTATAGCATGTGAATTATCACTTTTGGAAGAAAAATAAGTGTGGTTAGAGTCATTTTAATGCCTGAAATTGGTCGAAATTGAAGCTTCTGAGTAGGAGAAAAAGTCTGTAAAAATGGCAATTTTGGTCACATTGAGGCTTTAAAAAGTAGTTATTCAACATGAGGCACAATCCAAGTGACATTTTGAATCAATTTTTCTACAGTCAAAAAATTTATTTTCCGATGAAAAACGATGACCCGTGACCTGTCGAACCTTCTCCAGATGGTCAGAAATGGTAATTTTTTAATGTTTAATTTTTTTACTGTAAATGACTATTGCATGTGAATTATCACTTTTGGAACAAAAATAAGTGTGTTTAGAGTCATTTTAATGTCTGAAATTGGTCGAAATAGAAGCTTCTGAGTAGGAGAAAAAGTCTGTAAAAATGGCAATTTTGGTCACATTGAGGCTTTAAAAAGTAGTTATTCAACATGAGGCACAATCCAAGTGACATTTTGAATCAATTTTTCTACACTCAAAAAAATCAATTTTCTGATGAAAAACGATGACCCGGGACCTGTCGAACCTTCTCTAGATGGTCAGAAATTGTATTTTTTTAATGATTAATTTTTTTACTGTAAATGACTATTGCATGTGAATTATCACTTTTGGAAAAAAAATAAGTGTGTTTAGAGTCATTTTAATGCCTGAAATTGGTTGAAATAGAAGCTTCTGAGTATAAGAAAAAGTCTGTAAAAATGGCAATTTTATTCACATTGAGGCTTTAAAAAGTAGTTATTCAACATGAGGCACAATCCAAGTGACATTTTGAATCAATTTTTCTACCGTCAAAAAAATCAATTTTCTGATGAAAAACGATGACCCGGGACCTGTTGAACTTTCTCCAGATGGTCAGAAATGGTAATTTTTTGATTTTTAATTTTTTGACTGTAAATGACTATAGCATGTGAATTATCACTTTTGGAAGAAAAATAAGTGTGTTTAGAGTCATTTTAATGCCTGAAATTGGTCGAAATAGAAGCTTCTGAGTAGGAGAAAAAGTCTGTAAAAATGGCAATTTTGGTCACATTCAGGCTTTAAAAAGTAGTTATTCAACATGAGGCACAATCCAAGTGACATTTTGAATCAATTTTTCTACAGTCAAAAAAATCAATTTTCTGATGAAAAACGATGACCCGTGACCTGTCGAACCTTATCCAGATGGCCAGAAACGGTAATTTTTTATTGTTTAATTTTTTGACTGTAAATGACTATTGCATGTGAATTATCACTTTTGGAACAAAAATAAGTGTGTTTAAAGTCATTTTAATGCGTGAAATTGGTTGAAATAGAAGCTTCTGAGTAGGAGAAAAAGTCTGTAAAAATGGCAATTTTGGTCACATTGAGGCTTTAAAAAGTAGTTATTCAACATGAGGCACAATCCAAGCGACATTTTGAATCCATTTTTCTACAGTCAAAAAAATCTATTTTCTGATGAAAAACGATGACCCGGGACCTGTCGAACCTTCTCTAGATGGTCAGAAATGGTATTTTTTTAATGATTAATTTTTTTACTGTAATTGACTATTGCATGTGAATTATCACTTTTGGAACAAAAATAAGTGTGTTTAGAGTCATTTTAATGCCTGAAATTGGTTGAAATAGAAGCTTCTGAGTATAAGAAAAAGTCTGTAAAAATGGCAATTTTATTCACATTGAGGCTTTAAAAAGTAGTTATTCAACATGAGGCACAATCCAAGTGACATTTTGAATCAATTTTTCTACAGTCAAAAAAATCAATTTTCTGATGAAAAACGATGACCCGGGACCTGTTGAACTTTCTCCAGATGGTCAGAAATGGTAATTTTTTAATTTTTAATTTTTTGACTGTAAATGACTATTGCATGTGAATTATCACTTTTGGAACAAAAAAAAGTGTGTTTAGAGTCATTTTAATGTCTGAAATTGGTCGAAATAGAAGCTTCTGAGTAGGAGAAAAAGTCTGTAAAAATGGCAATTTTGGTCACGTTGAGGCTTTAAAAAGTAGTTATTCAACATGAGGCACAATCCAAGTGACATTTTGAATCAATTTTTCTACAGTCAAAAAAATCAATTTTCTGATGAAAAACGATGACCCGGGACCTGTTGAACTTTCTCCAGATGGTCAGAAATGGCAATTTTTTAATTTTTAATTTTTTGACTGTAAATGACTATAGCATGTGAATTATCACTTTTGGAAGAAAAATAAGTGTGTTTAGAGTCATTTTAATGCCTGAAATTGGTCGAAATAGAAGCTTCTGAGTAGGAGAAAAAGTCTGTAAAAATGGCAATTTTGGTCACATTGAGGCTTTAAAAAGTAGTTATTCAACATGAGGCACAATCCAAGTGACATTTTGAATCAATTTTTCTACAGTCCAAAAAATTTATTTTCTGATGAAAAACGATGACCCGTGACCTGTCGAACCTTCTCCAGATGGTCAGAAATGGTAATTTTTTAATGTTTAATTTTTTGACTGTAAATGACTATTGCATGTGAATTATCACTTTTGGAACAAAAATAAGTGTGTTTAGAGTCATTTTAATGTCTGAAATTGGTCGAAATAGAAGCTTCTGAGTAGGAGAAAAAGTCTGTAAAAATGGCAATTTTGGTCACATTGAGGCTTTAAAAAGTAGTTATTCAACATGAGGCACAATCCAAGTGACATTTTGAATCAATTTTTCTACAGTCAAAAAAACCCAATTTTCTGATGAAAAACGATGACCCGGGACCTGTTGAACTTTCTCCAGATTGTCAGAAATGGTAATTTTTTAATTTTTAATTTTTTGACTGTAAATGACTATTGCATGTGAATTATCACTTTTGGAACAAAAATAAGTTTGTTTAGAGTCATTTTAATGCCTGAAATTGGTCAAAATAGAAGCTTCTGAGTAGGAGAAAAAGTCTGTAAAAATGGCAATTTTGGTCACGTTGAGGCTTTAAAAAGTAGTTATTCAACATAAGGCACAATCCAAGTGACATTTTGAATCAATTTTCTACAGTCCAAAAAATCTATTTTCTGATGGAAAACGATGACCCGTGACCTGTCGAACCTTCTCCAGATGGTCAGAAATGGTAATTTTTTAATGTTTAATTGTTTGACTGTAAAAGACTATTGCATGTGAATTATCACTTTTGGAACAAAAATAAGTGTTTTTAGAGTCATTTTAATGCCTGAAATTGTTCGAAATAGAAGCTTCTGAGTAGGAGAAAAAGTCTGTAAAAATGGCAATTTTGGTCACATTGAGGCTTTAAAAAGTAGTTATTCAACATGAGGCACAATCCAAGTGACATTTTGAATCAATTTTTCTACAGTCAAAAAAATCAATTTTCTGATGAAAAACGATGACCCGGGACCTGTTGAACTTTCTCCAGATGGTCAGAAATTGTAATTTTTTAATTTTTAATTTTTTGACTGTAAATGACTATTGCATGTGAATTATCACTTTTGGAACAAAAATAAGTATGTTTAGAGTCATTTTAATGCCTGAAATTGGTCGAAATTGAAGCTTCTGAGTAGGAGAAAAAGTCTGTAAAAATGGCAATTTTGGTCACGTTGAGGCTTTAAAAAGTAGTTATTCAACATAAGGCACAATCCAAGTGACATTTTGAATCAATTTTCTACAGTCCAAAAAATCTATTTTCTGATGGAAAACGATGACCCGTGACCTGTCGAACCTTCTCCAGATGGTCAGAAATGGTAATTTTTTAATGTTTAATTTTTTGACTGTAAAAGACTATTGCATGTGAATTATCACTTTTGGAACAAAAATAAGTGTTTTTAGAGTCATTTTAATGCCTGAAATTGTTCGAAATAGAAGCTTCTGAGTAGGAGAAAAAGTCTGTAAAAATGGCAATTTTGGTCACATTGAGGCTTTAAAAAGTAGTTATTCAACATGAGGCACAATCCAAGTGACATTTTGAATCAATTTTTCTACAGTCAAAAAAACTCAATTTTCTGATGAAAAACGATGACCCGGGACCTGTTGAACTTTCTCCAGATGGTCAGAAATGGTAATTTTTTAATTTTTAATTTTTTGACTGTAAATGACTATTGCATGTGAATTATCACTTTTGGAACAAAAATAAGTTTGTTTAGAGTCATTTTAATGCCTGAAATTGGTCGAAATAGAAGCTTCTGAGTAGGAGAAAAAGTCTGTAAAAATGGCAATTTTGGTCACATTGAGGCTTTAAAAAGTAGTTATTCAACATGAGGCACAATCCAAGTGACATTTTGAATCAATTTTTCTACAGTCAAAAAAACTCAATTTTCTGATGAAAAACGATGACCCGGGACCTGTTGAACTTTCTCCAGATGGTCAGAAATGGTAATTTTTTAATTTTTAATTTTTTGACTGTAAATGACTATTGCATGTGAATTATCACTTTTGGAACAAAAATAAGTTTGTTTAGAGTCATTTTAATGCCTGAAATTGGTCGAAATAGAAGCTTCTGAGTAGGAGAAAAAGTCTGTAAAAATGGCAATTTTGGTCACATTGAGGCTTTAAAAAGTAGTTATTCAACATGAGGCACAATCCAAGTGACATTTTGAATCAATTTTTCTACAGTCAAAAAAAGCAATTTTCTGATGAAAAACGATGACCCGTGACCTGTCGAACCTTCTCTAGATGGTCAGAAATGGTAATTTTTTAATTTTTAATTTTTTTACTGTAAATGACTATTGCATGTGAATTATCACTTTTGGAACACAAATAAGTGTGTTTAGAGTCATTCTAATGCCTGAAATTGGTTGAAATAGAAGCTTCTGAGTATAAGAAAAAGTCTGTAAAAATGGCAATTTTATTCACATTGAGGCTTTAAAAAGTAGTTATTCAACATGAGGCACAATCCAAGTGACATTTTGAATCAATTTTTCTACAGTCAAAAAACTCAATTTTCTGATGAAAAACGATGACCCGGGACCTGTTGAACCTTCTCCAGATGGTCAGAAATGGTAATTTTTTAATGTTTAATTTTTTGACTGTAAATGACTATTGCATGTGAATTATCACTTTTGGAACAAAAAAAAGTGTGTTTAGAGTCATTTTAATGTCTGAAATTGGTCGAAATAGAAGCTTCTGAGTAGGAGAAAAAGTCTGTAAAAATGGCAATTTTGGTCACGTTGAGGCTTTAAAAAGTAGTTATTCAACATGAGGCACAATCCAAGTGACATTTTGAATCAATTTTTCTACAGTCAAAAAAACTCAATTTTCAGATGAAAAACGATGACCCGGGACCTTTTGAACTTTCTCCAGATGGTCAGAAATGGTAATTTTTTAATTTTAAATTTTTTGACTGTAAATGACTATTGCATGTGAATTATCACTTTTGGAACAAAAATAAGTTTGTTTAGAGTCATTTTAATGCATGAAATTGGTCAAAATAGAAGCTTCTGAGTAGGAGAAAAAGTCTGTAAAAATGGCAATTTTGGTCACGTTGAGGCTTTAAAAAGTAGTTATTCAACATAAGGCACAATCCAAGTGACATTTTGAATCAGTTTTCTACAGTCCAAAAAATCTATTTTCTGATGGAAAACGATGACCCGTGACCTGTCGAACCTTCTCCAGATGGTCAGAAATGGTAATTTTTTAATATTTAATTTTTTGACTGTAAAAGACTATTGCATGTGAATTATCACTTTTGGAACAAAAATAAGTGTTTTTAGAGTCATTTTAATGCCTGAAATTGTTCGAAATAGAAGCTTCTGAGTAGGAGAAAAAGTCTGTAAAAATGGCAATTTTGGTCACATTGAGGCTTTAAAAAGTAGTTATTCAACATGAGGCACAATCCAAGTGACATTTTGAATCAATTTTTCTACAGTCAAAAAAATCAATTTTCTGATTAAAAACGATGACCCGGGACCTGTTGAACTTTCTCCAGATGGTCAGAAATGGTAATTTTTTAATTTTTAATTTTTTGACTGTAAATGACTATTGCATGTGAATTATCACTTTTGGAACAAAAATAAGTTTGTTTAGAGTCATTTTAATGCCTGAAATTGGTCGAAATAGAAGCTTCTGAGTAGGAGAAAAAGTCTGTAAAAATGGCAATTTTGGTCACATTGAGGCTTTAAAAAGTAGTTATTCAACATGAGGCACAATCCAAGTGACATTTTGAATCAATTTTTCTACAGTCAAAAAAACTCAATTTTCTGATGAAAAACGATGACCCGGGACCTGTTGAACTTTCTCCAGATGGTCAGAAATGGTAATTTTTTAATTTTTAATTTTTTGACTGTAAATGACTATTGCATGTGAATTATCACTTTTGGAACAAAAATAAGTTTGTTTAGAGTCATTTTAATGCCTGAAATTGGTCGAAATAGAAGCTTCTGAGTAGGAGAAAAAGTCTGTAAAAATGGCAATTTTGGTCACATTGAGGCTTTAAAAAGTAGTTATTCAACATGAGGCACAATCCAAGTGACATTTTGAATCAATTTTTCTACAGTCAAAAAAAGCAATTTTCTGATGAAAAACGATGACCCGTGACCTGTCGAACCTTCTCTAGATGGTCAGAAATGGTAATTTTTTATTTTTAATTTTTTTACTGTAAATGACTATTGCATGTGAATTATCACTTTTGGAACACAAATAAGTGTGTTTAGAGTCATTCTAATGCCTGAAATTGGTTGAAATAGAAGCTTCTGAGTATAAGAAAAAGTCTGTAAAAATGGCAATTTTATTCACATTGAGGCTTTAAAAAGTAGTTATTCAACATGAGGCACAATCCAAGTGACATTTTGAATCAATTTTTCTACAGTCAAAAAACTCAATTTTCTGATGAAAAACGATGACCCGGGACCTGTTGAACCTTCTCCAGATGGTCAGAAATGGTAATTTTTTAATGTTTAATTTTTTGACTGTAAATGACTATTGCATGTGAATTATCACTTTTGGAACAAAAAAAAGTGTGTTTAGAGTCATTTTAATGTCTGAAATTGGTCGAAATAGAAGCTTCTGAGTAGGAGAAAAAGTCTGTAAAAATGGCAATTTTGGTCACGTTGAGGCTTTAAAAAGTAGTTATTCAACATGAGGCACAATCCAAGTGACATTTTGAATCAATTTTTCTACAGTCAAAAAAACTCAATTTTCTGATGAAAAACGATGACCCGGGACCTGTTGAACTTTCTCCAGATGGTCAGAAATGGTAATTTTTTAATTTTTAATTTTTTGACTGTAAATGACTATTGCATGTGAATTATCACTTTTGGAACAAAAATAAGTTTGTTTAGAGTCATTTTAATGCCTGAAATTGGTCGAAATAGAAGCTTCTGAGTAGGAGAAAAAGTCTGTAAAAATGGCAATTTTGGTCACATTGAGGCTTTAAAAAGTAGTTATTCAACATGAGGCACAATCCAAGTGACATTTTGAATCAATTTTTCTACAGTCAAAAAAAGCAATTTTCTGATGAAAAACGATGACCCGTGACCTGTCGAACCTTCTCTAGATGGTCAGAAATGGTAATTTTTTAATTTTTAATTTTTTTACTGTAAATGACTATTGCATGTGAATTATCACTTTTGGAACACAAATAAGTGTGTTTAGAGTCATTCTAATGCCTGAAATTGGTTGAAATAGAAGCTTCTGAGTATAAGAAAAAGTCTGTAAAAATGGCAATTTTATTCACATTGAGGCTTTAAAAAGTAGTTATTCAACATGAGGCACAATCCAAGTGACATTTTGAATCAATTTTTCTACAGTCAAAAAACTCAATTTTCTGATGAAAAACGATGACCCGGGACCTGTTGAACCTTCTCCAGATGGTCAGAAATGGTAATTTTTTAATGTTTAATTTTTTGACTGTAAATGACTATTGCATGTGAATTATCACTTTTGGAACAAAAAAAAGTGTGTTTAGAGTCATTTTAATGTCTGAAATTGGTCGAAATAGAAGCTTCTGAGTAGGAGAAAAAGTCTGTAAAAATGGCAATTTTGGTCACGTTGAGGCTTTAAAAAGTAGTTATTCAACATGAGGCACAATCCAAGTGACATTTTGAATCAATTTTTCTACAGTCAAAAAAACTCAATTTTCAGATGAAAAACGATGACCCGGGACCTTTTGAACTTTCTCCAGATGGTCAGAAATGGTAATTTTTTAATTTTAAATTTTTTGACTGTAAATGACTATTGCATGTGAATTATCACTTTTGGAACAAAAATAAGTTTGTTTAGAGTCATTTTAATGCATGAAATTGGTCAAAATAGAAGCTTCTGAGTAGGAGAAAAAGTCTGTAAAAATGGCAATTTTGGTCACGTTGAGGCTTTAAAAAGTAGTTATTCAACATAAGGCACAATCCAAGTGACATTTTGAATCAGTTTTCTACAGTCCAAAAAATCTATTTTCTGATGGAAAACGATGACCCGTGACCTGTCGAACCTTCTCCAGATGGTCAGAAATGGTAATTTTTTAATATTTAATTTTTTGACTGTAAAAGACTATTGCATGTGAATTATCACTTTTGGAACAAAAATAAGTGTTTTTAGAGTCATTTTAATGCCTGAAATTGTTCGAAATAGAAGCTTCTGAGTAGGAGAAAAAGTCTGTAAAAATGGCAATTTTGGTCACATTGAGGCTTTAAAAAGTAGTTATTCAACATGAGGCACAATCCAAGTGACATTTTGAATCAATTTTTCTACAGTCAAAAAAATCAATTTTCTGATTAAAAACGATGACCCGGGACCTGTTGAACTTTCTCCAGATGGTCAGAAATGGTAATTTTTTAATTTTTAATTTTTTGACTGTAAATGACTATTGCATGTGAATTATCACTTTTGGAACAAAAATAAGTATGTTTAGAGTCATTTTAATGCCTGAAATTGGTCGAAATAGAAGCTTCTGAGTATAAGAAAAAGTCTGTAAAAATGGCAATTTTATTCACATTGAGGCTTTAAAAAGTAGTTATTCAACATGAGGCACAATCCAAGTGACATTTTGAATCAATTTTTCTACAGTCAAAAAAATCAATTTTCTGATGAAAAACGATGACCCGGGACCTGTTGAACTTTCTCCAGATGGTCAGAAATGGTAATTTTTTAATTTTTAATTTTTTGACTGTAAATGACTATTGCATGTGAATTATCACTTTTGGAACAAAAATAAGTATGTTTAGAGTCATTTTAATGCCCGAAATTGGTCGAAATTGAAGCTTCTGAGTAGGAGAAAAAGTCTGTAAAAATGGCAATTTTGGTCACATTGAGGATTTAAAAAGTAGTTATTCAACATGAGGCACAATCCAAGCGACATTTTGAATCAATTTTTCTACAGTCAAAAAAATCTATTTTCTGATGAAAAACGATGACCCGTGACCTGTCGAACCTTCTCCAGATGGTCAGAAATGGTAATTTTTTAATTTTTAATTTTTTGACTGTAAATGACTATTGCATGTGAATTATCACTTTTGGAACAAAAATAAGTTTGTTTAGAGTCATTTTAATGCCTGAAATTGGTCGAAATAGAAGCTTCTGAGTAGGAGTAAAAGTCTGTAAAAATGGCAATTTTGGTCACATTGAGGCTTTAAAAAGTAGTTATTCAACATGAGGCACAATCCAAGTGACATTTTGAATCAATTTTTCTACAGTCAAAAAAATCAATTTTCTGATGAAAAACGATGACCCGGGACCTGTTGAACTTTCTCCAGATGGTCAGAAATGGTAATTTTTTAATTTTTAATTTTTTGACTGTAAATGACTATTGCATGTGAATTATCACTTTTGGAACAAAAATAAGTATGTTTAGAGTCATTTTAATGCCTGACATTGGTTGAAATAGAAGCTTCTGAGTATAAGAAAAGTCTGTAAAAATGGCAATTTTATTCACATTGAGGCTTTAAAAAGTAGTTATTCAACATGAGGCACAATCCAAGTGACATTTTGAATCAATTTTTCTACAGTCAAAAAAATCAATTTTCTGATGAAAAACGATGACCCAGGACCTGTTGAACTTTCTCCAGATGGTCAGAAATGGTAATTTTTTAATGTTTAATTTTTTGACTGTAAAAGACTGTAAAAGATTATCACTTTTGGAACAAAAATAAGTTTGTTTAGAGTCATTTTAATGCCTGAAATTGTTCGAAATAGAAGCTTCTGAGTAGGAGTAAAAGTCTGTAAAAATGGCAATTTTGGTCATATTGAGGCTCTAAAAAGTACTTATTCAACATGAGGCACAATCCAAGTGACATTTTGAATCAATTTTTCTACAGTCAAAAAAATCAATTTTCTGATGAAAAACGATGACCCGGGACCTGTTGAACTTTCTCCAGATGGTCAGAAATGGTAATTTTTTAATTTTTAATTTTTTGACTGTAATTGACTATTGCATGTGAATTATCACTTTTGGAACAAAAATAAGTATGTTTAGAGTCATTTTAATGCCTGAAATTGGTCGAAATTGAAGCTTCTGAGTAGGAGAAAAAGTCTGTAAAAATGGCAATTTTGGTCACATTGAGGCTTTAAAAAGTAGTTATTCAACATGAGGCACAATCCAAGTGACATTTTGAATCAATTTTTCTACAGTCAAAAAATTTATTTTCCGATGAAAAACGATGACCCGTGACCTGTCGAACCTTCTCCAGATGGTCAGAAATGGTAATTTTTAAATTTTTAATTTTTTGACTGTAAATGACTATAGCATGTGAATTATCACTTTTGGAAGAAAAATAAGTGTGGTTAGAGTCATTTTAATGCCTGAAATTGGTCGAAATTGAAGCTTCTGAGTAGGAGAAAAAGTCTGTAAAAATGGCAATTTTGGTCACATTGAGGCTTTAAAAAGTAGTTATTCAACATGAGGCACAATCCAAGTGACATTTTGAATCAATTTTTCTACAGTCAAAAAATTTATTTTCCGATGAAAAACGATGACCCGTGACCTGTCGAACCTTCTCCAGATGGTCAGAAATGGTAATTTTTTAATGTTTAATTTTTTTACTGTAAATGACTATTGCATGTGAATTATCACTTTTGGAACAAAAATAAGTGTGTTTAGAGTCATTTTAATGTCTGAAATTGGTCGAAATAGAAGCTTCTGAGTAGGAGAAAAAGTCTGTAAAAATGGCAATTTTGGTCACATTGAGGCTTTAAAAAGTAGTTATTCAACATGAGGCACAATCCAAGTGACATTTTGAATCAATTTTTCTACACTCAAAAAAATCAATTTTCTGATGAAAAACGATGACCCGGGACCTGTCGAACCTTCTCTAGATGGTCAGAAATTGTATTTTTTTAATGATTAATTTTTTTACTGTAAATGACTATTGCATGTGAATTATCACTTTTGGAAAAAAAATAAGTGTGTTTAGAGTCATTTTAATGCCTGAAATTGGTTGAAATAGAAGCTTCTGAGTATAAGAAAAAGTCTGTAAAAATGGCAATTTTATTCACATTGAGGCTTTAAAAAGTAGTTATTCAACATGAGGCACAATCCAAGTGACATTTTGAATCAATTTTTCTACCGTCAAAAAAATCAATTTTCTGATGAAAAACGATGACCCGGGACCTGTTGAACTTTCTCCAGATGGTCAGAAATGGTAATTTTTTGATTTTTAATTTTTTGACTGTAAATGACTATAGCATGTGAATTATCACTTTTGGAAGAAAAATAAGTGTGTTTAGAGTCATTTTAATGCCTGAAATTGGTCGAAATAGAAGCTTCTGAGTAGGAGAAAAAGTCTGTAAAAATGGCAATTTTGGTCACATTCAGGCTTTAAAAAGTAGTTATTCAACATGAGGCACAATCCAAGTGACATTTTGAATCAATTTTTCTACAGTCAAAAAAATCAATTTTCTGATGAAAAACGATGACCCGTGACCTGTCGAACCTTATCCAGATGGCCAGAAACGGTAATTTTTTATTGTTTAATTTTTTGACTGTAAATGACTATTGCATGTGAATTATCACTTTTGGAACAAAAATAAGTGTGTTTAAAGTCATTTTAATGCGTGAAATTGGTTGAAATAGAAGCTTCTGAGTAGGAGAAAAAGTCTGTAAAAATGGCAATTTTGGTCACATTGAGGCTTTAAAAAGTAGTTATTCAACATGAGGCACAATCCAAGCGACATTTTGAATCCATTTTTCTACAGTCAAAAAAATCTATTTTCTGATGAAAAACGATGACCCGGGACCTGTCGAACCTTCTCTAGATGGTCAGAAATGGTATTTTTTTAATGATTAATTTTTTTACTGTAATTGACTATTGCATGTGAATTATCACTTTTGGAACAAAAATAAGTGTGTTTAGAGTCATTTTAATGCCTGAAATTGGTTGAAATAGAAGCTTCTGAGTATAAGAAAAAGTCTGTAAAAATGGCAATTTTATTCACATTGAGGCTTTAAAAAGTAGTTATTCAACATGAGGCACAATCCAAGTGACATTTTGAATCAATTTTTCTACAGTCAAAAAAATCAATTTTCTGATGAAAAATGATGACCCGGGACCTGTTGAACTTTCTCCAGATGGTCAGAAATGGTAATTTTTTAATTTTTAATTTTTTGACTGTAAATGACTATTGCATGTGAATTCTCACTTTTGGAACAAAAATAAGTATGTTTAGAGTCATTTTAATGCCTGAAATTGGTCGAAATTTAAGCTTCTGAGTAGGAGAAAAAGTCTGTAAAAATGGCAATTTTGGTCACATTGAGGCTTTAAAAAGTAGTTATTCAACATGAGGCACAATCCAAGCGACATTTTGAATCAATTTTTCTACAGTCAAAAAAATCTATTTTCTGATGAAAAACGATGACCCGGGACCTGTTGAACTTTCTCCAGATGGTCAGAAATGGTAATTTTTTAATTTTTAATTTTTTGACTGTAAATGACTATAGCATGTGAATTATCACTTTTGGAAGAAAAAAAAGTTTGTTTAGAGTCATTTTAATGCCTGAAATTGGTCGAAATAGAAGCTTCTGAGTAGGAGAAAAAGTCTGTAAAAATGGCAATTTTGGTCACATTGAGGCTTTAAAAAGTAGTTATTCAACATGAGGCACAATCCAAGTGACATTTTGAATCAATTTTTCTACAGTCCAAAAAATGTCTTTTCTGATGAAAAACGATGACCCGTGACCTGTCGAACCTTCTCCAGATGGTCAGAAATGGTAATTTTTTAATGTTTAATTTTTTGACTGTAAATGACTATTGCATGTGAATTATCACTTTTGGAACAAAAATAGGTGTGTTTAGAGTCATTTTAATGCCTGAAATTGGTTGAAATAGAGGCTTCTGAGTATAAGAAAAAGTCTGTAAAAATGGCAATTTTATTCACATTGAGGCTTTAAAAAGTAGTTATTCAACATGAGGCACAATCCAAGTGACATTTTGAATCAATTTTTCTACCGTCAAAAAAATCAATTTTTTGATGAAAAACGATGACCCGGGACCTGTTGAACTTTCTCCAGATGGTCAGAAATGGTAATTTTTTAATTTTTAATTTTTTGACTGTAAATGACTATAGCATGTGAATTATCACTTTTGGAAGAAAAATAAGCGTGTTTAGAGTCATTTTAATGCCTGAAATTGGTCGAAATAGAAGCTTCTGAGTAGGAGAAAAAGTCCGTAAAAATGGCAATTTTGGTCACATTCAGGCTTTAAAAAGTAGTTATTCAACATGAGGCACAATCCAAGTGACATTTTGAATCAATTTTTCTACAGTCAAAAAAATCAATTTTCTGATGAAAAACGATGACCCGTGACCTGTCGAACCTTATCCAGATGGCCAGAAACGGTAATTTTTTATTGTTTAATTTTTTGACTGTAAATGACTATTGCATGTGAATTATCACTTTTGGAACAAAAATAAGTGTGTTTAAAGTCATTTTAATGCGTGAAATTGGTTGAAATAGAAGCTTCTGAGTAGGAGAAAAAGTCTGTAAAAATGGCAATTTTGGTCACATTGAGGCTTTAAAAAGTAGTTATTCAACATGAGGCACAATCCAAGTGACATTTTGAATCAATTTTTCTACAGTCAAAAAAATCAATTTTCTGATGAAAAACGATGACCCGGGACCTGTCGAACCTTCTCTAGATGGTCAGAAATGGTATTTTTTTAATGATTATTTTTTTACTGTAAATGACTATTGCATGTGAATTATCACTTTTGGAACAAAAATAAGTGTGTTTAGAGTCATTTTAATGCCTGACATTGGTTGAAATAGAAGCTTCTGAGTATAAGAAAAAGTCTGTAAAAATGGCAATTTTATTCACATTGAGGCTTTAAAAAGTAGTTATTCAACATGAGGCACAATCCAAGTGACATTTTGAATCAATTTTTCTACAGTCAAAAAAATCAATTTTCTGATGAAAAACGATGACCCGGGACCTGTTGAACTTTCTCCAGATGGTCAGAAATTGTAATTTTTTAATTTTTAATTTTTTGACTGTAAATGACTATTGCATGTGAATTATCACTTTTGGAACAAAAATAAGTATGTTTAGAGTCATTTTAATGCCTGAAATTGGTCGAAATTGAAGCTTCTGAGTAGGAGAAAAAGTCTGTAAAAATGGCAATTTTGGTCACGTTGAGGCTTTAAAAAGTAGTTATTCAACATAAGGCACAATCCAAGTGACATTTTGAATCAATTTTCTACAGTCCAAAAAATCTATTTTCTGATGGAAAACGATGACCCGTGACCTGTCGAACCTTCTCCAGATGGTCAGAAATGGTAATTTTTTAATGTTTAATTTTTTGACTGTAAAAGACTATTGCATGTGAATTATCACTTTTGGAACAAAAATAAGTGTTTTTAGAGTCATTTTAATGCCTGAAATTGTTCGAAATAGAAGCTTCTGAGTAGGAGAAAAAGTCTGTAAAAATGGCAATTTTGGTCACATTGAGGCTTTAAAAAGTAGTTATTCAACATGAGGCACAATCCAAGTGACATTTTGAATCAATTTTTCTACAGTCAAAAAAACTCAATTTTCTGATGAAAAACGATGACCCGGGACCTGTTGAACTTTCTCCAGATGGTCAGAAATGGTAATTTTTTAATTTTTAATTTTTTGACTGTAAATGACTATTGCATGTGAATTATCACTTTTGGAACAAAAATAAGTTTGTTTAGAGTCATTTTAATGCCTGAAATTGGTCGAAATAGAAGCTTCTGAGTAGGAGAAAAAGTCTGTAAAAATGGCAATTTTGGTCACATTGAGGCTTTAAAAAGTAGTTATTCAACATGAGGCACAATCCAAGTGACATTTTGAATCAATTTTTCTACAGTCAAAAAAACTCAATTTTCTGATGAAAAACGATGACCCGGGACCTGTTGAACTTTCTCCAGATGGTCAGAAATGGTAATTTTTTAATTTTTAATTTTTTGACTGTAAATGACTATTGCATGTGAATTATCACTTTTGGAACAAAAATAAGTTTGTTTAGAGTCATTTTAATGCCTGAAATTGGTCGAAATAGAAGCTTCTGAGTAGGAGAAAAAGTCTGTAAAAATGGCAATTTTGGTCACATTGAGGCTTTAAAAAGTAGTTATTCAACATGAGGCACAATCCAAGTGACATTTTGAATCAATTTTTCTACAGTCAAAAAAAGCAATTTTCTGATGAAAAACGATGACCCGTGACCTGTCGAACCTTCTCTAGATGGTCAGAAATGGTAATTTTTTAATTTTTAATTTTTTTACTGTAAATGACTATTGCATGTGAATTATCACTTTTGGAACACAAATAAGTGTGTTTAGAGTCATTCTAATGCCTGAAATTGGTTGAAATAGAAGCTTCTGAGTATAAGAAAAAGTCTGTAAAAATGGCAATTTTATTCACATTGAGGCTTTAAAAAGTAGTTATTCAACATGAGGCACAATCCAAGTGACATTTTGAATCAATTTTTCTACAGTCAAAAAACTCAATTTTCTGATGAAAAACGATGACCCGGGACCTGTTGAACCTTCTCCAGATGGTCAGAAATGGTAATTTTTTAATGTTTAATTTTTTGACTGTAAATGACTATTGCATGTGAATTATCACTTTTGGAACAAAAAAAAGTGTGTTTAGAGTCATTTTAATGTCTGAAATTGGTCGAAATAGAAGCTTCTGAGTAGGAGAAAAAGTCTGTAAAAATGGCAATTTTGGTCACGTTGAGGCTTTAAAAAGTAGTTATTCAACATGAGGCACAATCCAAGTGACATTTTGAATCAATTTTTCTACAGTCAAAAAAACTCAATTTTCAGATGAAAAACGATGACCCGGGACCTTTTGAACTTTCTCCAGATGGTCAGAAATGGTAATTTTTTAATTTTAAATTTTTTGACTGTAAATGACTATTGCATGTGAATTATCACTTTTGGAACAAAAATAAGTTTGTTTAGAGTCATTTTAATGCATGAAATTGGTCAAAATAGAAGCTTCTGAGTAGGAGAAAAAGTCTGTAAAAATGGCAATTTTGGTCACGTTGAGGCTTTAAAAAGTAGTTATTCAACATAAGGCACAATCCAAGTGACATTTTGAATCAGTTTTCTACAGTCCAAAAAATCTATTTTCTGATGGAAAACGATGACCCGTGACCTGTCGAACCTTCTCCAGATGGTCAGAAATGGTAATTTTTTAATATTTAATTTTTTGACTGTAAAAGACTATTGCATGTGAATTATCACTTTTGGAACAAAAATAAGTGTTTTTAGAGTCATTTTAATGCCTGAAATTGTTCGAAATAGAAGCTTCTGAGTAGGAGAAAAAGTCTGTAAAAATGGCAATTTTGGTCACATTGAGGCTTTAAAAAGTAGTTATTCAACATGAGGCACAATCCAAGTGACATTTTGAATCAATTTTTCTACAGTCAAAAAAACTCAATTTTCTGATGAAAAACGATGACCCGGGACCTGTTGAACTTTCTCCAGATGGTCAGAAATGGTAATTTTTTAATTTTTAATTTTTTGACTGTAAATGACTATTGCATGTGAATTATCACTTTTGGAACAAAAATAAGTTTGTTTAGAGTCATTTTAATGCCTGAAATTGGTCGAAATAGAAGCTTCTGAGTAGGAGAAAAAGTCTGTAAAAATGGCAATTTTGGTCACATTGAGGCTTTAAAAAGTAGTTATTCAACATGAGGCACAATCCAAGTGACATTTTGAATCAATTTTTCTACAGTCAAAAAAACTCAATTTTCTGATGAAAAACGATGACCCGGGACCTGTTGAACTTTCTCCAGATGGTCAGAAATGGTAATTTTTTAATTTTTAATTTTTTGACTGTAAATGACTATTGCATGTGAATTATCACTTTTGGAACAAAAATAAGTTTGTTTAGAGTCATTTTAATGCCTGAAATTGGTCGAAATAGAAGCTTCTGAGTAGGAGAAAAAGTCTGTAAAAATGGCAATTTTGGTCACATTGAGGCTTTAAAAAGTAGTTATTCAACATGAGGCACAATCCAAGTGACATTTTGAATCAATTTTTCTACAGTCAAAAAAAGCAATTTTCTGATGAAAAACGATGACCCGTGACCTGTCGAACCTTCTCTAGATGGTCAGAAATGGTAATTTTTTAATTTTTAATTTTTTTACTGTAAATGACTATTGCATGTGAATTATCACTTTTGGAACACAAATAAGTGTGTTTAGAGTCATTCTAATGCCTGAAATTGGTTGAAATAGAAGCTTCTGAGTATAAGAAAAAGTCTGTAAAAATGGCAATTTTATTCACATTGAGGCTTTAAAAAGTAGTTATTCAACATGAGGCACAATCCAAGTGACATTTTGAATCAATTTTTCTACAGTCAAAAAACTCAATTTTCTGATGAAAAACGATGACCCGGGACCTGTTGAACCTTCTCCAGATGGTCAGAAATGGTAATTTTTTAATGTTTAATTTTTTGACTGTAAATGACTATTGCATGTGAATTATCACTTTTGGAACAAAAAAAAGTGTGTTTAGAGTCATTTTAATGTCTGAAATTGGTCGAAATAGAAGCTTCTGAGTAGGAGAAAAAGTCTGTAAAAATGGCAATTTTGGTCACGTTGAGGCTTTAAAAAGTAGTTATTCAACATGAGGCACAATCCAAGTGACATTTTGAATCAATTTTTCTACAGTCAAAAAAACTCAATTTTCAGATGAAAAACGATGACCCGGGACCTTTTGAACTTTCTCCAGATGGTCAGAAATGGTAATTTTTTAATTTTAAATTTTTTGACTGTAAATGACTATTGCATGTGAATTATCACTTTTGGAACAAAAATAAGTTTGTTTAGAGTCATTTTAATGCATGAAATTGGTCAAAATAGAAGCTTCTGAGTAGGAGAAAAAGTCTGTAAAAATGGCAATTTTGGTCACGTTGAGGCTTTAAAAAGTAGTTATTCAACATAAGGCACAATCCAAGTGACATTTTGAATCAGTTTTCTACAGTCCAAAAAATCTATTTTCTGATGGAAAACGATGACCCGTGACCTGTCGAACCTTCTCCAGATGGTCAGAAATGGTAATTTTTTAATATTTAATTTTTTGACTGTAAAAGACTATTGCATGTGAATTATCACTTTTGGAACAAAAATAAGTGTTTTTAGAGTCATTTTAATGCCTGAAATTGTTCGAAATAGAAGCTTCTGAGTAGGAGAAAAAGTCTGTAAAAATGGCAATTTTGGTCACATTGAGGCTTTAAAAAGTAGTTATTCAACATGAGGCACAATCCAAGTGACATTTTGAATCAATTTTTCTACAGTCAAAAAAATCAATTTTCTGATTAAAAACGATGACCCGGGACCTGTTGAACTTTCTCCAGATGGTCAGAAATGGTAATTTTTTAATTTTTAATTTTTTGACTGTAAATAACTATTGCATGTGAATTATCACTTTTGGAACAAAAATAAGTTTGTTTAGAGTCATTTTAATGCCTGAAATTGGTCGAAATAGAAGCTTCTGAGTAGGAGAAAAAGTCTGTAAAAATGGCAATTTTGGTCACATTGAGGCTTTAAAAAGTAGTTATTCAACATGAGGCACAATCCAAGTGACATTTTGAATCAATTTTTCTACAGTCAAAAAAACTCAATTTTCTGATGAAAAACGATGACCCGGGACCTGTTGAACTTTCTCCAGATGGTCAGAAATGGTAATTTTTTAATTTTTAATTTTTTGACTGTAAATGACTATTGCATGTGAATTATCACTTTTGGAACAAAAATAAGTTTGTTTAGAGTCATTTTAATGCCTGAAATTGGTCGAAATAGAAGCTTCTGAGTAGGAGAAAAAGTCTGTAAAAATGGCAATTTTGGTCACATTGAGGCTTTAAAAAGTAGTTATTCAACATGAGGCACAATCCAAGTGACATTTTGAATCAATTTTTCTACAGTCAAAAAAAGCAATTTTCTGATGAAAAACGATGACCCGTGACCTGTCGAACCTTCTCTAGATGGTCAGAAATGGTAATTTTTTAATTTTTAATTTTTTTACTGTAAATGACTACTGCATGTGAATTATCACTTTTGGAACACAAATAAGTGTGTTTAGAGTCATTCTAATGCCTGAAATTGGTTGAAATAGAAGCTTCTGAGTATAAGAAAAAGTCTGTAAAAATGGCAATTTTATTCACATTGAGGCTTTAAAAAGTAGTTATTCAACATGAGGCACAATCCAAGTGACATTTTGAATCAATTTTTCTACAGTCAAAAAACTCAATTTTCTGATGAAAAACGATGACCCGGGACCTGTTGAACCTTCTCCAGATGGTCAGAAATGGTAATTTTTTAATGTTTAATTTTTTGACTGTAAATGACTATTGCATGTGAATTATCACTTTTGGAACAAAAAAAAGTGTGTTTAGAGTCATTTTAATGTCTGAAATTGGTCGAAATAGAAGCTTCTGAGTAGGAGAAAAAGTCTGTAAAAATGGCAATTTTGGTCACGTTGAGGCTTTAAAAAGTAGTTATTCAACATGAGGCACAATCCAAGTGACATTTTGAATCAATTTTTCTACAGTCAAAAAAACTCAATTTTCAGATGAAAAACGATGACCCGGGACCTTTTGAACTTTCTCCAGATGGTCAGAAATGGTAATTTTTTAATTTTAAATTTTTTGACTGTAAATGACTATTGCATGTGAATTATCACTTTTGGAACAAAAATAAGTTTGTTTAGAGTCATTTTAATGCATGAAATTGGTCAAAATAGAAGCTTCTGAGTAGGAGAAAAAGTCTGTAAAAATGGCAATTTTGGTCACGTTGAGGCTTTAAAAAGTAGTTATTCAACATAAGGCACAATCCAAGTGACATTTTGAATCAGTTTTCTACAGTCCAAAAAATCTATTTTCTGATGGAAAACGATGACCCGTGACCTGTCGAACCTTCTCCAGATGGTCAGAAATGGTAATTTTTTAATATTTAATTTTTTGACTGTAAAAGACTATTGCATGTGAATTATCACTTTTGGAACAAAAATAAGTGTTTTTAGAGTCATTTTAATGCCTGAAATTGTTCGAAATAGAAGCTTCTGAGTAGGAGAAAAAGTCTGTAAAAATGGCAATTTTGGTCACATTGAGGCTTTAAAAAGTAGTTATTCAACATGAGGCACAATCCAAGTGACATTTTGAATCAATTTTTCTACAGTCAAAAAAATCAATTTTCTGATTAAAAACGATGACCCGGGACCTGTTGAACTTTCTCCAGATGGTCAGAAATGGTAATTTTTTAATTTTTAATTTTTTGACTGTAAATGACTATTGCATGTGAATTATCACTTTTGGAACAAAAATAAGTATGTTTAGAGTCATTTTAATGCCTGAAATTGGTCGAAATAGAAGCTTCTGAGTATAAGAAAAAGTCTGTAAAAATGGCAATTTTATTCACATTGAGGCTTTAAAAAGTAGTTATTCAACATGAGGCACAATCCAAGTGACATTTTGAATCAATTTTTCTACAGTCAAAAAAATCAATTTTCTGATGAAAAACGATGACCCGGGACCTGTCGAACCTTCTCCAGATGGTCAGAAATGGTAATTTTTTAATGTTTAATTTTTTGACTGTAAAAGACTATTGCATGTGAATTATCACTTTTGGAACAAAAATAAGTGTTTTTAGAGTCATTTTAATGCCTGAAATTGTTCGAAATAGAAGCTTCTGAGTAGGAGAAAAAGTCTGTAAAAATGGCAATTTTGGTCACATTGAGGCTTTAAAAAGTAGTTATTCAACATGAGGCACAATCCAAGTGACATTTTGAATCAATTTTTCTACAGTCAAAAAAATCAATTTTCTGATGAAAAACGATGACCCGGGACCTGTTGAACTTTCTCCAGATGGTCAGAAATGGTAATTTTTTAATTTTTAATTTTTTGACTGTAAATGACTATTGCATGTGAATTATCACTTTTGGAACAAAAATAAGTATGTTTAGAGTCATTTTAATGCCTGAAATTGGTCGAAATTGAAGCTTCTGAGTAGGAGAAAAAGTCTGTAAAAATGGCAATTTTGGTCACATTGAGGATTTAAAAAGTAGTTATTCAACATGAGGCACAATCCAAGCGACATTTTGAATCAATTTTTCTACAGTCAAAAAAATCTATTTTCTGATGAAAAACGATGACCCGTGACCTGTCGAACCTTCTCCAGATGGTCAGAAATGGTAATTTTTTAATTTTTAATTTTTTGACTGTAAATGACTATTGCATGTGAATTATCACTTTTGGAACAAAAATAAGTTTGTTTAGAGTCATTTTAATGCCTGAAATTGGTCGAAATAGAAGCTTCTGAGTAGGAGTAAAAGTCTGTAAAAATGGCAATTTTGGTCACATTGAGGCTTTAAAAAGTAGTTATTCAACATGAGGCACAATCCAAGTGACATTTTGAATCAATTTTTCTACAGTAAAAAAAACCAATTTTCTGATGAAAAACGATGACCCGGGACCTGTTGAACTTTCTCCAGATGGTCAGAAATGGTAATTTTTTAATTTTTAATTTTTTGACTGTAAATGACTATTGCATGTGAATTATCACTTTTGGAACAAAAATAAGTATGTTTAGAGTCATTTTAATGCCTGACATTGGTTGAAATAGAAGCTTCTGAGTATAAGAAAAAGTCTGTAAAAATGGCAATTTTATTCACATTGAGGCTTTAAAAAGTAGTTATTCAACATGAGGCACAATCCAAGTGACATTTTGAATCAATTTTTCTACAGTCAAAAAAATCAATTTTCTGATGAAAAACGATGACCCAGGACCTGTTGAACTTTCTCCAGATGGTCAGAAATGGTAATTTTTTAATGTTTAATTTTTTGACTGTAAAAGACTGTAAAAGATTATCACTTTTGGAACAAAAATAAGTTTGTTTAGAGTCATTTTAATGCCTGAAATTGTTCGAAATAGAAGCTTCTGAGTAGGAGTAAAAGTCTGTAAAAATGGCAATTTTGGTCATATTGAGGCTCTAAAAAGTACTTATTCAACATGAGGCACAATCCAAGTGACATTTTGAATCAATTTTTCTACAGTCAAAAAAATCAATTTTCTGATGAAAAACGATGACCCGGGACCTGTTGAACTTTCTCCAGATGGTCAGAAATGGTAATTTTTTAATTTTTAATTTTTTGACTGTAATTGACTATTGCATGTGAATTATCACTTTTGGAACAAAAATAAGTATGTTTAGAGTCATTTTAATGCCTGAAATTGGTCGAAATTGAAGCTTCTGAGTAGGAGAAAAAGTCTGTAAAAATGGCAATTTTGGTCACATTGAGGCTTTAAAAAGTAGTTATTCAACATGAGGCACAATCCAAGTGACATTTTGAATCAATTTTTCTACAGTCAAAAAATTTATTTTCCGATGAAAAACGATGACCCGTGACCTGTCGAACCTTCTCCAGATGGTCAGAAATGGTAATTTTTAAATTTTTAATTTTTTGACTGTAAATGACTATAGCATGTGAATTATCACTTTTGGAAGAAAAATAAGTGTGTTTAGAGTCATTTTAATGCCTGAAATTGGTCGAAATAGAAGCTTCTGAGTAGGAGAAAAAGTCTGTAAAAATGGCAATTTTGGTCACATTGAGGCTTTAAAAAGTAGTTATTCAACATGAGGCACAATCCAAGTGACATTTTGAATCAATTTTTCTACAGTCCAAAAAATTTCTTTTCTGATGAAAAACGATGACCCGTGACCTGTCGAACCTTCTCCAGATGGTCAGAAATGGTAATTTTTTAATGTTTAATTTTTTTACTGTAAATGACTATTGCATGTGAATTATCACTTTTGGAACAAAAATAAGTGTGTTTAGAGTCATTTTAATGTCTGAAATTGGTCGAAATAGAAGCTTCTGAGTAGGAGAAAAAGTCTGTAAAAATGGCAATTTTGGTCACATTGAGGCTTTAAAAAGTAGTTATTCAACATGAGGCACAATCCAAGTGACATTTTGAATCAATTTTTCTACACTCAAAAAAATCAATTTTCTGATGAAAAACGATGACCCGGGACCTGTCGAACCTTCTCTAGATGGTCAGAAATTGTATTTTTTTAATGATTAATTTTTTTACTGTAAATGACTATTGCATGTGAATTATCACTTTTGGAAAAAAAATAAGTGTGTTTAGAGTCATTTTAATGCCTGAAATTGGTTGAAATAGAAGCTTCTGAGTATAAGAAAAAGTCTGTAAAAATGGCAATTTTATTCACATTGAGGCTTTAAAAAGTAGTTATTCAACATGAGGCACAATCCAAGTGACATTTTGAATCAATTTTTCTACCGTCAAAAAAATCAATTTTCTGATGAAAAACGATGACCCGGGACCTGTTGAACTTTCTCCAGATGGTCAGAAATGGTAATTTTTTGATTTTTAATTTTTTGACTGTAAATGACTATAGCATGTGAATTATCACTTTTGGAAGAAAAATAAGTGTGTTTAGAGTCATTTTAATGCCTGAAATTGGTCGAAATAGAAGCTTCTGAGTAGGAGAAAAAGTCTGTAAAAATGGCAATTTTGGTCACATTCAGGCTTTAAAAAGTAGTTATTCAACATGAGGCACAATCCAAGTGACATTTTGAATCAATTTTTCTACAGTCAAAAAAATCAATTTTCTGATGAAAAACGATGACCCGTGACCTGTCGAACCTTATCCAGATGGCCAGAAACGGTAATTTTTTATTGTTTAATTTTTTGACTGTAAATGACTATTGCATGTGAATTATCACTTTTGGAACAAAAATAAGTGTGTTTAAAGTCATTTTAATGCGTGAAATTGGTTGAAATAGAAGCTTCTGAGTAGGAGAAAAAGTCTGTAAAAATGGCAATTTTGGTCACATTGAGGCTTTAAAAAGTAGTTATTCAACATGAGGCACAATCCAAGCGACATTTTGAATCCATTTTTCTACAGTCAAAAAAATCTATTTTCTGATGAAAAACGATGACCCGGGACCTGTCGAACCTTCTCTAGATGGTCAGAAATGGTATTTTTTTAATGATTAATTTTTTTACTGTAATTGACTATTGCATGTGAATTATCACTTTTGGAACAAAAATAAGTGTGTTTAGAGTCATTTTAATGCCTGAAATTGGTTGAAATAGAAGCTTCTGAGTATAAGAAAAAGTCTGTAAAAATGGCAATTTTATTCACATTGAGGCTTTAAAAAGTAGTTATTCAACATGAGGCACAATCCAAGTGACATTTTGAATCAATTTTTCTACAGTCAAAAAAATCAATTTTCTGATGAAAAATGATGACCCGGGACCTGTTGAACTTTCTCCAGATGGTCAGAAATGGTAATTTTTTAATTTTTAATTTTTTGACTGTAAATGACTATTGCATGTGAATTCTCACTTTTGGAACAAAAATAAGTATGTTTAGAGTCATTTTAATGCCTGAAATTGGTCGAAATTTAAGCTTCTGAGTAGGAGAAAAAGTCTGTAAAAATGGCAATTTTGGTCACATTGAGGCTTTAAAAAGTAGTTATTCAACATGAGGCACAATCCAAGCGACATTTTGAATCAATTTTTCTACAGTCAAAAAAATCTATTTTCTGATGAAAAACGATGACCCGGGACCTGTTGAACTTTCTCCAGATGGTCAGAAATGGTAATTTTTTAATTTTTAATTTTTTGACTGTAAATGACTATAGCATGTGAATTATCACTTTTGGAAGAAAAAAAAGTTTGTTTAGAGTCATTTTAATGCCTGAAATTGGTCGAAATAGAAGCTTCTGAGTAGGAGAAAAAGTCTGTAAAAATGGCAATTTTGGTCACATTGAGGCTTTAAAAAGTAGTTATTCAACATGAGGCACAATCCAAGTGACATTTTGAATCAATTTTTCTACAGTCCAAAAAATGTCTTTTCTGATGAAAAACGATGACCCGTGACCTGTCGAACCTTCTCCAGATGGTCAGAAATGGTAATTTTTTAATGTTTAATTTTTTGACTGTAAATGACTATTGCATGTGAATTATCACTTTTGGAACAAAAATAGGTGTGTTTAGAGTCATTTTAATGCCTGAAATTGGTTGAAATAGAGGCTTCTGAGTATAAGAAAAAGTCTGTAAAAATGGCAATTTTATTCACATTGAGGCTTTAAAAAGTAGTTATTCAACATGAGGCACAATCCAAGTGACATTTTGAATCAATTTTTCTACCGTCAAAAAAATCAATTTTTTGATGAAAAACGATGACCCGGGACCTGTTGAACTTTCTCCAGATGGTCAGAAATGGTAATTTTTTAATTTTTAATTTTTTGACTGTAAATGACTATAGCATGTGAATTATCACTTTTGGAAGAAAAATAAGCGTGTTTAGAGTCATTTTAATGCCTGAAATTGGTCGAAATAGAAGCTTCTGAGTAGGAGAAAAAGTCCGTAAAAATGGCAATTTTGGTCACATTCAGGCTTTAAAAAGTAGTTATTCAACATGAGGCACAATCCAAGTGACATTTTGAATCAATTTTTCTACAGTCAAAAAAATCAATTTTCTGATGAAAAACGATGACCCGTGACCTGTCGAACCTTATCCAGATGGCCAGAAACGGTAATTTTTTATTGTTTAATTTTTTGACTGTAAATGACTATTGCATGTGAATTATCACTTTTGGAACAAAAATAAGTGTGTTTAAAGTCATTTTAATGCGTGAAATTGGTTGAAATAGAAGCTTCTGAGTAGGAGAAAAAGTCTGTAAAAATGGCAATTTTGGTCACATTGAGGCTTTAAAAAGTAGTTATTCAACATGAGGCACAATCCAAGTGACATTTTGAATCAATTTTTCTACAGTCAAAAAAATCAATTTTCTGATGAAAAACGATGACCCGTGACCTGTCGAACCTTATCCAGATGGCCAGAAACGGTAATTTTTTATTGTTTAATTTTTTGACTGTAAATGACTATTGCATGTGAATTATCACTTTTGGAACAAAAATAAGTGTGTTTAAAGTCATTTTAATGCGTGAAATTGGTTGAAATAGAAGCTTCTGAGTAGGAGAAAAAGTCTGTAAAAATGGCAATTTTGGTCACATTGAGGCTTTAAAAAGTAGTTATTCAACATGAGGCACAATCCAAGCGACATTTTGAATCCATTTTTCTACAGTCAAAAAAATCTATTTTCTGATGAAAAACGATGACCCGGGACCTGTCGAACCTTCTCTAGATGGTCAGAAATGGTATTTTTTTAATGATTAATTTTTTTACTGTAATTGACTATTGCATGTGAATTATCACTTTTGGAACAAAAATAAGTGTGTTTAGAGTCATTTTAATGCCTGAAATTGGTTGAAATAGAAGCTTCTGAGTATAAGAAAAAGTCTGTAAAAATGGCAATTTTATTCACATTGAGGCTTTAAAAAGTAGTTATTCAACATGAGGCACAATCCAAGTGACATTTTGAATCAATTTTTCTACAGTCAAAAAAATCAATTTTCTGATGAAAAATGATGACCCGGGACCTGTTGAACTTTCTCCAGATGGTCAGAAATGGTAATTTTTTAATTTTTAATTTTTTGACTGTAAATGACTATTGCATGTGAATTCTCACTTTTGGAACAAAAATAAGTATGTTTAGAGTCATTTTAATGCCTGAAATTGGTCGAAATTTAAGCTTCTGAGTAGGAGAAAAAGTCTGTAAAAATGGCAATTTTGGTCACATTGAGGCTTTAAAAAGTAGTTATTCAACATGAGGCACAATCCAAGCGACATTTTGAATCAATTTTTCTACAGTCAAAAAAATCTATTTTCTGATGAAAAACGATGACCCGGGACCTGTTGAACTTTCTCCAGATGGTCAGAAATGGTAATTTTTTAATTTTTAATTTTTTGACTGTAAATGACTATAGCATGTGAATTATCACTTTTGGAAGAAAAAAAAGTTTGTTTAGAGTCATTTTAATGCCTGAAATTGGTCGAAATAGAAGCTTCTGAGTAGGAGAAAAAGTCTGTAAAAATGGCAATTTTGGTCACATTGAGGCTTTAAAAAGTAGTTATTCAACATGAGGCACAATCCAAGTGACATTTTGAATCAATTTTTCTACAGTCCAAAAAATGTCTTTTCTGATGAAAAACGATGACCCGTGACCTGTCGAACCTTCTCCAGATGGTCAGAAATGGTAATTTTTTAATGTTTAATTTTTTGACTGTAAATGACTATTGCATGTGAATTATCACTTTTGGAACAAAAATAGGTGTGTTTAGAGTCATTTTAATGCCTGAAATTGGTTGAAATAGAGGCTTCTGAGTATAAGAAAAAGTCTGTAAAAATGGCAATTTTATTCACATTGAGGCTTTAAAAAGTAGTTATTCAACATGAGGCACAATCCAAGTGACATTTTGAATCAATTTTTCTACCGTCAAAAAAATCAATTTTTTGATGAAAAACGATGACCCGGGACCTGTTGAACTTTCTCCAGATGGTCAGAAATGGTAATTTTTTAATTTTTAATTTTTTGACTGTAAATGACTATAGCATGTGAATTATCACTTTTGGAAGAAAAATAAGCGTGTTTAGAGTCATTTTAATGCCTGAAATTGGTCGAAATAGAAGCTTCTGAGTAGGAGAAAAAGTCCGTAAAAATGGCAATTTTGGTCACATTCAGGCTTTAAAAAGTAGTTATTCAACATGAGGCACAATCCAAGTGACATTTTGAATCAATTTTTCTACAGTCAAAAAAATCAATTTTCTGATGAAAAACGATGACCCGTGACCTGTCGAACCTTATCCAGATGGCCAGAAACGGTAATTTTTTATTGTTTAATTTTTTGACTGTAAATGACTATTGCATGTGAATTATCACTTTTGGAACAAAAATAAGTGTGTTTAAAGTCATTTTAATGCGTGAAATTGGTTGAAATAGAAGCTTCTGAGTAGGAGAAAAAGTCTGTAAAAATGGCAATTTTGGTCACATTGAGGCTTTAAAAAGTAGTTATTCAACATGAGGCACAATCCAAGTGACATTTTGAATCAATTTTTCTACAGTCAAAAAAATCAATTTTCTGATGAAAAACGATGACCCGGGACCTGTCGAACCTTCTCTAGATGGTCAGAAATGGTATTTTTTTAATGATTATTTTTTTACTGTAAATGACTATTGCATGTGAATTATCACTTTTGGAACAAAAATAAGTGTGTTTAGAGTCATTTTAATGCCTGACATTGGTTGAAATAGAAGCTTCTGAGTATAAGAAAAAGTCTGTAAAAATGGCAATTTTATTCACATTGAGGCTTTAAAAAGTAGTTATTCAACATGAGGCACAATCCAAGTGACATTTTGAATCAATTTTTCTACAGTCAAAAAAATCAATTTTCTGATGAAAAACGATGACCCAGGACCTGTTGAACTTTCTCCAGATGGTCAGAAATGGTAATTTTTTAATGTTTAATTTTTTGACTGTAAAAGACTGTAAAAGATTATCACTTTTGGAACAAAAATAAGTTTGTTTAGAGTCATTTTAATGCCTGAAATTGTTCGAAATAGAAGCTTCTGAGTAGGAGTAAAAGTCTGTAAAAATGGCAATTTTGGTCACATTGAGGCTTTAAAAAGTAGTTATTCAACATGAGGCACAATCCAAGTGACATTTTGAATCAATTTTTCTACAGTCAAAAAAATCAATTTTCTGATGAAAAACGATGACCCGGGACCTGTTGAACTTTCTCCAGATGGTCAGAAATGGTAATTTTTTAATTTTTAATTTTTTGACTGTAAATGACTATTGCATGTGAATTATCACTTTTGGAACAAAAATAAGTATGTTTAGAGTCATTTTAATGCCTGAAATTGGTCGAAATTGAAGCTTCTGAGTAGGAGAAAAAGTCTGTAAAAATGGCAATTTTGGTCACATTGAGGCTTTAAAAAGTAGTTATTCAACATGAGGCACAATCCAAGTGACATTTTGAATCAATTTTTCTACAGTCAAAAAATTTATTTTCCGATGAAAAACGATGACCCGTGACCTGTCGAACCTTCTCCAGATGGTCAGAAATGGTAATTTTTTAATGTTTAATTTTTTGACTGTAAATGACTATTGCATGTGAATTATCACTTTTGGAACAAAAATAAGTGTGTTTAGAGTCATTTTAATGTCTGAAATTGGTCGAAATAGAAGCTTCTGAGTAGGAGAAAAAGTCTGTAAAAATGGCAATTTTGGTCACATTGAGGCTTTAAAAAGTAGTTATTCAACATGACGCACAATCCAAGTGACATTTTGAATCAATTTTTCTACACTCAAAAAAATCAATTTTCTGATGAAAAACGATGACCCGGGACCTGTCGAACCTTCTCTAGATGGTCAGAAATTGTATTTTTTTAATGATTAATTTTTTTACTGTAAATGACTATTGCATGTGAATTATCACTTTTGGAAAAAAAATAAGTGTGTTTAGAGTCATTTTAATGCCTGAAATTGGTTGAAATAGAAGCTTCTGAGTATAAGAAAAAGTCTGTAAAAATGGCAATTTTATTCACATTGAGGCTTTAAAAAGTAGTTATTCAACATGAGGCACAATCCAAGTGACATTTTGAATCAATTTTTCTACCGTCAAAAAAATCAATTTTCTGATGAAAAACGATGACCCGGGACCTGTTGAACTTTCTCCAGATGGTCAGAAATGGTAATTTTTTGATTTTTAATTTTTTGACTGTAAATGACTATAGCATGTGAATTATCACTTTTGGAAGAAAAATAAGTGTGTTTAGAGTCATTTTAATGCCTGAAATTGGTCGAAATAGAAGCTTCTGAGTAGGAGAAAAAGTCTGTAAAAATGGCAATTTTGGTCACATTCAGGCTTTAAAAAGTAGTTATTCAACATGAGGCACAATCCAAGTGACATTTTGAATCAATTTTTCTACAGTCAAAAAAATCAATTTTCTGATGAAAAACGATGACCCGTGACCTGTCGAACCTTATCCAGATGGCCAGAAACGGTAATTTTTTATTGTTTAATTTTTTGACTGTAAATGACTATTGCATGTGAATTATCACTTTTGGAACAAAAATAAGTGTGTTTAAAGTCATTTTAATGCGTGAAATTGGTTGAAATAGAAGCTTCTGAGTAGGAGAAAAAGTCTGTAAAAATGGCAATTTTGGTCACATTGAGGCTTTAAAAAGTAGTTATTCAACATGAGGCACAATCCAAGCGACATTTTGAATCCATTTTTCTACAGTCAAAAAAATCTATTTTCTGATGAAAAACGATGACCCGGGACCTGTCGAACCTTCTCTAGATGGTCAGAAATGGTATTTTTTTAATGATTAATTTTTTTACTGTAATTGACTATTGCATGTGAATTATCACTTTTGGAACAAAAATAAGTGTGTTTAGAGTCATTTTAATGCCTGAAATTGGTTGAAATAGAAGCTTCTGAGTATAAGAAAAAGTCTGTAAAAATGGCAATTTTATTCACATTGAGGCTTTAAAAAGTAGTTATTCAACATGAGGCACAATCCAAGTGACATTTTGAATCAATTTTTCTACAGTCAAAAAAATCAATTTTCTGATGAAAAATGATGACCCGGGACCTGTTGAACTTTCTCCAGATGGTCAGAAATGGTAATTTTTTAATTTTTAATTTTTTGACTGTAAATGACTATTGCATGTGAATTCTCACTTTTGGAACAAAAATAAGTATGTTTAGAGTCATTTTAATGCCTGAAATTGGTCGAAATTTAAGCTTCTGAGTAGGAGAAAAAGTCTGTAAAAATGGCAATTTTGGTCACATTGAGGCTTTAAAAAGTAGTTATTCAACATGAGGCACAATCCAAGCGACATTTTGAATCAATTTTTCTACAGTCAAAAAAATCTATTTTCTGATGAAAAACGATGACCCGGGACCTGTTGAACTTTCTCCAGATGGTCAGAAATGGTAATTTTTTAATTTTTAATTTTTTGACTGTAAATGACTATAGCATGTGAATTATCACTTTTGGAAGAAAAATAAGTTTGTTTAGAGTCATTTTAATGCCTGAAATTGGTCGAAATAGAAGCTTCTGAGTAGGAGAAAAAGTCTGTAAAAATGGCAATTTTGGTCACATTGAGGCTTTAAAAAGTAGTTATTCAACATGAGGCACAATCCAAGTGACATTTTGAATCAATTTTTCTACAGTCCAAAAAATTTCTTTTCTGATGAAAAACGATGACCCGTGACCTGTCGAACCTTCTCCAGATGGTCAGAAATGGTAATTTTTTAATGTTTAATTTTTTGACTGTAAATGACTATTGCATGTGAATTATCACTTTTGGAACAAAAATAAGTGTGTTTAGAGTCATTTTAATGCCTGAAATTGGTTGAAATAGAGGCTTCTGAGTATAAGAAAAAGTCTGTAAAAATGGCAATTTTATTCACATTGAGGCTTTAAAAAGTAGTTATTCAACATGAGGCACAATCCAAGTGACATTTTGAATCAATTTTTCTACCGTCAAAAAAATCAATTTTTTGATGAAAAACGATGACCCGGGACCTGTTGAACTTTCTCCAGATGGTCAGAAATGGTAATTTTTTAATTTTTAATTTTTTGACTGTAAATGACTATAGCATGTGAATTATCACTTTTGGAAGAAAAATAAGCGTGTTTAGAGTCATTTTAATGCCTGAAATTGGTCGAAATAGAAGCTTCTGAGTAGGAGAAAAAGTCCGTAAAAATGGCAATTTTGGTCACATTCAGGCTTTAAAAAGTAGTTATTCAACATGAGGCACAATCCAAGTGACATTTTGAATCAATTTTTCTACAGTCAAAAAAATCAATTTTCTGATGAAAAACGATGACCCGTGACCTGTCGAACCTTATCCAGATGGCCAGAAACGGTAATTTTTTATTGTTTAATTTTTTGACTGTAAATGACTATTGCATGTGAATTATCACTTTTGGAACAAAAATAAGTGTGTTTAAAGTCATTTTAATGCGTGAAATTGGTTGAAATAGAAGCTTCTGAGTAGGAGAAAAAGTCTGTAAAAATGGCAATTTTGGTCACATTGAGGCTTTAAAAAGTAGTTATTCAACATGAGGCACAATCCAAGTGACATTTTGAATCAATTTTTCTACAGTCAAAAAAATCAATTTTCTGATGAAAAACGATGACCCGGGACCTGTCGAACCTTCTCTAGATGGTCAGAAATGGTATTTTTTTAATGATTATTTTTTTTACTGTAAATGACTATTGCATGTGAATTATCACTTTTGGAACAAAAATAAGTGTGTTTAGAGTCATTTTAATGCCTGACATTGGTTGAAATAGAAGCTTCTGAGTATAAGAAAAAGTCTGTAAAAATGGCAATTTTATTCACATTGAGGCTTTAAAAAGTAGTTATTCAACATGAGGCACAATCCAAGTGACATTTTGAATCAATTTTTCTACAGTCAAAAAAATCAATTTTCTGATGAAAAACGATGACCCAGGACCTGTTGAACTTTCTCCAGATGGTCAGAAATGGTAATTTTTTAATGTTTAATTTTTTGACTGTAAAAGACTGTAAAAGATTATCACTTTTGGAACAAAAATAAGTTTGTTTAGAGTCATTTTAATGCCTGAAATTGGTCGAAATAGAAGCTTCTGAGTAGGAGAAAAAGTCTGTAAAAATGGCAATTTTGGTCACATTGAGGCTTTAAAAAGTAGTTATTCAACATGAGGCACAATCCAAGTGACATTTTGAATCAATTTTTCTACAGTCAAAAAAATTTCTTTTCTGATGAAAAACGATGACCCGTGACCTGTCGAACCTTCTCCAGATGGTCAGAAATGGTAATTTTTTAATGTTTAATTTTTTGACTGTAAATGACTATTGCATGTGAATTATCACTTTTGGAACAAAAATAAGTGTGTTTAGAGTCATTTTAATGTCTGAAATTGGTCGAAATAGAAGCTTCTGAGTAGGAGAAAAAGTCTGTAAAAATGGCAATTTTGGTCACATTGAGGCTTTAAAAAGTAGTTATTCAACATGAGGCACAATCCAAGTGACATTTTGAATCAATTTTTCTACAGTCAAAAAAATCAATTTTCTGATGAAAAACGATGACCCGGGACCTGTTGAACTTTCTCCAGATGGTCAGAAATGGTAATTTTTTAATTTTTAATTTTTTGACTGTAAATGACTATTGCATGTGAATTATCACTTTTGGAACAAAAATAAGTATGTTTAGAGTCATTTTAATGCCTGAAATTGGTCGAAATTGAAGCTTCTGAGTAGGAGAAAAAGTCTGTAAAAATGGCAATTTTGGTCACATTGAGGCTTTAAAAAGTAGTTATTCAACATGAGGCACAATCCAAGTGACATTTTGAATCAATTTTTCTACAGTCAAAAAATTTATTTTCCGATGAAAAACGATGACCCGTGACCTGTCGAACCTTCTCCAGATGGTCAGAAATGGTAATTTTTTAATTTTTAATTTTTTGACTGTAAATGACTATTGCATGTGAATTATCACTTTTGGAACAAAAATAAGTTTGTTTAGAGTCATTTTAATGCCTGAAATTGGTCGAAATAGAAGCTTCTGAGTAGGAGAAAAAGTCTGTAAAAATGGCAATTTTGGTCACATTGAGGCTTTAAAAAGTAGTTATTCAACATGAGGCACAATCCAAGTGACATTTTGAATCAATTTTTCTACAGTCAAAAAAATTTCTTTTCTGATGAAAAACGATGACCCGTGACCTGTCGAACCTTCTCCAGATGGTCAGAAATGGTAATTTTTTAATGTTTAATTTTTTGACTGTAAATGACTATTGCATGTGAATTATCACTTTTGGAACAAAAATAAGTGTGTTTAGAGTCATTTTAATGTCTGAAATTGGTCGAAATAGAAGCTTCTGAGTAGGAGAAAAAGTCTGTAAAAATGGCAATTTTGGTCACATTGAGGCTTTAAAAAGTAGTTATTCAACATGAGGCACAATCCAAGTGACATTTTGAATCAATTTTTCTACACTCAAAAAAATCAATTTTCTGATGAAAAACGATGACCCGGGACCTGTCGAACCTTCTCTAGATGGTCAGAAATTGTATTTTTTTAATGAATAATTTTTTTACTGTAAATGACTATTGCATGTGAATTATCACTTTTGGAACAAAAATAAGTGTGTTTAGAGTTATTTTAATGCCTGAAATTGGTTGAAATAGAAGCTTCTGAGTATAAGAAAAAGTCTGTAAAAATGGCAATTTTATTCACATTGAGGCTTTAAAAAGTAGTTATTCAACATGAGGCACAATCCAAGTGACATTTTGAATCAATTTTTCTACCGTCAAAAAAATCAATTTTCTGATGAAAAACGATGACCCGGGACCTGTTGAACTTTCTCCAGATGGTCAGAAATGGTAATTTTTTGATTTTTAATTTTTTGACTGTAAATGACTATAGCATGTGAATTATCACTTTTGGAAGAAAAATAAGTGTGTTTAGAGTCATTTTAATGCCTGAAATTGGTCGAAATAGAAGCTTCTGAGTAGGAGAAAAAGTCTGTAAAAATGGCAATTTTGGTCACATTGAGGCTTTAAAAAGTAGTTATTCAACATGAGGCACAATCCAAGTGACATTTTGAATCAATTTTTCTACAGTCAAAAAACTCAATTTTCTGATGAAAAACGATGACCCGGGACCTGTTGAACTTTCTCCAGATGGTCAGAAATGGTAATTTTTTAATTTTTAATTTTTTGACTGTAAATGACTATTGCATGTGAATTATCACTTTTGGAACAAAAATAAGTTTGTTTAGAGTCATTTTAATGCCTGAAATTGGTCGAAATAGAAGCTTCTGAGTAGGAGAAAAAGTCTGTAAAAATGGCAATTTTGGTCACATTGAGGCTTTAAAAAGTAGTTATTCAACATGAGGCACAATCCAAGTGACATTTTGAATCAATTTTTCTACAGTCAAAAAAGCAATTTTCTGATGAAAAACGATGACCCGTGACCTGTCGAACCTTCTCTAGATGGTCAGAAATGGTAATTTTTAATTTTTAATTTTTTACTGTAAATGACTATTGCATGTGAATTATCACTTTTGGAACACAAATAAGTGTGTTTAGAGTCATTCTAATGCCTGAAATTTGGGTTGAAATAGAAGCTTCTGAGTATAAGAAAAAGTCTGTAAAAATGGCAATTTTATTCACATTGAGGCTTTAAAAAGTAGTTATTCAACATGAGGCACAATCCAAGTGACATTTTGAATCAATTTTTCTACAGTCAAAAAACTCAATTTTCTGATGAAAAACGATGACCCGGGACCTGTTGAACCTTCTCCAGATGGTCAGAAATGGTAATTTTTTAATGTTTAATTTTTTGACTGTAAATGACTATTGCATGTGAATTATCACTTTTGGAACAAAAAAAAGTGTGTTTAGAGTCATTTTAATGTCTGAAATTGGTCGAAATAGAAGCTTCTGAGTAGGAGAAAAAGTCTGTAAAAATGGCAATTTTGGTCACGTTGAGGCTTTAAAAAGTAGTTATTCAACATGAGGCACAATCCAAGTGACATTTTGAATCAATTTTTCTACAGTCAAAAAAACTCAATTTTCAGATGAAAAACGATGACCCGGGACCTTTTGAACTTTCTCCAGATGGTCAGAAATGGTAATTTTTTAATTTTAAATTTTTTGACTGTAAATGACTATTGCATGTGAATTATCACTTTTGGAACAAAAATAAGTTTGTTTAGAGTCATTTTAATGCATGAAATTGGTCAAAATAGAAGCTTCTGAGTAGGAGAAAAAGTCTGTAAAAATGGCAATTTTGGTCACGTTGAGGCTTTAAAAAGTAGTTATTCAACATAAGGCACAATCCAAGTGACATTTTGAATCAGTTTTCTACAGTCCAAAAAATCTATTTTCTGATGGAAAACGATGACCCGTGACCTGTCGAACCTTCTCCAGATGGTCAGAAATGGTAATTTTTTAATATTTAATTTTTTGACTGTAAAAGACTATTGCATGTGAATTATCACTTTTGGAACAAAAATAAGTGTTTTTAGAGTCATTTTAATGCCTGAAATTGTTCGAAATAGAAGCTTCTGAGTAGGAGAAAAAGTCTGTAAAAATGGCAATTTTGGTCACATTGAGGCTTTAAAAAGTAGTTATTCAACATGAGGCACAATCCAAGTGACATTTTGAATCAATTTTTCTACAGTCAAAAAAATCAATTTTCTGATTAAAAACGATGACCCGGGACCTGTTGAACTTTCTCCAGATGGTCAGAAATGGTAATTTTTTAATTTTTAATTTTTTGACTGTAAATGACTATTGCATGTGAATTATCACTTTTGGAACAAAAATAAGTATGTTTAGAGTCATTTTAATGCCTGAAATTGGTCGAAATAGAAGCTTCTGAGTATAAGAAAAAGTCTGTAAAAATGGCAATTTTATTCACATTGAGGCTTTAAAAAGTAGTTATTCAACATGAGGCACAATCCAAGTGACATTTTGAATCAATTTTTCTACAGTCAAAAAAATCAATTTTCTGATGAAAAACGATGACCCGGGACCTGTCGAACCTTCTCCAGATGGTCAGAAATGGTAATTTTTTAATGTTTAATTTTTTGACTGTAAAAGACTATTGCATGTGAATTATCACTTTTGGAACAAAAATAAGTGTTTTTAGAGTCATTTTAATGCCTGAAATTGTTCGAAATAGAAGCTTCTGAGTAGGAGAAAAAGTCTGTAAAAATGGCAATTTTGGTCACATTGAGGCTTTAAAAAGTAGTTATTCAACATGAGGCACAATCCAAGTGACATTTTGAATCAATTTTTCTACAGTCAAAAAAATCAATTTTCTGATGAAAAACGATGACCCGGGACCTGTTGAACTTTCTCCAGATGGTCAGAAATGGTAATTTTTTAATTTTTAATTTTTTGACTGTAAATGACTATTGCATGTGAATTATCACTTTTGGAACAAAAATAAGTATGTTTAGAGTCATTTTAATGCCTGAAATTGGTCGAAATTGAAGCTTCTGAGTAGGAGAAAAAGTCTGTAAAAATGGCAATTTTGGTCACATTGAGGATTTAAAAAGTAGTTATTCAACATGAGGCACAATCCAAGCGACATTTTGAATCAATTTTTCTACAGTCAAAAAAATCTATTTTCTGATGAAAAACGATGACCCGTGACCTGTCGAACCTTCTCCAGATGGTCAGAAATGGTAATTTTTTAATTTTTAATTTTTTGACTGTAAATGACTATTGCATGTGAATTATCACTTTTGGAACAAAAATAAGTTTGTTTAGAGTCATTTTAATGCCTGAAATTGGTCGAAATAGAAGCTTCTGAGTAGGAGTAAAAGTCTGTAAAAATGGCAATTTTGGTCACATTGAGGCTTTAAAAAGTAGTTATTCAACATGAGGCACAATCCAAGTGACATTTTGAATCAATTTTTCTACAGTAAAAAAAACCAATTTTCTGATGAAAAACGATGACCCGGGACCTGTTGAACTTTCTCCAGATGGTCAGAAATGGTAATTTTTTAATTTTTAATTTTTTGACTGTAAATGACTATTGCATGTGAATTATCACTTTTGGAACAAAAATAAGTATGTTTAGAGTCATTTTAATGCCTGACATTGGTTGAAATAGAAGCTTCTGAGTATAAGAAAAAGTCTGTAAAAATGGCAATTTTATTCACATTGAGGCTTTAAAAAGTAGTTATTCGACATGAGGCACAATCCAAGTGACATTTTGAATCAATTTTTCTACAGTCAAAAAAATCAATTTTCTGATGAAAAACGATGACCCAGGACCTGTTGAACTTTCTCCAGATGGTCAGAAATGGTAATTTTTTAATGTTTAATTTTTTGACTGTAAAAGACTGTAAAAGATTATCACTTTTGGAAGAAAAATAAGTGTGTTTAGAGTCATTTTAATGCCTGAAATTGGTCGAAATAGAAGCTTCTGAGTAGGAGAAAAAGTCTGTAAAAATGGCAATTTTGGTCACATTGAGGCTTTAAAAAGTAGTTATTCAACATGAGGCACAATCCAAGTGACATTTTGAATCAATTTTTCTACAGTCCAAAAAATTTCTTTTCTGATGAAAAACGATGACCCGTGACCTGTCGAACCTTCTCCAGATGGTCAGAAATGGTAATTTTTTAATGTTTAATTTTTTTACTGTAAATGACTATTGCATGTGAATTATCACTTTTGGAACAAAAATAAGTGTGTTTAGAGTCATTTTAATGTCTGAAATTGGTCGAAATAGAAGCTTCTGAGTAGGAGAAAAAGTCTGTAAAAATGGCAATTTTGGTCACATTGAGGCTTTAAAAAGTAGTTATTCAACATGAGGCACAATCCAAGTGACATTTTGAATCAATTTTTCTACACTCAAAAAAATCAATTTTCTGATGAAAAACGATGACCCGGGACCTGTCGAACCTTCTCTAGATGGTCAGAAATTGTATTTTTGTAATGATTAATTTTTTTACTGTAAATGACTATTGCATGTGAATTATCACTTTTGGAAAAAAAATAAGTGTGTTTAGAGTCATTTTAATGCCTGAAATTGGTTGAAATAGAAGCTTCTGAGTATAAGAAAAAGTCTGTAAAAATGGCAATTTTATTCACATTGAGGCTTTAAAAAGTAGTTATTCAACATGAGGCACAATCCAAGTGACATTTTGAATCAATTTTTCTACCGTCAAAAAAATCAATTTTCTGATGAAAAACGATGACCCGGGACCTGTTGAACTTTCTCCAGATGGTCAGAAATGGTAATTTTTTGATTTTTAATTTTTTGACTGTAAATGACTATAGCATGTGAATTATCACTTTTGGAAGAAAAATAAGTGTGTTTAGAGTCATTTTAATGCCTGAAATTGGTCGAAATAGAAGCTTCTGAGTAGGAGAAAAAGTCTGTAAAAATGGCAATTTTGGTCACATTCAGGCTTTAAAAAGTAGTTATTCAACATGAGGCACAATCCAAGTGACATTTTGAATCAATTTTTCTACAGTCAAAAAAATCAATTTTCTGATGAAAAACGATGACCCGTGACCTGTCGAACCTTATCCAGATGGCCAGAAACGGTAATTTTTTATTGTTTAATTTTTTGACTGTAAATGACTATTGCATGTGAATTATCACTTTTGGAACAAAAATAAGTGTGTTTAAAGTCATTTTAATGCGTGAAATTGGTTGAAATAGAAGCTTCTGAGTAGGAGAAAAAGTCTGTAAAAATGGCAATTTTGGTCACATTGAGGCTTTAAAAAGTAGTTATTCAACATGAGGCACAATCCAAGCGACATTTTGAATCCATTTTTCTACAGTCAAAAAAATCTATTTTCTGATGAAAAACGATGACCCGGGACCTGTCGAACCTTCTCTAGATGGTCAGAAATGGTATTTTTTTAATGATTAATTTTTTTACTGTAATTGACTATTGCATGTGAATTATCACTTTTGGAACAAAAATAAGTGTGTTTAGAGTCATTTTAATGCCTGAAATTGGTTGAAATAGAAGCTTCTGAGTATAAGAAAAAGTCTGTAAAAATGGCAATTTTATTCACATTGAGGCTTTAAAAAGTAGTTATTCAACATGAGGCACAATCCAAGTGACATTTTGAATCAATTTTTCTACAGTCAAAAAAATCAATTTTCTGATGAAAAATGATGACCCGGGACCTGTTGAACTTTCTCCAGATGGTCAGAAATGGTAATTTTTTAATTTTTAATTTTTTGACTGTAAATGACTATTGCATGTGAATTCTCACTTTTGGAACAAAAATAAGTATGTTTAGAGTCATTTTAATGCCTGAAATTGGTCGAAATTTAAGCTTCTGAGTAGGAGAAAAAGTCTGTAAAAATGGCAATTTTGGTCACATTGAGGCTTTAAAAAGTAGTTATTCAACATGAGGCACAATCCAAGCGACATTTTGAATCAATTTTTCTACAGTCAAAAAAATCTATTTTCTGATGAAAAACGATGACCCGGGACCTGTTGAACTTTCTCCAGATGGTCAGAAATGGTAATTTTTTAATTTTTAATTTTTTGACTGTAAATGACTATAGCATGTGAATTATCACTTTTGGAAGAAAAAAAAGTTTGTTTAGAGTCATTTTAATGCCTGAAATTGGTCGAAATAGAAGCTTCTGAGTAGGAGAAAAAGTCTGTAAAAATGGCAATTTTGGTCACATTGAGGCTTTAAAAAGTAGTTATTCAACATGAGGCACAATCCAAGTGACATTTTGAATCAATTTTTCTACAGTCCAAAAAATGTCTTTTCTGATGAAAAACGATGACCCGTGACCTGTCGAACCTTCTCCAGATGGTCAGAAATGGTAATTTTTTAATGTTTAATTTTTTGACTGTAAATGACTATTGCATGTGAATTATCACTTTTGGAACAAAAATAGGTGTGTTTAGAGTCATTTTAATGCCTGAAATTGGTTGAAATAGAGGCTTCTGAGTATAAGAAAAAGTCTGTAAAAATGGCAATTTTATTCACATTGAGGCTTTAAAAAGTAGTTATTCAACATGAGGCACAATCCAAGTGACATTTTGAATCAATTTTTCTACCGTCAAAAAAATCAATTTTTTGATGAAAAACGATGACCCGGGACCTGTTGAACTTTCTCCAGATGGTCAGAAATGGTAATTTTTTAATTTTTAATTTTTTGACTGTAAATGACTATAGCATGTGAATTATCACTTTTGGAAGAAAAATAAGCGTGTTTAGAGTCATTTTAATGCCTGAAATTGGTCGAAATAGAAGCTTCTGAGTAGGAGAAAAAGTCCGTAAAAATGGCAATTTTGGTCACATTCAGGCTTTAAAAAGTAGTTATTCAACATGAGGCACAATCCAAGTGACATTTTGAATCAATTTTTCTACAGTCAAAAAAATCAATTTTCTGATGAAAAACGATGACCCGTGACCTGTCGAACCTTATCCAGATGGCCAGAAACGGTAATTTTTTATTGTTTAATTTTTTGACTGTAAATGACTATTGCATGTGAATTATCACTTTTGGAACAAAAATAAGTGTGTTTAAAGTCATTTTAATGCGTGAAATTGGTTGAAATAGAAGCTTCTGAGTAGGAGAAAAAGTCTGTAAAAATGGCAATTTTGGTCACATTGAGGCTTTAAAAAGTAGTTATTCAACATGAGGCACAATCCAAGTGACATTTTGAATCAATTTTTCTACAGTCAAAAAAATCAATTTTCTGATGAAAAACGATGACCCGGGACCTGTCGAACCTTCTCTAGATGGTCAGAAATGGTATTTTTTTAATGATTATTTTTTTACTGTAAATGACTATTGCATGTGAATTATCACTTTTGGAACAAAAATAAGTGTGTTTAGAGTCATTTTAATGCCTGACATTGGTTGAAATAGAAGCTTCTGAGTATAAGAAAAAGTCTGTAAAAATGGCAATTTTATTCACATTGAGGCTTTAAAAAGTAGTTATTCAACATGAGGCACAATCCAAGTGACATTTTGAATCAATTTTTCTACAGTCAAAAAAATCAATTTTCTGATGAAAAACGATGACCCAGGACCTGTTGAACTTTCTCCAGATGGTCAGAAATGGTAATTTTTTAATGTTTAATTTTTTGACTGTAAAAGACTGTAAAAGATTATCACTTTTGGAACAAAAATAAGTTTGTTTAGAGTCATTTTAATGCCTGAAATTGTTCGAAATAGAAGCTTCTGAGTAGGAGTAAAAGTCTGTAAAAATGGCAATTTTGGTCACATTGAGGCTTTAAAAAGTAGTTATTCAACATGAGGCACAATCCAAGTGACATTTTGAATCAATTTTTCTACAGTCAAAAAAATCAATTTTCTGATGAAAAACGATGACCCGGGACCTGTTGAACTTTCTCCAGATGGTCAGAAATGGTAATTTTTTAATTTTTAATTTTTTGACTGTAAATGACTATTGCATGTGAATTATCACTTTTGGAACAAAAATAAGTATGTTTAGAGTCATTTTAATGCCTGAAATTGGTCGAAATTGAAGCTTCTGAGTAGGAGAAAAAGTCTGTAAAAATGGCAATTTTGGTCACATTGAGGCTTTAAAAAGTAGTTATTCAACATGAGGCACAATCCAAGTGACATTTTGAATCAATTTTTCTACAGTCAAAAAATTTATTTTCCGATGAAAAACGATGACCCGTGACCTGTCGAACCTTCTCCAGATGGTCAGAAATGGTAATTTTTTAATGTTTAATTTTTTGACTGTAAATGACTATTGCATGTGAATTATCACTTTTGGAACAAAAATAAGTGTGTTTAGAGTCATTTTAATGTCTGAAATTGGTCGAAATAGAAGCTTCTGAGTAGGAGAAAAAGTCTGTAAAAATGGCAATTTTGGTCACATTGAGGCTTTAAAAAGTAGTTATTCAACATGACGCACAATCCAAGTGACATTTTGAATCAATTTTTCTACACTCAAAAAAATCAATTTTCTGATGAAAAACGATGACCCGGGACCTGTCGAACCTTCTCTAGATGGTCAGAAATTGTATTTTTTTAATGATTAATTTTTTTACTGTAAATGACTATTGCATGTGAATTATCACTTTTGGAAAAAAAATAAGTGTGTTTAGAGTCATTTTAATGCCTGAAATTGGTTGAAATAGAAGCTTCTGAGTATAAGAAAAAGTCTGTAAAAATGGCAATTTTATTCACATTGAGGCTTTAAAAAGTAGTTATTCAACATGAGGCACAATCCAAGTGACATTTTGAATCAATTTTTCTACCGTCAAAAAAATCAATTTTCTGATGAAAAACGATGACCCGGGACCTGTTGAACTTTCTCCAGATGGTCAGAAATGGTAATTTTTTGATTTTTAATTTTTTGACTGTAAATGACTATAGCATGTGAATTATCACTTTTGGAAGAAAAATAAGTGTGTTTAGAGTCATTTTAATGCCTGAAATTGGTCGAAATAGAAGCTTCTGAGTAGGAGAAAAAGTCTGTAAAAATGGCAATTTTGGTCACATTCAGGCTTTAAAAAGTAGTTATTCAACATGAGGCACAATCCAAGTGACATTTTGAATCAATTTTTCTACAGTCAAAAAAATCAATTTTCTGATGAAAAACGATGACCCGTGACCTGTCGAACCTTATCCAGATGGCCAGAAACGGTAATTTTTTATTGTTTAATTTTTTGACTGTAAATGACTATTGCATGTGAATTATCACTTTTGGAACAAAAATAAGTGTGTTTAAAGTCATTTTAATGCGTGAAATTGGTTGAAATAGAAGCTTCTGAGTAGGAGAAAAAGTCTGTAAAAATGGCAATTTTGGTCACATTGAGGCTTTAAAAAGTAGTTATTCAACATGAGGCACAATCCAAGCGACATTTTGAATCCATTTTTCTACAGTCAAAAAAATCTATTTTCTGATGAAAAACGATGACCCGGGACCTGTCGAACCTTCTCTAGATGGTCAGAAATGGTATTTTTTTAATGATTAATTTTTTTACTGTAATTGACTATTGCATGTGAATTATCACTTTTGGAACAAAAATAAGTGTGTTTAGAGTCATTTTAATGCCTGAAATTGGTTGAAATAGAAGCTTCTGAGTATAAGAAAAAGTCTGTAAAAATGGCAATTTTATTCACATTGAGGCTTTAAAAAGTAGTTATTCAACATGAGGCACAATCCAAGTGACATTTTGAATCAATTTTTCTACAGTCAAAAAAATCAATTTTCTGATGAAAAATGATGACCCGGGACCTGTTGAACTTTCTCCAGATGGTCAGAAATGGTAATTTTTTAATTTTTAATTTTTTGACTGTAAATGACTATTGCATGTGAATTCTCACTTTTGGAACAAAAATAAGTATGTTTAGAGTCATTTTAATGCCTGAAATTGGTCGAAATTTAAGCTTCTGAGTAGGAGAAAAAGTCTGTAAAAATGGCAATTTTGGTCACATTGAGGCTTTAAAAAGTAGTTATTCAACATGAGGCACAATCCAAGCGACATTTTGAATCAATTTTTCTACAGTCAAAAAAATCTATTTTCTGATGAAAAACGATGACCCGGGACCTGTTGAACTTTCTCCAGATGGTCAGAAATGGTAATTTTTTAATTTTTAATTTTTTGACTGTAAATGACTATAGCATGTGAATTATCACTTTTGGAAGAAAAATAAGTTTGTTTAGAGTCATTTTAATGCCTGAAATTGGTCGAAATAGAAGCTTCTGAGTAGGAGAAAAAGTCTGTAAAAATGGCAATTTTGGTCACATTGAGGCTTTAAAAAGTAGTTATTCAACATGAGGCACAATCCAAGTGACATTTTGAATCAATTTTTCTACAGTCCAAAAAATTTCTTTTCTGATGAAAAACGATGACCCGTGACCTGTCGAACCTTCTCCAGATGGTCAGAAATGGTAATTTTTTAATGTTTAATTTTTTGACTGTAAATGACTATTGCATGTGAATTATCACTTTTGGAACAAAAATAAGTGTGTTTAGAGTCATTTTAATGCCTGAAATTGGTTGAAATAGAGGCTTCTGAGTATAAGAAAAAGTCTGTAAAAATGGCAATTTTATTCACATTGAGGCTTTAAAAAGTAGTTATTCAACATGAGGCACAATCCAAGTGACATTTTGAATCAATTTTTCTACCGTCAAAAAAATCAATTTTTTGATGAAAAACGATGACCCGGGACCTGTTGAACTTTCTCCAGATGGTCAGAAATGGTAATTTTTTAATTTTTAATTTTTTGACTGTAAATGACTATAGCATGTGAATTATCACTTTTGGAAGAAAAATAAGCGTGTTTAGAGTCATTTTAATGCCTGAAATTGGTCGAAATAGAAGCTTCTGAGTAGGAGAAAAAGTCCGTAAAAATGGCAATTTTGGTCACATTCAGGCTTTAAAAAGTAGTTATTCAACATGAGGCACAATCCAAGTGACATTTTGAATCAATTTTTCTACAGTCAAAAAAATCAATTTTCTGATGAAAAACGATGACCCGTGACCTGTCGAACCTTATCCAGATGGCCAGAAACGGTAATTTTTTATTGTTTAATTTTTTGACTGTAAATGACTATTGCATGTGAATTATCACTTTTGGAACAAAAATAAGTGTGTTTAAAGTCATTTTAATGCGTGAAATTGGTTGAAATAGAAGCTTCTGAGTAGGAGAAAAAGTCTGTAAAAATGGCAATTTTGGTCACATTGAGGCTTTAAAAAGTAGTTATTCAACATGAGGCACAATCCAAGTGACATTTTGAATCAATTTTTCTACAGTCAAAAAAATCAATTTTCTGATGAAAAACGATGACCCGGGACCTGTCGAACCTTCTCTAGATGGTCAGAAATGGTATTTTTTTAATGATTATTTTTTTTACTGTAAATGACTATTGCATGTGAATTATCACTTTTGGAACAAAAATAAGTGTGTTTAGAGTCATTTTAATGCCTGACATTGGTTGAAATAGAAGCTTCTGAGTATAAGAAAAAGTCTGTAAAAATGGCAATTTTATTCACATTGAGGCTTTAAAAAGTAGTTATTCAACATGAGGCACAATCCAAGTGACATTTTGAATCAATTTTTCTACAGTCAAAAAAATCAATTTTCTGATGAAAAACGATGACCCAGGACCTGTTGAACTTTCTCCAGATGGTCAGAAATGGTAATTTTTTAATGTTTAATTTTTTGACTGTAAAAGACTGTAAAAGATTATCACTTTTGGAACAAAAATAAGTTTGTTTAGAGTCATTTTAATGCCTGAAATTGGTCGAAATAGAAGCTTCTGAGTAGGAGAAAAAGTCTGTAAAAATGGCAATTTTGGTCACATTGAGGCTTTAAAAAGTAGTTATTCAACATGAGGCACAATCCAAGTGACATTTTGAATCAATTTTTCTACAGTCAAAAAAATTTCTTTTCTGATGAAAAACGATGACCCGTGACCTGTCGAACCTTCTCCAGATGGTCAGAAATGGTAATTTTTTAATGTTTAATTTTTTGACTGTAAATGACTATTGCATGTGAATTATCACTTTTGGAACAAAAATAAGTGTGTTTAGAGTCATTTTAATGTCTGAAATTGGTCGAAATAGAAGCTTCTGAGTAGGAGAAAAAGTCTGTAAAAATGGCAATTTTGGTCACATTGAGGCTTTAAAAAGTAGTTATTCAACATGAGGCACAATCCAAGTGACATTTTGAATCAATTTTTCTACAGTCAAAAAAATCAATTTTCTGATGAAAAACGATGACCCGGGACCTGTTGAATTTTCTCCAGATGGTCAGAAATGGTAATTTTTTAATTTTTAATTTTTTGACTGTAAATGACTATTGCATGTGAATTATCACTTTTGGAACAAAAATAAGTATGTTTAGAGTCATTTTAATGCCTGAAATTGGTCGAAATTGAAGCTTCTGAGTAGGAGAAAAAGTCTGTAAAAATGGCAATTTTGGTCACATTGAGGCTTTAAAAAGTAGTTATTCAACATGAGGCACAATCCAAGTGACATTTTGAATCAATTTTTCTACAGTCAAAAAATTTATTTTCCGATGAAAAACGATGACCCGTGACCTGTCGAACCTTCTCCAGATGGTCAGAAATGGTAATTTTTTAATTTTTAATTTTTTGACTGTAAATGACTATTGCATGTGAATTATCACTTTTGGAACAAAAATAAGTTTGTTTAGAGTCATTTTAATGCCTGAAATTGGTCGAAATAGAAGCTTCTGAGTAGGAGAAAAAGTCTGTAAAAATGGCAATTTTGGTCACATTGAGGCTTTAAAAAGTAGTTATTCAACATGAGGCACAATCCAAGTGACATTTTGAATCAATTTTTCTACAGTCAAAAAAATTTCTTTTCTGATGAAAAACGATGACCCGTGACCTGTCGAACCTTCTCCAGATGGTCAGAAATGGTAATTTTTTAATGTTCAATTTTTTGACTGTAAATGACTATTGCATGTGAATTATCACTTTTGGAACAAAAATAAGTGTGTTTAGAGTCATTTTAATGTCTGAAATTGGTCGAAATAGAAGCTTCTGAGTAGGAGAAAAAGTCTGTAAAAATGGCAATTTTGGTCACATTGAGGCTTTAAAAAGTAGTTATTCAACATGAGGCACAATCCAAGTGACATTTTGAATCAATTTTTCTACACTCAAAAAAATCAATTTTCTGATGAAAAACGATGACCCGGGACCTGTCGAACCTTCTCTAGATGGTCAGAAATTGTATTTTTTTAATGAATAATTTTTTTACTGTAAATGACTATTGCATGTGAATTATCACTTTTGGAACAAAAATAAGTGTGTTTAGAGTCATTTTAATGCCTGAAATTGGTTGAAATAGAAGCTTCTGAGTATAAGAAAAAGTCTGTAAAAATGGCAATTTTATTCACATTGAGGCTTTAAAAAGTAGTTATTCAACATGAGGCACAATCCAAGTGACATTTTGAATCAATTTTTCTACCGTCAAAAAAATCAATTTTCTGATGAAAAACGATGACCCGGGACCTGTTGAACTTTCTCCAGATGGTCAGAAATGGTAATTTTTTGATTTTTAATTTTTTGACTGTAAATGACTATAGCATGTGAATTATCACTTTTGGAAGAAAAATAAGTGTGTTTAGAGTCATTTTAATGCCTGAAATTGGTCGAAATAGAAGCTTCTGAGTAGGAGAAAAAGTCTGTAAAAATGGCAATTTTGGTCACATTCAGGCTTTAAAAAGTAGTTATTCAACATGAGGCACAATCCAAGTGACATTTTGAATCAATTTTTCTACAGTCAAAAAAATCAATTTTCTGATGAAAAACGATGACCCGTGACCTGTCGAACCTTATCCAGATGGCCAGAAACGGTAATTTTTTATTGTTTAATTTTTTGACTGTAAATGACTATTGCATGTGAATTATCACTTTTGGAACAAAAATAAGTGTGTTTAAAGTCATTTTAATGCGTGAAATTGGTTGAAATAGAAGCTTCTGAGTAGGAGAAAAAGTCTGTAAAAATGGCAATTTTGGTCACATTGAGGCTTTAAAAAGTAGTTATTCAACATGAGGCACAATCCAAGCGACATTTTGAATCCATTTTTCTACAGTCAAAAAAATCTATTTTCTGATGAAAAACGATGACCCGGGACCTGTCGAACCTTCTCTAGATGGTCAGAAATGGTATTTTTTTAATGATTAATTTTTTTACTGTAATTGACTATTGCATGTGAATTATCACTTTTGGAACAAAAATAAGTGTGTTTAGAGTCATTTTAATGCCTGAAATTGGTTGAAATAGAAGCTTCTGAGTATAAGAAAAAGTCTGTAAAAATGGCAATTTTATTCACATTGAGGCTTTAAAAAGTAGTTATTCAACATGAGGCACAATCCAAGTGACATTTTGAATCAATTTTTCTACAGTCAAAAAAATCAATTTTCTGATGAAAAATGATGACCCGGGACCTGTTGAACTTTCTCCAGATGGTCAGAAATGGTAATTTTTTAATTTTTAATTTTTTGACTGTAAATGACTATTGCATGTGAATTCTCACTTTTGGAACAAAAATAAGTATGTTTAGAGTCATTTTAATGCCTGAAATTGGTCGAAATTTAAGCTTCTGAGTAGGAGAAAAAGTCTGTAAAAATGGCAATTTTGGTCACATTGAGGCTTTAAAAAGTAGTTATTCAACATGAGGCACAATCCAAGCGACATTTTGAATCAATTTTTCTACAGTCAAAAAAATCTATTTTCTGATGAAAAACGATGACCCGGGACCTGTTGAACTTTCTCCAGATGGTCAGAAATGGTAATTTTTTAATTTTTAATTTTTTGACTGTAAATGACTATAGCATGTGAATTATCACTTTTGGAAGAAAAATAAGTTTGTTTAGAGTCATTTTAATGCCTGAAATTGGTCGAAATAGAAGCTTCTGAGTAGGAGAAAAAGTCTGTAAAAATGGCAATTTTGGTCACATTGAGGCTTTAAAAAGTAGTTATTCAACATGAGGCACAATCCAAGTGACATTTTGAATCAATTTTTCTACAGTCCAAAAAATTTCTTTTCTGATGAAAAACGATGACCCGTGACCTGTCGAACCTTCTCCAGATGGTCAGAAATGGTAATTTTTTAATGTTTAATTTTTTGACTATAAATGACTATTGCATGTGAATTATCACTTTTGGAACAAAAATAAGTGTGTTTAGAGTCATTTTAATGCCTGAAATTGGTTGAAATAGAGGCTTCTGAGTATAAGAAAAAGTCTGTAAAAATGGCAATTTTATTCACATTGAGGCTTTAAAAAGTAGTTATTCAACATGAGGCACAATCCAAGTGACATTTTGAATCAATTTTTCTACCATCAAAAAAAACAATTTTTTGATGAAAAACGATGACCCGGGACCTGTTGAACTTTCTCCAGATGGTCAGAAATGGTAATTTTTTAATTTTTAATTTTTTGACTGTAAATGACTATAGCATGTGAATTATCACTTTTGGAAGAAAAATAAGCGTGTTTAGAGTCATTTTAATGCCTGAAATTGGTCGAAATAGAAGCTTCTGAGTAGGAGAAAAAGTCCGTAAAAATGGCAATTTTGGTCACATTCAGGCTTTAAAAAGTAGTTATTCAACATGAGGCACAATCCAAGTGACATTTTGAATCAATTTTTCTACAGTCAAAAAAATCAATTTTCTGATGAAAAACGATGACCCGTGACCTGTCGAACCTTATCCAGATGGCCAGAAACGATAATTTTTTATTGTTTAAGTTTTTTGACTGTAAATGACTATTGCATGTGAATTATCACTTTTGGAACAAAAATAAGTGTGTTTAAAGTCATTTTAATGCGTGAAATTGGTTGAAATAGAAGCTTCTGAGTAGGAGAAAAAGTCTGTAAAAATGGCAATTTTGGTCACATTGAGGCTTTAAAAAGTAGTTATTCAACATGAGGCACAATCCAAGTGACATTTTGAATCAATTTTTCTACAGTCAAAAAAATCAATTTTCTGATGAAAAACGATGACCCGGGACCTGTCGAACCTTCTCTAGATGGTCAGAAATGGTATTTTTTTAATGATTATTTTTTTACTGTAAATGACTATTGCATGTGAATTATCACTTTTGGAACACAAATAAGTGTGTTTAGAGTCATTTTAATGCCTGACATTGGTTGAAATAGAAGCTTCTGAGTATAAGAAAAAGTCTGTAAAAATGGCAATTTTATTCACATTGAGGCTTTAAAAAGTAGTTATTCAACATGAGGCACAATCCAAGTGACATTTTGAATCAATTTTTCTACAGTCAAAAAAATCAATTTTCTGATGAAAAACGATGACCCAGGACCTGTTGAACTTTCTCCAGATGGTCAGAAATGGTAATTTTTTAATGTTTAATTTTTTGACTGTAAAAGACTGTAAAAGATTATCACTTTTGGAACAAAAATAAGTTTGTTTAGAGTCATTTTAATGCCTGAAATTGTTCGAAATAGAAGCTTCTGAGTAGGAGTAAAAGTCTGTAAAAATGGCAATTTTGGTCACATTGAGGCTTTAAAAAGTAGTTATTCAACATGAGGCACAATCCAAGTGACATTTTGAATCAATTTTTCTACAGTCAAAAAAATCAATTTTCTGATGAAAAACGATGACCCGGGACCTGTTGAACTTTCTCCAGATGGTCAGAAATGGTAATTTTTTAATTTTTAATTTTTTGACTGTAAATGACTATTGCATGTGAATTATCACTTTTGGAACAAAAATAAGTATGTTTAGAGTCATTTTAATGCCTGAAATTGGTCGAAATTGAAGCTTCTGAGTAGGAGAAAAAGTCTGTAAAAATGGCAATTTTGGTCACATTGAGGCTTTAAAAAGTAGTTATTCAACATGAGGCACAATCCAAGTGACATTTTGAATCAATTTTTCTACAGTCAAAAAATTTATTTTCCGATGAAAAACGATGACCCGTGACCTGTCGAACCTTCTCCAGATGGTCAGAAATGGTAATTTTTTAATTTTTAATTTTTTGACTGTAAATGACTATTGCATGTGAATTATCACTTTTGGAACAAAAATAAGTTTGTTTAGAGTCATTTTAATGCCTGTAATTGGTCGAAATAGAAGCTTCTGAGTAGGAGAAAAAGTCTGTAAAAATGGCAATTTTGGTCACATTGAGGCTTTAAAAAGTAGTTATTCAACATGAGGCACAATCCAAGTGACATTTTGAATCAATTTTTCTACAGTCAAAAAAATGTCTTTTCTGATGAAAAACGATGACCCGTGACCTGTCGAACCTTCTCCAGATGGTCAGAAATGGTAATTTTTTAATGTTTAATTTTTTGACTGTAAATGACTATTGCATGTGAATTATCACTTTTGGAACAAAAATAAGTGTGTTTAGAGTCATTTTAATGTCTGAAATTGGTCGAAATAGAAGCTTCTGAGTAGGAGAAAAAGTCTGTAAAAATGGCAATTTTGGTCACATTGAGGCTTTAAAAAGTAGTTATTCAACATGAGGCACAATCCAAGTGACATTTTGAATCAATTTTTCTACACTCAAAAAAATCAATTTTCTGATGAAAAACGATGACCCGGGACCTGTCGAACCTTCTCTAGATGGTCAGAAATTGTATTTTTTTAATGATTAATTTTTTTACTGTAAATGACTATTGCATGTGAATTATCACTTTTGGAAAAAAAATAAGTGTGTTTAGAGTCATTTTAATGCCTGAAATTGGTTGAAATAGAAGCTTCTGAGTATAAGAAAAAGTCTGTAAAAATGGCAATTTTATTCACATTGAGGCTTTAAAAAGTAGTTATTCAACATGAGGCACAATCCAAGTGACATTTTGAATCAATTTTTCTACCGTCAAAAAAATCAATTTTCTGATGAAAAACGATGACCCGGGACCTGTTGAACTTTCTCCAGATGGTCAGAAATGGTAATTTTTTGATTTTTAATTTTTTGACTGTAAATGACTATAGCATGTGAATTATCACTTTTGGAAGAAAAATAAGTGTGTTTAGAGTCATTTTAATGCCTGAAATTGGTCGAAATAGAAGCTTCTGAGTAGGAGAAAAAGTCTGTAAAAATGGCAATTTTGGTCACATTCAGGCTTTAAAAAGTAGTTATTCAACATGAGGCACAATCCAAGTGACATTTTGAATCAATTTTTCTACAGTCAAAAAAATCAATTTTCTGATGAAAAACGATGACCCGTGACCTGTCGAACCTTATCCAGATGGCCAGAAACGGTAATTTTTTATTGTTTAATTTTTTGACTGTAAATGACTATTGCATGTGAATTATCACTTTTGGAACAAAAATAAGTGTGTTTAAAGTCATTTTAATGCGTGAAATTGGTTGAAATAGAAGCTTCTGAGTAGGAGAAAAAGTCTGTAAAAATGGCAATTTTGGTCACATTGAGGCTTTAAAAAGTAGTTATTCAACATGAGGCACAATCCAAGCGACATTTTGAATCCATTTTTCTACAGTCAAAAAAATCTATTTTCTGATGAAAAACGATGACCCGGGACCTGTCGAACCTTCTCTAGATGGTCAGAAATGGTATTTTTTTAATGATTAATTTTTTTACTGTAATTGACTATTGCATGTGAATTATCACTTTTGGAACAAAAATAAGTGTGTTTAGAGTCATTTTAATGCCTGAAATTGGTTGAAATAGAAGCTTCTGAGTATAAGAAAAAGTCTGTAAAAATGGCAATTTTATTCACATTGAGGCTTTAAAAAGTAGTTATTCAACATGAGGCACAATCCAAGTGACATTTTGAATCAATTTTTCTACAGTCAAAAAAATCAATTTTCTGATGAAAAATGATGACCCGGGACCTGTTGAACTTTCTCCAGATGGTCAGAAATGGTAATTTTTTAATTTTTAATTTTTTGACTGTAAATGACTATTGCATGTGAATTCTCACTTTTGGAACAAAAATAAGTATGTTTAGAGTCATTTTAATGCCTGAAATTGGTCGAAATTTAAGCTTCTGAGTAGGAGAAAAAGTCTGTAAAAATGGCAATTTTGGTCACATTGAGGCTTTAAAAAGTAGTTATTCAACATGAGGCACAATCCAAGCGACATTTTGAATCAATTTTTCTACAGTCAAAAAAATCTATTTTCTGATGAAAAACGATGACCCGGGACCTGTTGAACTTTCTCCAGATGGTCAGAAATGGTAATTTTTTAATTTTTAATTTTTTGACTGTAAATGACTATAGCATGTGAATTATCACTTTTGGAAGAAAAATAAGTTTGTTTAGAGTCATTTTAATGCCTGAAATTGGTCGAAATAGAAGCTTCTGAGTAGGAGAAAAAGTCTGTAAAAATGGCAATTTTGGTCACATTGAGGCTTTAAAAAGTAGTTATTCAACATGAGGCACAATCCAAGTGACATTTTGAATCAATTTTTCTACAGTCCAAAAAATTTCTTTTCTGATGAAAAACGATGACCCGTGACCTGTCGAACCTTCTCCAGATGGTCAGAAATGGTAATTTTTTAATGTTTAATTTTTTGACTGTAAATGACTATTGCATGTGAATTATCACTTTTGGAACAAAAATAAGTGTGTTTAGAGTCATTTTAATGCCTGAAATTGGTTGAAATAGAGGCTTCTGAGTATAAGAAAAAGTCTGTAAAAATGGCAATTTTATTCACATTGAGGCTTTAAAAAGTAGTTATTCAACATGAGGCACAATCCAAGTGACATTTTGAATCAATTTTTCTACCGTCAAAAAAATCAATTTTTTGATGAAAAACGATGACCCGGGACCTGTTGAACTTTCTCCAGATGGTCAGAAATGGTAATTTTTTAATTTTTAATTTTTTGACTGTAATGACTATAGCATGTGAATTATCACTTTTGGAAGAAAAATAAGCGTGTTTAGAGTCATTTTAATGCCTGAAATTGGTCGAAATAGAAGCTTCTGAGTAGGAGAAAAAGTCCGTAAAAATGGCAATTTTGGTCACATTCAGGCTTTAAAAAGTAGTTATTCAACATGAGGCACAATCCAAGTGACATTTTGAATCAATTTTTCTACAGTCAAAAAAATCAATTTTCTGATGAAAAACGATGACCCGTGACCTGTCGAACCTTATCCAGATGGCCAGAAACGGTAATTTTTTATTGTTTAATTTTTTGACTGTAAATGACTATTGCATGTGAATTATCACTTTTGGAACAAAAATAAGTGTGTTTAAAGTCATTTTAATGCGTGAAATTGGTTGAAATAGAAGCTTCTGAGTAGGAGAAAAAGTCTGTAAAAATGGCAATTTTGGTCACATTGAGGCTTTAAAAAGTAGTTATTCAACATGAGGCACAATCCAAGTGACATTTTGAATCAATTTTTCTACAGTCAAAAAAATCAATTTTCTGATGAAAAACGATGACCCGGGACCTGTCGAACCTTCTCTAGATGGTCAGAAATGGTATTTTTTTAATGATTATTTTTTTTACTGTAAATGACTATTGCATGTGAATTATCACTTTTGGAACAAAAATAAGTGTGTTTAGAGTCATTTTAATGCCTGACATTGGTTGAAATAGAAGCTTCTGAGTATAAGAAAAAGTCTGTAAAAATGGCAATTTTATTCACATTGAGGCTTTAAAAAGTAGTTATTCAACATGAGGCACAATCCAAGTGACATTTTGAATCAATTTTTCTACAGTCAAAAAAATCAATTTTCTGATGAAAAACGATGACCCAGGACCTGTTGAACTTTCTCCAGATGGTCAGAAATGGTAATTTTTTAATGTTTAATTTTTTGACTGTAAAAGACTGTAAAAGATTATCACTTTTGGAACAAAAATAAGTTTGTTTAGAGTCATTTTAATGCCTGAAATTGGTCGAAATAGAAGCTTCTGAGTAGGAGAAAAAGTCTGTAAAAATGGCAATTTTGGTCACATTGAGGCTTTAAAAAGTAGTTATTCAACATGAGGCACAATCCAAGTGACATTTTGAATCAATTTTTCTACAGTCAAAAAAATGTCTTTTCTGATGAAAAACGATGACCCGTGACCTGTCGAACCTTCTCCAGATGGTCAGAAATGGTAATTTTTTAATGTTTAATTTTTTGACTGTAAATGACTATTGCATGTGAATTATCACTTTTGGAACAAAAATAAGTGTGTTTAGAGTCATTTTAATGTCTGAAATTGGTCGAAATAGAAGCTTCTGAGTAGGAGAAAAAGTCTGTAAAAATGGCAATTTTGGTCACATTGAGGCTTTAAAAAGTAGTTATTCAACATGAGGCACAATCCAAGTGACATTTTGAATCAATTTTTCTACAGTCAAAAAAATCAATTTTCTGATGAAAAACGATGACCCGGGACCTGTTGAACTTTCTCCAGATGGTCAGAAATGGTAATTTTTTAATTTTTAATTTTTTGACTGTAAATGACTATTGCATGTGAATTATCACTTTTGGAACAAAAATAAGTATGTTTAGAGTCATTTTAATGCCTGAAATTGGTCGAAATTGAAGCTTCTGAGTAGGAGAAAAAGTCTGTAAAAATGGCAATTTTGGTCACATTGAGGCTTTAAAAAGTAGTTATTCAACATGAGGCACAATCCAAGTGACATTTTGAATCAATTTTTCTACAGTCAAAAAATTTATTTTCCGATGAAAAACGATGACCCGTGACCTGTCGAACCTTCTCCAGATGGTCAGAAATGGTAATTTTTTAATTTTTAATTTTTTGACTGTAAATGACTATTGCATGTGAATTATCACTTTTGGAACAAAAATAAGTTTGTTTAGAGTCATTTTAATGCCTGAAATTGGTCGAAATAGAAGCTTCTGAGTAGGAGAAAAAGTCTGTAAAAATGGCAATTTTGGTCACATTGAGGCTTTAAAAAGTAGTTATTCAACATGAGGCACAATCCAAGTGACATTTTGAATCAATTTTTCTACAGTCAAAAAAATTTCTTTTCTGATGAAAAACGATGACCCGTGACCTGTCGAACCTTCTCCAGATGGTCAGAAATGGTAATTTTTTAATGTTTAATTTTTTGACTGTAAATGACTATTGCATGTGAATTATCACTTTTGGAACAAAAATAAGTGTGTTTAGAGTCATTTTAATGTCTGAAATTGGTCGAAATAGAAGCTTCTGAGTAGGAGAAAAAGTCTGTAAAAATGGCAATTTTGGTCACATTGAGGCTTTAAAAAGTAGTTATTCAACATGAGGCACAATCCAAGTGACATTTTGAATCAATTTTTCTACACTCAAAAAAATCAATTTTCTGATGAAAAACGATGACCCGGGACCTGTCGAACCTTCTCTAGATGGTCAGAAATTGTATTTTTTTAATGAATAATTTTTTTACTGTAAATGACTATTGCATGTGAATTATCACTTTTGGAACAAAAATAAGTGTGTTTAGAGTCATTTTAATGCCTGAAATTGGTTGAAATAGAAGCTTCTGAGTATAAGAAAAAGTCTGTAAAAATGGCAATTTTATTCACATTGAGGCTTTAAAAAGTAGTTATTCAACATGAGGCACAATCCAAGTGACATTTTGAATCAATTTTTCTACCGTCGAAAAAATCAATTTTCTGATGAAAAACGATGACCCGGGACCTGTTGAACTTTCTCCAGATGGTCAGAAATGGTAATTTTTTGATTTTTAATTTTTTGACTGTAAATGACTATAGCATGTGAATTATCACTTTTGGAAGAAAAATAAGTGTGTTTAGAGTCATTTTAATGCCTGAAATTGGTCGAAATAGAAGCTTCTGAGTAGGAGAAAAAGTCTGTAAAAATGGCAATTTTGGTCACATTCAGGCTTTAAAAAGTAGTTATTCAACATGAGGCACAATCCAAGTGACATTTTGAATCAATTTTTCTACAGTCAAAAAAATCAATTTTCTGATGAAAAACGATGACCCGTGACCTGTCGAACCTTATCCAGATGGCCAGAAACGGTAATTTTTTATTGTTTAATTTTTTGACTGTAAATGACTATTGCATGTGAATTATCACTTTTGGAACAAAAATAAGTGTGTTTAAAGTCATTTTAATGCGTGAAATTGGTTGAAATAGAAGCTTCTGAGTAGGAGAAAAAGTCTGTAAAAATGGCAATTTTGGTCACATTGAGGCTTTAAAAAGTAGTTATTCAACATGAGGCACAATCCAAGCGACATTTTGAATCAATTTTTCTACAGTCAAAAAAATCAATTTTCTGATGAAAAACGATGACCCGGGACCTGTTGAACTTTCTCCAGATGGTCAGAAATGGTAATTTTTTGATTTTTAATTTTTTGACTGTAAATGACTATAGCATGTGAATTATCACTTTTGGAAGAAAAATAAGTGTGTTTAGAGTCATTTTAATGCCTGACATTGGTTGAAATAGAAGCTTCTGAGTATAAGTAAAAGTCTGTAAAAATGGCAATTTTGGTCACATTGAGGCTTTAAAAAGTAGTTATTCAACATGAGGCACAAGCCAAGTGACATTTTGAATCAATTTTTCTACAGTCAAAAAAATCAATTTTCTGATGAAAAACGATGACCCGGGACCTGTTGAACTTTCTCCAGATGGTCAGAAATGGTAATTTTTTAATTTTTAATTTTTTGACTGTAAATGACTATTGCATGTGAATTATCACTTTTGGAACAAAAATAAGTATGTTTAGAGTCATTTTAATGCCTGAAATTGGTCGAAATTGAAGCTTCTGAGTAGGAGAAAAAGTCTGTAAAAATGGCAATTTTGGTCACATTGAGGCTTTAAAAAGTAGTTATTCAACATGAGGCACAATCCAAGTGACATTTTGAATCAATTTTTCTACAGTCAAAAAATTTATTTTCCGATGAAAAACGATGACCCGTGACCTGTCGAACCTTCTCCAGATGGTCAGAAATGGTAATTTTTTAATTTTTAATTTTTTGACTGTAAATGACTATTGCATGTGAATTATCACTTTTGGAACAAAAATAAGTTTGTTTAGAGTCATTTTAATGCCTGAAATTGGTCGAAATAGAAGCTTCTGAGTAGGAGAAAAAGTCTGTAAAAATGGCAATTTTGGTCACATTGAGGCTTTAAAAAGTAGTTATTCAACATGAGGCACAATCCAAGTGACATTTTGAATCAATTTTTCTACAGTCAAAAAAATTTCTTTTCTGATGAAAAACGATGACCCGTGACCTGTCGAACCTTCTCCAGATGGTCAGAAATGGTAATTTTTTAATGTTTAATTTTTTGACTGTAAATGACTATTGCATGTGAATTATCACTTTTGGAACAAAAATAAGTGTGTTTAGAGTCATTTTAATGTCTGAAATTGGTCGAAATAGAAGCTTCTGAGTAGGAGAAAAAGTCTGTAAAAATGGCAATTTTGGTCACATTGAGGCTTTAAAAAGTAGTTATTCAACATGAGGCACAATCCAAGTGACATTTTGAATCAATTTTTCTACACTCAAAAAAATCAATTTTCTGATGAAAAACGATGACCCGGGACCTGTCGAACCTTCTCTAGATGGTCAGAAATTGTATTTTTTTAATCAATAATTTTTTTACTGTAAATGACTATTGCATGTGAATTATCACTTTTGGAACAAAAATAAGTGTGTTTAGAGTCATTTTAATGCCTGAAATTGGTTGAAATAGAAGCTTCTGAGTATAAGAAAAAGTCTGTAAAAATGGCAATTTTATTCACATTGAGGCTTTAAAAAGTAGTTATTCAACATGAGGCACAATCCAAGTGACATTTTGAATCAATTTTTCTACCGTCAAAAAAATCAATTTTCTGATGAAAAACGATGACCCGGGACCTGTTGAACTTTCTCCAGATGGTCAGAAATGGTAATTTTTTGATTTTTAATTTTTTGACTGTAAATGACTATAGCATGTGAATTATCACTTTTGGAAGAAAAATAAGTGTGTTTAGAGTCATTTTAATGCCTGAAATTGGTCGAAATAGAAGCTTCTGAGTAGGAGAAAAAGTCTGTAAAAATGGCAATTTTGGTCACATTCAGGCTTTAAAAAGTAGTTATTCAACATGAGGCACAATCCAAGTGACATTTTGAATCAATTTTTCTACAGTCAAAAAAATCAATTTTCTGATGAAAAACGATGACCCGTGACCTGTCGAACCTTATCCAGATGGCCAGAAACGGTAATTTTTTATTGTTTAATTTTTTGACTGTAAATGACTATTGCATGTGAATTATCACTTTTGGAACAAAAATAAGTGTGTTTAAAGTCATTTTAATGCGTGAAATTGGTTGAAATAGAAGCTTCTGAGTAGGAGAAAAAGTCTGTAAAAATGGCAATTTTGGTCACATTGAGGCTTTAAAAAGTAGTTATTCAACATGAGGCACAATCCAAGCGACATTTTGAATCAATTTTTCTACAGTCAAAAAAATCTATTTTCTGATGAAAAACGATGACCCGGGACCTGTCGAACCTTCTCTAGATGGTCAGAAATGGTATTTTTTTAATGATTAATTTTTTTACTGTAATTGACTATTGCATGTGAATTATCACTTTTGGAACAAAAATAAGTGTGTTTAGAGTCATTTTAATGCCTGAAATTGGTTGAAATAGAAGCTTCTGAGTATAAGAAAAAGTCTGTAAAAATGGCAATTTTATTCACATTGAGGCTTTAAAAAGTAGTTATTCAACATGAGGCACAATCCAAGTGACATTTTGAATCAATTTTTCTACAGTCAAAAAAATCAATTTTCTGATGAAAAACGATGACCCGGGACCTGTTGAACTTTCTCCAGATGGTCAGAAATGGTAATTTTTTAATTTTTAATTTTTTGACTGTAAATGATTATTGCATGTGAATTCTCACTTTTGGAACAAAAATAAGTATGTTTAGAGTCATTTTAATGCCTGAAATTGGTCGAAATTGAAGCTTCTGAGTAGGAGAAAAAGTCTGTAAAAATGGCAATTTTGGTCACATTGAGGCTTTAAAAAGTAGTTATTCAACATGAGGCACAATCCAAGCGACATTTTGAATCAATTTTTCTACAGTCAAAAAAATCTATTTTCTGATGAAAAACGATGACCCGGGACCTGTCGAACCTTCTCTAGATGGTCAGAAATGGTATTTTTTTAATGATTAATTTTTTTACTGTAATTGACTATTGCATGTGAATTATCACTTTTGGAACAAAAATAAGTGTGTTTAGAGTCATTTTAATGCCTGAAATTGGTTGAAATAGAAGCTTCTGAGTATAAGAAAAAGTCTGTAAAAATGGCAATTTTATTCACATTGAGGCTTTAAAAAGTAGTTATTCAACATGAGGCACAATCCAAGTGACATTTTGAATCAATTTTTCTACAGTCAAAAAAATCAATTTTCTGATGAAAAACGATGACCCGGGACCTGTTGAACTTTCTCCAGATGGTCAGAAATGGTAATTTTTTAATTTTTAATTTTTTGACTGTAAATGACTATTGCATGTGAATTATCACTTTTGGAACAAAAATAAGTATGTTTAGAGTCATTTTAATGCCTGAAATTGGTCGAAATTGAAGCTTCTGAGTAGGAGAAAAAGTCTGTAAAAATGGCAATTTTGGTCACATTGAGGCTTTAAAAAGTAGTTATTCAACATGAGGCACAATCCAAGTGACATTTTGAATCAATTTTTCTACAGTCAAAAAAATTTCTTTTCTGATGAAAAACGATGACCCGTGACCTGTCGAACCTTCTCCAGATGGTCAGAAATGGTAATTTTTTAATGTTTAATTTTTTGACTGTAAATGACTATTGCATGTGAATTATCACTTTTGGAACAAAAATAAGTGTGTTTAGAGTCATTTTAATGTCTGAAATTGGTCGAAATAGAAGCTTCTGAGTAGGAGAAAAAGTCTGTAAAAATGGCAATTTTGGTCACATTGAGGCTTTAAAAAGTAGTTATTCAACATGAGGCACAATCCAAGTGACATTTTGAATCAATTTTTCTACAGTCAAAAAAATCAATTTTCTGATGAAAAACGATGACCCGGGACCTGTCGAACCTTCTCTAGATGGTCAGAAATGGTATTTTTTTAATGATTAATTTTTTTACTGTAAATGACTATTGCATGTGAATTATCACTTTTGGAACAAAAATAAGTGTGTTTAGAGTCATTTTAATGCCTGAAATTGGTTGAAATAGAAGCTTCTGAGTATAAGAAAAAGTCTGTAAAAATGGCAATTTTATTCACATTGAGGCTTTAAAAAGTAGTTATTCAACATGAGGCACAATCCAAGTGACATTTTGAATCAATTTTTCTACCGTCAAAAAAATCAATTTTCTGATGAAAAACGATGACCCGGGACCTGTTGAACTTTCTCCAGATGGTCAGAAATGGTAATTTTTTGATTTTTAATTTTTTGACTGTAAATGACTATAGCATGTGAATTATCACTTTTGGAAGAAAAATAAGTGTGTTTAGAGTCATTTTAATGCCTGAAATTGGTCGAAATAGAAGCTTCTGAGTAGGAGAAAAAGTCTGTAAAAATGGCAATTTTGGTCACATTCAGGCTTTAAAAAGTAGTTATTCAACATGAGGCACAATCCAAGTGACATTTTGAATCAATTTTTCTACAGTCAAAAAAATCAATTTTCTGATGAAAAACGATGACCCGTGACCTGTCGAACCTTATCCAGATGGCCAGAAACGGTAATTTTTTATTGTTTAATTTTTTGACTGTAAATGACTATTGCATGTGAATTATCACTTTTGGAACAAAAATAAGTGTGTTTAAAGTCATTTTAATGCGTGAAATTGGTTGAAATAGAAGCTTCTGAGTAGGAGAAAAAGTCTGTAAAAATGGCAATTTTGGTCACATTGAGGCTTTAAAAAGTAGTTATTCAACATGAGGCACAATCCAAGCGACATTTTGAATCAATTTTTCTACAGTCAAAAAAATCTATTTTCTGATGAAAAACGATGACCCGGGACCTGTCGAACCTTCTCTAGATGGTCAGAAATGGTATTTTTTTAATGATTAATTTTTTTACTGTATTTGACTATTGCATGTGAATTATCACTTTTGGAACAAAAATAAGTGTGTTTAGAGTCATTTTAATGCCTGAAATTGGTTGAAATAGAAGCTTCTGAGTATAAGAAAAAGTCTGTAAAAATGGCAATTTTATTCACATTGAGGCTTTAAAAAGTAGTTATTCAACATGAGGCACAATCCAAGTGACATTTTGAATCAATTTTTCTACAGTCAAAAAAATCAATTTTCTGATGAAAAACGATGACCCGGGACCTGTTGAACTTTCTCCAGATGGTCAGAAATGGTAATTTTTTAATTTTTAATTTTTTGACTGTAAATGACTATTGCATGTGAATTATCACTTTTGGAACAAAAATAAGTATGTTTAGAGTCATTTTAATGCCTGAAATTGGTCGAAATTGAAGCTTCTGAGTAGGAGAAAAAGTCTGTAAAAATGGCAATTTTGGTCACATTGAGGCTTTAAAAAGTAGTTATTCAACATGAGGCACAATCCAAGTGACATTTTGAATCAATTTTTCTACAGTCAAAAAAATTTCTTTTCTGATGAAAAACGATGACCCGTGACCTGTCGAACCTTCTCCAGATGGTCAGAAATGGTAATTTTTTAATGTTTAATTTTTTGACTGTAAATGACTATTGCATGTGAATTATCACTTTTGGAACAAAAATAAGTGTGTTTAGAGTCATTTTAATGTCTGAAATTGGTCGAAATAGAAGCTTCTGAGTAGGAGAAAAAGTCTGTAAAAATGGCAATTTTGGTCACATTGAGGCTTTAAAAAGTAGTTATTCAACAGGAGGCACAATCCAAGTGACATTTTGAATCAATTTTTCTACACTCAAAAAAATCAATTTTGTGATGAAAAACGATGACCCGGGACCTGTCGAACCTTCTCTAGATGGTCAGAAATTGTATTTTTTTAATGAATAATTTTTTTACTGTAAATGACTATTGCATGTGAATTATCACTTTTGGAACAAAAATAAGTGTGTTTAGAGTCATTTTAATGCCTGAAATTGGTTGAAATAGAAGCTTCTGAGTATAAGAAAAAGTCTGTAAAAATGGCAATTTTATTCACATTGAGGCTTTAAAAAGTAGTTATTCAACATGAGGCACAATCCAAGTGACATTTTGAATCAATTTTTCTACCGTCAAAAAAATCAATTTTCTGATGAAAAACGATGACCCGGGACCTGTTGAACTTTCTCCAGATGGTCAGAAATGGTAATTTTTTGATTTTTAATTTTTTGACTGTAAATGACTATAGCATGTGAATTATCACTTTTGGAAGAAAAATAAGTGTGTTTAGAGTCATTTTAATGCCTGAAATTGGTCGAAATAGAAGCTTCTGAGTAGGAGAAAAAGTCTGTAAAAATGGCAATTTTGGTCACATTGAGGCTTTAAAAAGTAGTTATTCAACATGAGGCACAATCCAAGCGACATTTTGAATCAATTTTTCTACAGTCAAAAAAATCTATTTTCTGATGAAAAACGATGACCCGGGACCTGTCGAACCTTCTCTAGATGGTCAGAAATGGTATTTTTTTAATGATTAATTTTTTTACTGTAATTGACTATTGCATGTGAATTATCACTTTTGGAACAAAAATAAGTGTGTTTAGAGTCATTTTAATGCCTGAAATTGGTTGAAATAGAAGCTTCTGAGTATAAGAAAAAGTCTGTAAAAATGGCAATTTTATTCACATTGAGGCTTTAAAAAGTAGTTATTCAACATGAGGCACAATCCAAGTGACATTTTGAATCAATTTTTCTACAGTCAAAAAAATCAATTTTCTGATGAAAAACGATGACCCGGGACCTGTCGAACCTTATCCAGATGGCCAGAAACGGTAATTTTTTATTGTTTAATTTTTTGAGTGTAAATGACTATTGCATGTGAATTATCACTTTTGGAACAAAAATAAGTGTGTTTAAAGTCATTTTAATGCCTGAAATTGGTCGAAATAGAAGCTTCTGAGTAGGAGAAAAAGTCTGTAAAAATGGCAATTTTGGTCACATTGAGGCTTTAAAAAGTAGTTATTCAACATGAGGCACAATCCAAGTGACATTTTGAATCAATTTTTCTACAGTCAAAAAAATCAATTTTCTGATGAAAAACGATGACCCGGGACCTGTCGAACCTTCTCTAGATGGTCAGAAATGGTATTTTTTTAATGATTAATTTTTTTACTGTAAATGACTATTGCATGTGAATTATCACTTTTGGAACAAAAATAAGTGTGTTTAGAGTCATTTTAATGCCTGACATTGGTTGAAATAGAAGCTTCTGAGTATAAGAAAAAGTCTGTAAAAATGGCAATTTTATTCACATTGAGGCTTTAAAAAGTAGTTATTCAACATGAGGCACAATCCAAGTGACATTTTGAATCAATTTTTCTACAGTCAAAAAAATTTATTTTCCGATGAAAAACGATGACCCGTGACCTGTTGAACTTTCTCCAGATGGTCAGAAATGGTAATTTTTTAATTTTTAATTTTTTGACTGTAAATGACTATTGCATGTGAATTATCACTTTTGGAACAAAAATAAGTATGTTTAGAGTCATTTTAATGCCTGAAATTGGTCGAAATTGAAGCTTCTGAGTAGGAGAAAAAGTCTGTAAAAATGGCAATTTTGGTCACATTGAGGCTTTAAAAAGTAGTTATTCAACATGAGGCACAATCCAAGTGACATTTTGAATCAATTTTTCTACAGTCAAAAAAATTTATTTTCCGATGAAAAACGATGACCCCTGACCTGTCGAACCTTCTCCAGATGGTCAGAAATGGTAATTTTTTAATGTTTAATTTTTTGACTGTAAATGACTATTGCATGTGAATTATCACTTTTGGAACAAAAATAAGTGTGTTTAGAGTCATTTTAATGTCTGAAATTGGTCGAAATAGAAGCTTCTGAGTAGGAGAAAAAGTCTGTAAAAATGGCAATTTTGGTCACATTGAGGCTTTAAAAAGTAGTTATTCAACATGAGGCACAATCCAAGTGACATTTTGAATCAATTTTTCTACAGTCAAAAAAACTCAATTTTCTGATGAAAAACGATGACCCGGGACCTGTTGAACTTTCTCCAGATGGTCAGAAATGGTAATTTTTTAATTTTTAATTTTTTGACTGTAAATGACTATTGCATGTGAATTATCACTTTTGGAACAAAAATAAGTTTGTTTAGGGTCATTTTAATGCCTGAAATTGGTCGAAATAGAAGCTTCTGAGTAGGAGAAAAAGTCTGTAAAAATGGCAATTTTGGTCACGTTGAGGCTTTAAAAAGTAGTTATTCAACATAAGGCACAATCCAAGTGACATTTTGAATCAATTTTCTACAGTCCAAAAAATCTATTTTCTGATGGAAAACGATGACCCGTGACCTGTCGAACCTTCTCCAGATGGTCAGAAATGGTAATTTTTTAATGTTTAATTTTTTGACTGTAAAAGACTATTGCATGTGAATTATCACTTTTGGAACACAAATAAGTGTGTTTAGAGTCATTTTAATGCCTGAAATTGTTCGAAATAGAAGCTTCTGAGTAGGAGAAAAAGTCTGTAAAAATGGCAATTTTGGTCACATTGAGGCTTTAAAAAGTAGTTATTCAACATGAGGCACAATCCAAGTGACATTTTGAATCAATTTTTCTACAGTCAAAAAAATCAATTTTCTGATGAAAAACGATGACCCGGGACCTGTTGAACTTTCTCCAGATGGTCAGAAATGGTAATTTTTTAATTTTTAATTTTTTGACTGTAAATGACTATTGCATGTGAATTATCACTTTTGGAACAAAAATAAGTATGTTTAGAGTCATTTTAATGCCTGAAATTGGTCGAAATTGAAGCTTCTGAGTAGGAGAAAAAGTCTGTAAAAATGGCAATTTTGGTCACATTGAGGCTTTAAAAAGTAGTTATTCAACATGAGGCACAATCCAAGTGACATTTTGAATCAATTTTTCTACAGTCAAAAAATTTATTTTCCGATGAAAAACGATGACCCGTGACCTGTCGAACCTTCTCCAGATGGTCAGAAATGGTAATTTTTTAATTTTTAATTTTTTGACTGTAAATGACTATTGCATGTGAATTATCACTTTTGGAACAAAAATAAGTTTGTTTAGAGTCATTTTAATGCCTGAAATTGGTCGAAATAGAAGCTTCTGAGTAGGAGAAAAAGTCTGTAAAAATGGCAATTTTGGTCACATTGAGGCTTTAAAAAGTAGTTATTCAACATGAGGCACAATCCAAGTGACATTTTGAATCAATTTTTCTACAGTCAAAAAAATCAATTTTCTGATGAAAAACGATGACCCGGGACCTGTTGAACTTTCTCCAGATGGTCAGAAATGGCAATTTTTTAATTTTTAATTTTTTGACTGTAAATGACTATAGCATGTGAATTATCACTTTTGGAAGAAAAATAAGTGTGTATAGAGTCATTTTAATGCCTGAAATTGGTCGAAATAGAAGCTTCTGAGTAGGAGAAAAAGTCTGTAAAAATGGCAATTTTGGTCACATTGAGGCTTTAAAAAGTAGTTATTCAACAGGAGGCACAATCCAAGTGACATTTTGAATCAATTTTTCTACACTCAAAAAAATCAATTTTCTGATGAAAAACGATGACCCGGGACCTGTCGAACCTTCTCTAGATGGTCAGAAATTGTATTTTTTTAATGATTAATTTTTTTACTGTAATTGACTATTGCATGTGAATTATCACTTTTGGAACAAAAATAAGTGTGTTTAGAGTCATTTTAATGCCTGAAATTGGTTGAAATAGAAGCTTCTGAGTATAAGAAAAAGTCTGTAAAAATGGCAATTTTATTCACATTGAGGCTTTAAAAAGTAGTTATTCAACATGAGGCACAATCCAAGTGACATTTTGAATCAATTTTTCTACAGTCAAAAAAATCAATTTTCTGATGAAAAACGATGACCCGGGACCTGTCGAACCTTATCCAGATGGCCAGAAACGGTAATTTTTTATTGTTTAATTTTTTGAGTGTAAATGACTATTGCATGTGAATTATCACTTTTGGAACAAAAATAAGTGTGTTTAAAGTCATTTTAATGCCTGAAATTGGTCGAAATAGAAGCTTCTGAGTAGGAGAAAAAGTCTGTAAAAATGGCAATTTTGGTCACATTGAGGCTTTAAAAAGTAGTTATTCAACATGAGGCACAATCCAAGTGACATTTTGAATCAATTTTTCTACAGTCAAAAAAATCAATTTTCTGATGAAAAACGATGACCCGGGACCTGTCGAACCTTCTCTAGATGGTCAGAAATGGTATTTTTTTAATGATTAATTTTTTTACTGTAAATGACTATTGCATGTGAATTATCACTTTTGGAACAAAAATAAGTGTGTTTAGAGTCATTTTAATGCCTGACATTGGTTGAAATAGAAGCTTCTGAGTATAAGAAAAAGTCTGTAAAAATGGCAATTTTATTCACATTGAGGCTTTAAAAAGTAGTTATTCAACATGAGGCACAATCCAAGTGACATTTTGAATCAATTTTTCTACAGTCAAAAAAATCAATTTTCTGATGAAAAACGATGACCCGGGACCTGTTGAACTTTCTCCAGATGGTCAGAAATGGTAATTTTTTAATTTTTAATTTTTTGACTGTAAATGACTATTGCATGTGAATTATCACTTTTGGAACAAAAATAAGTATGTTTAGAGTCATTTTAATGCCTGAAATTGGTCGAAATTGAAGCTTCTGAGTAGGAGAAAAAGTCTGTAAAAATGGCAATTTTGGTCACATTGAGGCTTTAAAAAGTAGTTATTCAACATGAGGCACAATCCAAGTGACATTTTGAATCAATTTTTCTACAGTCAAAAAAATTTATTTTCCGATGAAAAACGATGACCCCTGACCTGTCGAACCTTCTCCAGATGGTCAGAAATGGTAATTTTTTAATGTTTAATTTTTTGACTGTAAATGACTATTGCATGTGAATTATCACTTTTGGAACAAAAATAAGTGTGTTTAGAGTCATTTTAATGTCTGAAATTGGTCGAAATAGAAGCTTCTGAGTAGGAGAAAAAGTCTGTAAAAATGGCAATTTTGGTCACATTGAGGCTTTAAAAAGTAGTTATTCAACATGAGGCACAATCCAAGTGACATTTTGAATCAATTTTTCTACAGTCAAAAAAACTCAATTTTCTGATGAAAAACGATGACCCGGGACCTGTTGAACTTTCTCCAGATGGTCAGAAATGGTAATTTTTTCATTTTTAATTTTTTGACTGTAAATGACTATTGCATGTGAATTATCACTTTTGGAACAAAAATAAGTTTGTTAAGGGTCATTTTAATGCCTGAAATTGGTCGAAATAGAAGCTTCTGAGTAGGAGAAAAAGTCTGTAAAAATGGCAATTTTGGTCACGTTGAGGCTTTAAAAAGTAGTTATTCAACATAAGGCACAATCCAAGTGACATTTTGAATCAATTTTCTACAGTCCAAAAAATCTATTTTCTGATGGAAAACGATGACCCGTGACCTGTCGAACCTTCTCCAGATGGTCAGAAATGGTAATTTTTTAATGTTTAATTTTTTGACTGTAAAAGACTATTGCATGTGAATTATCACTTTTGGAACACAAATAAGTGTGTTTAGAGTCATTTTAATGCCTGAAATTGTTCGAAATAGAAGCTTCTGAGTAGGAGAAAAAGTCTGTAAAAATGGCAATTTTGGTCACATTGAGGCTTTAAAAAGTAGTTATTCAACATGAGGCACAATCCAAGTGACATTTTGAATCAATTTTTCTACAGTCAAAAAAATCAATTTTCTGATGAAAAACGATGACCCGGGACCTGTTGAACTTTCTCCAGATGGTCAGAAATGGTAATTTTTTAATTTTTAATTTTTTGACTGTAAATGACTATTGCATGTGAATTATCACTTTTGGAACAAAAATAAGTATGTTTAGAGTCATTTTAATGCCTGAAATTGGTCGAAATTGAAGCTTCTGAGTAGGAGAAAAAGTCTGTAAAAATGGCAATTTTGGTCACATTGAGGCTTTAAAAAGTAGTTATTCAACATGAGGCACAATCCAAGTGACATTTTGAATCAATTTTTCTACAGTCAAAAAATTTATTTTCCGATGAAAAACGATGACCCGTGACCTGTCGAACCTTCTCCAGATGGTCAGAAATGGTAATTTTTTAATTTTTAATTTTTTGACTGTAAATGACTATTGCATGTGAATTATCACTTTTGGAACAAAAATAAGTTTGTTTAGAGTCATTTTAATGCCTGAAATTGGTCGAAATAGAAGCTTCTGAGTAGGAGAAAAAGTCTGTAAAAATGGCAATTTTGGTCACATTGAGGCTTTAAAAAGTAGTTATTCAACATGAGGCACAATCCAAGTGACATTTTGAATCAATTTTTCTACAGTCAAAAAAATCAATTTTCTGATGAAAAACGATGACCCGGGACCTGTTGAACTTTCTCCAGATGGTCAGAAATGGCAATTTTTTAATTTTTAATTTTTTGACTGTAAATGACTATAGCATGTGAATTATCACTTTTGGAAGAAAAATAAGTGTGTATAGAGTCATTTTAATGCCTGAAATTGGTCGAAATAGAAGCTTCTGAGTAGGAGAAAAAGTCTGTAAAAATGGCAATTTTGGTCACATTCAGGCTTTAAAAAGTAGTTATTCAACATGAGGCACAATCCAAGTGACATTTTGAATCAATTTTTCTACAGTCAAAAAAATCAATTTTCTGATGAAAAACGATGACCCGTGACCTGTCGAATCTTATCCAGATGGCCAGAAACGGTAATTTTTTATTGTTTAATTTTTTGACTGTAAATGACTATTGCATGTGAATTATCACTTTTGGAACAAAAATAAGTGTGTTTAAAGTCATTTTAATGCGTGAAATTGGTTGAAATAGAAGCTTCTGAGTAGGAGAAAAAGTCTGTAAAAATGGCAATTTTGGTCACATTGAGGCTTTAAAAAGTAGTTATTCAACATGAGGCACAATCCAAGCGACATTTTGAATCAATTTTTCTACAGTCAAAAAAATCTATTTTCTGATGAAAAACGATGACCCGGGACCTGTCGAACCTTCTCTAGATGGTCAGAAATGGTATTTTTTTAATGATTAATTTTTTTACTGTAATTGACTATTGCATGTGAATTATCACTTTTGGAACAAAAATAAGTGTGTTTAGAGTCATTTTAATGCCTGAAATTGGTTGAAATAGAAGCTTCTGAGTATAAGAAAAAGTCTGTAAAAATGGCAATTTTATTCACATTGAGGCTTTAAAAAGTAGTTATTCAACATGAGGCACAATCCAAGTGACATTTTGAATCAATTTTTCTACAGTCAAAAAAATCAATTTTCTGATGAAAAACGATGACCCGGGACCTGTTGAACTTTCTCCAGATGGTCAGAAATGGTAATTTTTTAATTTTTAATTTTTTGACTGTAAATGACTATTGCATGTGAATTCTCACTTTTGGAACAAAAATAAGTATGTTTAGAGTCATTTTAATGCCTGAAATTGGTCGAAATTGAAGCTTCTGAGTAGGAGAAAAAGTCTGTAAAAATGGCAATTTTGGTCACATTGAGGCTTTAAAAAGTAGGTATTCAACATGAGGCACAATCCAAGCGACATTTTGAATCAATTTTTCTACAGTCAAAAAAATCTATTTTCTGATGAAAAACGATTACCCGGGACCTGTCGAACCTTTTCTAGATGGTCAGAAATGGTATTTTTTTAATGATTAATTTTTTTACTGTAATTGACTATTGCATGTGAATTATCACTTTTGGAACAAAAATAAGTGTGTTTAGAGTCATTTTAATGCCTGAAATTGGTTGAAATAGAAGCTTCTGAGTATAAGAAAAAGTCTGTAAAAATGGCAATTTTATTCACATTGAGGCTTTAAAAAGTAGTTATTCAACATGAGGCACAATCCAAGTGACATTTTGAATCAATTTTTCTACAGTCAAAAAAATCAATTTTCTGATGAAAAACGATGACCCGGGACCTGTTGAACTTTCTCCAGATGGTCAGAAATGGTAATTTTTTAATTTTTAATTTTTTGACTGTAAATGACTATAGCATGTGAATTATCACTTTTGGAAGAAAAATAAGCGTGTTTAGAGTCATTTTAATGCCTGAAATTGGTCGAAATAGAAGCTTCTGAGTAGGAGAAAAAGTCTGTAAAAATGGCAATTTTGGTCACATTCAGGCTTTAAAAAGTAGTTATTCAACATGAGGCACAATCCAAGCGACATTTTGAATCAATTTTTCTACAGTCAAAGAAATCAATTTTCTGATGAAAAACGATGACCCGTGACCTGTCGAACCTTATCCAGATGGCCAGAAATGGTAATTTTTTATTGTTTAATTTTTTGACTGTAAATGACTATTGCATGTGAATTATCACTTTTGGAACAAAAATAAGTGTGTTTAAAGTCATTTTAATGCGTGAAATTGGTTGAAATAGAAGCTTCTGAGTAGGAGAAAAAGTTTGTAAAAATGGCAATTTTGGTCACATTGAGGCTTTAAAAAGTAGTTATTCAACATGAGGCACAATCCAAGTGACATTTTGAATCAATTTTTCTACAGTCAAAAAAATCAATTTTCTGATGAAAAACGATGACCCGGGACCTGTCGAACCTTCTCTAGATGGTCAGAAATGGTATTTTTTTAATGATTAATTTTTTTACTGTAAATGACTATTGCATGTGAATTATCACTTTTGGAACAAAAATAAGTGTGTTTAGAGTCATTTTAATGCCTGACATTGGTTGAAATAGAAGCTTCTGAGTATAAGAAAAAGTCTGTAAAAATGGCAATTTTATTCACATTGAGGCTTTAAAAAGTAGTTATTCAACATGAGGCACAATCCAAGTGACATTTTGAATCAATTTTTCTACAGTCAAAAAAATCAATTTTCTGATGAAAAACGATGACCCGGGACCTGTTGAACTTTCTCCAGATGGTCAGAAATGGTAATTTTTTAATTTTTAATTTTTTGACTGTAAATGACTATTGCATGTGAATTATCACTTTTGGAACAAAAATAAGTATGTTTAGAGTCATTTTAATGCCTGAAATTGGTCAAAATAGAAGCTTCTGAGTAGGAGAAAAAGTCTGTAAAAATGGCAATTTTGGTCACGTTGAGGCTTTAAAAAGTAGTTATTCAACATAAGGCACAATCCAAGTGACATTTTGAATCAATTTTTCTACAGTCAAAAAAATTTATTTTCCGATGAAAAACGATGACCCGTGACCTGTCGAACCTTCTCCAGATGGTCAGAAATGGTAATTTTTTAATGTTTAATTTTTTGACTGTAAATGACTATTGCATGTGAATTATCACTTTTGGAACAAAAGTAAGTGTGTTTAGAGTCATTTTAATGTCTGAAATTGGTCGAAATAGAAGCTTCTGAGTAGGAGAAAAAGTCTGTAAAAATGGCAATTTTGGTCACATTGAGGCTTTAAAAAGTAGTTATTCAACATGAGGCACAATCCAAGTGACATTTTGAATCAATTTTTCTACAGTCAAAAAAACTCAATTTTCTGATGAAAAACGATGACCCGGGACCTGTTGAACTTTCTCCAGATGGTCAGAAATGGTAATTTTTTAATTTTTAATTTTTTGACTGTAAATGACTATTGCATGTGAATTATCACTTTTGGAACAAAAATAAGTTTGTTTAGGGTCATTTTAATGCCTGAAATTGGTCGAAATAGAAGCTTCTGAGTAGGAGAAAAAGTCTGTAAAAATGGCAATTTTGGTCACATTGAGGCTTTAAAAAGTAGTTATTCAACATGAGGCACAATCCAAGTGACATTTTGAATCAATTTTTCTACAGTCAAAAAAATCAATTTTCTGATGAAAAACGATGACCCGGGACCTGTTGAACTTTCTCCAGATGGTCAGAAATGGTAATTTTTTAATTTTTAATTTTTTGACTGTAAATGACTATTGCATGTGAATTATCACTTTTGGAACAAAAATAAGTATGTTTAGAGTCATTTTAATGCCTGAAATTGGTCGAAATTGAAGCTTCTGAGTAGGAGAAAAAGTCTGTAAAAATGGCAATTTTGGTCACATTGAGGCTTTAAAAAGTAGTTATTCAACATGAGGCACAATCCAAGTGACATTTTGAATCAATTTTTCTACAGTCAAAAAAATCAATTTTCTGATGAAAAACGATGACCCGGGACCTGTTGAACTTTCTCCAGATGGTCAGAAATGGCAATTTTTTAATTTTTAATTTTTTGACTGTAAATGACTATAGCATGTGAATTATCACTTTTGGAAGAAAAATAAGTGTGTTTAGAGTCATTTTAATGCCTGAAATTGGTCGAAATAGAAGCTTCTGAGTAGGAGAAAAAGTCTGTAAAAATGGCAATTTTGGTCACATTGAGGCTTTAAAAAGTAGTTATTCAACATGAGGCACAATCCAAGTGACATTTTGAATCAATTTTTCTACAGTCAAAAAAACTCAATTTTCTGATGAAAAACGATGACCCGGGACCTGTTGAACTTTCTCCAGATGGTCAGAAATGGTAATTTTTTAATTTTTAATTTTTTGACTGTAAATGACTATTGCATGTGAATTATCACTTTTGGAACAAAAATAAGTTTGTTTAGAGTCATTTTAATGCCTGAAATTGGTCGAAATAGAAGCTTCTGAGTAGGAGAAAAAGTCTGTAAAAATGGCAATTTTGGTCACGTTGAGGCTTTAAAAAGTAGTTATTCAACATAAGGCACAATCTAAGTGACATTTTGAATCAATTTTCTACAGTCCAAAAAATCTATTTTCTGATGGAAAACGATGACCTGTCGAACCTTCTCCAGATGGTCAGAAATGGTAATTTTTTAATGTTTAATTTTTTGACTGTAAAAGACTATTGCATGTGAATTATCACTTTTGGAACAAAAATAAGTGTGTTTAGAGTCATTTTAATGCCTGAAATTGTTCGAAATAGAAGCTTCTGAGTAGGAGAAAAAGTCTGTAAAAATGGCAATTTTGGTCACATTGAGGCTTTAAAAAGTAGTTATTCAACATGAGGCACAATCCAAGTGACATTTTGAATCAATTTTTCTACAGTCAAAAAAAACAATTTTCTGATGAAAAATGATGACCCGGGACCTGTTGAACTTTCTCCAGATGGTCAGAAATGGTGATTTTTTAATTTTTAATTTTTTGACTGTAAATGACTATTGCATGTGAATTATCACTTTTGGAACAAAAATAAGTATGTTTAGAGTCATTTTAATGCCTGAAATTGGTCGAAATTGAAGCTTCTGAGTAGGAGAAAAAGTCTGTAAAAATGGCAATTTTGGTCACATTGAGGCTTTAAAAAGTAGTTATTCAACATGAGGCACAATCCAAGCGACATTTTGAATCAATTTTTCTACAGTCAAAAAAATCTATTTTCTGATGAAAAACGATGACCCTTGACCTGTCGAACCTTCTCCAGATGGTCAGAAATGGTAATTTTTTTTAATTTTTAATTTTTTGACTGTAAATGACTATTGCATGTGAATTATCACTTTTGGAACAAAAATAAGTTTGTTTAGAGTCATTTTAATGCCTGAAATTGGTCGAAATAGAAGCTTCTGAGTAGGAGAAAAAGTCTGTAAAAATGGCAATTTTGGTCACATTGAGGCTTTAAAAAGTAGTTATTCAACATGAGGCACAATCCAAGTGACATTTTGAATCAATTTTTCTACAGTAAAAAAAATCAATTTTCTGATGAAAAACGATGACCCGGGACCTGTTGAACTTTCTCCAGATGGTCAGAAATGGCAATTTTTTAATTTTAAATTTTTTGACTGTAAATGACTATAGCATGCGAATTATCACTTTTGGAAGAAAAATAAGTGTGTTTAGAGTCATTTTAATGCCTGAAATTGGTTGAAATAGAAGCTTCTGAGTAGGAGAAAAAGTCTGTAAAAATGGCAATTTTGGTCACATTGAGGCTTTAAAAAGTAGTTATTCAACATGAGGCACAATCCAAGTGACATTTTGAATCAATTTTTCTACAGTCCAAACAATTTCTTTTCTGATGAAAAACGATGACCTGTGACCTGTCGAACCTTCTCCAGATGGTCAGAAATGGTAATTTTTTAATGTTTAATTTTTTGACTGTAAATGACTATTGCATGTGAATTATCACTTTTGGAACAAAAATAAGTGTGTTTAAAGTCATTTTAATGCGTGAAATTGGTTGAAATAGAAGCTTCTGAGTAGGAGAAAAAGTTTGTAAAAATGGCAATTTTGGTCACATTGAGGCTTTAAAAAGTAGTTATTCAACATGAGGCACAATCCAAGTGACATTTTGAATCAATTTTTCTACAGTCAAAAAAATCAATTTTCTGATGAAAAACGATGACCCGGGACCTGTCGAACCTTCTCTAGATGGTCAGAAATGGTATTTTTTTAATGATTAATTTTTTTACTGTAAATGACTATTGCATGTGAATTATCACTTTTGGAACAAAAATAAGTGTGTTTAGAGTCATTTTAATGCCTGACATTGGTTGAAATAGAAGCTTCTGAGTATAAGAAAAAGTCTGTAAAAATGGCAATTTTGGTCACATTGAGGCTTTAAAAAGTAGTTATTCAACATGAGGCACAATCCAAGCGACATTTTGAATCAATTTTTCTACAGTCAAAAAAATCTATTTTCTGATGAAAAACGATTACCCGGGACCTGTCGAACCTTTTCTAGATGGTCAGAAATGGTATTTTTTTAATGAATAATTTTTTGACTGTAAATGACTATAGCATGTGAATTATCACTTTTGGAAGAAAAATAAGCGTGTTTAGAGTCATTTTAATGCCTGAAATTGGTCGAAATAGAAGCTTCTGAGTAGGAGAAAAAGTCTGTAAAAATGGCAATTTTGGTCACATTCAGGCTTTAAAAAGTAGTTATTCAACATGAGGCACAATCCAAGCGACATTTTGAATCAATTTTTCTACAGTCAAAGAAATCAATTTTCTGATGAAAAACGATGACCCGTGACCTGTCGAACCTTATCCAGATGGCCAGAAACGGTAATTTTTTATTGTTTAATTTTTTGACTGTAAATGACTATTGCATGTGAATTATCACTTTTGGAACAAAAATAAGTGTGTTTAAAGTCATTTTAATGCGTGAAATTGGTTGAAATAGAAGCTTCTGAGTAGGAGAAAAAGTTTGTAAAAATGGCAATTTTGGTCACATTGAGGCTTTAAAAAGTAGTTATTCAACATGAGGCACAATCCAAGTGACATTTTGAATCAATTTTTCTACAGTCAAAAAAATCAATTTTCTGATGAAAAACGATGACCCGGGACCTGTCGAACCTTCTCTAGATGGTCAGAAATGGTATTTTTTTAATGATTAATTTTTTTACTGTAAATGACTATTGCATGTGAATTATCACTTTTGGAACAAAAATAAGTGTGTTTAGAGTCATTTTAATGCCTGACATTGGTTGAAATAGAAGCTTCTGAGTATAAGAAAAAGTCTGTAAAAATGGCAATTTTATTCACATTGAGGCTTTAAAAAGTAGTTATTCAACATGAGGCACAATCCAAGTGACATTTTGAATCAATTTTTCTACAGTCAAAAAAATCAATTTTCTGATGAAAAACGATGACCCGGGACCTGTTGAACTTTCTCCAGATGGTCAGAAATGGCAATTTTTTAATTTTTAATTTTTTGACTGTAAATGACTATAGCATGTGAATTATCACTTTTGGAAGAAAAATAAGCGTGTTTAGAGTCATTTTAATGCCTGAAATTGGTCGAAATAGAAGCTTCTGAGTAGGAGAAAAAGTCAGTAAAAATGGCAATTTTGGTCACATTCAGGCTTTAAAAAGTAGTTATTCAACATGAGGCACAATCCAAGCGACATTTTGAATCAATTTTTCTACAGTCAAAGAAATCAATTTTCTGATGAAAAACGATGACCCGTGACCTGTCGAACCTTATCCAGATGGCCAGAAACGGTAATTTTTTATTGTTTAATTTTTTGACTGTAAATGACTATTGCATGTGAATTATCACTTTTGGAACAAAAATAAGTGTGTTTAAAGTCATTTTAATGCGTGAAATTGGTTGAAATAGAAGCTTCTGAGTAGGAGAAAAAGTTTGTAAAAATGGCAATTTTGGTCACATTGAGGCTTTAAAAAGTAGTTATTCAACATGAGGCACAATCCAAGTGACATTTTGAATCAATTTTTCTACAGTCAAAAAAATCAATTTTCTGATGAAAAACGATGACCCGGGACCTGTCGAACCTTCTCTAGATGGTCAGAAATGGTATTTTTTTAATGATTAATTTTTTTACTGTAAATGACTATTGCATGTGAATTATCACTTTTGGAACAAAAATAAGTGTGTTTAGAGTCATTTTAATGCCTGACATTGGTTGAAATAGAAACTTCTGAGTATAAGAAAAAGTCTGTAAAAATGGCAATTTTATTCACATTGAGGCTTTAAAAAGTAGTTATTCAACATGAGGCACAATCCAAGTGACATTTTGAATCAATTTTTCTACAGTCAAAAAAATCAATTTTCTGATGAAAAACGATGACCCGGGACCTGTTGAACTTTCTCCAGATGGTCAGAAATGGTAATTTTTTAATTTTTAATTTTTTGACTGTAAATGACTATTGCATGTGAATTATCACTTTTGGAACAAAAATAAGTATGTTTAGAGTCATTTTAATGCCTGAAATTGGTCAAAATAGAAGCTTCTGAGTAGGAGAAAAAGTCTGTAAAAATGGCAATTTTGGTCACGTTGAGGCTTTAAAAAGTAGTTATTCAACATAAGGCACAATCCAAGTGACATTTTGAATCAATTTTTCTACAGTCAAAAAAATTTATTTTCCGATGAAAAACGATGACCCGTGACCTGTCGAACCTTCTCCAGATGGTCAGAAATGGTAATTTTTTAATGTTTAATTTTTTGACTGTAAATGACTATTGCATGTGAATTATCACTTTTGGAACAAAAGTAAGTGTGTTTAGAGTCATTTTAATGTCTGAAATTGGTCGAAATAGAAGCTTCTGAGTAGGAGAAAAAGTCTGTAAAAATGGCAATTTTGGTCACATTGAGGCTTTAAAAAGTAGCTATTCAACATGAGGCACAATCCAAGTGACATTTTGAATCAATTTTTCTACAGTCAAAAAAACTCAATTTTCTGATGAAAAACGATGACCCGGGACCTGTTGAACTTTCTCCAGATGGTCAGAAATGGTAATTTTTTAATTTTTAATTTTTTGACTGTAAATGACTATTGCATGTGAATTATCACTTTTGGAACAAAAATAAGTTTGTTTAGGGTCATTTTAATGCCTGAAATTGGTCGAAATAGAAGCTTCTGAGTAGGAGAAAAAGTCTGTAAAAATGGCAATTTTGGTCACATTGAGGCTTTAAAAAGTAGTTATTCAACATGAGGCACAATCCAAGTGACATTTTGAATCAATTTTTCTACAGTCAAAAAAATCAATTTTCTGATGAAAAACGATGACCCGGGACCTGTTGAACTTTCTCCAGATGGTCAGAAATGGTAATTTTTTAATTTTTAATTTTTTGACTGTAAATGACTATTGCATGTGAATTATCACTTTTGGAACAAAAATAAGTATGTTTAGAGTCATTTTAATGCCCGAAATTGGTCGAAATTGAAGCTTCTGAGTAGGAGAAAAAGTCTGTAAAAATGGCAATTTTGGTCACATTGAGGCTTTAAAAAGTAGTTATTCAACATGAGGCACAATCCAAGCGACATTTTGAATCAATTTTTCTACTGTCAAAAAAATCTATTTTCTGATGAAAAACGATGACCCTTGACCTGTCGAACCTTCTCCAGATGGTCAGAAATGGTAATTTTTTAATTTGACTGTAAATGACTATTGCATGTGAATTATCACTTTTGGAACAAAAATAAGTTTGTTTAGAGTCATTTTAATGCCTGAAATTGGTCGAAATAGAAGCTTCTGAGTAGGAGAAAAAGTCTGTAAAAATGGCAATTTTGGTCACATTGAGGCTTTAAAAAGTAGTTATTCAACATGAGGCACAATCCAAGTGACATTTTGAATCAATTTTTCTACAGTCAAAAAAATCAATTTTCTGATGAAAAACGATGACCCGGGACCTGTTGAACTTTCTCCAGATGGTCAGAAATGGCAATTTTTTAATTTTTAATTTTTTGACTGTAAATGACTATAGCATGTGAATTATCACTTTTGGAAGAAAAATAAGTGTGTTTAGAGTCATTTTAATGCCTGAAATTGGTCGAAATAGAAGCCTCTGAGTAGGAGAAAAAGTCTGTAAAAATGGCAATTTTGGTCACATTGAGGCTTTAAAAAGTAGTTATTCAACATGAGGCACAATCCAAGTGACATTTTGAATCAATTTTTCTACAGTCAAAAAAACTCAATTTTCTGATGAAAAACGATGACCCGGGACCTGTTGAACTTTCTCCAGATGGTCAGAAATGGTAATTTTTTAATTTTTAATTTTTTGACTGTAAATGACTATTGCATGTGAATTATCACTTTTGGAACAAAAATAAGTTTGTTTAGAGTCATTTTAATGCCTGAAATTGGTCGAAATAGAAGCTTCTGAGTAGGAGAAAAAGTCTGTAAAAATGGCAATTTTGGTCACGTTGAGGCTTTAAAAAGTAGTTATTCAACATAAGGCACAATCAAAGTGACATTTTGAATCAATTTTCTACAGTCCAAAAAATCTATTTTCTGATGGAAAACGATGACCTGTCGAACCTTCTCCAGATGGTCAGAAATGGTAATTTTTTAATGTTTAATTTTTTGACTGTAAAATACTATTGCATGTGAATTATCACTTTTGGAACAAAAATAAGTGTGTTTAGAGTCATTTTAATGCCTGAAATTGTTCGAAATAGAAGCTTCTGAGTAGGAGAAAAAGTCTGTAAAAATGGCAATTTTGATCACATTGAGGCTTTAAAAAGTAGTTATTCAACATGAGGCACAATCCAAGTGACATTTTGAATCAATTTTTCTACAGTCAAAAAAACCAATTTTCTGATGAAAAATGATGACCCGGGACCTGTTGAACTTTCTCCAGATGGTCAGAAATGGTGATTTTTTAATTTTTAATTTTTTGACTGTAAATGACTATTGCATGTGAATTATCACTTTTGGAACAAAAATAAGTATGTTTAGAGTCATTTTAATGCCTGAAATTGGTCGAAATTGAAGCTTCTGAGTAGGAGAAAAAGTCTGTAAAAATGGCAATTTTGGTCACATTGAGGCTTTAAAAAGTAGTTATTCAACATGAGGCACAATCCAAGCGACATTTTGAATCAATTTTTCTACAGTCAAAAAAATCTATTTTCTGATGAAAAACGATGACCCTTGACCTGTCGAACCTTCTCCAGATGGTCAGAAATGGTAATTTTTTTTAATTTTTAATTTTTTGACTGTAAATGACTATTGCATGTGAATTATCACTTTTGGAACAAAAATAAGTTTGTTTAGAGTCATTTTAATGCCTGAAATTGGTCGAAATAGAAGCTTCTGAGTAGGAGAAAAAGTCTGTAAAAATGGCAATTTTGGTCACATTGAGGCTTTAAAAAGTAGTTATTCAACATGAGGCACAATCCAAGTGACATTTTGAATCAATTTTTCTACAGTCAAAAAAATCAATTTTCTGATGAAAAACGATGACCCGGGACCTGTTGAACTTTCTCCAGATGGTCAGAAATGGCAATTTTTTAATTTTAAATTTTTTGACTGTAAATGACTATAGCATGTGAATTATCACTTTTGGAAGAAAAATAAGTGTGTTTAGAGTCATTTTAATGCCTGAAATTGGTTGAAATAGAAGCTTCTGAGTAGGAGAAAAAGTCTGTAAAAATGGCAATTTTGGTCACATTGAGGCTTTAAAAAGTAGTTATTCAACATGAGGCACAATCCAAGTGACATTTTGAATCAATTTTTCTACAGTCCAAAAAATGTCTTTTCTGATGAAAAACGATGACCCGTGACCTGTCGAACCTTCTCCAGATGGTCAGAAATGGTAATTTTTTAATGTTTAATTTTTTGACTGTAAATGACTATTGCATGTGAATTATCACTTTTGGAACAAAAATAAGTGTGTTTAGAGTCATTTTAATGCCTGAAATTGGTTGAAATAGAAGCTTCTGAGTATAAGAAAAAGTCTGTAAAAATGGCAATTTTATTCACATTGAGGCTTTAAAAAGTAGTTATTCAACATGAGGCACAATCCAAGTGACATTTTGAATCAATTTTTCTACCGTCAAAAAAATCAATTTTTTGATGAAAAACGATGACCCGGGACCTGTTGAACTTTCTCCAGATGGTCAGAAATGGTAATTTTTTAATTTTTTGACTGTAAATGACTATAGCATGTGAATTATCACTTTTGGAAGAAAAATAAGCGTGTTTAGAGTCATTTTAATGCCTGAAATTGGTCGAAATAGAAGCTTCTGAGTAGGAGAAAAAGTCTGTAAAAATGGCAATTTTGGTCACATTCAGGCTTTAAAAAGTAGTTATTCAACATGAGGCACAATCCAAGTGACATTTTGAATCAATTTTTCTACAGTCAAAAAAATCAATTTTCTGATGAAAAACGATGACCCGTGACCTGTCGAACCTTATCCAGATGGCCAGAAACGGTAATTTTTTATTGTTTAATTTTTTGACTGTAAATGACTATTGCATGTGAATTATCACTTTTGGAACAAAAATAAGTGTGTTTAAAGTCATTTTAATGCGTGAAATTGGTTGAAATAGAAGCTTCTGAGTAGGAGAAAAAGTCTGTAAAAATGGCAATTTTGGTCACATTGAGGCTTTAAAAAGTAGTTATTCAACATGAGGCACAATCCAAGTGACATTTTGAATCAATTTTTCTACAGTCAAAAAAATCAATTTTCTGATGAAAAACGATGAACCGGGACCTGTCGAACCTTCTCTAGATGGTCAGAAATGGTATTTTTTTAATGATTAATTTTTTTACTGTAAATGACTATTGCATGTGAATTATCACTTTTGGAACAAAAATAAGTGTGTTTAGAGTCATTTTAATGCCTGACATTGGTTGAAATAGAAGCTTCTGAGTATAAGAAAAAGTCTGTAAAAATGGCAATTTTATTCACATTGAGGCTTTAAAAAGTAGTTATTCAACATGAGGCACAATCCAAGTGACATTTTGAATCAATTTTTCTACAGACAAAAAAATCAATTTTCTGATGAAAAACGATGACCCAGGACCTGTTGAACTTTCTCCAGATGGTCAGAAATGGTAATTTTTTAATGTTTATTTTTTTGACTGTAAAAGACTGTAAAAGATTATCACTTTTGGAACAAAAATAAGTTTGTTTAGAGTCATTTTAATGCCTGGAATTGTTCGAAATAGAAGCTTCTGAGTAGGAGTAAAAGTCTGTAAAAATGGCAATTTTGGTCACATTGAGGCTTTAAAAAGTAGTTATTCAACATGAGGCACAATCCAAGTGACATTTTGAATCAATTTTTCTACAGTCAAAAAAATCAATTTTCTGATGAAAAACGATGACCCGTGACCTGTCGAACCTTCTCCAGATGGCCAGAAATGGTAATTTTTAAATTTTTTATTTTTTGACTGTAAATGACTATTGCATGTGAATTATCACTTTTGGAACAAAAATAAGTATGTTTAGAGTCATTTTAATGCCTGAAATTGGTCGAAATTGAAGCTTCTGAGTAGGAGAAAAAGTCTGTAAAAATGGCAATTTTGGTCACATTGAGGCTTTAAAAAGTAGTTATTCAACATGAGGCACAATCCAAGGGACATTTTGAATCAATTTTCCTACAGTCAAAAAATTTATTTTCCGATGAAAAACGATGACCCGTGACCTGTCGAACCTTCTCCAGATGGTCAGAAATGGTAATTTTTTAATTTTTAATTTTTTGACTGTAAATGACTATTGCATGTGAATTATCACTTTTGGAACAAAAATAAGTTTGTTTAGAGTCATTTTAATGCCTGAAATTGGTCGAAATAGAAGCTTCTGAGTAGGAGAAAAAGTCTGTAAAAATGGCAATTTTGGTCACATTGAGGCTTTAAAAAGTAGTTATTCAACATGAGGCACAATCCAAGTGACATTTTGAATCAACTTTTCTACAGTCAAAAAAATCAATTTTCTGATGAAAAACGATGACCCGGGACCTGTTGAACTTTCTCCAGATGGTCAGAAATGGCAATTTTTTAATTTTTAATTTTTTGACTGTAAATGACTATAGCATGTGAATTATCACTTTTGGAAGAAAAATAAGTGTGTTTAGAGTCATTTTAATGCCTGAAATTGGTCGAAATAGAAGCTTCTGAGTAGGAGAAAAAGTCTGTAAAAATGGCAATTTTGGTCACATTGAGGCTTTAAAAAGTAGTTATTCAACATGAGGCACAATCCAAGTGACATTTTGAATCAATTTTTCTACAGTCCAAAAAATTTCTTTTCTGATGAAAAACGATGACCCGTGACCTGTCGAACCTTCTCCAGATGGTCAGAAATGGTAATTTTTTAATGTTTAATTTTTTGACTGTAAATGACTATTGCATGTGAATTATCACTTTTGGAACAAAAATAAGTGTGTTTAGAGTCATTTTAATGTCTGAAATTGGTCGAAATAGAAGCTTCTGAGTAGGAGAAAAAGTCTGTAAAAATGGCAATTTTGGTCACATTGAGGCTTTAAAAAGTAGTTATTCAACATGAGGCACAATCCAAGTGACATTTTGAATCAATTTTTCTACACTCAAAAAAATCAATTTTCTGATGAAAAACGATGACCCGGGACCTGTCGAACCTTCTCTAGATGGTCAGAAATTGTATTTTTTTAATGATTAATTTTTTTACTGTAAATGACTATTGCATGTGAATTATCACTTTTGGAACAAAAATAAGTGTGTTTAGAGTCATTTTAATGCCTGAAATTGGTTGAAATAGAAGCTTCTGAGTAGGAGAAAAAGTCTGTAAAAATGGCAATTTTGGTCACATTGAGGCTTTAAAAAGTAGTTATTCAACATGAGGCACAATCCAAGTGACATTTTGAATCAATTTTTCTACAGTCAAAAAAATCAATTTTCTGATGAAAAACAATGACCCGGGACCTGTCGAACCTTCTCTAGATGGTCAGAAATGGTATTTTTTTGATGATTAATTTTTTTACTGTAAATGACTATTGCATGTGAATTATCACTTTTGGAACAAAAATAAGTGTGTTTAGAGTCATTTTAATGCCTGACATTGGTTGAAATAGAAGCTTCTGAGTATAAGAAAAAGTCTGTAAAAATGGCAATTTTATTCACATTGAGGCTTTAAAAAGTAGTTATTCAACATGAGGCACAATCCAAGTGACATTTTGAATCAATTTTTCTACAGACAAAAAAATCAATTTTCTGATGAAAAACGATGACCCAGGACCTGTTGAACTTTCTCCAGATGGTCAGAAATGGTAATTTTTTAATGTTTATTTTTTTGACTGTAAAAGACTGTAAAAGATTATCACTTTTGGAACAAAAATAAGTTTGTTTAGAGTCATTTTAATGCCTGAAATTGTTCGAAATAGAAGCTTCTGAGTAGGAGTAAAAGTCTGTAAAAATGGCAATTTTGGTCACATTGAGGCTTTAAAAAGTAGTTATTCAACATGAGGCACAATCCAAGTGACATTTTGAATCAATTTTTCTACAGTCAAAAAAATCAATTTTCTGATGAAAAACGATGACCCGTGACCTGTCGAACCTTCTCCAGATGGCCAGAAATGGTAATTTTTAAATTTTTAATTTTTTGACTGTAAATGACTATTGCATGTGAATTATCACTTTTGGAACAAAAATAAGTATGTTTAGAGTCATTTTAATGCCTGAAATTGGTCGAAATTGAAGCTTCTGAGTAGGAGAAAAAGTCTGTAAAAATGGCAATTTTGGTCACATTGAGGCTTTAAAAAGTAGTTATTCAACATGAGGCACAATCCAAGGGACATTTTGAATCAATTTTCCTACAGTCAAAAAATTTATTTTCCGATGAAAAACGATGACCCGTGACCTGTCGAACCTTCTCCAGATGGTCAGAAATGGTAATTTTTTAATTTTTAATTTTTTGACTGTAAATGACTATTGCATGTGAATTATCACTTTTGGAACAAAAATAAGTTTGTTTAGAGTCATTTTAATGCCTGAAATTGTTCGAAATAGAAGCTTCTGAGTAGGAGTAAAAGTCTGTAAAAATGGCAATTTTGGTCACATTGAGGCTTTAAAAAGTAGTTATTCAACATGAGGCACAATCCAAGTGACATTTTGAATCAATTTTTCTACAGTCAAAAAAATCAATTTTCTGATGAAAAACGATGACCCGTGACCTGTCGAACCTTCTCCAGATGGCCAGAAATGGTAATTTTTAAATTTTTAATTTTTTGACTGTAAATGACTATTGCATGTGAATTATCACTTTTGGAACAAAAATAAGTATGTTTAGAGTCATTTTAATGCCTGAAATTGGTCGAAATTGAAGCTTCTGAGTAGGAGAAAAAGTCTGTAAAAATGGCAATTTTGGTCACATTGAGGCTTTAAAAAGTAGTTATTCAACATGAGGCACAATCCAAGTGACATTTTGAATCAATTTTTCTACAGTCAAAAAAATCAATTTTCTGATGAAAAACAATGACCCGGGACCTGTCGAACCTTCTCTAGATGGTCAGAAATGGTATTTTTTTAATGATTAATTTTTTTACTGTAAATGACTATTGCATGTGAATTATCACTTTTGGAACAAAAATAAGTGTGTTTAGAGTCATTTTAATGCCTGACATTGGTTGAAATAGAAGCTTCTGAGTATAAGAAAAAGTCTGTAAAAATGGCAATTTTATTCACATTGAGGCTTTAAAAAGTAGTTATTCAACATGAGGCACAATCCAAGTGACATTTTGAATCAATTTTTCTACAGACAAAAAAATCAATTTTCTGATGAAAAACGATGACCCAGGACCTGTTGAACTTTCTCCAGATGGTCAGAAATGGTAATTTTTTAATGTTTATTTTTTTGACTGTAAAAGACTGTAAAAGATTATCACTTTTGGAACAAAAATAAGTTTGTTTAGAGTCATTTTAATGCCTGAAATTGTTCGAAATAGAAGCTTCTGAGTAGGAGTAAAAGTCTGTAAAAATGGCAATTTTGGTCACATTGAGGCTTTAAAAAGTAGTTATTTAACATGAGGCACAATCCAAGTGACATTTTGAATCAATTTTTCTACAGTCAAAAAAATCAATTTTCTGATGAAAAACGATGACCCGTGACCTGTCGAACCTTCTCCAGATGGCCAGAAATGGTAATTTTTAAATTTTTAATTTTTTGACTGTAAATGACTATTGCATGTGAATTATCACTTTTGGAACAAAAATAAGTATGTTTAGAGTCATTTTAATGCCTGAAATTGGTCGAAATTGAAGCTTCTGAGTAGGAGAAAAAGTCTGTAAAAATGGCAATTTTGGTCACATTGAGGCTTTAAAAAGTAGTTATTCAACATGAGGCACAATCCAAGGGACATTTTGAATCAATTTTCCTACAGTCAAAAAATTTATTTTCCGATGAAAAACGATGACCCGTGACCTGTCGAACCTTCTCCAGATGGTCAGAAATGGTAATTTTTTAATTTTTAATTTTTTGACTGTAAATGACTATTGCATGTGAATTATCACTTTTGGAACAAAAATAAGTTTGTTTAGAGTCATTTTAATGCCTGAAATTGGTCGAAATAGAAGCTTCTGAGTAGGAGAAAAAGTCTGTAAAAATGGCAATTTTGGTCACATTGAGGCTTTAAAAAGTAGTTATTCAACATGAGGCACAATCCAAGTGACATTTTGAATCAACTTTTCTACAGTCAAAAAAATCAATTTTCTGATGAAAAACGATGACCCGGGACCTGTTGAACTTTCTCCAGATGGTCAGAAATGGCAATTTTTTAATTTTTAATTTTTTGACTGTAAATGACTATAGCATGTGAATTATCACTTTTGGAAGAAAAATAAGTGTGTTTAGAGTCATTTTAATGCCTGAAATTGGTCGAAATAGAAGCTTCTGAGTAGGAGAAAAAGTCTGTAAAAATGGCAATTTTGGTCACATTGAGGCTTTAAAAAGTAGTTATTCAACATGAGGCACAATCCAAGTGACATTTTGAATCAATTTTTCTACAGTCCAAAAAATTTCTTTTCTGATGAAAAACGATGACCCGTGACCTGTCGAACCTTCTCCAGATGGTCAGAAATGGTAATTTTTTAATGTTTAATTTTTTGACTGTAAATGACTATTGCATGTGAATTATCACTTTTGGAACAAAAATAAGTGTGTTTAGAGTCATTTTAATGTCTGAAATTGGTCGAAATAGAAGCTTCTGAGTAGGAGAAAAAGTCTGTAAAAATGGCAATTTTGGTCACATTGAGGCTTTAAAAAGTAGTTATTCAACATGAGGCACAATCCAAGTGACATTTTGAATCAATTTTTCTACACTCAAAAAAATCAATTTTCTGATGAAAAACGATGACCCGGGACCTGTCGAACTTTCTCCAGATGGTCAGAAATGGTAATTTTTTGATTTTTAATTTTTTGACTGTAAATGACTATAGCATGTGAATTATCACTTTTGGAAGAAAAATAAGTGTGTTTAGAGTCATTTTAATGCCTGAAATTGGTCGAAATAGAAGCTTCTGAGTAGGAGAAAAAGTCTGTAAAAATGGCAATTTTGGTCACATTCAGGCTTTAAAAAGTAGTTATTCAACATGAGGCACAATCCAAGTGACATTTTGAATCAATTTTTCTACAGTCAAAAAAACCAATTTTCTGATGAAAAATGATGACCCGGGACCTGTTGAACTTTCTCCAGATGGTCAGAAATGGTGATTTTTTAATTTTTAATTTTTTGACTGTAAATGACTATTGCATGTGAATTATCACTTTTGGAACAAAAATAAGTATGTTTAGAGTCATTTTAATGCCTGAAATTGGTCGAAATTGAAGCTTCTGAGTAGGAGAAAAAGTCTGTAAAAATGGCAATTTTGGTCACATTGAGGCTTTAAAAAGTAGTTATTCAACATGAGGCACAATCCAAGGGACATTTTGAATCAATTTTCCTACAGTCAAAAAATTTATTTTCCGATGAAAAACGATGACCCGTGACCTGTCGAACCTTCTCCAGATGGTCAGAAATGGTAATTTTTTAATTTTTAATTTTTTGACTGTAAATGACTATTGCATGTGAATTATCACTTTTGGAACAAAAATAAGTTTGTTTAGAGTCATTTTAATGCCTGAAATTGTTCGAAATAGAAGCTTCTGAGTAGGAGTAAAAGTCTGTAAAAATGGCAATTTTGGTCACATTGAGGCTTTAAAAAGTAGTTATTCAACATGAGGCACAATCCAAGTGACATTTTGAATCAATTTTTCTACAGTCAAAAAAATCAATTTTCTGATGAAAAACGATGACCCGTGACCTGTCGAACCTTCTCCAGATGGCCAGAAATGGTAATTTTTAAATTTTTAATTTTTTGACTGTAAATGACTATTGCATGTGAATTATCACTTTTGGAACAAAAATAAGTATGTTTAGAGTCATTTTAATGCCTGAAATTGGTCGAAATTGAAGCTTCTGAGTAGGAGAAAAAGTCTGTAAAAATGGCAATTTTGGTCACATTGAGGCTTTAAAAAGTAGTTATTCAACATGAGGCACAATCCAAGGGACATTTTGAATCAATTTTCCTACAGTCAAAAAATTTATTTTCCGATGAAAAACGATGACCCGTGACCTGTCGAACCTTCTCCAGATGGTCAGAAATGGTAATTTTTTAATTTTTAATTTTTTGACTGTAAATGACTATTGCATGTGAATTATCACTTTTGGAACAAAAATAAGTTTGTTTAGAGTCATTTTAATGCCTGAAATTGGTCGAAATAGAAGCTTCTGAGTAGGAGAAAAAGTCTGTAAAAATGGCAATTTTGGTCACATTGAGGCTTTAAAAAGTAGTTATTCAACATGAGGCACAATCCAAGTGACATTTTGAATCAACTTTTCTACAGTCAAAAAAATCAATTTTCTGATGAAAAACGATGACCCGGGACCTGTTGAACTTTCTCCAGATGGTCAGAAATGGCAATTTTTTAATTTTTAATTTTTTGACTGTAAATGACTATAGCATGTGAATTATCACTTTTGGAAGAAAAATAAGTGTGTTTAGAGTCATTTTAATGCCTGAAATTGGTCGAAATAGAAGCTTCTGAGTAGGAGAAAAAGTCTGTAAAAATGGCAATTTTGGTCACATTGAGGCTTTAAAAAGTAGTTATTCAACATGAGGCACAATCCAAGTGACATTTTGAATCAATTTTTCTACAGTCCAAAAAATTTCTTTTCTGATGAAAAACGATGACCCGTGACCTGTCGAACCTTCTCCAGATGGTCAGAAATGGTAATTTTTTAATGTTTAATTTTTTGACTGTAAATGACTATTGCATGTGAATTATCACTTTTGGAACAAAAATAAGTGTGTTTAGAGTCATTTTAATGTCTGAAATTGGTCGAAATAGAAGCTTCTGAGTAGGAGAAAAAGTCTGTAAAAATGGCAATTTTGGTCACATTGAGGCTTTAAAAAGTAGTTATTCAACATGAGGCACAATCCAAGTGACATTTTGAATCAATTTTTCTACACTCAAAAAAATCAATTTTCTGATGAAAAACGATGACCCGGGACCTGTCGAACCTTCTCTAGATGGTCAGAAATTGTATTTTTTTAATGATTAATTTTTTTACTGTAAATGACTATTGCATGTGAATTATCACTTTTGGAACAAAAATAAGTGTGTTTAGAGTCATTTTAATGCCTGAAATTGGTTGAAATAGAAGCTTCTGAGTAGGAGAAAAAGTCTGTAAAAATGGCAATTTTGGTCACATTGAGGCTTTAAAAAGTAGTTATTCAACATGAGGCACAATCCAAGTGACATTTTGAATCAATTTTTCTACAGTCAAAAAAATCAATTTTCTGATGAAAAACAATGACCCGGGACCTGTCGAACCTTCTCTAGATGGTCAGAAATGGTATTTTTTTAATGATTAATTTTTTTACTGTAAATGACTATTGCATGTGAATTATCACTTTTGGAACAAAAATAAGTGTGTTTAGAGTCATTTTAATGCCTGACATTGGTTGAAATAGAAGCTTCTGAGTATAAGAAAAAGTCTGTAAAAATGGCAATTTTATTCACATTGAGGCTTTAAAAAGTAGTTATTCAACATGAGGCACAATCCAAGTGACATTTTGAATCAATTTTTCTACAGACAAAAAAATCAATTTTCTGATGAAAAACGATGACCCAGGACCTGTTGAACTTTCTCCAGATGGTCAGAAATGGTAATTTTTTAATGTTTATTTTTTTGACTGTAAAAGACTGTAAAAGATTATCACTTTTGGAACAAAAATAAGTTTGTTTAGAGTCATTTTAATGCCTGAAATTGTTCGAAATAGAAGCTTCTGAGTAGGAGTAAAAGTCTGTAAAAATGGCAATTTTGGTCACATTGAGGCTTTAAAAAGTAGTTATTTAACATGAGGCACAATCCAAGTGACATTTTGAATCAATTTTTCTACAGTCAAAAAAATCAATTTTCTGATGAAAAACGATGACCCGTGACCTGTCGAACCTTCTCCAGATGGCCAGAAATGGTAATTTTTAAATTTTTAATTTTTTGACTGTAAATGACTATTGCATGTGAATTATCACTTTTGGAACAAAAATAAGTATGTTTAGAGTCATTTTAATGCCTGAAATTGGTCGAAATTGAAGCTTCTGAGTAGGAGAAAAAGTCTGTAAAAATGGCAATTTTGGTCACATTGAGGCTTTAAAAAGTAGTTATTCAACATGAGGCACAATCCAAGGGACATTTTGAATCAATTTTCCTACAGTCAAAAAATTTATTTTCCGATGAAAAACGATGACCCGTGACCTGTCGAACCTTCTCCAGATGGTCAGAAATGGTAATTTTTTAATTTTTAATTTTTTGACTGTAAATGACTATTGCATGTGAATTATCACTTTTGGAACAAAAATAAGTTTGTTTAGAGTCATTTTAATGCCTGAAATTGGTCGAAATAGAAGCTTCTGAGTAGGAGAAAAAGTCTGTAAAAATGGCAATTTTGGTCACATTGAGGCTTTAAAAAGTAGTTATTCAACATGAGGCACAATCCAAGTGACATTTTGAATCAACTTTTCTACAGTCAAAAAAATCAATTTTCTGATGAAAAACGATGACCCGGGACCTGTTGAACTTTCTCCAGATGGTCAGAAATGGCAATTTTTTAATTTTTAATTTTTTGACTGTAAATGACTATAGCATGTGAATTATCACTTTTGGAAGAAAAATAAGTGTGTTTAGAGTCATTTTAATGCCTGAAATTGGTCGAAATAGAAGCTTCTGAGTAGGAGAAAAAGTCTGTAAAAATGGCAATTTTGGTCACATTGAGGCTTTAAAAAGTAGTTATTCAACATGAGGCACAATCCAAGTGACATTTTGAATCAATTTTTCTACAGTCCAAAAAATTTCTTTTCTGATGAAAAACGATGACCCGTGACCTGTCGAACCTTCTCCAGATGGTCAGAAATGGTAATTTTTTAATGTTTAATTTTTTGACTGTAAATGACTATTGCATGTGAATTATCACTTTTGGAACAAAAATAAGTGTGTTTAGAGTCATTTTAATGTCTGAAATTGGTCGAAATAGAAGCTTCTGAGTAGGAGAAAAAGTCTGTAAAAATGGCAATTTTGGTCACATTGAGGCTTTAAAAAGTAGTTATTCAACATGAGGCACAATCCAAGTGACATTTTGAATCAATTTTTCTACACTCAAAAAAATCAATTTTCTGATGAAAAACGATGACCCGGGACCTGTCGAACCTTCTCTAGATGGTCAGAAATTGTATTTTTTTAATGATTAATTTTTTTACTGTAAATGACTATTGCATGTGAATTATCACTTTTGGAACAAAAATAAGTGTGTTTAGAGTCATTTTAATGCCTGAAATTGGTTGAAATAGAAGCTTCTGAGTATAAGAAAAAGTCTGTAAAAATGGCAATTTTATTCACATTGAGGCTTTAAAAAGTAGTTATTCAACATGAGGCACAATCCAAGTGACATTTTGAATCAATTTTTCTACCGTCAAAAAAATCAATTTTCTGATGAAAAACGATGACCCGGGACCTGTTGAACTTTCTCCAGATGGTCAGAAATGGTAATTTTTTGATTTTTAATTTTTTGACTGTAAATGACTATAGCATGTGAATTATCACTTTTGGAAGAAAAATAAGTGTGTTTAGAGTCATTTTAATGCCTGAAATTGGTCGAAATAGAAGCTTCTGAGTAGGAGAAAAAGTCTGTAAAAATGGCAATTTTGGTCACATGCAGGCTTTAAAAAGTAGTTATTCAACATGAGGCACAATCCAAGTGACATTTTGAATCAATTTTTCTACAGTCAAAAAAACCAATTTTCTGATGAAAAATGATGACCCGGGACCTGTTGAACTTTCTCCAGATGGTCAGAAATGGTGATTTTTTAATTTTTAATTTTTTGACTGTAAATGACTATTGCATGTGAATTATCACTTTTGGAACAAAAATAAGTATGTTTAGAGTCATTTTAATGCCTGAAATTGGTCGAAATTGAAGCTTCTGAGTAGGAGAAAAAGTCTGTAAAAATGGCAATTTTGGTCACATTGAGGCTTTAAAAAGTAGTTATTCAACATGAGGCACAATCCAAGCGACATTTTGAATCAATTTTTCTACAGTCAAAAAAATCTATTTTCTGATGAAAAACGATGACCCTTGACCTGTCGAACCTTCTCCAGATGGTCAGAAATGGTAATTTTTTTTAATTTTTAATTTTTTGACTGTAAATGACTATTGCATGTGAATTATCACTTTTGGAACAAAAATAAGTTTGTTTAGAGTCATTTTAATGCCTGAAATTGGTCGAAATAGAAGCTTCTGAGTAGGAGAAAAAGTCTGTAAAAATGGCAATTTTGGTCACATTGAGGCTTTAAAAAGTAGTTATTCAACATGAGGCACAATCCAAGTGACATTTTGAATCAATTTTTCTACAGTCAAAAAAATCAATTTTCTGATGAAAAACGATGACCCGGGACCTGTTGAACTTTCTCCAGATGGTCAGAAATGGCAATTTTTTAATTTTAAATTTTTTGACTGTAAATGACTATAGCATGTGAATTATCACTTTTGGAAGAAAAATAAGTGTGTTTAGAGTCATTTTAATGCCTGAAATTGGTTGAAATAGAAGCTTCTGAGTAGGAGAAAAAGTCTGTAAAAATGGCAATTTTGGTCACATTGAGGCTTTAAAAAGTAGTTATTCAACATGAGGCACAATCCAAGTGACATTTTGAATCAATTTTTCTACAGTCCAAAAAATGTCTTTTCTGATGAAAAATGATGACCCGTGACCTGTCGAACCTTCTCCAGATGGTCAGAAATGGTAATTTTTTAATGTTTAATTTTTTGACTGTAAATGACTATTGCATGTGAATTATCACTTTTGGAACAAAAATAAGTGTGTTTAGAGTCATTTTAATGCCTGAAATTGGTTGAAATAGAAGCTTCTGAGTATAAGAAAAAGTCTGTAAAAATGGCAATTTTATTCACATTGAGGCTTTAAAAAGTAGTTATTCAACATGAGGCACAATCCAAGTGACATTTTGAATCAATTTTTCTACCGTCAAAAAAATCAATTTTTTGATGAAAAACGATGACCCGGGACCTGTTGAACTTTCTCCAGATGGTCAGAAATGGTAATTTTTTAATTTTTGATTTTTTGACTGTAAATGACTATAGCATGTGAATTATCACTTTTGGAAGAAAAATAAGCGTGTTTAGAGTCATTTTAATGCCTGAAATTGGTCGAAATAGAAGCTTCTGAGTAGGAGAAAAAGTCTGTAAAAATGGCAATTTTGGTCACATTCAGGCTTTAAAAAGTAGTTATTCAACATGAGGCACAATCCAAGTGACATTTTGAATCAATTTTTCTACAGTCAAAAAAATCAATTTTCTGATGAAAAACGATGACCCGGGACCTGTCGAACCTTCTCTAGATGGTCAGAAATGGTATTTTTTTAATGATTAATTTTTTTACTGTAAATGACTATTGCATGTGAATTATCACTTTTGGAACAAAAATAAGTGTGTTTAGAGTCATTTTAATGCCTGATATTGGTTGAAATAGAAGCTTCTGAGTATAAGAAAAAATCTGTAAAAATGGCAATTTTATTCACATTGAGGCTTTAAAAAGTAGTTATTCAACATGAGGCACAATCCAAGTGACATTTTGAATCAATTTTTCTACAGACAAAAAAATCAATTTTCTGATGAAAAACGATGACCCAGGACCTGTTGAACTTTCTCCAGATGGTCAGAAATGGTAATTTTTTAATGTTTAATTTTTTGACTGTAAAAGACTGTAAAAGATTATCACTTTTGGAACAAAAATAAGTTTGTTTAGAGTCATTTTAATGCCTGAAATTGTTCGAAATAGAAGCTTCTGAGTAGGAGTAAAAGTCTGTAAAAATGGCAATTTTGGTCACATTGAGGCTTTAAAAAGTAGTTATTCAACATGAGGCACAATCCAAGTGACATTTTGAATCAATTTTTCTACAGTCAAAAAAATCAATTTTCTGATGAAAAACGATGACCCGGGACCTGTTGAACTTTCTCCACATGGTCAGAAATGGTAATTTTTTAATTTTTAATTTTTTGACTGTAAATGACTATTGCATGTGAATTATCACTTTTGGAACAAAAATAAGTATGTTTAGAGTCATTTTAATGCCTGAAATTGGTCGAAATTGAAGCTTCTGAGTAGGAGAAAAAGTCTGTAAAAATGGCAATTTTGGTCACATTGAGGCTTTAAAAAGTAGTTATTCAACATGAGGCACAATCCAAGTGACATTTTGAATCAATTTTTCTACAGTCAAAAAATTTATTTTCCGATGAAAAACGATGACCCGTGACCTGTCGAACCTTCTCCAGATGGTCAGAAATGGTAATTTTTTAATTTTTAATTTTTTGACTGTAAATGACTATTGCATGTGAATTATCACTTTTGGAACAAAAATAAGTTTGTTTAGAGTCATTTTAATGCCTGAAATTGGTCGAAATAGAAGCTTCTGAGTAGGAGAAAAAGTCTGTAAAAATGGCAATTTTGGTCACATTGAGGCTTTAAAAAGTAGTTATTCAACATGAGGCACAATCCAAGTGACATTTTGAATCAATTTTTCTACAGTCAAAAAAATCAATTTTCTGATGAAAAACGATGACCCGGGACCTGTTGAACTTTCTCCAGATGGTCAGAAATGGCAATTTTTTAATTTTTAATTTTTTGACTGTAAATGACTATAGCATGTGAATTATCACTTTTGGAAGAAAAATAAGTGTGTTTAGAGTCATTTTAATGCCTGAAATTGGTCGAAATAGAAGCTTCTGAGTAGGAGAAAAAGTCTGTAAAAATGGCAATTTTGGTCACATTGAGGCTTTAAAAAGTAGTTATTCAACATGAGGCACAATCCAAGTGACATTTTGAATCAATTTTTCTACAGTCCAAAAAATTTCTTTTCTGATGAAAAACGATGACCCGTGACCTGTCGAACCTTCTCCAGATGGTCAGAAATGGTAATTTTTTAATGTTTAATTTTTTGACTGTAAATGACTATTGCATGTGAATTATCACTTTTGGAACAAAAATAAGTGTGTTTAGAGTCATTTTAATGTCTGAAATTGGTCGAAATAGAAGCTTCTGAGTAGGAGAAAAAGTCTGTAAAAATGGCAATTTTGGTCACATTGAGGCTTTAAAAAGTAGTTATTCAACATGAGGCACAATCCAAGTGACATTTTGAATCAATTTTTCTACAGTCAAAAAAATCAATTTTCTGATGAAAAACGATGACCCGGGACCTGTTGAACTTTCTCCAGATGGTCAGAAATGGCAATTTTTTAATTTTTAATTTTTTGACTGTAAATGACTATAGCATGTGAATTATCACTTTTGGAAGAAAAATAAGTGTGTTTAGAGTCATTTTAATGCCTGAAATTGGTCGAAATAGAAGCTTCTGAGTAGGAGAAAAAGTCTGTAAAAATGGCAATTTTGGTCACATTGAGGCTTTAAAAAGTAGTTATTCAACATGAGGCACAATCCAAGTGACATTTTGAATCAATTTTTCTACAGTCCAAAAAATTTCTTTTCTGATGAAAAACGATGACCCGTGACCTGTCGAACCTTCTCCAGATGGTCAGAAATGGTAATTTTTTAATGTTTAATTTTTTGACTGTAAATGACTATTGCATGTGAATTATCACTTTTGGAACAAAAATAAGTGTGTTTAGAGTCATTTTAATGTCTGAAATTGGTCGAAATAGAAGCTTCTGAGTAGGAGAAAAAGTCTGTAAAAATGGCAATTTTGGTCACATTGAGGCTTTAAAAAGTAGTTATTCAACATGAGGCACAATCCAAGTGACATTTTGAATCAATTTTTCTACACTCAAAAAAATCAATTTTCTGATGAAAAACGATGACCCGGGACCTGTCGAACCTTCTCTAGATGGTCAGAAATTGTATTTTTTTAATGATTAATTTTTTTACTGTAAATGACTATTGCATGTGAATTATCACTTTTGGAACAAAAATAAGTGTGTTTAGAGTCATTTTAATGCCTGAAATTGGTTGAAATAGAAGCTTCTGAGTATAAGAAAAAGTCTGTAAAAATGGCAATTTTATTCACATTGAGGCTTTAAAAAGTAGTTATTCAACATGAGGCACAATCCAAGTGACATTTTGAATCAATTTTTCTACCGTCAAAAAAATCAATTTTCTGATGAAAAACGATGACCCGGGACCTGTTGAACTTTCTCCAGATGGTCAGAAATGGTAATTTTTTGATTTTTAATTTTTTGACTGTAAATGACTATAGCATGTGAATTATCACTTTTGGAAGAAAAATAAGTGTGTTTAGAGTCATTTTAATGCCTGAAATTGGTCGAAATAGAAGCTTCTGAGTAGGAGAAAAAGTCTGTAAAAATGGCAATTTTGGTCACATTCAGGCTTTAAAAAGTAGTTATTCAACATGAGGCACAATCCAAGTGACATTTTGAATCAATTTTTCTACAGTCAAAAAAACCAATTTTCTGATGAAAAATGATGACCCGGGACCTGTTGAACTTTCTCCAGATGGTCAGAAATGGTGATTTTTTAATTTTTAATTTTTTGACTGTAAATGACTATTGCATGTGAATTATCACTTTTGGAAGAAAAATAAGTGTGTTTAGAGTCATTTTAATGCCTGAAATTGGTCGAAATAGAAGCTTCTGAGTAGGAGAAAAAGTCTGTAAAAATGGCAATTTTGGTCACATTCAGGCTTTAAAAAGTAGTTATTCAACATGAGGCACAATCCAAGTGACATTTTGAATCAATTTTTCTACAGTCAAAAAAACCAATTTTCTGATGAAAAATGATGACCCGGGACCTGTTGAACTTTCTCCAGATGGTCAGAAATGGTGATTTTTTAATTTTTAATTTTTTGACTGTAAATGACTATTGCATGTGAATTATCACTTTTGGAACAAAAATAAGTATGTTTGGAGTCATTTTAATGCCTGAAATTGGTCGAAATTGAAGCTTCTGAGTAGGAGAAAAAGTCTGTAAAAATGGCAATTTTGGTCACATTGAGGCTTTAAAAAGTAGTTATTCAACATGAGGCACAATCCAAGCGACATTTTGAATCAATTTTTCTACAGTCAAAAAAATCTATTTTCTGATGAAAAACGATGACCCTTGACCTGTCGAACCTTCTCCAGATGGTCAGAAATGGTAATTTTTTTTAATTTTTAATTTTTTGACTGTAAATGACTATTGCATGTGAATTATCACTTTTGGAACAAAAATAAGTTTGTTTAGAGTCATTTTAATGCCTGAAATTGGTCGAAATAGAAGCTTCTGAGTAGGAGAAAAAGTCTGTAAAAATGGCAATTTTGGTCACATTGAGGCTTTAAAAAGTAGTTATTCAACATGAGGCACAATCCAAGTGACATTTTGAATCAATTTTTCTACAGTCAAAAAAATCAATTTTCTGATGAAAAACGATGACCCGGGACCTGTTGAACTTTCTCCAGATGGTCAGAAATGGCAATTTTTTAATTTTAAATTTTTTGACTGTAAATGACTATAGCATGTGAATTATCACTTTTGGAAGAAAAATAAGTGTGTTTAGAGTCATTTTAATGCCTGAAATTGGTTGAAATAGAAGCTTCTGAGTAGGAGAAAAAGTCTGTAAAAATGGCAATTTTGGTCACATTGAGGCTTTAAAAAGTAGTTATTCAACATGAGGCACAATCCAAGTGACATTTTGAATCAATTTTTCTACAGTCCAAAAAATGTCTTTTCTGATGAAAAACGATGACCCGTGACCTGTCGAACCTTCTCCAGATGGTCAGAAATGGTAATTTTTTAATGTTTAATTTTTTGACTGTAAATGACTATTGCATGTGAATTATCACTTTTGGAACAAAAATAAGTGTGTTTAGAGTCATTTTAATGCCTGAAATTGGTTGAAATAGAAGCTTCTGAGTATAAGAAAAAGTCTGTACAAATGGCAATTTTATTCACATTGAGGCTTTAAAAAGTAGTTATTCAACATGAGGCACAATCCAATTGACATTTTGAATCAATTTTTCTACCGTCAAAAAAATCAATTTTTTGATGAAAAACGATGACCCGGGACCTGTTGAACTTTCTCCAGATGGTCAGAAATGGTAATTTTTTAATTTTTAATTTTTTGACTGTAAATGACTATAGCATGTGAATTATCACTTTTGGAAGAAAAATAAGCGTGTTTAGAGTCATTTTAATGCCTGAAATTGGTCGAAATAGAAGCTTCTGAGTAGGAGAAAAAGTCTGTAAAAATGGCAATTTTGGTCACATTCAGGCTTTAAAAAGTAGTTATTCAACATGAGGCACAATCCAAGTGACATTTTGAATCAATTTTTCTACAGTCAAAAAAATCTATTTTCTGATGAAAAACGATGACCCGTGACCTGTCGAACCTTATCCAGATGGCCAGAAACGGTAATTTTTTATTGTTTAATTTTTTGACTGTAAATGACTATTGCATGTGAATTATCACTTTTGGAACAAAAATAAGTGTGTTTAAAGTCATTTTAATGCGTGAAATTGGTTGAAATAGAAGCTTCTGAGTAGGAGAAAAAGTCTGTAAAAATGGCAATTTTGGTCACATTGAGGCTTTAAAAAGTAGTTATTCAACATGAGGCACAATCCAAGTGACATTTTGAATCAATTTTTCTACAGTCAAAAAAATCAATTTTCTGATGAAAAACGATGACCCGGGACCTGTCGAACCTTCTTTAGATGGTCAGAAATGGTATTTTTTTAATGATTAATTTTTTTACTGTAAATGACTATTGCATGTGAATTATCACTTTTGGAACAAAAATAAGTGTGTTTAGAGTCATTTTAATGCCTGACATTGGTTGAAATAGAAGCTTCTGAGTATAAGAAAAAATCTGTAAAAATGGCAATTTTATTCACATTGAGGCTTTAAAAAGTAGTTATTCAACATGAGGCACAATCCAAGTGACATTTTGAATCAATTTTTCTACAGACAAAAAAATCAATTTTCTGATGAAAAACGATGACCCAGGACCTGTTGAACTTTCTCCAGATGGTCAGAAATGGTAATTTTTTAATGTTTAATTTTTTGACTGTAAAAGACTGTAAAAGATTATCACTTTTGGAACAAAAATAAGTTTGTTTAGAGTCATTTTAATGCCTGAAATTGTTCGAAATAGAAGCTTCTGAGTAGGAGTAAAAGTCTGTAAAAATGGCAATTTTGGTCACATTGAGGCTTTAAAAAGTAGTTATTCAACATGAGGCACAATCCAAGTGACATTTTGAATCAATTTTTCTACAGTCAAAAAAATCAATTTTCTGATGAAAAACGATGACCCGGGACCTGTTGAACTTTCTCCAGATGGTCAGAAATGGTAATTTTTTAATTTTTAATTTTTTGACTGTAAATGACTATTGCATGTGAATTATCACTTTTGGAACAAAAATAAGTATGTTTAGAGTCATTTTAATGCCTGAAATTGGTCGAAATTGAAGCTTCTGAGTAGGAGAAAAAGTCTGTAAAAATGGCAATTTTGGTCACATTGAGGCTTTAAAAAGTAGTTATTCAACATGAGGCACAATCCAAGTGACATTTTGAATCAATTTTTCTACAGTCAAAAAATTTATTTTCCGATGAAAAACGATGACCCGTGACCTGTCGAACCTTCTCCAGATGGTCAGAAATGGTAATTTTTTAATTTTTAATTTTTTGACTGTAAATGACTATAGCATGTGAATTATCACTTTTGGAACAAAAATAAGTTTGTTTAGAGTCATTTTAATGCCTGAAATTGGTCGAAATAGAAGCTTCTGAGTAGGAGAAAAAGTCTGTAAAAATGGCAATTTTGGTCACATTGAGGCTTTAAAAAGTAGTTATTCAACATGAGGCACAATCCAAGTGACATTTTGAATCAATTTTTCTACAGTCAAAAAAATCAATTTTCTGATGAAAAACGATGACCCGGGACCTGTTGAACTTTCTCCAGATGGTCAGAAATGGCAATTTTTTAATTTTTAATTTTTTGACTGTAAATGACTATAGCATGTGAATTATCACTTTTGGAAGAAAAATAAGTGTGTTTAGAGTCATTTTAATGCCTGAAATTGGTCGAAATAGAAGCTTCTGAGTAGGAGAAAAAGTCTGTAAAAATGGCAATTTTGGTCACATTGAGGCTTTAAAAAGTAGTTATTCAACATGAGGCACAATCCAAGTGACATTTTGAATCAATTTTTCTACAGTCCAAAAAATATCTTTTCTGATGAAAAACGATGACCCGTGACCTGTCGAACCTTCTCCAGATGGTCAGAAATGGTAATTTTTTAATGTTTAATTTTTTGACTGTAAATGACTATTGCATGTGAATTATCACTTTTGGAACAAAAATAAGTGTGTTTAGAGTCATTTTAATGTCTGAAATTGGTTGAAATAGAAGCTTCTGAGTAGGAGAAAAAGTCTGTAAAAATGGCAATTTTGGTCACATTGAGGCTTTAAAAAGTAGTTATTCAACATGAGGCACAATCCAAGTGACATTTTGAATCAATTTTTCTACCGTCAAAAAAATCAATTTTCTGATGGAAAACGATGACCCGGGACCTGTTGAACTTTCTCCAGATGGTCAGAAATGGTAATTTTTTGATTTTTAATTTTTTGACTGTAAATGACTAATGCATGTGAATTATCACTTTTGGAACAAAAATAAGTGTGTTTAAAGTCATTTTAATGCGTGAAATTGGTTGAAATAGAAGCTTCTGAGTAGGAGAAAAAGTCTGTAAAAATGGCAATTTTGGTCACATTGAGGCTTTAAAAAGTAGTTATTCAACATGAGGCACAATCCAAGTGACATTTTGAATCAATTTTTCTACAGTCAAAAAAATCAATTTTCTGATGAAAAACGATGACCCGGGACCTGTCGAACCTTCTCTAGATGGTCAGAAATGGTATTTTTTTAATGATTAATTTTTTTACTGTAAATGACTATTGCATGTGAATTATCACTTTTGGAACAAAAATAAGTGTGTTTAGAGTCATTTTAATGCCTGAAATTGGTTGAAATAGAAGCTTCTGAGTATAAGAAAAAGTCTGTAAAAATGGCAATTTTATTCACATTGAGGCTTTAAAAAGTAGTTATTCAACATGAGGCACAATCCAAGTGACATTTTGAATCAATTTTTCTACAGTCAAAAAAATCAATTTTCTGATGAAAAACGATGACCCAGGACCTGTTGAACCTTCTCCAGATGGTCAGAAATGGTAATTTTTTAATTTTTAATTTTTTGACTGTAAAAGACTATTGCATGTGAATTATCACTTTTGGAACAAAAATAAGTTTGTTTGGAGTCATTTTAATGCCTGGAATTGGTCGAAATAGAAGCTTCTGAGTAGGAGAAACAGTCTGTAAAAATGGCAATTTTGGTCACATTGAGGCTTTAAAAAGTAGTTATTCAACATGAGGCACAATCCAAGTGACATTTTAAATCAATTTTTCTACAGTCAAAAAAATCAATTTTCTGATGAAAAACGATGACCCGGGACCTGTTGAACTTTCTCCAGATGGTCAGAAATGGTAATTTTTTAATTTAAAATTTTTTGACTGTAAATGACTATTGCATGTGAATTATCACTTTTGGAACAAAAATAAGTTTGTTTAGAGTCATTTTAATGCCTGAAATTGGTCGAAATAGAAGCTTCTGAGTAGGAGAAAAAGTCTGTAAAAATGGCAATTTTGGTCACATTGAGGCTTTAAAAAGTAGTTATTCAACATGAGGCCCAATCCAAGTGACATTTTGAATCAATTTTTCTACAGTCCAAAAAATTTATTTTCTGATGAAAAACGATGACCCGTGACCTGTCGAACCTTCTACAGATGGTCAGAAATGGTAATTTTTTAATGTTTAATTTTTTGACTGTAAATGACTATTGCATGTGAATTATCACTTTTGGAAAAAAAATAAGTGTGTTTAGAGTCATTTAATGCCTGAAATTGGTTGAAATAGAAGCTTCTGAGTAGGAGAAACAGTCTGTAAAAATGGCAATTTTGGTCACATTGAGGCTTTAAAAAGTAGTTATTCAACATGAGGCACAATCCAAGTGACATTTTGAATCAATTTTTCTACCGTCAAAAAAATCAATTTTCTGATGAAAAACGATGACCCGGGACCTGTTGAACTTTCTCCAGATGGTCAGAAATGGTAATTTTTTGATTTTTAATTTTTTGACTGTAAATGACTATAGCATGTGAATTATCACTTTTGGAAGAAAAATAAGTGTGTTTAGAGTCATTTTAATGCCTGAAATTGGTCGAAATAGAAGCTTCTGAGTAGGAGAAAAAGTCTGTAAAAATGGCAATTTTGGTCACATTGAGGCTTTAAAAAGTAGTTATTCAACATGAGGCACAATCCAAGTGACATTTTGAATCAATTTTTCTACACTCAAAAAAATCAATTTTCTGATGAAAAACGATGACCCGTGACCTGTCGAACCTTATCCAGATGGCCAGAAACGGTAATTTTTTATTGTTTAATTTTTTGACTGTAAATGACTATTGCATGTGAATTATCACTTTTGGAACAAAAATAAGTGTGTTTAAAGTCATTTTAATGCGTGAAATTGGTTGAAATAGAAGCTTCTGAGTAGGAGAAAAAGTCTGTAAAAATGGCAATTTTGGTCACATTGAGGCTTTAAAAAGTAGTTATTCAACATGAGGCACAATCCAAGCGACATTTTGAATCAATTTTTCTACAGTCAAAAAAATCTATTTTCTGATGAAAAACGATGACCCGGGACCTGTCGAACCTTCTCTAGATGGTCAGAAATGGTATTTTTTTAATGATTAATTTTTTTACTGTAATTGACTATTGCATGTGAATTATCACTTTTGGAACAAAAATAAGTGTGTTTAGAGTCATTTTAATGCCTGAAATTGGTTGAAATAGAAGCTTCTGAGTATAAGAAAAAGTCTGTAAAAATGGCAATTTTATTCACATTGAGGCTTTAAAAAGTAGTTATTCAACATGAGGCACAATCCAAGTGACATTTTGAATCAATTTTTCTACAGTCAAAAAAATCAATTTTCTGATGAAAACGATGACCCGGGACCTGTTGAACTTTCTCCAGATGGTCAGAAATGGTAATTTTTTAATTTTTAATTTTTTGACTGTAAATGACTATTGCATGTGAATTCTCACTTTTGGAACAAAAATAAGTATGTTTAGAGTCATTTTAATGCCTGAAATTGGTCGAAATTGAAGCTTCTGAGTAGGAGAAAAAGTCTGTAAAAATGGCAATTTTGGTCACATTGAGGCTTTAAAAAGTAGTTATTCAACATGAGGCACAATCCAAGCGACATTTTGAATCAATTTTTCTACAGTCAAAAAAATCTATTTTCTGATGAAAAACGATGACCCGGGACCTGTCGAACCTTCTCTAGATGGTCAGAAATGGTAGTTTTTTTAATGATTAATTTTTTTACTGTAATTGACTATTGCATGTGAATTATCACTTTTGGAACAAAAATAAGTGTGTTTAGAGTCATTTTAATGCCTGAAATTGGTTGAAATAGAAGCTTCTGAGTATAAGAAAAAGTCTGTAAAAATGGCAATTTTATTCACATTGAGGCTTTAAAAAGTAGTTATTCAACATGAGGCACAATCCAAGTGACATTTTGAATCAATTTTTCTACAGTCAAAAAAATCAATTTTCTGATGAAAAACGATGACCCGGGACCTGTTGAACTTTCTCCAGATGGTCAGAATGGTAATTTTTTAATTTTTAATTTTTTGACTGTAAATGACTATAGCATGTGAATTATCACTTTTGGAAGAAAAATAAGCGTGTTTAGAGTCATTTAATGCCTGAAATTGGTCGAAATAGAAGCTTCTGAGTAGGAGAAAAAGTCTGTAAAAATGGCAATTTTGGTCACATTCAGGCTTTAAAAAGTAGTTATTCAACATGAGGCACAATCCAAGCGACATTTTGAATCAATTTTTCTACAGTCAAAAAAATCAATTTTCTGATGAAAAACGATGACCCGTGACCTGTCGAACCTTATCCAGATGGCCAGAAATGGTAATTTTTTATTGTTTAATTTTTTGACTGTAAATGACTATTGCATGTGAATTATCAATTTTGGAACAAAAATAAGTGTGTTTAAAGTCATTTTAATGCGTGAAATTGGTTGAAATAGAAGCTTCTGAGTAGGAGAAAAAGTCTGTAAAAATGGCAATTTTGGTCATATTGAGGCTTTAAAAAGTAGTTATTCAACATGAGGCACAATCCAAGTGACATTTTGAATCAATTTTCTACAGTCAAAAAAATCAATTTTCTGATGAAAAACGATGGGACCTGTTGAACTTTCTCCAGATGGTCAGAAATGGTAATTTTTTAATTTTTAATTTTTTGACTGTAAATGACTATTGCATGTGAATTATCACTTTTGGAACAAAAATAAGTATGTTTAGAGTCATTTTAATGCCTGAAATTGGTCGAAATTGAAGCTTCTGAGTAGGAGAAAAAGTCTGTAAAAATGGCAATTTTGGTCACATTGAGGCTTTAAAAAGTAGTTATTCAACATGAGGCACAATCCAAGTGACATTTTGAATCAATTTTTCTACAGTCAAAAAATTTATTTTCCGATGAAAAACGATGACCCGTGACCTGTCGAACCTTCTCCAGATGGTCAGAAATGGTAATTTTTTAATGTTTAATTTTTTGACTGTAAATGACTATTGCATGTGAATTATCACTTTTGGAACAAAAATAAGTGTGTTTAGAGTCATTTTAATGTCTGAAATTGGTCGAAATAGAAGCTTCTGAGTAGGAGAAAAAGTCTGTAAAAATGGCAATTTTGGTCACATTGAGGCTTTAAAAAGTAGTTATTCAACATGAGGCACAATCCAAGTGACATTTTGAATCAATTTTTCTACAGTCAAAAAAACTCAATTTTCTGATGAAAAACGATGACCCGGGACCTGTTGAACTTTCTCCAGATGGTCAGAAATGGTAATTTTTTAATTTTTAATTTTTTGACTGTAAATGACTATTGCATGTGAATTATCACTTTTGGAACAAAAATAAGTTTGTTTAGGGTCATTTTAATGCCTGAAATTGGTCGAAATAGAAGCTTCTGAGTAGGAGAAAAAGTCTGTAAAAATGGCAATTTTGGTCACGTTGAGGCTTTAAAAAGTAGTTATTCAACATAAGGCACAATCCAAGTGACATTTTGAATCAATTTTCTACAGTCCCAAAAATCTATTTTCTGATGGAAAACGATGACCCGTGACCTGTCGAACCTTCTCCAGATGGTCAGAAATGGTAATTTTTTAATGTTTAATTTTTTGACTGTAAAAGACTATTGCATGTGAATTATCACTTTTGGAACACAAATAAGTGTGTTTAGAGTCATTTTAATGCCTGAAATTGTTCGAAATAGAAGCTTCTGAGTAGGAGAAAAAGTCTGTAAAAATGGCAATTTTGGTCACATTGAGGCTTTAAAAAGTAGTTATTCAACATGAGGCACAATCCAAGTGACATTTTGAATCAATTTTTCTACAGTCAAAAAAATCAATTTTCTGATGAAAAACGATGACCCGGGACCTGTTGAACTTTCTCCAGATGGTCAGAAATGGTAATTTTTTAATTTTTAATTTTTTGACTGTAAATGACTATTGCATGTGAATTATCACTTTTGGAACAAAAATAAGTATGTTTAGAGTCATTTTAATGCCTGAAATTGGTCGAAATTGAAGCTTCTGAGTAGGAGAAAAAGTCTGTAAAAATGGCAATCTTGGTCACATTGAGGCTTTAAAAAGTAGTTATTCAACATGAGGCACAATCCAAGCGACATTTTGAATCAATTTTTCTACTGTCAAAAAAATCTATTTTCTGATGAAAAACGATGACCCTTGACCTGTCGAACCTTCTCCAGATGGTCAGAAATGGTAATTTTTTAATTTGACTGTAAATGACTATTGCATGTGAATTATCACTTTTGGAACAAAAATAAGTTTGTTTAGAGTCATTTTAATGCCTGAAATTGGTCGAAATAGAAGCTTCTGAGTAGGAGAAAAAGTCTGTAAAAATGGCAATTTTGGTCACATTGAGGCTTTAAAAAGTAGTTATTCAACATGAGGCACAATCCAAGTGACATTTTGAATCAATTTTTCTACAGTCAAAAAAATCAATTTTCTGATGAAAAACGATGACCCGGGACCTGTTGAACTTTCTCCAGATGGTCAGAAAAGGCAATTTTTTAATTTTTAATTTTTTGACTGTAAATGACTATAGCATGTGAATTATCACTTTTGGAAGAAAAATAAGTGTGTTTAGAGTCATTTTAATGCCTGAAATTGGTCGAAATAGAAGCTTCTGAGTAGGAGAAAAAGTCTGTAAAAATGGCAATTTTATTCACATTGAGGCTTTAAAAAGTAGTTATTCAACATGAGGCACAATCCAAGTGACATTTTGAATCAATTTTTCTACAGTCAAAAAAATCAATTTTCTGATGAAAAACGATGACCCAGGACCTGTTGAACCTTCTCCAGATGGTCAGAAATGGTAATTTTTTAATTTGACTGTAAATGACTATTGCATGTGAATTATCACTTTTGGAACAAAAATAAGTTTGTTTAGAGTCATTTTAATGCCTGAAATTGGTCGAAATAGAAGCTTCTGAGTAGGAGAAAAAGTCTGTAAAAATGGCAATTTTGGTCACATTGAGGCTTTAAAAAGTAGTTATTCAACATGAGGCACAATCCAAGTGACATTTTGAATCAATTTTTCTACAGTCAAAAAAATCAATTTTCTGATGAAAAACGATGACCCGGGACCTGTCGAACCTTATCCAGATGGCCAGAAATGGTAATTTTTTATTGTTTAATTTTTTGACTGTAAATGACTATTGCATGTGAATTATCAATTTTGGAACAAAAATAAGTGTGTTTAAAGTCATTTTAATGCGTGAAATTGGTTGAAATAGAAGCTTCTGAGTAGGAGAAAAAGTCTGTAAAAATGGCAATTTTGGTCACATTGAGGCTTTAAAAAGTAGTTATTCAACATGAGGCACAATCCAAGTGACATTTTGAATCAATTTTTCTACAGTCAAAAAAATCAATTTTCTGATGAAAAACGATGGGACCTGTTGAACTTTCTCCAGATGGTCAGAAATGGTAATTTTTTAATTTTTAATTTTTTGACTGTAAATGACTATTGCATGTGAATTATCACTTTTGGAACAAAAATAAGTATGTTTAGAGTCATTTTAATGCCTGAAATTGGTCGAAATTGAAGCTTCTGAGTAGGAGAAAAAGTCTGTAAAAATGGCAATTTTGGTCACATTGAGGCTTTAAAAAGTAGTTATTCAACATGAGGCACAATCCAAGTGACATTTTGAATCAATTTTTCTACAGTCAAAAAAATTTATTTTCCGATGAAAAACGATGACCCGTGACCTGTCGAACCTTCTCCAGATGGTCAGAAATGGTAATTTTTTAATGTTTAATTTTTTGACTGTAAATGACTATTGCATGTGAATTATCACTTTTGGAACAAAAATAAGTGTGTTTAGAGTCATTTTAATGTCTGAAATTGGTCGAAATAGAAGCTTCTGAGTAGGAGAAAAAGTCTGTAAAAATGGCAATTTTGGTCACATTGAGGCTTTAAAAAGTAGTTATTCAACATGAGGCACAATCCAAGTGACATTTTGAATCAATTTTTCTACAGTCAAAAAAACTCAATTTTCTGATGAAAAACGATGACCCGGGACCTGTTGAACTTTCTCCAGATGGTCAGAAATGGTAATTTTTTTAATTTTTAATTTTTTGACTGTAAATGACTATTGCATGTGAATTATCACTTTTGGAACAAAAATAAGTTTGTTTAGGGTCATTTTAATGCCTGAAATTGGTCGAAATAGAAGCTTCTGAGTAGGAGAAAAAGTCTGTAAAAATGGCAATTTTGGTCACGTTGAGGCTTTAAAAAGTAGTTATTCAACATAAGGCACAATCCAAGTGACATTTTGAATCAATTTTCTACAGTCCCAAAAATCTATTTTCTGATGGAAAACGATGACCCGTGACCTGTCGAACCTTCTCCAGATGGTCAGAAATGGTAATTTTTTAATGTTTAATTTTTTGACTGTAAAAGACTATTGCATGTGAATTATCACTTTTGGAACACAAATAAGTGTGTTTAGAGTCATTTTAATGCCTGAAATTGTTCGAAATAGAAGCTTCTGAGTAGGAGAAAAAGTCTGTAAAAATGGCAATTTTGGTCACATTGAGGCTTTAAAAAGTAGTTATTCAACATGAGGCACAATCCAAGTGACATTTTGAATCAATTTTTCTACAGTCAAAAAAATCAATTTTCTGATGAAAAACGATGACCCGGGACCTGTTGAACTTTCTCCAGATGGTCAGAAATGGTAATTTTTTAATTTTTAATTTTTTGACTGTAAATGACTATTGCATGTGAATTATCACTTTTGGAACAAAAATAAGTATGTTTAGAGTCATTTTAATGCCTGAAATTGGTCGAAATTGAAGCTTCTGAGTAGGAGAAAAAGTCTGTAAAAATGGCAATCTTGGTCACATTGAGGCTTTAAAAAGTAGTTATTCAACATGAGGCACAATCCAAGCGACATTTTGAATCAATTTTTCTACTGTCAAAAAAATCTATTTTCTGATGAAAAACGATGACCCTTGACCTGTCGAACCTTCTCCAGATGGTCAGAAATGGTAATTTTTTAATTTGACTGTAAATGACTATTGCATGTGAATTATCACTTTTGGAACAAAAATAAGTTTGTTTAGAGTCATTTTAATGCCTGAAATTGGTCGAAATAGAAGCTTCTGAGTAGGAGAAAAAGTCTGTAAAAATGGCAATTTTGGTCACATTGAGGCTTTAAAAAGTAGTTATTCAACATGAGGCACAATCCAAGTGACATTTTGAATCAATTTTTCTACAGTCAAAAAAATCAATTTTCTGATGAAAAACGATGACCCGGGACCTGTTGAACTTTCTCCAGATGGTCAGAAAAGGCAATTTTTTAATTTTTAATTTTTTGACTGTAAATGACTATAGCATGTGAATTATCACTTTTGGAAGAAAAATAAGTGTGTTTAGAGTCATTTTAATGCCTGAAATTGGTCGAAATAGAAGCTTCTGAGTAGGAGAAAAAGTCTGTAAAAATGGCAATTTTATTCACATTGAGGCTTTAAAAAGTAGTTATTCAACATGAGGCACAATCCAAGTGACATTTTGAATCAATTTTTCTACAGTCAAAAAAATCAATTTTCTGATGAAAAACGATGACCCAGGACCTGTTGAACTTTCTCCAGATGGTCAGAAATGGTAATTTTTTAATTTTTAATTTTTTGACTGTAAAAGACTATTGCATGTGAATTATCACTTTTGGAACAAAAATAAGTTTGTTTGGAGTCATTTTAATGCCTGGAATTGGTCGAAATAGAAGCTTCTGAGTAGGGGAAACAGTCTGTAAAAATGGCAATTTTGGTCACATTGAGGCTTTAAAAAGTAGTTATTCAACATGAGGCACAATCCAAGTGACATTTTGAATCAATTTTTCTACAGTCCAAAAAATTTCTTTTCTGATGAAAAACGATGACCCGTGACCTGTCGAACCTTCTCCAGATGGTCAGAAATGGTAATTTTTTAATGTTTAATTTTTTGACTGTAAATGACTATTGCATGTGAATTATCACTTTTGGAACAAAAATAAGTGTGTTTAGAGTCATTTTAATGTCTGAAATTGGTCGAAATAGAAGCTTCTGAGTAGGAGAAAAAGTCTGTAAAAATGGCAATTTTGGTCACATTGAGGCTTTAAAAAGTAGTTATTCAACATGAGGCACAATCCAAGTGACATTTTGAATCAATTTTTCTACACTCAAAAAAATCAATTTTCTGATGAAAAACGATGACCCGGGACCTGTCGAACCTTCTCTAGATGGTCAGAAATTGTATTTTTTTAATGATTAATTTTTTTACTGTAAATGACTATTGCATGTGAATTATCACTTTTGGAACAAAAATAAGTGTGTTTAGAGTCATTTTAATGCCTGAAATTGGTTGAAATAGAAGCTTCTGAGTATAAGAAAAAGTCTGTAAAAATGGCAATTTTATTCACATTGAGGCTTTAAAAAGTAGTTATTCAACATGAGGCACAATCCAAGTGACATTTTGAATCAATTTTTCTACCGTCAAAAAAATCAATTTTCTGATGAAAAACGATGACCCGGGACCTGTTGAACTTTCTCCAGATGGTCAGAAATGGTAATTTTTTGATTTTTAATTTTTTGACTGTAAATGACTATAGCATGTGAATTATCACTTTTGGAAGAAAAATAAGTGTGTTTAGAGTCATTTTAATGCCTGAAATTGGTCGAAATAGAAGCTTCTGAGTAGGAGAAAAAGTCTGTAAAAATGGCAATTTTGGTCACATTCAGGCTTTAAAAAGTAGTTATTCAACATGAGGCACAATCCAAGTGACATTTTGAATCAATTTTTCTACAGTCAAAAAAATCAATTTTCTGATGAAAAACGATGACCCGTGACCTGTCGAACCTTATCCAGATGGCCAGAAACGGTAATTTTTTATTGTTTAATTTTTTTTACTGTAAATGACTATTGCATGTGAATTATCACTTTTGGAACAAAAATAAGTGTGTTTAGAGTCATTTTAATGCCTGACATTGGTTGAAATAGAAGCTTCTGAGTATAAGAAAAAGTCTGTAAAAATGGCAATTTTATTCACATTGAGGCTTTAAAAAGTAGTTATTCAACATGAGGCACAATCCAAGTGACATTTTGAATCAATTTTTCTACAGTCAAAAAAATCAATTTTCTGATGAAAAACGATGACCCGGGACGTGTCGAACCTTCTCTAGATGGGCAGAAATGGTATTTTTTTAATGATTAATTTTTTTACTGTAAATGACTATTGCATGTGAATTATCACTTTTGGAACAAAAATAAGTGTGTTTAGAGTCATTTTAATGCCTGACATTGGTTGAAATAGAAGCTTCTGAGTATAAGAAAAAGTCTGTAAAAATGGCAATTTTATTCACATTGAGGCTTTAAAAAGTAGTTATTCAACATGAGGCACAATCCAAGTGACATTTTGAATCAATTTTTCTACAGTCACAAAAATCAATTTTCTGATGAAAAACGATGACCCAGGACCTGTTGAACTTTCTCCAGATGGTCAGAAATGGTAATTTTTTAATGTTTAATTTTTTGACTGTAAAAGACTGTAAAAGATTATCACTTTTGGAACAAAAATAAGTTTGTTTAGAGTCATTTTAATGCCTGAAATTGTTCGAAATAGAAGCTTCTGAGTAGGAGAAAAAGTCTGTAAAAATGGCAATTTTGGTCACATTGAGGCTTTAAAAAGTAGTTATTCAACATGAGGCACAATCCAAGTGACATTTTGAATCAATTTTTCTACAGTCAAAAAAATCAATTTTCTGATGAAAAACGATGACCCGGGACCTGTTGAACTTTCTCCAGATGGTCAGAAATGGTAATTTTTTAATTTTTAATTTTTTGACTGTAAATGACTATTGCATGTGAATTATCACTTTTGGAACAAAAATAAGTATGTTTAGAGTCATTTTAATGCCTGAAATTGGTCGAAATTGAAGCTTCTGAGTAGGAGAAAAAGTCTGTAAAAATGGCAATTTTGGTCACATTGAGGCTTTAAAAAGTAGTTATTCAACATGAGGCACAATCCAAGTGACATTTTGAATCAATTTTTCTACAGTCAAAAAATTTATTTTCCGATGAAAAACGATGACCCGTGACCTGTCGAACCTTCTCCAGATGGTCAGAAATGGTAATTTTTTAATTTTTAATTTTTTGACTGTAAATGACTATTGCATGTGAATTATCACTTTTGGAACAAAAATAAGTTTGTTTAGAGTCATTTTAATGCCTGAAATTGGTCGAAATAGAAGCTTCTGAGTAGGAGAAAAAGTCTGTAAAAATGGCAATTTTGGTCACATTGAGGCTTTAAAAAGTAGTTATTCAACATCAGGCACAATCCAAGTGACATTTTGAATCAATTTTTCTACAGTCAAAAAAATCAATTTTCTGATGAAAAACGATGACCCGGGACCTGTTGAACTTTCTCCAGATGGTCAGAAATGGCAATTTTTTAATTTTTAATTTTTTGACTGTAAATGACTATAGCATGTGAATTATCACTTTTGGAAGAAAAATAAGTGTGTTTAGAGTCATTTTAATGCCTGAAATTGGTCGAAATAGAAGCTTCTGAGTAGGAGAAAAAGTCTGTAAAAATGGCAATTTTGGTCACATTGAGGCTTTAAAAAGTAGTTATTCAACATGAGGCACAATCCAAGTGACATTTTGAATCAATTTTTCTACAGTCCAAAAAATTTCTTTTCTGATGAAAAACGATGACCCGTGACCTGTCGAACCTTCTCCAGATGGTCAGAAATGGTAATTTTTTAATGTTTAATTTTTTGACTGTAAATGACTATTGCATGTGAATTATCACTTTTGGAACAAAAATAAGTGTGTTTAGAGTCATTTTAATGTCTGAAATTGGTTGAAATAGAAGCTTCTGAGTAGGAGAAAAAGTCTGTAAAAATGGCAATTTTGGTCACATTGAGGCTTTAAAAAGTAGTTATTCAACATGAGGCACAATCCAAGTGACATTTTGAATCAATTTTTCTACACTCAAAAAAATCAATTTTCTGATGAAAAACGATGACCCGGGACCTGTCGAACCTTCTCTAGATGGTCAGAAATTGTATTTTTTTACTGATTAATTTTTTTACTGTAAATGACTATTGCATGTGAATTATCACTTTTGGAACAAAAATAAGTGTGTTTAGAGTCATTTTAATGCCTGAAATTGGTTGAAATAGAAGCTTCTGAGTATAAGAAAAAGTCTGTAAAAATGGCAATTTTATTCACATTGAGGCTTTAAAAAGTAGTTATTCAACATGAGGCACAATCCAAGTGACATTTTGAATCAATTTTTCTACCGTCAAAAAAATCAATTTTCTGATGAAAAACGATGACCCGGGACCTGTTGAACTTTCTCCAGATGGTCAGAAATGGTAATTTTTTGATTTTTAATTTTTTGACTGTAAATGACTAATGCATGTGAATTATCACTTTTGGAACAAAAATAAGTGTGTTTAAAGTCATTTTAATGCGTGAAATTGGTTGAAATAGAAGCTTCTGAGTAGGAGAAAAAGTCTGTAAAAATGGCAATTTTGGTCACATTGAGGCTTTAAAAAGTAGTTATTCAACATGAGGCACAATCCAAGTGACATTTTGAATCAATTTTTCTACAGTCAAAAAAATCAATTTTCTGATGAAAAACGATGACCCAGGACCTGTTGAACTTTCTCCAGATGGTCAGAAATGGTAATTTTTTAATTTTTAATTTTTTGACTGTAAAAGACTATTGCATGTGAATTATCACTTTTGGAACAAAAATAAGTTTGTTTGGAGTCATTTTAATGCCTGGAATTGGTCGAAATAGAAGCTTCTGAGTAGGAGAAACAGTCTGTAAAAATGGCAATTTTGGTCACATTGAGGCTTTAAAAAGTAGTTATTCAACATGAGGCACAATCCAAGTGACATTTTAAATCAATTTTTCTACAGTCAAAAAAATCAATTTTCTGATGAAAAACGATGACCCGGGACCTGTTGAACTTTCTCCAGATGGTCAGAAATGGTAATTTTTTAATTTTAAATTTTTTGACTGTAAATGACTATTGCATGTGAATTATCACTTTTGGAACAAAAATAAGTTTGTTTAGAGTCATTTTAATGCCTGAAATTGGTCGAAATAGAAGCTTCTGAGTAGGAGAAAAAGTCTGTAAAAATGGCAATTTTGGTCACATTGAGGCTTTAAAAAGTAGTTATTCAACATGAGGCCCAATCCAAGTGACATTTTGAATCAATTTTTCTACAGTCCAAAAAATTTATTTTCTGATGAAAAACGATGACCCGTGACCTGTCGAACCTTCTACAGATGGTCAGAAATGGTAATTTTTTAATGTTTAATTTTTTGACTGTAAATGACTATTGCATGTGAATTATCACTTTTGGAAAAAAAATAAGTGTGTTTAGAGTCATTTAATGCCTGAAATTGGTTGAAATAGAAGCTTCTGAGTAGGAGAAAAAGTCTGTAAAAATGGCAATTTTGGTCACATTGAGGCTTTAAAAAGTAGTTATTCAACATGAGGCACAATCCAAGCGACATTTTGAATCAATTTTTCTACAGTCAAAAAAATCTATTTTCTGATGAAAAACGATGACCCGGGACCTGTCGAACCTTCTCTAGATGGTCAGAAATGGTATTTTTTTAATGATTAATTTTTTTACTGTAATTGACTATTGCATGTGAATTATCACTTTTGGAACAAAAATAAGTGTGTTTAGAGTCATTTTAATGCCTGAAATTGGTTGAAATAGAAGCTTCTGAGTATAAGAAAAAGTCTGTAAAAATGGCAATTTTATTCACATTGAGGCTTTAAAAAGTAGTTATTCAACATGAGGCACAATCCAAGTGACATTTTGAATCAATTTTTCTACAGTCAAAAAAATCAATTTTCTGATGAAAAACGATGACCCGGGACCTGTTGAACTTTCTCCAGATGGTCAGAAATGGTAATTTTTTAATTTTTAATTTTTTGACTGTAAATGACTATTGCATGTGAATTCTCACTTTTGGAACAAAAATAAGTGTGTTTAGAGTCATTTTAATGCCTGAAATTGGTTGAAATAGAAGCTTCTGAGTATAAGAAAAAGTCTGTAAAAATGGCAATTTTATTCACATTGAGGCTTTAAAAAGTAGTTATTCAACATGAGGCACAATCCAAGTGACATTTTGAATCAATTTTTCTACAGTCAAAAAAATCAATTTTCTGATGAAAAACGATGACCCAGGACCTGTTGAACTTTCTCCAGATGGTCAGAAATGGTAATTTTTTAATTTTTAATTTTTTGACTGTAAAAGACTATTGCATGTGAATTATCACTTTTGGAACAAAAATAAGTTTGTTTGGAGTCATTTTAATGCCTGGAATTGGTCGAAATAGAAGCTTCTGAGTAGGAGAAACAGTCTGTAAAAATGGCAATTTTGGTCACATTGAGGCTTTAAAAAGTAGTTATTCAACATGAGGCACAATCCAAGTGACATTTTAAATCAATTTTTCTACAGTCAAAAAAATCAATTTTCTGATGAAAAACGATGACCCGGGACCTGTTGAACTTTCTCCAGATGGTCAGAAATGGTAATTTTTTAATTTTAAATTTTTTGACTGTAAATGACTATTGCATGTGAATTATCACTTTTGGAACAAAAATAAGTTTGTTTAGAGTCATTTTAATGCCTGAAATTGGTCGAAATAGAAGCTTCTGAGTAGGAGAAAAAGTCTGTAAAAATGGCAATTTTGGTCACATTGAGGCTTTAAAAAGTAGTTATTCAACATGAGGCCCAATCCAAGTGACATTTTGAATCAATTTTTCTACAGTCCAAAAAATTTATTTTCTGATGAAAAACGATGACCCGTGACCTGTCGAACCTTCTACAGATGGTCAGAAATGGTAATTTTTTAATGTTTAATTTTTTGACTGTAAATGACTATTGCATGTGAATTATCACTTTTGGAAAAAAAATAAGTGTGTTTAGAGTCATTTAATGCCTGAAATTGGTTGAAATAGAAGCTTCTGAGTAGGAGAAACAGTCTGTAAAAATGGCAATTTTGGTCACATTGAGGCTTTAAAAAGTAGTTATTCAACATGAGGCACAATCCAAGTGACATTTTGAATCAATTTTTCTACAGTCAAAAAAATCAATTTTCTGATGAAAAACGATGACCCGGGACCTGTTGAACTTTCTCCAGATGGTCAGAAATGGTAATTTTTTAATTTTTAATTTTTTGACTGTAAATGACTATTGCATGTGAATTATCACTTTTGGAACAAAAATAAGTATGTTTAGAGTCATTTTAATGCGTGAAATTGGTTGAAATAGAAGCTTCTGAGTAGGAGAAAAAGTCTGTAAAAATGGCAATTTTGGTCACATTGAGGCTTTAAAAAGTAGTTATTCAACATGAGGCACAATCCAAGCGACATTTTGAATCAATTTTTCTACAGTCAAAAAAATCTATTTTCTGATGAAAAACGATGACCCGGGACCTGTCGAACCTTCTCTAGATGGTCAGAAATGGTATTTTTTTATTGATTAATTTTTTTACTGTAATTGACTATTGCATGTGAATTATCACTTTTGGAACAAAAATAAGTGTGTTTAGAGTCATTTTAATGCCTGAAATTGGTTGAAATAGAAGCTTCTCAGTATAAGAAAAAGTCTGTAAAAATGGCAATTTTATTCACATTGAGGCTTTAAAAAGTAGTTATTCAACATAAGGCACAATCCAAGTGACATTTTGAATCAATTTTTCTACAGTCAAAAAAATCAATTTTCTGATGAAAAACGATGACCCGGGACCTGTTGAACTTTCTCCAGATGGTCAGAAATGGTAATTTTTTAATTTTTAATTTTTTGACTGTAAATGACTATTGCATGTGAATTCTCACTTTTGGAACAAAAATAAGTATGTTTAGAGTCATTTTAATGCCTGAAATTGGTCGAAATTGAAGCTTCTGAGTAGGAGAAAAAGTCTGTAAAAATGGCAATTTTGGTCACATTGAGGCTTTAAAAAGTAGTTATTCAACATGAGGCACAATCCAAGCGACATTTTGAATCAATTTTTCTACAGTCAAAAAAATCTATTTTCTGATGAAAAACGATGACCCGGGACCTTTCGAACCTTCTCTAGATGGTCAGAAATGGTATTTTTTTAATGATTAATTTTTTTACTGTAATTGACTATTGCATGTGAATTATCACTTTTGGAACAAAAATAAGTGTGTTTAGAGTCATTTTAATGCCTGAAATTGGTTGAAATAGAAGCTTCTGAGTATTAGAAAAAGTCTGTAAAAATGGCAATTTTATTCACATTGAGGCTTTAAAACGTAGTTATTCAACATGAGGCACAATCCAAGTGACATTTTGAATCAATTTTTCTACAGTCAAAAAAATCAATTTTCTGATGAAAAACGATGACCCGGGACCTGTTGAACTTTCTCCAGATGGTCAGAAATGGTAATTTTTTAATTTTTAATTTTTTGACTGTAAATGACTATAGCATGTGAATTATCACTTTTGATAGAAAAATAAGCGTGTTTAGAGTCATTTTAATGCCTGAAATTGGTCGAAATAGAAGCTTCTGAGTAGGAGAAAAAGTCTGTAAAAATGGCAATTTTGGTCACATTCAGGCTTTAAAAAGTAGTTATTCAACATGAGGCACAATCCAAGCGACATTTTGAATCAATTTTTCTACAGTCAAAAAAATCAATTTTCTGATGAAAAACGATGACCCGTGACCTGTCGAACCTTATCCAGATGGCCAGAAATGGTAATTTTTTATTGTTTAATTTTTTGACTGTAAATGACTATTGCATGTGAATTATCACTTTTGGAACAAAAATAAGTGTGTTTAAAGTCATTTTAATGCGTGAAATTGGTTGAAATAGAAGCTTCTGAGTAGGAGAAAAAGTCTGTAAAAATGGCAATTTTGGTCACATTGAGGCTTTAAAAAGTAGTTATTCAACATGAGGCACAATCCAAGTGACATTTTGAATCAATTTTTCTACAGTCAAAAAAATCAATTTTCTGATGAAAAACGATGGGACCTGTTGAACTTTCTCCAGATGGTCAGAAATGGTAATTTTTTAATTTTTAATTTTTTGACTGTAAATGACTATTGCATGTGAATTATCACTTTTGGAACAAAAATAAGTATGTTTAGAGTCATTTTAATGCCTGAAATTGGTCGAAATTGAAGCTTCTGAGTAGGAGAAAAAGTCTGTAAAAATGGCAATTTTATTCACATTGAGGCTTAAAAAAGTAGTTATTCAACATGAGGCACAATCCAAGTGACATTTTGAATCAATTTTTCTACAGTCAAAAAAATCAATTTTCTGATGAAAAACGATGACCCAGGACCTGTTGAACTTTCTCCAGATGGTCAGAAATGGTAATTTTTTAATTTTTAATTTTTTGACTGTAAAAGACTATTGCATGTGAATTATCACTTTTGGAACAAAAATAAGTTTGTTTGGAGTCATTTTAATGCCTGGAATTGGTCGAAATAGAAGCTTCTGAGTAGGGGAAACAGTCTGTAAAAATGGCAATTTTGGTCACATTGAGGCTTTAAAAAGTAGTTATTCAACATGAGGCACAATCCAAGTGACATTTTGAATCAATTTTTCTACAGTCCAAAAAATTTCTTTTCTGATGAAAAACGATGACCCGTGACCTGTCGAACCTTCTCCAGATGGTCAGAAATGGTAATTTTTTAATGTTAAATTTTTTTACTGTAAATGACTATTGCATGTGAATTATCACTTTTGGAACAAAAATAAGTGTGTTTAGAGTCATTTTAATGTCTGAAATTGGTCGAAATAGAAGCTTCTGAGTAGGAGAAAAAGTCTGTAAAAATGGCAATTTTGGTCACATTGAGGCTTTAAAAAGTAGTTATTCAACATGAGGCACAATCCAAGTGACATTTTGAATCAATTTTTCTACACTCAAAAAAATCAATTTTCTGATGAAAAACGATGACCCGGGACCTGTCGAACCTTCTCTAGATGGTCAGAAATTGTATTTTTTTAATGATTAATTTTTTTACTGTAAATGACTATTGCATGTGAATTATCACTTTTGGAACAAAAATAAGTGTGTTTAGAGTCATTTTAATGCCTGAAATTGGTTGAAATAGAAGCTTCTGAGTATAAGAAAAAGTCTGTAAAAATGGCAATTTTATTCACATTGAGGCTTTAAAAAGTAGTTATTCAACATGAGGCACAATCCAAGTGACATTTTGAATCAATTTTTCTACCGTCAAAAAAATCAATTTTCTGATGAAAAACGATGACCCGGGACCTGTTGAACTTTCTCCAGATGGTCAGAAATGGTAATTTTTTGATTTTTAATTTTTTGACTGTAAATGACTATAGCATGTGAATTATCACTTTTGGAAGAAAAATAAGTGTGTTTAGAGTCATTTTAATGCCTGAAATTGGTCGAAATAGAAGCTTCTGAGTAGGAGAAAAAGTCTGTAAAAATGGCAATTTTGGTCACATTCAGGCTTTAAAAAGTAGTTATTCAACATGAGGCACAATCCAAGTGACATTTTGAATCAATTTTTCTACAGTCAAAAAAATCAATTTTCTGATGAAAAACGATGACCCGTGACCTGTCGAACCTTATCCAGATGGCCAGAAACGGTAATTTTTTATTGTTTAATTTTTTTTACTGTAAATGACTATTGCATGTGAATTATCACTTTTGGAACAAAAATAAGTGTGTTTAGAGTCATTTTAATGCCTGACATTGGTTGAAATAGAAGCTTCTGAGTATAAGAAAAAGTCTGTAAAAATGGCAATTTTATTCACATTGAGGCTTTAAAAAGTAGTTATTCAACATGAGGCACAATCCAAGTGACATTTTGAATCAATTTTTCTACAGTCAAAAAAATCAATTTTCTGATGAAAAACGATGACCCGGGACGTGTCGAACCTTCTCTAGATGGGCAGAAATGGTATTTTTTTAATGATTAATTTTTTTACTGTAAATGACTATTGCATGTGAATTATCACTTTTGGAACAAAAATAAGTGTGTTTAGAGTCATTTTAATGCCTGACATTGGTTGAAATAGAAGCTTCTGAGTATAAGAAAAAGTCTGTAAAAATGGCAATTTTATTCACATTGAGGCTTTAAAAAGTAGTTATTCAACATGAGGCACAATCCAAGTGACATTTTGAATCAATTTTTCTACAGTCACAAAAATCAATTTTCTGATGAAAAACGATGACCCAGGACCTGTTGAACTTTCTCCAGATGGTCAGAAATGGTAATTTTTTAATGTTTAATTTTTTGACTGTAAAAGACTGTAAAAGATTATCACTTTTGGAACAAAAATAAGTTTGTTTAGAGTCATTTTAATGCCTGAAATTGTTCGAAATAGAAGCTTCTGAGTAGGAGAAAAAGTCTGTAAAAATGGCAATTTTGGTCACATTGAGGCTTTAAAAAGTAGTTATTCAACATGAGGCACAATCCAAGTGACATTTTGAATCAATTTTTCTACAGTCAAAAAAATCAATTTTCTGATGAAAAACGATGACCCGGGACCTGTTGAACTTTCTCCAGATGGTCAGAAATGGTAATTTTTTAATTTTTAATTTTTTGACTGTAAATGACTATTGCATGTGAATTATCACTTTTGGAACAAAAATAAGTATGTTTAGAGTCATTTTAATGCCTGAAATTGGTCGAAATTGAAGCTTCTGAGTAGGAGAAAAAGTCTGTAAAAATGGCAATTTTGGTCACATTGAGGCTTTAAAAAGTAGTTATTCAACATGAGGCACAATCCAAGTGACATTTTGAATCAATTTTTCTACAGTCAAAAAATTTATTTTCCGATGAAAAACGATGACCCGGGACCTGTCGAACCTTCTCCAGATGGTCAGAAATGGTAATTTTTTAATTTTTAATTTTTTGACTGTAAATGACTATTGCATGTGAATTATCACTTTTGGAACAAAAATAAGTTTGTTTAGAGTCATTTTAATGCCTGAAATTGGTCGAAATAGAAGCTTCTGAGTAGGAGAAAAAGTCTGTAAAAATGGCAATTTTGGTCACATTGAGGCTTTAAAAAGTAGTTATTCAACATCAGGCACAATCCAAGTGACATTTTGAATCAATTTTTCTACAGTCAAAAAAATCAATTTTCTGATGAAAAACGATGACCCGGGACCTGTTGAACTTTCTCCAGATGGTCAGAAATGGCAATTTTTTAATTTTTAATTTTTTGACTGTAAATGACTATAGCATGTGAATTATCACTTTTGGAAGAAAAATAAGTGTGTTTAGAGTCATTTTAATGCCTGAAATTGGTCGAAATAGAAGCTTCTGAGTAGGAGAAAAAGTCTGTAAAAATGGCAATTTTGGTCACATTGAGGCTTTAAAAAGTAGTTATTCAACATGAGGCACAATCCAAGTGACATTTTGAATCAATTTTTCTACAGTCCAAAAAATTTCTTTTCTGATGAAAAACGATGACCCGTGACCTGTCGAACCTTCTCCAGATGGTCAGAAATGGTAATTTTTTAATGTTTAATTTTTTGACTGTAAATGACTATTGCATGTGAATTATCACTTTTGGAACAAAAATAAGTGTGTTTAGAGTCATTTTAATGTCTGAAATTGGTTGAAATAGAAGCTTCTGAGTAGGAGAAAAAGTCTGTAAAAATGGCAATTTTGGTCACATTGAGGCTTTAAAAAGTAGTTATTCAACATGAGGCACAATCCAAGTGACATTTTGAATCAATTTTTCTACACTCAAAAAAATCAATTTTCTGATGAAAAACGATGACCCGGGACCTGTCGAACCTTCTCTAGATGGTCAGAAATTGTATTTTTTTACTGATTAATTTTTTTACTGTAAATGACTATTGCATGTGAATTATCACTTTTGGAACAAAAATAAGTGTGTTTAGAGTCATTTTAATGCCTGAAATTGGTTGAAATAGAAGCTTCTGAGTATAAGAAAAAGTCTGTAAAAATGGCAATTTTATTCACATTGAGGCTTTAAAAAGTAGTTATTCAACATGAGGCACAATCCAAGTGACATTTTGAATCAATTTTTCTACCGTCAAAAAAATCAATTTTCTGATGAAAAACGATGACCCGGGACCTGTTGAACTTTCTCCAGATGGTCAGAAATGGTAATTTTTTGATTTTTAATTTTTTGACTGTAAATGACTAATGCATGTGAATTATCACTTTTGGAACAAAAATAAGTGTGTTTAAAGTCATTTTAATGCGTGAAATTGGTTGAAATAGAAGCTTCTGAGTAGGAGAAAAAGTCTGTAAAAATGGCAATTTTGGTCACATTGAGGCTTTAAAAAGTAGTTATTCAACATGAGGCACAATCCAAGTGACATTTTGAATCAATTTTTCTACAGTCAAAAAAATCAATTTTCTGATGAAAAACGATGACCCAGGACCTGTTGAACTTTCTCCAGATGGTCAGAAATGGTAATTTTTTAATTTTTAATTTTTTGACTGTAAAAGACTATTGCATGTGAATTATCACTTTTGGAACAAAAATAAGTTTGTTTGGAGTCATTTTAATGCCTGGAATTGGTCGAAATAGAAGCTTCTGAGTAGGAGAAACAGTCTGTAAAAATGGCAATTTTGGTCACATTGAGGCTTTAAAAAGTAGTTATTCAACATGAGGCACAATCCAAGTGACATTTTAAATCAATTTTTCTACAGTCAAAAAAATCAATTTTCTGATGAAAAACGATGACCCGGGACCTGTTGAACTTTCTCCAGATGGTCAGAAATGGTAATTTTTTAATTTTAAATTTTTTGACTGTAAATGACTATTGCATGTGAATTATCACTTTTGGAACAAAAATAAGTTTGTTTAGAGTCATTTTAATGCCTGAAATTGGTCGAAATAGAAGCTTCTGAGTAGGAGAAAAAGTCTGTAAAAATGGCAATTTTGGTCACATTGAGGCTTTAAAAAGTAGTTATTCAACATGAGGCCCAATCCAAGTGACATTTTGAATCAATTTTTCTACAGTCCAAAAAATTTATTTTCTGATGAAAAACGATGACCCGTGACCTGTCGAACCTTCTACAGATGGTCAGAAATGGTAATTTTTTAATGTTTAATTTTTTGACTGTAAATGACTATTGCATGTGAATTATCACTTTTGGAAAAAAAATAAGTGTGTTTAGAGTCATTTAATGCCTGAAATTGGTTGAAATAGAAGCTTCTGAGTAGGAGAAAAAGTCTGTAAAAATGGCAATTTTGGTCACATTGAGGCTTTAAAAAGTAGTTATTCAACATGAGGCACAATCCAAGCGACATTTTGAATCAATTTTTCTACAGTCAAAAAAATCTATTTTCTGATGAAAAACGATGACCCGGGACCTGTCGAACCTTCTCTAGATGGTCAGAAATGGTATTTTTTTAATGATTAATTTTTTTACTGTAATTGACTATTGCATGTGAATTATCACTTTTGGAACAAAAATAAGTGTGTTTAGAGTCATTTTAATGCCTGAAATTGGTTGAAATAGAAGCTTCTGAGTATAAGAAAAAGTCTGTAAAAATGGCAATTTTATTCACATTGAGGCTTTAAAAAGTAGTTATTCAACATGAGGCACAATCCAAGTGACATTTTGAATCAATTTTTCTACAGTCAAAAAAATCAATTTTCTGATGAAAAACGATGACCCGGGACCTGTTGAACTTTCTCCAGATGGTCAGAAATGGTAATTTTTTAATTTTTAATTTTTTGACTGTAAATGACTATTGCATGTGAATTCTCACTTTTGGAACAAAAATAAGTGTGTTTAGAGTCATTTTAATGCCTGAAATTGGTTGAAATAGAAGCTTCTGAGTATAAGAAAAAGTCTGTAAAAATGGCAATTTTATTCACATTGAGGCTTTAAAAAGTAGTTATTCAACATGAGGCACAATCCAAGTGACATTTTGAATCAATTTTTCTACAGTCAAAAAAATCAATTTTCTGATGAAAAACGATGACCCAGGACCTGTTGAACTTTCTCCAGATGGTCAGAAATGGTAATTTTTTAATTTTTAATTTTTTGACTGTAAAAGACTATTGCATGTGAATTATCACTTTTGGAACAAAAATAAGTTTGTTTGGAGTCATTTTAATGCCTGGAATTGGTCGAAATAGAAGCTTCTGAGTAGGAGAAACAGTCTGTAAAAATGGCAATTTTGGTCACATTGAGGCTTTAAAAAGTAGTTATTCAACATGAGGCACAATCCAAGTGACATTTTAAATCAATTTTTCTACAGTCAAAAAAATCAATTTTCTGATGAAAAACGATGACCCGGGACCTGTTGAACTTTCTCCAGATGGTCAGAAATGGTAATTTTTTAATTTTAAATTTTTTGACTGTAAATGACTATTGCATGTGAATTATCACTTTTGGAACAAAAATAAGTTTGTTTAGAGTCATTTTAATGCCTGAAATTGGTCGAAATAGAAGCTTCTGAGTAGGAGAAAAAGTCTGTAAAAATGGCAATTTTGGTCACATTGAGGCTTTAAAAAGTAGTTATTCAACATGAGGCCCAATCCAAGTGACATTTTGAATCAATTTTTCTACAGTCCAAAAAATTTATTTTCTGATGAAAAACGATGACCCGTGACCTGTCGAACCTTCTACAGATGGTCAGAAATGGTAATTTTTTAATGTTTAATTTTTTGACTGTAAATGACTATTGCATGTGAATTATCACTTTTGGAAAAAAAATAAGTGTGTTTAGAGTCATTTAATGCCTGAAATTGGTTGAAATAGAAGCTTCTGAGTAGGAGAAACAGTCTGTAAAAATGGCAATTTTGGTCACATTGAGGCTTTAAAAAGTAGTTATTCAACATGAGGCACAATCCAAGTGACATTTTGAATCAATTTTTCTACCGTCAAAAAAATCAATTTTCTGATGAAAAACGATGACCCGGGACCTGTTGAACTTTCTCCAGATGGTCAGAAATGGTAATTTTTTGATTTTTAATTTTTTGACTGTAAATGACTATAGCATGTGAATTATCACTTTTGGAAGAAAAATAAGTGTGTTTAGAGTCATTTTAATGCCTGAAATTGGTCGAAATAGAAGCTTCTGAGTAGGAGAAAAAGTCTGTAAAAATGGCAATTTTGGTCACATTCAGGCTTTAAAAAGTAGTTATTCAACATGAGGCACAATCCAAGTGACATTTTGAATCAATTTTTCTACAGTCAAAAAAATCAATTTTCTGATGAAAAACGATGACCCGTGACCTGTCGAACCTTATCCAGATGGCCAGAAACGGTAATTTTTTATTGTTTAATTTTTTGACTGTAAATGACTATTGCATGTGAATTATCACTTTTGGAACAAAAATAAGTGTGTTTAAAGTCATTTTAATGCGTGAAATTGGTTGAAATAGAAGCTTCTGAGTAGGAGAAAAAGTCTGTAAAAATGGCAATTTTGGTCACATTGAGGCTTTAAAAAGTAGTTATTCAACATGAGGCACAATCCAAGCGACATTTTGAATCAATTTTTCTACAGTCAAAAAAATCTATTTTCTGATGAAAAACGATGACCCGGGACCTGTCGAACCTTCTCTAGATGGTCAGAAATGGTATTTTTTGATTGATTAATTTTTTTACTGTAATTGACTATTGCATGTGAATTATCACTTTTGGAACAAAAATAAGTGTGTTTAGAGTCATTTTAATGCCTGAAATTGGTTGAAATAGAAGCTTCTGAGTATAAGAAAAAGTCTGTAAAAATGGCAATTTTATTCACATTGAGGCTTTAAAAAGTAGTTATTCAACATGAGGCACAATCCAAGTGACATTTTAAATCAATTTTTCTACAGTCAAAAAAATCAATTTTCTGATGAAAAACGATGACCCGGGACCTGTTGAACTTTCTCCAGATGGTCAGAAATGGTAATTTTTTAATTTTAAATTTTTTGACTGTAAATGACTATTGCATGTGAATTATCACTTTTGGAACAAAAATAAGTTTGTTTAGAGTCATTTTAATGCCTGAAATTGGTCGAAATAGAAGCTTCTGAGTAGGAGAAAAAGTCTGTAAAAATGGCAATTTTGGTCACATTGAGGCTTTAAAAAGTAGTTATTCAACATGAGGCCCAATCCAAGTGACATTTTGAATCAATTTTTCTACAGTCCAAAAAATTTATTTTCTGATGAAAAACGATGACCCGTGACCTGTCGAACCTTCTACAGATGGTCAGAAATGGTAATTTTTTAATGTTTAATTTTTTGACTGTAAATGACTATTGCATGTGAATTATCACTTTTGGAAAAAAAATAAGTGTGTTTAGAGTCATTTAATGCCTGAAATTGGTTGAAATAGAAGCTTCTGAGTAGGAGAAACAGTCTGTAAAAATGGCAATTTTGGTCACATTGAGGCTTTAAAAAGTAGTTATTCAACATGAGGCACAATCCAAGTGACATTTTGAATCAATTTTTCTACCGTCAAAAAAATCAATTTTCTGATGAAAAACGATGACCCGGGACCTGTTGAACTTTCTCCAGATGGTCAGAAATGGTAATTTTTTGATTTTTAATTTTTTGACTGTAAATGACTATAGCATGTGAATTATCACTTTTGGAAGAAAAATAAGTGTGTTTAGAGTCATTTTAATGCCTGAAATTGGTCGAAATAGAAGCTTCTGAGTAGGAGAAAAAGTCTGTAAAAATGGCAATTTTGGTCACATTCAGGCTTTAAAAAGTAGTTATTCAACATGAGGCACAATCCAAGTGACATTTTGAATCAATTTTTCTACAGTCAAAAAAATCAATTTTCTGATGAAAAACGATGACCCGTGACCTGTCGAACCTTATCCAGATGGCCAGAAACGGTAATTTTTTATTGTTTAATTTTTTGACTGTAAATGACTATTGCATGTGAATTATCACTTTTGGAACAAAAATAAGTGTGTTTAAAGTCATTTTAATGCGTGAAATTGGTTGAAATAGAAGCTTCTGAGTAGGAGAAAAAGTCTGTAAAAATGGCAATTTTGGTCACATTGAGGCTTTAAAAAGTAGTTATTCAACATGAGGCACAATCCAAGCGACATTTTGAATCAATTTTTCTACAGTCAAAAAAATCTATTTTCTGATGAAAAACGATGACCCGGGACCTGTCGAACCTTCTCTAGATGGTCAGAAATGGTATTTTTTTATTGATTAATTTTTTTACTGTAATTGACTATTGCATGTGAATTATCACTTTTGGAACAAAAATAAGTGTGTTTAGAGTCATTTTAATGCCTGAAATTGGTTGAAATAGAAGCTTCTGAGTATAAGAAAAAGTCTGTAAAAATGGCAATTTTATTCACATTGAGGCTTTAAAAAGTAGTTATTCAACATGAGGCACAATCCAAGTGACATTTTGAATCAATTTTTCTACAGTCAAAAAAATCAATTTTCTGATGAAAAACGATGACCCGGGACCTGTTGAACTTTCTCCAGATGGTCAGAAATGGTAATTTTTTAATTTTTAATTTTTTGACTGTAAATGACTATTGCATGTGAATTCTCACTTTTGGAACAAAAATAAGTATGTTTAGAGTCATTTTAATGCCTGAAATTGGTCGAAATTGAAGCTTCTGAGTAGGAGAAAAAGTCTGTAAAAATGGCAATTTTGGTCACATTGAGGCTTTAAAAAGTAGTTATTCAACATGAGGCACAATCCAAGCGACATTTTGAATCAATTTTTCTACAGTCAAAAAAATCTATTTTCTGATGAAAAACGATGACCCGGGACCTTTCGAACCTTCTCTAGATGGTCAGAAATGGTATTTTTTTAATGATTAATTTTTTTACTGTAATTGACTATTGCATGTGAATTATCACTTTTGGAACAAAAATAAGTGTGTTTAGAGTCATTTTAATGCCTGAAATTGGTTGAAATAGAAGCTTCTGAGTATTAGAAAAAGTCTGTAAAAATGGCAATTTTATTCACATTGAGGCTTTAAAACGTAGTTATTCAACATGAGGCACAATCCAAGTGACATTTTGAATCAATTTTTCTACAGTCAAAAAAATCAATTTTCTGATGAAAAACGATGACCCGGGACCTGTTGAACTTTCTCCAGATGGTCAGAAATGGTAATTTTTTAATTTTTAATTTTTTGACTGTAAATGACTATAGCATGTGAATTATCACTTTTGATAGAAAAATAAGCGTGTTTAGAGTCATTTTAATGCCTGAAATTGGTCGAAATAGAAGCTTCTGAGTAGGAGAAAAAGTCTGTAAAAATGGCAATTTTGGTCACATTCAGGCTTTAAAAAGTAGTTATTCAACATGAGGCACAATCCAAGCGACATTTTGAATCAATTTTTCTACAGTCAAAAAAATCAATTTTCTGATGAAAAACGATGACCCGTGACCTGTCGAACCTTATCCAGATGGCCAGAAATGGTAATTTTTTATTGTTTAATTTTTTGACTGTAAATGACTATTGCATGTGAATTATCACTTTTGGAACAAAAATAAGTGTGTTTAAAGTCATTTTAATGCGTGAAATTGGTTGAAATAGAAGCTTCTGAGTAGGAGAAAAAGTCTGTAAAAATGGCAATTTTGGTCACATTGAGGCTTTAAAAAGTAGTTATTCAACATGAGGCACAATCCAAGTGACATTTTGAATCAATTTTTCTACAGTCAAAAAAATCAATTTTCTGATGAAAAACGATGGGACCTGTTGAACTTTCTCCAGATGGTCAGAAATGGTAATTTTTTAATTTTTAATTTTTTGACTGTAAATGACTATTGCATGTGAATTATCACTTTTGGAACAAAAATAAGTATGTTTAGAGTCATTTTAATGCCTGAAATTGGTCGAAATTGAAGCTTCTGAGTAGGAGAAAAAGTCTGTAAAAATGGCAATTTTGGTCACATTGAGGCTTTAAAAAGTAGTTATTCAACATGAGGCACAATCCAAGTGACATTTTGAATCAATTTTTCTACAGTCAAAAAAATTTATTTTCCGATGAAAAACGATGACCCATGACCTGTCGAACCTTCTCCAGATGGTCAGAAATGGTAATTTTTTAATGTTTAATTTTTTGACTGTAAATGACTATTGCATGTGAATTATCACTTTTGGAACAAAAATAAGTGTGTTTAGAGTCATTTTAATGTCTGAAATTGGTCGAAATAGAAGCTTCTGAGTAGGAGAAAAAGTCTGTAAAAATGGCAATTTTGGTCACATTGAGGCTTTAAAAAGTAGTTATTCAACATGAGGCACAATCCAAGTGACATTTTGAATCAATTTTTCTACAGTCAAAAAAACTCAATTTTCTGATGAAAAACGATGACCCGGGAACTGTTGAACTTTCTCCAGATGGTCAGAAATGGTAATTTTTTTAATTTTTAATTTTTTGACTGTAAATGACTATTGCATGTGAATTATCACTTTTGGAACAAAAATAAGTTTGTTTAGGGTCATTTTAATGCCTGAAATTGGTCGAAATAGAAGCTTCTGAGTAGGAGAAAAAGTCTGTAAAAATGGCAATTTTGGTCACGTTGAGGCTTTAAAAAGTAGTTATTCAACATAAGGCACAATCCAAGTGACATTTTGAATCAATTTTCTACAGTCCCAAAAATCTATTTTCTGATGGAAAACGATGACCCGTGACCTGTCGAACCTTCTCCAGATGGTCAGAAATGGTAATTTTTTAATGTTTAATTTTTTGACTGTAAAAGACTATTGCATGTGAATTATCACTTTTGGAACACAAATAAGTGTGTTTAGAGTCATTTTAATGCCTGAAATTGTTCGAAATAGAAGCTTCTGAGTAGGAGAAAAAGTCTGTAAAAATGGCAATTTTGGTCACATTGAGGCTTTAAAAAGTAGTTATTCAACATGAGGCACAATCCAAGTGACATTTTGAATCAATTTTTCTACAGTCAAAAAAATCAATTTTCTGATGAAAAACGATGACCCGGGACCTGTTGAACTTTCTCCAGATGGTCAGAAATGGTAATTTTTTAATTTTTAATTTTTTGACTGTAAATGACTATTGCATGTGAATTATCACTTTTGGAACAAAAATAAGTATGTTTAGAGTCATTTTAATGCCTGAAATTGGTCGAAATTGAAGCTTCTGAGTAGGAGAAAAAGTCTGTAAAAATGGCAATCTTGGTCACATTGAGGCTTTAAAAAGTAGTTATTCAACATGAGGCACAATCCAAGCGACATTTTGAATCAATTTTTCTACTGTCAAAAAAATCTATTTTCTGATGAAAAACGATGACCCTTGACCTGTCGAACCTTCTCCAGATGGTCAGAAATGGTAATTTTTTAATTTGACTGTAAATGACTATTGCATGTGAATTATCACTTTTGGAACAAAAATAAGTTTGTTTAGAGTCATTTTAATGCCTGAAATTGGTCGAAATAGAAGCTTCTGAGTAGGAGAAAAAGTCTGTAAAAATGGCAATTTTGGTCACATTGAGGCTTTAAAAAGTAGTTATTCAACATGAGGCACAAGCCAAGTGACATTTTGAATCAATTTTTCTACAGTCAAAAAAATCAATTTTCTGATGAAAAACGATGACCCGGGACCTGTTGAACTTTCTCCAGATGGTCAGAAATGGCAATTTTTTAATTTTTAATTTTTTGACTGTAAATGACTATAGCATGTGAATTATCACTTTTGGAAGAAAAATAAGTGTGTTTAGAGTCATTTTAATGCCTGAAATTGGTCGAAATAGAAGCTTCTGAGTAGGAGAAAAAGTCTGTAAAAATGGCAATTTTATTCACATTGAGGCTTTAAAAAGTAGTTATTCAACATGAGGCACAATCCAAGTGACATTTTGAATCAATTTTTCTACAGTCAAAAAAATCAATTTTCTGATGAAAAACGATGACCCAGGACCTGTTGAACTTTCTCCAGATGGTCAGAAATGGTAATTTTTTAATTTTTAATTTTTTGACTGTAAAAGACTATTGCATGTGAATTATCACTTTTGGAACAAAAATAAGTTTGTTTGGAGTCATTTTAATGCCTGGAATTGGTCGAAATAGAAGCTTCTGAGTAGGAGAAACAGTCTGTAAAAATGGCAATTTTGGTCACATTGAGGCTTTAAAAAGTAGTTATTCAACATGAGGCCCAATCCAAGTGACATTTTGAATCAATTTTTCTACAGTCCAAAAAATTTATTTTCTGATGAAAAACGATGACCCGTGACCTGTCGAACCTTCTACAGATGGTCAGAAATGGTAATTTTTTAATGTTTAATTTTTTGACTGTAAATGACTATTGCATGTGAATTATCACTTTTGGAAAAAAAATAAGTGTGTTTAGAGTCATTTAATGCCTGAAATTGGTTGAAATAGAAGCTTCTGAGTAGGAGAAAAAGTCTGTAAAAATGGCAATTTTGGTCACATTGAGGCTTTAAAAAGTAGTTATTCAACATGAGGCACAATCCAAGTGACATTTTAAATCAATTTTTCTACAGTCAAAAAAATCAATTTTCTGATGAAAAACGATGACCCGGGACCTGTTGAACTTTTTCCAGATGGTCAGAAATGGTAATTTTTTAATTTTAAATTTTTTGACTGTAAATGACTATTGCATGTGAATTATCACTTTTGGAACAAAAATAAGTTTGTTTAGAGTCATTTTAATGCCTGAAATTGGTCGAAATAGAAGCTTCTGAGAAGGAGAAAAAGTCTGTAAAAATGGCAATTTTGGTCACATTGAGGCTTTAAAAAGTAGTTATTCAACATGAGGCCCAATCCAAGTGACATTTTGAATCAATTTTTCTACAGTCCAAAAAATTTATTTTCTGATGAAAAACGATGACCCGTGACCTGTCGAACCTTCTACAGATGGTCAGAAATGGTAATTTTTTAATGTTTAATTTTTTGACTGTAAATGACTATTGCATGTGAATTATCACTTTTGGAAAAAAAATAAGTGTGTTTAGAGTCATTTAATGCCTGAAATTGGTTGAAATAGAAGCTTCTGAGTAGGAGAAACAGTCTGTAAAAATGGCAATTTTGGTCACATTGAGGCTTTAAAAAGTAGGTATTCAACATGAGGCACAATCCAAGTGACATTTTGAATCAATTTTTCTACAGTCAAAAAAAGCAATTTTCTGATGAAAAACAATGACCCGGGACCTGTCGAACCTTCTCTAGATGGTCAGAAATTGTATTTTTTTAATGATTAATTTTTTTACTGTAAATGACTATTGCATGTGAATTATCACTTTTGGAACAAAAATAAGTGTGTTTAGAGTCATTTTAATGTCTGAAATTGGTCGAAATAGAAGATTCTGAGTAGGAGAAAAAGTCTGTAAAATGGCAATTTTGGTCACATTGAGGCTTCAAAAATTAGTTATTCAACATGAGGCACAATCCAAGTGACATTTTGAATCAATTTTTCTACAGTCAAAAAAACTCAATTTTCTGATGAAAAACGATGACCTGGGACCTGTTGAACTTTCTCCAGATGGTCAGAAATGGTAATTTTTTAATTTTTAATTTTTTGACTGTAAATGACTATTGCATGTGAATTATCACTTTTGGAACAAAAATAAGTTTGTTTAGAGTCATTTTAATGCCTGAAATTGGTCGAAATAGAAGCTTCTGAGTAGGAGAAAAAGTCTGTAAAAATGGCAATTTTGGTCACGTTGAGGCTTTAAAAAGTAGTTATTCAACATAAGGCACAATCTAAGTGACATTTTGAATCAATTTTCTACAGTCCAAAAAATCAATTTTCTGATGAAAAACGATGGGACCTGTTGAACTTTCTCCAGATGGTCAGAAATGGTAATTTTTTAATTTTTAATTTTTTGACTGTAAATGACTATTGCATGTGAATTATCACTTTTGGAACAAAAATAAGTATGTTTAGAGTCATTTTAATGCCTGAAATTGGTCGAAATAGAAGCTTCTGAGTAGGAGAAAAAGTCTGTAAAAATGGCAATTTTGGTCACGTTGAGGCTTTAAAAAGTAGTTATTCAACATAAGGCACAATCCAAGTGACATTTTGAATCAATTTTCTACAGTCCCAAAAATCTATTTTCTGATGGAAAACGATGACCCGTGACCTGTCGAACCTTCTCCAGATGGTCAGAAATGGTAATTTTTTAATGTTTAATTTTTTGACTGTAAAAGACTATTGCATGTGAATTATCACTTTTGGAACACAAATAAGTGTGTTTAGAGTCATTTTAATGCCTGAAATTGTTCGAAATAGAAGCTTCTGAGTAGGAGAAAAAGTCTGTAAAAATGGCAATTTTATTCACATTGAGGCTTTAAAAAGTAGTTATTCAACATGAGGCACAATCCAAGTGACATTTTGAATCAATTTTTCTACAGTCAAAAAAATCAATTTTCTGATGAAAAACGATGACCCAGGACCTGTTGAACTTTCTCCAGATGGTCAGAAATGGTAATTTTTTAATTTTTAATTTTTTGACTGTAAAAGACTATTGCATGTGAATTATCACTTTTGGAACAAAAATAAGTTTGTTTGGAGTCATTTTAATGCCTGGAATTGGTCGAAATAGAAGCTTCTGAGTAGGAGAAACAGTCTGTAAAAATGGCAATTTTGGTCACATTGAGGCTTTAAAAAGTAGTTATTCAACATGAGGCCCAATCCAAGTGACATTTTGAATCAATTTTTCTACAGTCCAAAATATTTATTTTCTGATGAAAAACGATGACCCGTGACCTGTCGAACCTTCTACAGATGGTCAGAAATGGTAATTTTTTAATGTTTAATTTTTTGACTGTAAATGACTATTGCATGTGAATTATCACTTTTGGAAAAAAAATAAGTGTGTTTAGAGTCATTTAATGCCTGAAATTGGTTGAAATAGAAGCTTCTGAGTAGGAGAAACAGTCTGTAAAAATGGCAATTTTGGTCACATTGAGGCTTTAAAAAGTAGTTATTCAACATGAGGCACAATCCAAGTGACATTTTGAATCAATTTTTCTACCGTCAAAAAAATCAATTTTCTGATGAAAAACGATGACCCGGGACCTGTTGAACTTTCTCCAGATGGTCAGAAATGGTAATTTTTTGATTTTTAATTTTTTGACTGTAAATGACTATAGCATGTGAATTATCACTTTTAGAAGAAAAATAAGTGTGTTTAGAGTCATTTTAATGCCTGAAATTGGTCGAAATAGAAGCTTCTGAGAAGGAGAAAAAGTCTGTAAAAATGGCAATTTTGGTCACATTGAGGCTTTAAAAAGTAGTTATTCAACATGAGGCCCAATCCAAGTGACATTTTGAATCAATTTTTCTACAGTCCAAAAAATTTATTTTCTGATGAAAAACGATGACCCGTGACCTGTCGAACCTTCTACAGATGGTCAGAAATGGTAATTTTTTAATGTTTAATTTTTTGACTGTAAATGACTATTGCATGTGAATTATCACTTTTGGAAAAAAAATAAGTGTGTTTAGAGTCATTTAATGCCTGAAATTGGTTGAAATAGAAGCTTCTGAGTAGGAGAAACAGTCTGTAAAAATGGCAATTTTGGTCACATTGAGGCTTTAAAAAGTAGGTATTCAACATGAGGCACAATCCAAGTGACATTTTGAATCAATTTTTCTACAGTCAAAAAAAGCAATTTTCTGATGAAAAACAATGACCCGGGACCTGTCGAACCTTCTCTAGATGGTCAGAAATTGTATTTTTTTAATGATTAATTTTTTTACTGTAAATGACTATTGCATGTGAATTATCACTTTTGGAACAAAAATAAGTGTGTTTAGAGTCATTTTAATGTCTGAAATTGGTCGAAATAGAAGATTCTGAGTAGGAGAAAAAGTCTGTAAAATGGCAATTTTGGTCACATTGAGGCTTCAAAAATTAGTTATTCAACATGAGGCACAATCCAAGTGACATTTTGAATCAATTTTTCTACAGTCAAAAAAACTCAATTTTCTGATGAAAAACGATGACCTGGGACCTGTTGAACTTTCTCCAGATGGTCAGAAATGCTAATTTTTTAATTTTTAATTTTTTGACTGTAAATGACTATTGCATGTGAATTATCACTTTTGGAACAAAAATAAGTTTGTTTAGAGTCATTTTAATGCCTGAAATTGGTCGAAATAGAAGCTTCTGAGTAGGAGAAAAAGTCTGTAAAAATGGCAATTTTGGTCACGTTGAGGCTTTAAAAAGTAGTTATTCAACATAAGGCACAATCTAAGTGACATTTTGAATCAATTTTCTACAGTCCAAAAAATCAATTTTCTGATGAAAAACGATGGGACCTGTTGAACTTTCTCCAGATGGTCAGAAATGGTAATTTTTTAATTTTTAATTTTTTGACTGTAAATGACTATTGCATGTGAATTATCACTTTTGGAACAAAAATAAGTATGTTTAGAGTCATTTTAATGCCTGAAATTGGTCGAAATAGAAGCTTCTGAGTAGGAGAAAAAGTCTGTAAAAATGGCAATTTTGGTCACGTTGAGGCTTTAAAAAGTAGTTATTCAACATAAGGCACAATCCAAGTGACATTTTGAATCAATTTTCTACAGTCCCAAAAATCTATTTTCTGATGGAAAACGATGACCCGTGACCTGTCGAACCTTCTCCAGATGGTCAGAAATGGTAATTTTTTAATGTTTAATTTTTTGACTGTAAAAGACTATTGCATGTGAATTATCACTTTTGGAACACAAATAAGTGTGTTTAGAGTCATTTTAATGCCTGAAATTGTTCGAAATAGAAGCTTCTGAGTAGGAGAAAAAGTCTGTAAAAATGGCAATTTTATTCACATTGAGGCTTTAAAAAGTAGTTATTCAACATGAGGCACAATCCAAGTGACATTTTGAATCAATTTTTCTACAGTCAAAAAAATCAATTTTCTGATGAAAAACGATGACCCAGGACCTGTTGAACTTTCTCCAGATGGTCAGAAATGGTAATTTTTTAATTTTTAATTTTTTGACTGTAAAAGACTATTGCATGTGAATTATCACTTTTGGAACAAAAATAAGTTTGTTTGGAGTCATTTTAATGCCTGGAATTGGTCGAAATAGAAGCTTCTGAGTAGGAGAAACAGTCTGTAAAAATGGCAATTTTGGTCACATTGAGGCTTTAAAAAGTAGTTATTCAACATGAGGCCCAATCCAAGTGACATTTTGAATCAATTTTTCTACAGTCCAAAATATTTATTTTCTGATGAAAAACGATGACCCGTGACCTGTCGAACCTTCTACAGATGGTCAGAAATGGTAATTTTTTAATGATTAATTTTTTGACTGTAAATGACTATTGCATGTGAATTATCACTTTTGGAAAAAAAATAAGTGTGTTTAGAGTCATTTAATGCCTGAAATTGGTTGAAATAGAAGCTTCTGAGTAGGAGAAACAGTCTGTAAAAATGGCAATTTTGGTCACATTGAGGCTTTAAAAAGTAGTTATTCAACATGAGGCACAATCCAAGTGACATTTTGAATCAATTTTTCTACCGTCAAAAAAATCAATTTTCTGATGAAAAACGATGACCCGGGACCTGTTGAACTTTCTCCAGATGGTCAGAAATGGTAATTTTTTGATTTTTAATTTTTTGACTGTAAATGACTATAGCATGTGAATTATCACTTTTAGAAGAAAAATAAGTGTGTTTAGAGTCATTTTAATGCCTGAAATTGGTCGAAATAGAAGCTTCTGAGTAGGAGAAAAAGTCTGTAAAAATGGCAATTTTGGTCACATTCAGGCTTTAAAAAGTAGTTATTCAACATGAGGCACAATCCAAGTGACATTTTGAATCAATTTTTCTACAGTCAAAAAAATCAATTTTCTGATGAAAAACGATGACCCGTGACCTGTCGAACCTTATCCAGATGGCCAGAAACGGTAATTTTTTATTGTTTAATTTTTTGACTGTAAATGACTATTGCATGTGAATTCTCACTTTTGGAACAAAAATAAGTGTGTTTAAAGTCATTTTAATGCGTGAAATTGGTTGAAATAGAAGCTTCTGAGTAGGAGAAAAAGTCTGTAAAAATGGCAATTTTGGTCACATTGAGGCTTTAAAAAGTAGTTATTCAACATGAGGCACAATCCAAGCGACATTTTGAATCAATTTTTCTACAGTCAAAAAAATCTATTTTCTGATGAAAAACGATGACCCGGGACCTTTCGAACCTTCTCTAGATGGTCAGAAATGGTATTTTTTTAATGATTAATTTTTTTACTGTAATTGACTATTGCATGTGAATTATCACTTTTGGAACAAAAATAAGTGTGTTTAGAGTCATTTTAATGCCTGAAATTGGTTGAAATAGAAGCTTCTGAGTATTAGAAAAAGTCTGTAAAAATGGCAATTTTATTCACATTGAGGCTTTAAAACGTAGTTATTCAACATGAGGCACAATCCAAGTGACATTTTGAATCAATTTTTCTACAGTCAAAAAAATCAATTTTCTGATGAAAAACGATGACCCGGGACCTGTTGAACTTTCTCCAGATGGTCAGAAATGGTAATTTTTTAATTTTTAATTTTTTGACTGTAAATGACTATTGCATGTGAATTCTCACTTTTGGAACAAAAATAAGTATGTTTAGAGTCATTTTAATGCCTGAAATTGGTCGAAATTGAAGCTTCTGAGTAGGAGAAAAAGTCTGTAAAAATGGCAATTTTGGTCACATTGAGGCTTTAAAAAGTAGTTATTCAACATGAGGCACAATCCAAGCGACATTTTGAATCAATTTTTCTACAGTCAAAAAAATCTATTTTCTGATGAAAAACGATGACCCGGGACCTGTCGAACCTTCTCTAGATGGTCAGAAATGGTATTTTTTTAATGATTAATTTTTTTACTGTAATTGACTATTGCATGTGAATTATCACTTTTGGAACAAAAATAAGTGTGTTTAGAGTCATTTTAATGCCTGAAATTGGTTGAAATAGAAGCTTCTGAGTATAAGAAAAAGTCTGTAAAAATGGCAATTTTATTCACATTGAGGCTTTAAAAAGTAGTTATTCAACATGAGGCACAATCCAAGTGACATTTTGAATCAATTTTTCTACAGTCAAAAAAATCAATTTTCTGATGAAAAACGATGACCCGGGACCTGTTGAACTTTCTCCAGATGGTCAGAAATGGTAATTTTTTAATTTTTAATTTTTTGACTGTAAATGACTATAGCATGTGAATTATCACTTTTGGAAGAAAAATAAGTGTGTTTAGAGTCATTTTAATGCCTGAAATTGGTCGAAATAGAAGCTTCTGAGTAGGAGAAAAAGTCTGTAAAAATGGCAATTTTGGTCACATTCAGGCTTTAAAAAGTAGTTATTCAACATGAGGCACAATCCAAGCGACATTTTGAATCAATTTTTCTACAGTCAAAAAAATCAATTTTCTGATGAAAAACGATGACCCGTGACCTGTCGAACCTTATCCAGATGGCCAGAAATGGTAATTTTTTATTGTTTAATTTTTTGACTGTAAATGACTATTGCATGTGAATTATCACTTTTGGAACAAAAATAAGTGTGTTTAAAGTCATTTTAATGCGTGAAATTGGTTGAAATAGAAGCTTCTGAGTAGGAGAAAAAGTCTGTAAAAATGGCAATTTTGGTCACATTGAGGCTTTAAAAAGTAGTTATTCAACATGAGGCACAATCCAAGTGACATTTTGAATCAATTTTTCTACAGTCAAAAAAATCAATTTTCTGATGAAAAACGATGGGACCTGTTGAACTTTCTCCAGATGGTCAGAAATGGTAATTTTTTAATTTTTAATTTTTTGACTGTAAATGACTATTGCATGTGAATTATCACTTTTGGAACAAAAATAAGTATGTTTAGAGTCATTTTAATGCCTGAAATTGGTCGAAATTGAAGCTTCTGAGTAGGAGAAAAAGTCTGTAAAAATGGCAATTTTGGTCACATTGAGGCTTTAAAAAGTAGTTATTCAACATGAGGCACAATCCAAGTGACATTTTGAATCAATTTTTCTACAGTCAAAAAAATTTATTTTCCGATGAAAAACGATGACCCGTGACCTGTCGAACCTTCTCCAGATGGTCAGAAATGGTAATTTTTTAATGTTTAATTTTTTGACTGTAAATGACTATTGCATGTGAATTATCACTTTTGGAACTAAAATAAGTGTGTTTAGAGTCATTTTAATGTCTGAAATTGGTCGAAATAGAAGCTTCTGAGTAGGAGAAAAAGTCTGTAAAAATGGCAATTTTGGTCACATTGAGGCTTTAAAAAGTAGTTATTCAACATGAGGCACAATCCAAGTGACATTTTGAATCAATTTTTCTACAGTCAAAAAAACTCAATTTTCTGATGAAAAACGATGACCCGGGACCTGTTGAACTTTCTCCAGATGGTCAGAAATGGTAATTTTTTTAATTTTTAATTTTTTGACTGTAAATGACTATTGCATGTGAATTATCACTTTTGGAACAAAAATAAGTTTGTTTAGGGTCATTTTAATGCCTGAAATTGGTCGAAATAGAAGCTTCTGAGTAGGAGAAAAAGTCTGTAAAAATGGCAATTTTGGTCACGTTGAGGCTTTAAAAAGTAGTTATTCAACATAAGGCACAATCCAAGTGACATTTTGAATCAATTTTCTACAGTCCCAAAAATCTATTTTCTGATGGAAAACGATGACCCGTGACCTGTCGAACCTTCTCCAGATGGTCAGAAATGGTAATTTTTTAATGTTTAATTTTTTGACTGTAAAAGACTATTGCATGTGAATTATCACTTTTGGAACACAAATAAGTGTGTTTAGAGTCATTTTAATGCCTGAAATTGTTCGAAATAGAAGCTTCTGAGTAGGAGAAAAAGTCTGTAAAAATGGCAATTTTGGTCACATTGAGGCTTTAAAAAGTAGTTATTCAACATGAGGCACAATCCAAGTGACATTTTGAATCAATTTTTCTACAGTCAAAAAAATCAATTTTCTGATGAAAAACGATGACCCGGGACCTGTTGAACTTTCTCCAGATGGTCAGAAATGGTAATTTTTTAATTTTTAATTTTTTGACTGTAAATGACTATTGCATGTGAATTATCACTTTTGGAACAAAAATAAGTATGTTTAGAGTCATTTTAATGCCTGAAATTGGTCGAAATTGAAGCTTCTGAGTAGGAGAAAAAGTCTGTAAAAATGGCAATCTTGGTCACATTGAGGCTTTAAAAAGTAGTTATTCAACATGAGGCACAATCCAAGCGACATTTTGAATCAATTTTTCTACTGTCAAAAAAATCTATTTTCTGATGAAAAACGATGACCCTTGACCTGTCGAACCTTCTCCAGATGGTCAGAAATGGTAATTTTTTAATTTGACTGTAAATGACTATTGCATGTGAATTATCACTTTTGGAACAAAAATAAGTTTGTTTAGAGTCATTTTAATGCCTGAAATTGGTCGAAATAGAAGCTTCTGAGTAGGAGAAAAAGTCTGTAAAAATGGCAATTTTGGTCACATTGAGGCTTTAAAAAGTAGTTATTCAACATGAGGCACAATCCAAGTGACATTTTGAATCAATTTTTCTACAGTCAAAAAAATCAATTTTCTGATGAAAAACGATGACCCGGGACCTGTTGAACTTTCTCCAGATGGTCAGAAATGGCAATTTTTTAATTTTTAATTTTTTGACTGTAAATGACTATAGCATGTGAATTATCACTTTTGGAAGAAAAATAAGTGTGTTTAGAGTCATTTTAATGCCTGAAATTGGTCGAAATAGAAGCTTCTGAGTAGGAGAAAAAGTCTGTAAAAATGGCAATTTTGGTCACATTGAGGCTTTAAAAAGTAGTTATTCAACATGAGGCACAATCCAAGTGACATTTTGAATCAATTTTTCTACAGTCAAAAAAAGCAATTTTCTGATGAAAAACGATGACCCGGGACCTGTCGAACCTTCTCTAGATGGTCAGAAATTGTATTTTTTTAATGATTAATTTTTTTACTGTAAATGACTATTGCATGTGAATTATCACTTTTGGAACAAAAATAAGTGTGTTTAGAGTCATTTTAATGTCTGAAATTGGTCGAAATAGAAGCTTCTGAGTAGGAGAAAAAGTCTGTAAAATGGCAATTTTGGTCACATTGAGGCTTCAAAAATTAGTTATTCAATATGAGGCACAATCCAAGTGACATTTTGAATCAATTTTTCTACAGTCAAAAAAACTCAATTTTCTGATGAAAAACGATGACCCGGGACCTGTTGAACTTTCTCCAGATGGTCAGAAATGGTAATTTTTTAATTTTTAATTTTTTGACTGTAAATGACTATTGCATGTGAATTATCACTTTTGGAACAAAAATAAGTTTGTTTAGAGTCATTTTAATGCCTGAAATTGGTCGAAATAGAAGCTCTGAGTAGGAGAAAAAGTCTGTAAAAATGGCAATTTTGGTCACGTTGAGGCTTTAAAAAGTAGTTATTCAACATAAGGCACAATCTAAGTGACATTTTGAATCAATTTTCTACAGTCCAAAAAATCTATTTTCTGATGGAAAACGATGACCTGTCGAACCTTCTCCAGATGGTCAGAAATGGTAATTTTTTAATGTTTAATTTTTTGACTGTAAAAGACTATTGCATGTGAATTATCACTTTTGGAACAAAAATAAGTGTGTTTAGAGTCATTTTAATGCCTGAAATTGTTCGAAATAGAAGCTTCTGAGTAGGAGAAAAAGTCTGTAAAAATGGCAATTTTGGTCACATTGAGGCTTTAAAAAGTAGTTATTCAACATGAGGCACAATCCAAGTGACATTTTGAATCAATTTTTCTACAGTCAAAAAAACCAATTTTCTGATGAAAAATGATGACCCGGGACCTGTTGAACTTTCTCCAGATGGTCAGAAATGGTAATTTTTTAATTTTTAATGTTTTGACTGTAAATGACTATTGCATGTGAATTATCAATTTTGGAACAAAAATAAGTATGTTTAGAGTCATTTTAATGCCTGAAATTGGTCGAAATTGAAGCTTCAGAGTAGGAGAAAAAGTCTGTAAAAATGGCAATTTTGGTCACATTGAGGCTTTAAAAGTAGTTATTCAACATGAGGCACAATCCAAGTGACATTTTGAATCAATTTTTCTACAGTCAAAAAAATCAATTTTCTGATGAAAAACGATGACCCGGGACCTGTTGAACTTTCTCCAGATGGTCAGAAATGGCAATTTTTTAATTTTAAATTTTTTGACTGTAAATGACTATAGCATGTGAATTATCACTTTTGGAAGAAAAATAAGTGTGTTTAGAGTCATTTTAATGCCTGAAATTGGTCGAAATAGAAGCTTCTGAGTAGGAGAAAAAGTCTGTAAAAATGGCAATTTTGGTCACATTCAGGCTTTAAAAAGTAGTTATTCAACATGAGGCACAATCCAAGTGACATTTTGAATCAATTTTTCTACAGTCAAAAAAATCAATTTTCTGATGAAAAACGATGACCCGTGACCTGTCGAACCTTATCCAGATGGCCAGAAACGGTAATTTTTTATTGTTTAATTTTTTGACTGTAAATGACTATTGCATGTGAATTATCACTTTTGGAACAAAAATAAGTGTGTTTAAAGTCATTTTAATGCGTGAAATTGGTTGAAATAGAAGCTTCTGAGTAGGAGAAAAAGTCTGTAAAAATGGCAATTTTGGTCACATTGAGGCTTTAAAAAGTAGTTATTCAACATGAGGCACAATCCAAGTGACATTTTGAATCAATTTTTCTACAGTCAAAAAAATCAATTTTCTGATGAAAAACGATGACCCGGGACCTGTCGAACCTTCTCTAGATGGTCAGAAATGGTATTTTTTTAATGATTAATTTTTTTACTGTAAATGACTATTGCATGTGAATTATCACTTTTGGAACAAAAATAAGTGTGTTTAGAGTCATTTTAATGCCTGACATTGGTTGAAATAGAACCTTCTGAGTATAAGAAAAAGTCTGTAAAAATGGCAATTTTATTCACATTGAGGCTTTAAAAAGTAGTTATTCAACATGAGGCACAATCCAAGTGACATTTTGAATCAATTTTTCTACAGTCAAAAAAATCAATTTTCTGATGAAAAACGATGACCCAGGACCTGTTGAACTTTCTCCAGATGGTCAGAAATGGTAATTTTTTAATGTTTAATTTTTTGACTGTAAAAGACTGTAAAAGATTATCACTTTTGGAACAAAAATAAGTTTGTTTAGAGTCATTTTAATGCCTGAAATTGTTCGAAATAGAAGCTTCTGAGTAGGAGTAAAAGTCTGTAAAAATGGCAATTTTGGTCACATTGAGGCTTTAAAAAGTAGTTATTCAACATGAGGCACAATCCAAGTGACATTTTGAATCAATTTTTCTACAGTCAAAAAAATCTATTTTCTGATGAAAAACGATGACCCGGGACCTGTTGAACTTTCTCCAGATGGTCAGAAATGGCAATTTTTTAATTTTTAATTTTTTGACTGTAAATGACTATAGCATGTGAATTATCACTTTTGGAAGAAAAATAAGTGTGTTTAGAGTCATTTTAATGCCTGAAATTGGTCGAAATAGAAGCTTCTGAGTAGGAGAAAAAGTCTGTAAAAATGGCAATTTTGGTCACATTGAGGCTTTAAAAAGTAGTTATTCAACAGGAGGCACAATCCAAGTGACATTTTGAATCAATTTTTCTACACTCAAAAAAATCAATTTTCTGATGAAAAACGATGACCCGGGACCTGTCGAACCTGCTCTAGATGGTCAGAAATTGTATTTTTTTAATGATTAATTTTTTTACTGTAAATGACTATTGCATGTGAATTATCACTTTTGGAACAAAAATAAGTGTGTTTAGAGTCATTTTAATGCCTGAAATTGGTTGAAATAGAAGCTTCTGAGTATAAGAAAAAGTCTGTAAAAATGGCAATTTTATTCACATTGAGGCTTTAAAAAGTAGTTATTCAACATGAGGCACAATCCAAGTGACATTTTGAATCAATTTTTCTACAGTCAAAAAAATCAATTTTCTGATGAAAAACGATGACCCGGGACCTGTTGAACTTTCTCCAGATGGTCAAAAATGGCAATTTTTTAATTTTAAATTTTTTGACTGTAAATGACTATAGCATGTGAATTATCACTTTTGGAAGAAAAATAAGTGTGTTTAGAGTCATTTTAATGCCTGAAATTGGTCGAAATAGAAGCTTCTGAGTAGGAGAAAAAGTCTGTAAAAATGGCAATTTTGGTCACATTCAGGCTTTAAAAAGTAGTTATTCAACATGAGGCACAATCCAAGTGACATTTTGAATCAATTTTTCTACAGTCAAAAAAATCAATTTTCTGATGAAAAACGATGACCCGTGACCTGTCGAACCTTATCCAGATGGCCAGAAACGGTAATTTTTTATTGTTTAATTTTTTGACTGTAAATGACTATTGCATGTGAATTATCACTTTTGGAACAAAAATAAGTGTGTTTAAAGTCATTTTAATGCGTGAAATTGGTTGAAATAGAAGCTTCTGTGTAGGAGAAAAAGTCTGTAAAAATGGCAATTTTGGTCACATTGAGGCTTTAAAAAGTAGTTATTCAACATGAGGCACAATCCAAGTGACATTTTGAATCAATTTTTCTACAGTCAAAAAAATCAATTTTCTGATGAAAAACGATGACCCGGGACCTGTCGAACCTTCTCTAGATGGTCAGAAATGGTATTTTTTTAATGATTAATTTTTTTACTGTAAATGACTATTGCATGTGAATTATCACTTTTGGAACAAAAATAAGTGTGTTTAGAGTCATTTTAATGCCTGACCTTGGTTGAAATAGAACCTTCTGAGTATAAGAAAAAGTCTGTAAAAATGGCAATTTTATTCACATTGAGGCTTTAAAAAGTAGTTATTCAACATGAGGCACAATCCAAGTGACATTTTGAATCAATTTTTCTACAGTCAAAAAAATCAATTTTCTGATGAAAAACGATGACCCAGGACCTGTTGAACTTTCTCCAGATGGTCAGAAATGGTAATTTTTTAATTTTTTAATGTTTAATTTTTTGACTGTAAAAGACTGTAAAAGATTATCACTTTTGGAACAAAAATAAGTTTGTTTAGAGTCATTTTAATGCCTGAAATTGTTCGAAATAGAAGCTTCTGAGTAGGAGTAAAAGTCTGTAAAAATGGCAATTTTGGTCACATTGAGGCTTTAAAAAGTAGTTATTCAACATGAGGCACAATCCAAGTGACATTTTGAATCAATTTTTCTACAGTCAAAAAAATCAATTTTCTGATGAAAAACGATGACCCGGGACCTGTTGAACTTTCTCCAGATGGTCAGAAATGGCAATTTTTTAATTTTTAATTTTTTGACTGTAAATGACTATAGCATGTGAATTATCACTTTTGGAAGAAAAATAAGTGTGTTTAGAGTCATTTTAATGCCTGAAATTGGTCGAAATAGAAGCTTCTCAGTAGGAGAAAAAGTCTGTAAAAATGGCAATTTTGGTCACATTGAGGCTTTAAAAAGTAGTTATTCAACATGAGGCACAATCCAAGTGACATTTTGAATCAATTTTTCTACAGTCCAAAAAATTTCTTTTCTGATGAAAAACGATGACCCGTGACCTGTCGAACCTTCTCCAGATGGTCAGAAATGGTAATTTTTTAATGTTTAATTTTTTGACTGTAAATGACTATTGCATGTGAATTATCACTTTTGGAACAAAAATAAGTGTGTTTAGAGTCATTTTAATGTCTGAAATTGGTCGAAATAGAAGCTTCTGAGTAGGAGAAAAAGTCTGTAAAAATGGCAATTTTGGTCACATTGAGGCTTTAAAAAGTAGTTATTCAACAGGAGGCACAATCCAAGTGACATTTTGAATCAATTTTTCTACACTCAAAAAAATCAATTTTCTGATGAAAAACGATGACCCGGGACCTGTCGAACCTGCTCTAGATGGTCAGAAATTGTATTTTTTTAATGATTAATTTTTTTACTGTAAATGACTATTGCATGTGAATTATCACTTTTGGAACAAAAATAAGTGTGTTTAGAGTCATTTTAATGCCTGAAATTGGTTGAAATAGAAGCTTCTGAGTATAAGAAAAAGTCTGTAAAAATGGCAATTTTATTCACATTGAGGCTTTAAAAAGTAGTTATTCAACATGAGGCACAATCCAAGTGACATTTTGAATCAATTTTTCTACCGTCAAAAAAATCAATTTTCTGATGAAAAACGATGACCCGGGACCTGTTGAACTTTCTCCAGATGGTCAGAAATGGTAATTTTTTGATTTTTAATTTTTTGACTGTAAATGACTATAGCATGTGAATTATCACTTTTGGAAGAAAAATAAGTGTGTTTAGAGTCATTTTAATGCCTGAAATTGGTCGAAATAGAAGCTTCTGAGTAGGAGAAAAAGTCTGTAAAAATGGCAATTTTGGTCACATTGAGGCTTTAAAAAGTAGTTATTCAACAGGAGGCACAATCCAAGTGACATTTTGAATCAATTTTTCTACACTCAAAAAAATCAATTTTCTGATGAAAAACGATGACCCGGGACCTGTCGAACCTGCTCTAGATGGTCAGAAATTGTATTTTTTTAATGATTAATTTTTTTACTGTAAATGACTATTGCATGTGAATTATCACTTTTGGAACAAAAATAAGTGTGTTTAGAGTCATTTTAATGCCTGAAATTGGTTGAAATAGAAGCTTCTGAGTATAAGAAAAAGTCTGTAAAAATGGCAATTTTATTCACATTGAGGCTTTAAAAAGTAGTTATTCAACATGAGGCACAATCCAAGTGACATTTTGAATCAATTTTTCTACAGTCAAAAAAATCAATTTTCTGATGAAAAACGATGACCCGGGACCTGTTGAACTTTCTCCAGATGGTCAAAAATGGCAATTTTTTAATTTTAAATTTTTTGACTGTAAATGACTATAGCATGTGAATTATCACTTTTGGAAGAAAAATAAGTGTGTTTAGAGTCATTTTAATGCCTGAAATTGGTCGAAATAGAAGCTTCTGAGTAGGAGAAAAAGTCTGTAAAAATGGCAATTTTGGTCACATTCAGGCTTTAAAAAGTAGTTATTCAACATGAGGCACAATCCAAGTGACATTTTGAATCAATTTTTCTACAGTCAAAAAAATCAATTTTCTGATGAAAAACGATGACCCGTGACCTGTCGAACCTTATCCAGATGGCCAGAAACGGTAATTTTTTATTGTTTAATTTTTTGACTGTAAATGACTATTGCATGTGAATTATCACTTTTGGAACAAAAATAAGTGTGTTTAAAGTCATTTTAATGCGTGAAATTGGTTGAAATAGAAGCTTCTGTGTAGGAGAAAAAGTCTGTAAAAATGGCAATTTTGGTCACATTGAGGCTTTAAAAAGTAGTTATTCAACATGAGGCACAATCCAAGTGACATTTTGAATCAATTTTTCTACAGTCAAAAAAATCAATTTTCTGATGAAAAACGATGACCCGGGACCTGTCGAACCTTCTCTAGATGGTCAGAAATGGTATTTTTTTAATGATTAATTTTTTTACTGTAAATGACTATTGCATGTGAATTATCACTTTTGGAACAAAAATAAGTGTGTTTAGAGTCATTTTAATGCCTGACCTTGGTTGAAATAGAACCTTCTGAGTATAAGAAAAAGTCTGTAAAAATGGCAATTTTATTCACATTGAGGCTTTAAAAAGTAGTTATTCAACATGAGGCACAATCCAAGTGACATTTTGAATCAATTTTTCTACAGTCAAAAAAATCAATTTTCTGATGAAAAACGATGACCCAGGACCTGTTGAACTTTCTCCAGATGGTCAGAAATGGTAATTTTTTAATTTTTTAATGTTTAATTTTTTGACTGTAAAAGACTGTAAAAGATTATCACTTTTGGAACAAAAATAAGTTTGTTTAGAGTCATTTTAATGCCTGAAATTGTTCGAAATAGAAGCTTCTGAGTAGGAGTAAAAGTCTGTAAAAATGGCAATTTTGGTCACATTGAGGCTTTAAAAAGTAGTTATTCAACATGAGGCACAATCCAAGTGACATTTTGAATCAATTTTTCTACAGTCAAAAAAATCAATTTTCTGATGAAAAACGATGACCCGGGACCTGTTGAACTTTCTCCAGATGGTCAGAAATGGTAATTTTTTAATTTTTAATTTTTTGACTGTAAATGACTATTGCATGTGAATTATCACTTTTGGAACAAAAATAAGTATGTTTAGAGTCATTTTAATGCCTGAAATTGGTCGAAATTGAAGCTTCTGAGTAGGAGAAAAAGTCTGTAAAAATGGCAATTTTGGTCACATTGAGGCTTTAAAAAGTAGTTATTCAACATGAGGCACAATCCAAGTGACATTTTGAATCAATTTTTCTACAGTCAAAAAATTTATTTTCCGATGAAAAACGATGACCCGTGACCTGTCGAACCTTCTCCAGATGGTCAGAAATGGTAATTTTTTAATTTTTAATTTTTTGACTGTAAATGACTATTGCATGTGAATTATCACTTTTGGAACAAAAATAAGTTTGTTTAGAGTCATTTTAGTGCCTGAAATTGGTCGAAATAGAAGCTTCTGAGTAGGAGAAAAAGTCTGTAAAAATGGCAATTTTGGTCACATTGAGGCTTTAAAAAGTAGTTATTCAACATGAGGCACAATCCAAGTGACATTTTGAATCAATTTTTCTACAGTCAAAAAAATCAATTTTCTGATGAAAAACGATGACCCGGGACCTGTTGAACTTTCTCCAGATGGTCAGAAATGGCAATTTTTTAATTTTTAATTTTTTGACTGTAAATGACTATAGCATGTGAATTATCACTTTTGGAAGAAAAATAAGTGTGTTTAGAGTCATTTTAATGCCTGAAATTGGTCGAAATAGAAGCTTCTGAGTAGGAGAAAAAGTCTGTAAAAATGGCAATTTTGGTCACATTGAGGCTTTAAAAAGTAGTTATTCAACATGAGGCACAATCCAAGTGACATTTTGAATCAATTTTTCTACAGTCCAAAAAATTTCTTTTCTGATGAAAAACGATGACCCGTGACCTGTCGAACCTTCTCCAGATGGTCAGAAATGGTAATTTTTTAATGTTTAATTTTTTGACTGTAAATGACTATTGCATGTGAATTATCACTTTTGGAACAAAAATAAGTGTGTTTAGAGTCATTTTAATGTCTGAAATTGGTCGAAATAGAAGCTTCTGAGTAGGAGAAAAAGTCTGTAAAAATGGCAATTTTGGTCACATTGAGGCTTTAAAAAGTAGTTATTCAACAGGAGGCACAATCCAAGTGACATTTTGAATCAATTTTTCTACACTCAAAAAAATCAATTTTCTGATGAAAAACGATGACCCGGGACCTGTCGAACCTGCTCTAGATGGTCAGAAATTGTATTTTTTTAATGATTAATTTTTTTACTGTAAATGACTATTGCATGTGAATTATCACTTTTGGAACAAAAATAAGTGTGTTTAGAGTCATTTTAATGCCTGAAATTGGTTGAAATAGAAGCTTCTGAGTATAAGAAAAAGTCTGTAAAAATGGCAATTTTATTCACATTGAGGCTTTAAAAAGTAGTTATTCAACATGAGGCACAATCCAAGTGACATTTTGAATCAATTTTTCTACCGTCAAAAAAATCAATTTTCTGATGAAAAACGATGACCCGGGACCTGTTGAACTTTCTCCAGATGGTCAGAAATGGTAATTTTTTGATTTTTAATTTTTTGACTGTAAATGACTATAGCATGTGAATTATCACTTTTGGAAGAAAAATAAGTGTGTTTAGAGTCATTTTAATGCCTGAAATTGGTCGAAATAGAAGCTTCTGAGTAGGAGAAAAAGTCTGTAAAAATGGCAATTTTGGTCACATTCAGGCTTTAAAAAGTAGTTATTCAACATGAGGCACAATCCAAGTGACATTTTGAATCAATTTTTCTACAGTCAAAAAAATCAATTTTCTGATGAAAAACGATGACCCGTGACCTGTCGAACCTTATCCAGATGGCCAGAAACGGTAGTTTTTTATTGTTTAATTTTTTGACTGTAAATGACTATTGCATGTGAATTATCACTTTTGGAACAAAAATAAGTGTGTTTAAAGTCATTTTAATGCGTGAAATTGGTTGAAATAGAAGCTTCTGAGTAGGAGAAAAAGTCTGTAAAAATGGCAATTTTGGTCACATTGAGGCTTTAAAAAGTAGTTATTCAACATGAGGCACAATCCAAGTGACATTTTGAATCAATTTTTCTACAGTCAAAAAAATCAATTTTCTGATGAAAAACGATGACCCGGGACCTGTCGAACCTTCTCTAGATGGTCAGAAATGGTATTTTTTTAATGATTAATTTTTTTACTGTAAATGACTATTGCATGTGAATTATCACTTTTGGAACAAAAATAAGTGTGTTTAGAGTAATTTTAATGCCTGAAATTGGTTGAAATAGAAGCTTCTGAGTATAAGAAAAAGTCTGTAAAAATGGCAATTTTATTCACATTGAGGCTTTAAAAAGTAGTTATTCAACATGAGGCACAATCCAAGTGACATTTTGAATCAATTTTTCTACAGTCAAAAAAATCAATTTTCTGATGAAAAACGATGACCCAGGACCTGTTGAACTTTCTCCAGATGGTCAGAAATGGTAATTTTTTAATTTTTAATTTTTTGACTGTAAAAGACTATTGCATGCGAATTATCACTTTTGGAACAAAAATAAGTTTGTTTGGAGTCATTTTAATGCCTGGAATTGGTCGAAATAGAAGCTTCTGAGTAGGAGAAACAGTCTGTAAAAATGGCAATTTTGGTCACATTGAGGCTTTAAAAAGTAGTTATTCAACATGAGGCACAATCCAAGTGACATTTTAAATCAATTTTTCTACAGTCAAAAAAATCAATTTTCTGATGAAAAACGATGACCCGGGACCTGTTGAACTTTCTCCAGATGGTCAGAAATGGTAATTTTTTAATTTTAAATTTTTTGACTGTAAATGACTATTGCATGTGAATTATCACTTTTGGAACAAAAATAAGTTTGTTTAGAGTCATTTTAATGCCTGAAATTGGTCGAAATAGAAGCTTCTGAGTAGGAGAAAAAGTCTGTAAAAATGGCAATTTTGGTCACATTGAGGCTTTAAAAAGTAGTTATTCAACATGAGGCCCAATCCAAGTGACATTTTGAATCAATTTTTCTACAGTCCAAAAAATTTATTTTCTGATGAAAAACGATGACCCGTGACCTGTCGAACCTTCTACAGATGGTCAGAAATGGTAATTTTTTAATGTTTAATTTTTTGACTGTAAAGGACTATTGCATGTGAATTATCACTTTTGGAACAAAAATAAGTGTGTTTAGAGTCATTTAATGCCTGAAATTGGTTGAAATAGAAGCTTCTGAGTAGGAGAAACAGTCTGTAAAAATGGCAATTTTGGTCACATTGAGGCTTTAAAAAGTAGTTATTCAACATGAGGCACAATCCAAGTGACATTTTGAATCAATTTTTCTACAGTCAAAAAAATCAATTTTCTGATGAAAAAAGATGACCCGGGACCTGTTGAACCTTCTCCAGATGGTCAGAAATGGTAATTTTTTTATTTTTAAGTTTTTTTACTGTAAATGACTATTGCATGTGAATTATCACTTTTGGAACAAAAATAAGTGTGTTTAGAGTCATTTTAATGCCTGAAATTGGTTGAAATAGAAGCTTCTGAGTATAAGAAAGAATCTGTAAAAATGGCAATTTTATTCACATTGAGGCTTTAAAAAGTAGTTATTCAACATGAGGCACAATCCAAGTGACATTTTGAATCAATTTTTCTACAGTCAAAAAAATCAATTTTCTGATGAAAAAAGATGACCCGGGACCTGTTGAACCTTCTCCAGATGGTCAGAAATGGTAATTTTTTAATGTTTAATTTTTTGACTGTAAATGACTATTGCATGTGAATTATCACTTTTGGAACAAAAAAAAGTGTGTTTAGAGTCATTTTAATGTCTGAAATTGGTCGAAATAGAAGCTTCTGAGTAGGAGAAAAAGTCTGTAAAAATGGCAATTTTGGTCACATTGAGGCTTTAAAAAGTAGTTATTCAACATGAGGCACAATCCAAGTGACATTTTGAATCAATTTTTCTACAGTCAAAAAAACTCAATTTTCTGATGAAAAACGATGACCCGGGACCTGTTGGACTTTCTCCAGATGGTCAGAAATGGTAATTTTTTAATTTTTAATTTTTTGACTGTAAATGACTATTGCATGTGAATTATCACTTTTGGAACAAAAATAAGTTTGTTTAGAGTCATTTTAATGCCTGAAATTGGTCAAAATAGAAGCTTCTGAGTAGGAGAAAAAGTCTGTAAAAATGGCAATTTTGGTCACGTTGAGGCTTTAAAAAGTAGTTATTCAACATAAGGCACAATCCAAGTGACATTTTGAATCAATTTTCTACAGTCCAAAAAATTTATTTTCTGATGGAAAACGATGACCCGTGACCTGTCGAACCTTCTCCAGATGGTCAGAAATGGTATTTTTTTAATGTTTAATTTTTTGACTGTAAAAGACTATTGCATGTGAATTATCACTTTTGGAACAAAAATAAGTGTTTTTAGAGTCATTTTAATGCCTGAAATTGTTCGAAATAGAAGCTTCTGAGTAGGAGAAAAAGTCTGTAAAAATGGCAATTTTGGTCACATTGAGGCTTTAAAAAGTAGTTATTCAACATGAGGCACAATCCAAGTGACATTTTGAATCAATTTTTCTACAGTCAAAAAAATCAATTTTCTGATGAAAAACGATGACCCGGGACCTGTTGAACTTTCTCCAGATGGTCAGAAATGGAAATTTTTTAATTTTTAATTTTTTGACTGTAAATGACTATTGCATGTGAATTATCACTTTTGGAACAAAAATAAGTATGTTTAGAGTCATTTTAATGCCTGAAATTGGTTGAAATAGAAGCTTCTGAGTATAAGAAAAAGTCTGTAAAAATGGCAATTTTATTCACATTGAGGCTTTAAAAAGTAGTTATTCAACATGAGGCACAATCCAAGTGACATTTTGAATCAATTTTTCTACAGTCAAAAAAATCAATTTTCTGATGAAAAACGATGACCCGGGACCTGTTGAACTTTCTCCAGATGGTCAGAAATGGCAATTTTTTAATTTTAAATTTTTTGACTGTAAATGACTATAGCATGTGAATTATCACTTTTGGAAGAAAAATAAGTGTGTTTAGAGTCATTTTAATGCCTGAAATTGGTCGAAATAGAAGCTTCTGAGTAGGAGAAAAAGTCTGTAAAAATGGCAATTTTGGTCACATTGAGGCTTTAAAAAGTAGTTATTCAACATGAGGCACAATCCAAGTGACATTTTGAATCAATTTTTCTACAGTCAAAAAAATCAATTTTCTGATGAAAAACGATGACCCGGGACCTGTTGAACTTTCTCCAGATGGTCAGAAATGGCAATTTTTTAATTTTTAATTTTTTGACTGTAAATGACTATAGCATGTGAATTATCACTTTTGGAAGAAAAATAAGTGTGTTTAGAGTCATTTTAATGCCTGAAATTGGTCGAAATAGAAGCTTCTGAGTAGGAGAAAAAGTCTGTAAAAATGGCAATTTTGGTCACATTGAGGCTTTAAAAAGTAGTTATTCAACATGAGGCACAATCCAAGTGACATTTTGAATCAATTTTTCTACAGTCCAAAAAATTTCTTTTCTGATGAAAAACGATGACCCGTGACCTGTCGAACCTTCTCCAGATGGTCAGAAATGGTAATTTTTTAATGTTTAATTTTTTGACTGTAAATGACTATTGCATGTGAATTATCACTTTTGGAACAAAAATAAGTGTGTTTAGAGTCATTTTAATGTCTGAAATTGGTCGAAATAGAAGCTTCTGAGTAGGAGAAAAAGTCTGTAAAAATGGCAATTTTGGTCACATTGAGGCTTTAAAAAGTAGTTATTCAACAGGAGGCACAATCCAAGTGACATTTTGAATCAATTTTTCTACACTCAAAAAAATCAATTTTCTGATGAAAAACGATGACCCGGGACCTGTCGAACCTGCTCTAGATGGTCAGAAATTGTATTTTTTTAATGATTAATTTTTTTACTGTAAATGACTATTGCATGTGAATTATCACTTTTGGAACAAAAATAAGTGTGTTTAGAGTCATTTTAATGCCTGAAATTGGTTGAAATAGAAGCTTCTGAGTATAAGAAAAAGTCTGTAAAAATGGCAATTTTATTCACATTGAGGCTTTAAAAAGTAGTTATTCAACATGAGGCACAATCCAAGTGACATTTTGAATCAATTTTTCTACCGTCAAAAAAATCAATTTTCTGATGAAAAACGATGACCCGGGACCTGTTGAACTTTCTCCAGATGGTCAGAAATGGTAATTTTTTGATTTTTAATTTTTTGACTGTAAATGACTATAGCATGTGAATTATCACTTTTGGAAGAAAAATAAGTGTGTTTAGAGTCATTTTAATGCCTGAAATTGGTCGAAATAGAAGCTTCTGAGTAGGAGAAAAAGTCTGTAAAAATGGCAATTTTGGTCACATTGAGGCTTTAAAAAGTAGTTATTCAACAGGAGGCACAATCCAAGTGACATTTTGAATCAATTTTTCTACACTCAAAAAAATCAATTTTCTGATGAAAAACGATGACCCGGGACCTGTCGAACCTGCTCTAGATGGTCAGAAATTGTATTTTTTTAATGATTAATTTTTTTACTGTAAATGACTATTGCATGTGAATTATCACTTTTGGAACAAAAATAAGTGTGTTTAGAGTCATTTTAATGCCTGAAATTGGTTGAAATAGAAGCTTCTGAGTATAAGAAAAAGTCTGTAAAAATGGCAATTTTATTCACATTGAGGCTTTAAAAAGTAGTTATTCAACATGAGGCACAATCCAAGTGACATTTTGAATCAATTTTTCTACAGTCAAAAAAATCAATTTTCTGATGAAAAACGATGACCCGGGACCTGTTGAACTTTCTCCAGATGGTCAAAAATGGCAATTTTTTAATTTTAAATTTTTTGACTGTAAATGACTATAGCATGTGAATTATCACTTTTGGAAGAAAAATAAGTGTGTTTAGAGTCATTTTAATGCCTGAAATTGGTCGAAATAGAAGCTTCTGAGTAGGAGAAAAAGTCTGTAAAAATGGCAATTTTGGTCACATTCAGGCTTTAAAAAGTAGTTATTCAACATGAGGCACAATCCAAGTGACATTTTGAATCAATTTTTCTACAGTCAAAAAAATCAATTTTCTGATGAAAAACGATGACCCGTGACCTGTCGAACCTTATCCAGATGGCCAGAAACGGTAATTTTTTATTGTTTAATTTTTTGACTGTAAATGACTATTGCATGTGAATTATCACTTTTGGAACAAAAATAAGTGTGTTTAAAGTCATTTTAATGCGTGAAATTGGTTGAAATAGAAGCTTCTGTGTAGGAGAAAAAGTCTGTAAAAATGGCAATTTTGGTCACATTGAGGCTTTAAAAAGTAGTTATTCAACATGAGGCACAATCCAAGTGACATTTTGAATCAATTTTTCTACAGTCAAAAAAATCAATTTTCTGATGAAAAACGATGACCCGGGACCTGTCGAACCTTCTCTAGATGGTCAGAAATGGTATTTTTTTAATGATTAATTTTTTTACTGTAAATGACTATTGCATGTGAATTATCACTTTTGGAACAAAAATAAGTGTGTTTAGAGTCATTTTAATGCCTGACCTTGGTTGAAATAGAACCTTCTGAGTATAAGAAAAAGTCTGTAAAAATGGCAATTTTATTCACATTGAGGCTTTAAAAAGTAGTTATTCAACATGAGGCACAATCCAAGTGACATTTTGAATCAATTTTTCTACAGTCAAAAAAATCAATTTTCTGATGAAAAACGATGACCCAGGACCTGTTGAACTTTCTCCAGATGGTCAGAAATGGTAATTTTTTAATTTTTTAATGTTTAATTTTTTGACTGTAAAAGACTGTAAAAGATTATCACTTTTGGAACAAAAATAAGTTTGTTTAGAGTCATTTTAATGCCTGAAATTGTTCGAAATAGAAGCTTCTGAGTAGGAGTAAAAGTCTGTAAAAATGGCAATTTTGGTCACATTGAGGCTTTAAAAAGTAGTTATTCAACATGAGGCACAATCCAAGTGACATTTTGAATCAATTTTTCTACAGTCAAAAAAATCAATTTTCTGATGAAAAACGATGACCCGGGACCTGTTGAACTTTCTCCAGATGGTCAGAAATGGTAATTTTTTAATTTTTAATTTTTTGACTGTAAATGACTATTGCATGTGAATTATCACTTTTGGAACAAAAATAAGTATGTTTAGAGTCATTTTAATGCCTGAAATTGGTCGAAATTGAAGCTTCTGAGTAGGAGAAAAAGTCTGTAAAAATGGCAATTTTGGTCACATTGAGGCTTTAAAAAGTAGTTATTCAACATGAGGCACAATCCAAGTGACATTTTGAATCAATTTTTCTACAGTCAAAAAATTTATTTTCCGATGAAAAACGATGACCCGTGACCTGTCGAACCTTCTCCAGATGGTCAGAAATGGTAATTTTTTAATTTTTAATTTTTTGACTGTAAATGACTATTGCATGTGAATTATCACTTTTGGAACAAAAATAAGTTTGTTTAGAGTCATTTTAGTGCCTGAAATTGGTCGAAATAGAAGCTTCTGAGTAGGAGAAAAAGTCTGTAAAAATGGCAATTTTGGTCACATTGAGGCTTTAAAAAGTAGTTATTCAACATGAGGCACAATCCAAGTGACATTTTGAATCAATTTTTCTACAGTCAAAAAAATCAATTTTCTGATGAAAAACGATGACCCGGGACCTGTTGAACTTTCTCCAGATGGTCAGAAATGGCAATTTTTTAATTTTTAATTTTTTGACTGTAAATGACTATAGCATGTGAATTATCACTTTTGGAAGAAAAATAAGTGTGTTTAGAGTCATTTTAATGCCTGAAATTGGTCGAAATAGAAGCTTCTGAGTAGGAGAAAAAGTCTGTAAAAATGGCAATTTTGGTCACATTGAGGCTTTAAAAAGTAGTTATTCAACATGAGGCACAATCCAAGTGACATTTTGAATCAATTTTTCTACAGTCCAAAAAATTTCTTTTCTGATGAAAAACGATGACCCGTGACCTGTCGAACCTTCTCCAGATGGTCAGAAATGGTAATTTTTTAATGTTTAATTTTTTGACTGTAAATGACTATTGCATGTGAATTATCACTTTTGGAACAACAATAAGTGTGTTTAGAGTCATTTTAATGTCTGAAATTGGTCGAAATAGAAGCTTCTGAGTAGGAGAAAAAGTCTGTAAAAATGGCAATTTTGGTCACATTGAGGCTTTAAAAAGTAGTTATTCAACAGGAGGCACAATCCAAGTGACATTTTGAATCAATTTTTCTACACTCAAAAAAATCAATTTTCTGATGAAAAACGATGACCCGGGACCTGTCGAACCTGCTCTAGATGGTCAGAAATTGTATTTTTTTAATGATTAATTTTTTTACTGTAAATGACTATTGCATGTGAATTATCACTTTTGGAACAAAAATAAGTGTGTTTAGAGTCATTTTAATGCCTGAAATTGGTTGAAATAGAAGCTTCTGAGTATAAGAAAAAGTCTGTAAAAATGGCAATTTTATTCACATTGAGGCTTTAAAAAGTAGTTATTCAACATGAGGCACAATCCAAGTGACATTTTGAATCAATTTTTCTACCGTCAAAAAAATCAATTTTCTGATGAAAAACGATGACCCGGGACCTGTTGAACTTTCTCCAGATGGTCAGAAATGGTAATTTTTTGATTTTTAATTTTTTGACTGTAAATGACTATAGCATGTGAATTATCACTTTTGGAAGAAAAATAAGTGTGTTTAGAGTCATTTTAATGCCTGAAATTGGTCGAAATAGAAGCTTCTGAGTAGGAGAAAAAGTCTGTAAAAATGGCAATTTTGGTCACATTCAGGCTTTAAAAAGTAGTTATTCAACATGAGGCACAATCCAAGTGACATTTTGAATCAATTTTTCTACAGTCAAAAAAATCAATTTTCTGATGAAAAACGATGACCCGTGACCTGTCGAACCTTATCCAGATGGCCAGAAACGGTAGTTTTTTATTGTTTAATTTTTTGACTGTAAATGACTATTGCATGTGAATTATCACTTTTGGAACAAAAATAAGTGTGTTTAAAGTCATTTTAATGCGTGAAATTGGTTGAAATAGAAGCTTCTGAGTAGGAGAAAAAGTCTGTAAAAATGGCAATTTTGGTCACATTGAGGCTTTAAAAAGTAGTTATTCAACATGAGGCACAATCCAAGTGACATTTTGAATCAATTTTTCTACAGTCAAAAAAATCAATTTTCTGATGAAAAACGATGACCCGGGACCTGTCGAACCTTCTCTAGATGGTCAGAAATGGTATTTTTTTAATGATTAATTTTTTTACTGTAAATGACTATTGCATGTGAATTATCACTTTTGGAACAAAAATAAGTGTGTTTAGAGTAATTTTAATGCCTGAAATTGGTTGAAATAGAAGCTTCTGAGTATAAGAAAAAGTCTGTAAAAATGGCAATTTTATTCACATTGAGGCTTTAAAAAGTAGTTATTCAACATGAGGCACAATCCAAGTGACATTTTGAATCAATTTTTCTACAGTCAAAAAAATCAATTTTCTGATGAAAAACGATGACCCAGGACCTGTTGAACTTTCTCCAGATGGTCAGAAATGGTAATTTTTTAATTTTTAATTTTTTGACTGTAAAAGACTATTGCATGTGAATTATCACTTTTGGAACAAAAATAAGTTTGTTTGGAGTCATTTTAATGCCTGGAATTGGTCGAAATAGAAGCTTCTGAGTAGGAGAAACAGTCTGTAAAAATGGCAATTTTGGTCACATTGAGGCTTTAAAAAGTAGTTATTCAACATGAGGCACAATCCAAGTGACATTTTAAATCAATTTTTCTACAGTCAAAAAAATCAATTTTCTGATGAAAAACGATGACCCGGGACCTGTTGAACTTTCTCCAGATGGTCAGAAATGGTAATTTTTTAATTTTAAATTTTTTGACTGTAAAGGACTATTGCATGTGAATTATCACTTTTGGAACAAAAATAAGTGTGTTTAGAGTCATTTAATGCCTGAAATTGGTTGAAATAGAAGCTTCTGAGTAGGAGAAACAGTCTGTAAAAATGGCAATTTTGGTCACATTGAGGCTTTAAAAAGTAGTTATTCAACATGAGGCACAATCCAAGTGACATTTTGAATCAATTTTTCTACAGTCAAAAAAATCAATTTTCTGATGAAAAAAGATGACCCGGGACCTGTTGAACCTTCTCCAGATGGTCAGAAATGGTAATTTTTTTATTTTTAAGTTTTTTTACTGTAAATGACTATTGCATGTGAATTATCACTTTTGGAACAAAAATAAGTGTGTTTAGAGTCATTTTAATGCCTGAAATTGGTTGAAATAGAAGCTTCTGAGTATAAGAAAGAATCTGTAAAAATGGCAATTTTATTCACATTGAGGCTTTAAAAAGTAGTTATTCAACATGAGGCACAATCCAAGTGACATTTTGAATCAATTTTTCTACAGTCAAAAAAATCAATTTTCTGATGAAAAAAGATGACCCGGGACCTGTTGAACCTTCTCCAGATGGTCAGAAATGGTAATTTTTTAATGTTTAATTTTTTGACTGTAAATGACTATTGCATGTGAATTATCACTTTTGGAACAAAAAAAAGTGTGTTTAGAGTCATTTTAATGTCTGAAATTGGTCGAAATAGAAGCTTCTGAGTAGGAGAAAAAGTCTGTAAAAATGGCAATTTTGGTCACATTGAGGCTTTAAAAAGTAGTTATTCAACATGAGGCACAATCCAAGTGACATTTTGAATCAATTATTCTACAGTCAAAAAAACTCAATTTTCTGATGAAAAACGATGACCCGGGACCTGTTGGACTTTCTCCAGATGGTCAGAAATGGTAATTTTTTAATTTTTAATTTTTTGACTGTAAATGACTATTGCATGTGAATTATCACTTTTGGAACAAAAATAAGTTTGTTTAGAGTCATTTTAATGCCTGAAATTGGTCAAAATAGAAGCTTCTGAGTAGGAGAAAAAGTCTGTAAAAATGGCAATTTTGGTCACGTTGAGGCTTTAAAAAGTAGTTATTCAACATAAGGCACAATCCAAGTGACATTTTGAATCAATTTTCTACAGTCCAAAAAATTTATTTTCTGATGGAAAACGATGACCCGTGACCTGTCGAACCTTCTCCAGATGGTCAGAAATGGTATTTTTTTAATGTTTAATTTTTTGACTGTAAAAGACTATTGCATGTGAATTATCACTTTTGGAACAAAAATAAGTGTTTTTAGAGTCATTTTAATGCCTGAAATTGTTCGAAATAGAAGCTTCTGAGTAGGAGAAAAAGTCTGTAAAAATGGCAATTTTGGTCACATTGAGGCTTTAAAAAGTAGTTATTCAACATGAGGCACAATCCAAGTGACATTTTGAATCAATTTTTCTACAGTCAAAAAAATCAATTTTCTGATGAAAAACGATGACCCGGGACCTGTTGAACTTTCTCCAGATGGTCAGAAATGGAAATTTTTTAATTTTTAATTTTTTGACTGTAAATGACTATTGCATGTGAATTATCACTTTTGGAACAAAAATAAGTATGTTTAGAGTCATTTTAATGCCTGAAATTGGTTGAAATAGAAGCTTCTGAGTATAAGAAAAAGTCTGTAAAAATGGCAATTTTATTCACATTGAGGCTTTAAAAAGTAGTTATTCAACATGAGGCACAATCCAAGTGACATTTTGAATCAATTTTTCTACAGTCAAAAAAATCAATTTTCTGATGAAAAACGATGACCCGGGACCTGTTGAACTTTCTCCAGATGGTCAGAAATGGCAATTTTTTAATTTTAAATTTTTTGACTGTAAATGACTATAGCATGTGAATTATCACTTTTGGAAGAAAAATAAGTGTGTTTAGAGTCATTTTAATGCCTGAAATTGGTCGAAATAGAAGCTTCTGAGTAGGAGAAAAAGTCTGTAAAAATGGCAATTTTGGTCACATTGAGGCTTTAAAAAGTAGTTATTCAACATGAGGCACAATCCAAGTGACATTTTGAATCAATTTTTCTACAGTCAAAAAAATCAATTTTCTGATGAAAAACGATGACCCGGGACCTGTTGAACTTTCTCCAGATGGTCAGAAATGGCAATTTTTTAATTTTTAATTTTTTGACTGTAAATGACTATAGCATGTGAATTATCACTTTTGGAAGAAAAATAAGTGTGTTTAGAGTCATTTTAATGCCTGAAATTGGTCGAAATAGAAGCTTCTGAGTAGGAGAAAAAGTCTGTAAAAATGGCAATTTTGGTCACATTGAGGCTTTAAAAAGTAGTTATTCAACATGAGGCACAATCCAAGTGACATTTTGAATCAATTTTTCTACAGTCCAAAAAATTTCTTTTCTGATGAAAAACGATGACCCGTGACCTGTCGAACCTTCTCCAGATGGTCAGAAATGGTAATTTTTTAATGTTTAATTTTTTGACTGTAAATGACTATTGCATGTGAATTATCACTTTTGGAACAAAAATAAGTGTGTTTAGAGTCATTTTAATGTCTGAAATTGGTCGAAATAGAAGCTTCTGAGTAGGAGAAAAAGTCTGTAAAAATGGCAATTTTGGTCACATTGAGGCTTTAAAAAGTAGTTATTCAACAGGAGGCACAATCCAAGTGACATTTTGAATCAATTTTTCTACACTCAAAAAAATCAATTTTCTGATGAAAAACGATGACCCGGGACCTGTCGAACCTGCTCTAGATGGTCAGAAATTGTATTTTTTTAATGATTAATTTTTTTACTGTAAATGACTATTGCATGTGAATTATCACTTTTGGAACAAAAATAAGTGTGTTTAGAGTCATTTTAATGCCTGAAATTGGTTGAAATAGAAGCTTCTGAGTATAAGAAAAAGTCTGTAAAAATGGCAATTTTATTCACATTGAGGCTTTAAAAAGTAGTTATTCAACATGAGGCACAATCCAAGTGACATTTTGAATCAATTTTTCTACCGTCAAAAAAATCAATTTTCTGATGAAAAACGATGACCCGGGACCTGTTGAACTTTCTCCAGATGGTCAGAAATGGTAATTTTTTGATTTTTAATTTTTTGACTGTAAATGACTATAGCATGTGAATTATCACTTTTGGAAGAAAAATAAGTGTGTTTAGAGTCATTTTAATGCCTGAAATTGGTCGAAATAGAAGCTTCTGAGTAGGAGAAAAAGTCTGTAAAAATGGCAATTTTGGTCACATTCAGGCTTTAAAAAGTAGTTATTCAACATGAGGCACAATCCAAGTGACATTTTGAATCAATTTTTCTACAGTCAAAAAAATCAATTTTCTGATGAAAAACGATGACCCGTGACCTGTCGAACCTTATCCAGATGGCCAGAAACGGTAGTTTTTTATTGTTTAATTTTTTGACTGTAAATGACTATTGCATGTGAATTATCACTTTTGGAAGAAAAATAAGTGTGTTTAGAGTCATTTTAATGCCTGAAATTGGTCGAAATAGAAGCTTCTGAGTAGGAGAAAAAGTCTGTAAAAATAGCAATTTTGGTCACATTGAGGCTTTAAAAAGTAGTTATTCAACAGGAGGCACAATCCAAGTGACATTTTGAATCAATTTTTCTACACTCAAAAAAATCAATTTTCTGATGAAAAACGATGACCCGGGACCTGTCGAACCTGCTCTAGATGGTCAGAAATTGTATTTTTTTAATGATTAATTTTTTTACTGTAAATGACTATTGCATGTGAATTATCACTTTTGGAACAAAAATAAGTGTGTTTAGAGTCATTTTAATGCCTGAAATTGGTTGAAATAGAAGCTTCTGAGTATAAGAAAAAGTCTGTAAAAATGGCAATTTTATTCACATTGAGGCTTTAAAAAGTAGTTATTCAACATGAGGCACAATCCAAGTGACATTTTGAATCAATTTTTCTACAGTCAAAAAAATCAATTTTCTGATGAAAAACGATGACCCGGGACCTGTTGAACTTTCTCCAGATGGTCAAAAATGGCAATTTTTTAATTTTAAATTTTTTGACTGTAAATGACTATAGCATGTGAATTATCACTTTTGGAAGAAAAATAAGTGTGTTTAGAGTCATTTTAATGCCTGAAATTGGTCGAAATAGAAGCTTCTGAGTAGGAGAAAAAGTCTGTAAAAATGGCAATTTTGGTCACATTCAGGCTTTAAAAAGTAGTTATTCAACATGAGGCACAATCCAAGTGACATTTTGAATCAATTTTTCTACAGTCAAAAAAATCAATTTTCTGATGAAAAACGATGACCCGTGACCTGTCGAACCTTATCCAGATGGCCAGAAACGGTAATTTTTTATTGTTTAATTTTTTGACTGTAAATGACTATTGCATGTGAATTATCACTTTTGGAACAAAAATAAGTGTGTTTAAAGTCATTTTAATGCGTGAAATTGGTTGAAATAGAAGCTTCTGTGTAGGAGAAAAAGTCTGTAAAAATGGCAATTTTGGTCACATTGAGGCTTTAAAAAGTAGTTATTCAACATGAGGCACAATCCAAGTGACATTTTGAATCAATTTTTCTACAGTCAAAAAAATCAATTTTCTGATGAAAAACGATGACCCGGGACCTGTCGAACCTTCTCTAGATGGTCAGAAATGGTATTTTTTTAATGATTAATTTTTTTACTGTAAATGACTATTGCATGTGAATTATCACTTTTGGAACAAAAATAAGTGTGTTTAGAGTCATTTTAATGCCTGACCTTGGTTGAAATAGAACCTTCTGAGTATAAGAAAAAGTCTGTAAAAATGGCAATTTTATTCACATTGAGGCTTTAAAAAGTAGTTATTCAACATGAGGCACAATCCAAGTGACATTTTGAATCAATTTTTCTACAGTCAAAAAAATCAATTTTCTGATGAAAAACGATGACCCAGGACCTGTTGAACTTTCTCCAGATGGTCAGAAATGGTAATTTTTTAATTTTTTAATGTTTAATTTTTTGACTGTAAAAGACTGTAAAAGATTATCACTTTTGGAACAAAAATAAGTTTGTTTAGAGTCATTTTAATGCCTGAAATTGTTCGAAATAGAAGCTTCTGAGTAGGAGTAAAAGTCTGTAAAAATGGCAATTTTGGTCACATTGAGGCTTTAAAAAGTAGTTATTCAACATGAGGCACAATCCAAGTGACATTTTGAATCAATTTTTCTACAGTCAAAAAAATCAATTTTCTGATGAAAAACGATGACCCGGGACCTGTTGAACTTTCTCCAGATGGTCAGAAATGGTAATTTTTTAATTTTTAATTTTTTGACTGTAAATGACTATTGCATGTGAATTATCACTTTTGGAACAAAAATAAGTATGTTTAGAGTCATTTTAATGCCTGAAATTGGTCGAAATTGAAGCTTCTGAGTAGGAGAAAAAGTCTGTAAAAATGGCAATTTTGGTCACATTGAGGCTTTAAAAAGTAGTTATTCAACATGAGGCACAATCCAAGTGACATTTTGAATCAATTTTTCTACAGTCAAAAAATTTATTTTCCGATGAAAAACGATGACCCGTGACCTGTCGAACCTTCTCCAGATGGTCAGAAATGGTAATTTTTTAATTTTTAATTTTTTGACTGTAAATGACTATTGCATGTGAATTATCACTTTTGGAACAAAAATAAGTTTGTTTAGAGTCATTTTAGTGCCTGAAATTGGTCGAAATAGAAGCTTCTGAGTAGGAGAAAAAGTCTGTAAAAATGGCAATTTTGGTCACATTGAGGCTTTAAAAAGTAGTTATTCAACATGAGGCACAATCCAAGTGACATTTTGAATCAATTTTTCTACAGTCAAAAAAATCAATTTTCTGATGAAAAACGATGACCCGGGACCTGTTGAACTTTCTCCAGATGGTCAGAAATGGCAATTTTTTAATTTTTAATTTTTTGACTGTAAATGACTATAGCATGTGAATTATCACTTTTGGAAGAAAAATAAGTGTGTTTAGAGTCATTTTAATGCCTGAAATTGGTCGAAATAGAAGCTTCTGAGTAGGAGAAAAAGTCTGTAAAAATGGCAATTTTGGTCACATTGAGGCTTTAAAAAGTAGTTATTCAACATGAGGCACAATCCAAGTGACATTTTGAATCAATTTTTCTACAGTCCAAAAAATTTCTTTTCTGATGAAAAACGATGACCCGTGACCTGTCGAACCTTCTCCAGATGGTCAGAAATGGTAATTTTTTAATGTTTAATTTTTTGACTGTAAATGACTATTGCATGTGAATTATCACTTTTGGAACAAAAATAAGTGTGTTTAGAGTCATTTTAATGTCTGAAATTGGTCGAAATAGAAGCTTCTGAGTAGGAGAAAAAGTCTGTAAAAATGGCAATTTTGGTCACATTGAGGCTTTAAAAAGTAGTTATTCAACAGGAGGCACAATCCAAGTGACATTTTGAATCAATTTTTCTACACTCAAAAAAATCAATTTTCTGATGAAAAACGATGACCCGGGACCTGTCGAACCTGCTCTAGATGGTCAGAAATTGTATTTTTTTAATGATTAATTTTTTTACTGTAAATGACTATTGCATGTGAATTATCACTTTTGGAACAAAAATAAGTGTGTTTAGAGTCATTTTAATGCCTGAAATTGGTTGAAATAGAAGCTTCTGAGTATAAGAAAAAGTCTGTAAAAATGGCAATTTTATTCACATTGAGGCTTTAAAAAGTAGTTATTCAACATGAGGCACAATCCAAGTGACATTTTGAATCAATTTTTCTACCGTCAAAAAAATCAATTTTCTGATGAAAAACGATGACCCGGGACCTGTTGAACTTTCTCCAGATGGTCAGAAATGGTAATTTTTTGATTTTTAATTTTTTGACTGTAAATGACTATAGCATGTGAATTATCACTTTTGGAAGAAAAATAAGTGTGTTTAGAGTCATTTTAATGCCTGAAATTGGTCGAAATAGAAGCTTCTGAGTAGGAGAAAAAGTCTGTAAAAATGGCAATTTTGGTCACATTCAGGCTTTAAAAAGTAGTTATTCAACATGAGGCACAATCCAAGTGACATTTTGAATCAATTTTTCTACAGTCAAAAAAATCAATTTTCTGATGAAAAACGATGACCCGTGACCTGTCGAACCTTATCCAGATGGCCAGAAACGGTAGTTTTTTATTGTTTAATTTTTTGACTGTAAATGACTATTGCATGTGAATTATCACTTTTGGAACAAAAATAAGTGTGTTTAAAGTCATTTTAATGCGTGAAATTGGTTGAAATAGAAGCTTCTGAGTAGGAGAAAAAGTCTGTAAAAATGGCAATTTTGGTCACATTGAGGCTTTAAAAAGTAGTTATTCAACATGAGGCACAATCCAAGTGACATTTTGAATCAATTTTTCTACAGTCAAAAAAATCAATTTTCTGATGAAAAACGATGACCCGGGACCTGTCGAACCTTCTCTAGATGGTCAGAAATGGTATTTTTTTAATGATTAATTTTTTTACTGTAAATGACTATTGCATGTGAATTATCACTTTTGGAACAAAAATAAGTGTGTTTAGAGTAATTTTAATGCCTGAAATTGGTTGAAATAGAAGCTTCTGAGTATAAGAAAAAGTCTGTAAAAATGGCAATTTTATTCACATTGAGGCTTTAAAAAGTAGTTATTCAACATGAGGCACAATCCAAGTGACATTTTGAATCAATTTTTCTACAGTCAAAAAAATCAATTTTCTGATGAAAAACGATGACCCAGGACCTGTTGAACTTTCTCCAGATGGTCAGAAATGGTAATTTTTTAATTTTTAATTTTTTGACTGTAAAAGACTATTGCATGTGAATTATCACTTTTGGAACAAAAATAAGTTTGTTTGGAGTCATTTTAATGCCTGGAATTGGTCGAAATAGAAGCTTCTGAGTAGGAGAAACAGTCTGTAAAAATGGCAATTTTGGTCACATTGAGGCTTTAAAAAGTAGTTATTCAACATGAGGCACAATCCAAGTGACATTTTAAATCAATTTTTCTACAGTCAAAAAAATCAATTTTCTGATGAAAAACGATGACCCGGGACCTGTTGAACTTTCTCCAGATGGTCAGAAATGGTAATTTTTTAATTTTAAATTTTTTGACTGTAAATGACTATTGCATGTGAATTATCACTTTTGGAACAAAAATAAGTTTGTTTAGAGTCATTTTAATGCCTGAAATTGGTCGAAATAGAAGCTTCTGAGTAGGAGAAAAAGTCTGTAAAAATGGCAATTTTGGTCACATTGAGGCTTTAAAAAGTAGTTATTCAACATGAGGCCCAATCCAAGTGACATTTTGAATCAATTTTTCTACAGTCCAAAAAATTTATTTTCTGATGAAAAACGATGACCCGTGACCTGTCGAACCTTCTACAGATGGTCAGAAATGGTAATTTTTTAATGTTTAATTTTTTGACTGTAAAGGACTATTGCATGTGAATTATCACTTTTGGAACAAAAATAAGTGTGTTTAGAGTCATTTAATGCCTGAAATTGGTTGAAATAGAAGCTTCTGAGTAGGAGAAACAGTCTGTAAAAATGGCAATTTTGGTCACATTGAGGCTTTAAAAAGTAGTTATTCAACATGAGGCACAATCCAAGTGACATTTTGAATCAATTTTTCTACAGTCAAAAAAATCAATTTTCTGATGAAAAACGATGACCCGGGACCTGTTGAACTTTCTCCAGATGGTCAGAAATGGTAGTTTTTTAATTTTTAATTTTTTGACTGTAAATGACTATTGCATGTGAATTATCACTTTTGGAACAAAAATACGTTTGTTTAGAGTCATTTTAATGCCTGAAATTGGTCGAAATAGAAGCTTCTGAGTAGGAGAAAAAGTCTGTAAAAATGGCAATTTTGGTCACATTGAGGCTTTAAAAAGTAGTTATTCAACATGAGGCACAATCCAAGTGACATTTTGAATCAATTTTTCTACAGTCAAAAAAATCAATTTTCTGATGAAAAAAGATGACCCGGGACCTGTTGAACCTTCTCCAGATGGTCAGAAATGGTAATTTTTTTATTTTTAAGTTTTTTTACTGTAAATGACTATTGCATGTGAATTATCACTTTTGGAACAAAAATAAGTGTGTTTAGAGTCATTTTAATGCCTGAAATTGGTTGAAATAGAAGCTTCTGAGTATAAGAAAGAATCTGTAAAAATGGCAATTTTATTCACATTGAGGCTTTAAAAAGTAGTTATTCAACATGAGGCACAATCCAAGTGACATTTTGAATCAATTTTTCTACAGTCAAAAAAATCAATTTTCTGATGAAAAAAGATGACCCGGGACCTGTTGAACCTTCTCCAGATGGTCAGAAATGGTAATTTTTTAATGTTTAATTTTTTGACTGTAAATGACTATTGCATGTGAATTATCACTTTTGGAACAAAAAAAAGTGTGTTTAGAGTCATTTTAATGTCTGAAATTGGTCGAAATAGAAGCTTCTGAGTAGGAGAAAAAGTCTGTAAAAATGGCAATTTTGGTCACATTGAGGCTTTAAAAAGTAGTTATTCAACATGAGGCACAATCCAAGTGACATTTTGAATCAATTTTTCTACAGTCAAAAAAACTCAATTTTCTGATGAAAAACGATGACCCGGGACCTGTTGGACTTTCTCCAGATGGTCAGAAATGGTAATTTTTTAATTTTTAATTTTTTGACTGTAAATGACTATTGCATGTGAATTATCACTTTTGGAACAAAAATAAGTTTGTTTAGAGTCATTTTAATGCCTGAAATTGGTCAAAATAGAAGCTTCTGAGTAGGAGAAAAAGTCTGTAAAAATGGCAATTTTGGTCACGTTGAGGCTTTAAAAAGTAGTTATTCAACATAAGGCACAATCCAAGTGACATTTTGAATCAATTTTCTACAGTCCAAAACATTTATTTTCTGATGGAAAACGATGACCCGTGACCTGTCGAACCTTCTCCAGATGGTCAGAAATGGTATTTTTTTAATGTTTAATTTTTTGACTGTAAAAGACTATTGCATGTGAATTATCACTTTTGGAACAAAAATAAGTGTTTTTAGAGTCATTTTAATGCCTGAAATTGTTCGAAATAGAAGCTTCTGAGTAGGAGAAAAAGTCTGTAAAAATGGCAATTTTGGTCACATTGAGGCTTTAAAAAGTAGTTATTCAACATGAGGCACAATCCAAGTGACATTTTGAATCAATTTTTCTACAGTCAAAAAAATCAATTTTCTGATGAAAAACGATGACCCGGGACCTGTTGAACTTTCTCCAGATGGTCAGAAATGGAAATTTTTTAATTTTTAATTTTTTGACTGTAAATGACTATTGCATGTGAATTATCACTTTTGGAACAAAAATAAGTATGTTTAGAGTCATTTTAATGCCTGAAATTGGTTGAAATAGAAGCTTCTGAGTATAAGAAAAAGTCTGTAAAAATGGCAATTTTATTCACATTGAGGCTTTAAAAAGTAGTTATTCAACATGAGGCACAATCCAAGTGACATTTTGAATCAATTTTTCTACAGTCAAAAAAATCAATTTTCTGATGAAAAACGATGACCCGGGACCTGTTGAACTTTCTCCAGATGGTCAGAAATGGCAATTTTTTAATTTTAAATTTTTTGACTGTAAATGACTATAGCATGTGAATTATCACTTTTGGAAGAAAAATAAGTGTGTTTAGAGTCATTTTAATGCCTGAAATTGGTCGAAATAGAAGCTTCTGAGTAGGAGAAAAAGTCTGTAAAAATGGCAATTTTGGTCACATTCAGGCTTTAAAAAGTAGTTATTCAACATGAGGCACAATCCAAGTGACATTTTGAATCAATTTTTCTACAGTCAAAAAAATCTATTTTCTGATGAAAAACGATGACCCGGGACCTGTCGAACCTTCTCTAGATGGTCAGAAATGGTATTTTTTTAATGATTAATTTTTTTACTGTAAATGACTATTGCATGTGAATTATCACTTTTGGAACAAAAATAAGTGTGTTTAGAGTCATTTTAATGCCTGACATTGGTTGAAATAGAACCTTCTGAGTATAAGAAAAAGTCTGTAAAAATGGCAATTTTATTCACATTGAGGCTTTAAAAAGTAGTTATTCAACATGAGGCACAATCCAAGTGACATTTTGAATCAATTTTTCTACAGTCAAAAAAATCAATTTTCTGATGAAAAACGATGACCCAGGACCTGTTGAACTTTCTCCAGATGGTCAGAAATGGCAATTTTTTAATTTTAAATTTTTTGACTGTAAATGACTATAGCATGTGAATTATCACTTTTGGAAGAAAAATAAGTGTGTTTAGAGTCATTTTAATGCCTGAAATTGGTCGAAATAGAAGCTTCTGAGTAGGAGAAAAAGTCTGTAAAAATGGCAATTTTGGTCACATTCAGGCTTTAAAAAGTAGTTATTCAACATGAGGCACAATCCAAGTGACATTTTGAATCAATTTTTCTACAGTCAAAAAAATCAATTTTCTGATGAAAAACGATGACCCGTGACCTGTCGAACCTTATCCAGATGGCCAGAAACGGTAATTTTTTATTGTTTAATTTTTTGACTGTAAATGACTATTGCATGTGAATTATCACTTTTGGAACAAAAATAAGTGTGTTTAAAGTCATTTTAATGCGTGAAATTGGTTGAAATAGAAGCTTCTGAGTAGGAGAAAAAGTCTGTAAAAATGGCAATTTTGGTCACATTGAGGCTTTAAAAAGTAGTTATTCAACATGAGGCACAATCCAAGTGACATTTTGAATCAATTTTTCTACAGTCAAAAAAATCAATTTTCTGATGAAAAACGATGACCCGGGACCTGTCGAACCTTCTCTAGATGGTCAGAAATGGTATTTTTTTAATGATTAATTTTTTTACTGTAAATGACTATTGCATGTGAATTATCACTTTTGGAACAAAAATAAGTGTGTTTAGAGTCATTTTAATGCCTGACATTGGTTGAAATAGAACCTTCTGAGTATAAGAAAAAGTCTGTAAAAATGGCAATTTTATTCACATTGAGGCTTTAAAAAGTAGTTATTCAACATGAGGCACAATCCAAGTGACATTTTGAATCAATTTTTCTACAGTCAAAAAAATCAATTTTCTGATGAAAAACGATGACCCAGGACCTGTTGAACTTTCTCCAGATGGTCAGAAATGGTAATTTTTTAATGTTTAATTTTTTGACTGTAAAAGACTGTAAAAGATTATCACTTTTGGAACAAAAATAAGTTTGTTTAGAGTCATTTTAATGCCTGAAATTGTTCGAAATAGAAGCTTCTGAGTAGGAGTAAAAGTCTGTAAAAATGGCAATTTTGGTCACATTGAGGCTTTAAAAAGTAGTTATTCAACATGAGGCACAATCCAAGTGACATTTTGAATCAATTTTTCTACAGTCAAAAAAATCAATTTTCTGATGAAAAACGATGACCCGGGACCTGTTGAACTTTCTCCAGATGGTCAGAAATGGTAATTTTTTAATTTTTAATTTTTTGACTGTAAATGACTATTGCATGTGAATTATCACTTTTGGAACAAAAATAAGTATGTTTAGAGTCATTTTAATGCCTGAAATTGGTCGAAATTGAAGCTTCTGAGTAGGAGAAAAAGTCTGTAAAAATGGCAATTTTGGTCACATTGAGGCTTTAAAAAGTAGTTATTCAACATGAGGCACAATCCAAGTGACATTTTGAATCAATTTTTCTACAGTCAAAAAATTTATTTTCCGATGAAAAACGATGACCCGTGACCTGTCGAACCTTCTCCAGATGGTCAGAAATGGTAATTTTTTAATTTTTAATTTTTTGACTGTAAATGACTATTGCATGTGAATTATCACTTTTGGAACAAAAATACGTTTGTTTAGAGTCATTTTAATGCCTGAAATTGGTCGAAATAGAAGCTTCTGAGTAGAAGAAAAAGTCTGTAAAAATGGCAATTTTGGTCACATTGAGGCTTTAAAAAGTAGTTATTCAACATGAGGCACAATCCAAGTGACATTTTGAATCAATTTTTCTACAGTCAAAAAAATCAATTTTCTGATGAAAAACGATGACCCGGGACCTGTTGAACTTTCTCCAGATGGTCAGAAATGGCAATTTTTTAATTTTTAATTTTTTGACTGTAAATGACTATAGCATGTGAATTATCACTTTTGGAAGAAAAATAAGTGTGTTTAGAGTCATTTTAATGCCTGAAATTGGTCGAAATAGAAGCTTCTGAGTAGGAGAAAAAGTCTGTAAAAATGGCAATTTTGGTCACATTGAGGCTTTAAAAAGTAGTTATTCAACATGAGGCACAATCCAAGTGACATTTTGAATCAATTTTTCTACAGTCCAAAAAATTTCTTTTCTGATGAAAAACGATGACCCGTGACCTGTCGAACCTTCTCCAGATGGTCAGAAATGGTAATTTTTTAATGTTTAATTTTTTGACTGTAAATGACTATTGCATGTGAATTATCACTTTTGGAACAAAAATAAGTGTGTTTAGAGTCATTTTAATGTCTGAAATTGGTCGAAATAGAAGCTTCTGAGTAGGAGAAAAAGTCTGTAAAAATGGCAATTTTGGTCACATTGAGGCTTTAAAAAGTAGTTATTCAACAGGAGGCACAATCCAAGTGACATTTTGAATCAATTTTTCTACACTCAAAAAAATAAATTTTCTGATGAAAAACGATGACCCGGGACCTGTCGAACCTGCTCTAGATGGTCAGAAATTGTATTTTTTTAATGATTAATTTTTTTACTGTAAATGACTATTGCATGTGAATTATCACTTTTGGAACAAAAATAAGTGTGTTTAGAGTCATTTTAATGCCTGAAATTGGTTGAAATAGAAGCTTCTGAGTCTAAGAAAAAGTCTGTAAAAATGGCAATTTTATTCACATTGAGGCTTTAAAAAGTAGTTATTCAACATGAGGCACAATCCAAGTGACATTTTGAATCAATTTTTCTACCGTCAAAAAAATCAATTTTCTGATGAAAAACGATGACCCGGGACCTGTCGAACCTTCTCTAGATGGTCAGAAATGGTATTTTTTTAATGATTAATTTTTTGACTGTAAATGACTATTGCATGTGAATTATCACTTTTGGAACAAAAATAAGTGTGTTTAGAGTCATTTTAATGCCTGACATTGGTTGAAATAGAACCTTCTGAGTATAAGAAAAAGTCTGTAAAAATGGCAATTTTATTCACATTGAGGCTTTAAAAAGTAGTTATTCAACATGAGGCACAATCCAAGTGACATTTTGAATCAATTTTTCTACAGTCAAAAAAATCAATTTTCTGATGAAAAACGATGACCCAGGACCTGTTGAACTTTCTCCAGATGGTCAGAAATGGTAATTTTTTAATGTTTAATTTTTTGACTGTAAAAGACTGTAAAAGATTATCACTTTTGGAACAAAAATAAGTTTGTTTAGAGTCATTTTAATGCCTGAAATTGTTCGAAATAGAAGCTTCTGAGTAGGAGTAAAAGTCTGTAAAAATGGCAATTTTGGTCACATTGAGGCTTTAAAAAGTAGTTATTCAACATGAGGCACAATCCAAGTGACATTTTGAATCAATTTTTCTACAGTCAAAAAAATCAATTTTCTGATGAAAAACGATGACCCGGGACCTGTTGAACTTTCTCCAGATGGTCAGAAATGGTAATTTTTAAAGGTTTAATTTTTTGACTGTAAATGACTATTGCATGTGAATTATCACTTTTGGAACAAAAATAAGTTTGTTTAGAGTCATTTTAATGCCTGAAATTGGTCGAAATAGAAGCTTCTGAGTAGGAGAAAAAGTCTGTAAAAATGGCAATTTTGGTCACATTGAGGCTTTAAAAAGTAGTTATTCAACATGAGGCACAATCCAAGTGACATTTTGAATCAATTTTTCTACAGTCAAAAAAATCAATTTTCTGATGAAAAACGATGACCCGGGACCTGTTGAACTTTCTCCAGATGGTCAGAAATGGCAATTTTTTAATTTTTAATTTTTTGACTGTAAATGACTATAGCATGTGAATTATCACTTTTGGAAGAAAAATAAGTGTGTTTAGAGTCATTTTAATGCCTGAAATTGGTCGAAATAGAAGCTTCTGAGAAGGAGAAAAAGTCTGTAAAAATGGCAATTTTGGTCACATTGAGGCTTTAAAAAGTAGTTATTCAACATGAGGCACAATCCAAGTGACATTTTGAATCAATTTTTCTACAGTCCAAAAAATTTCTTTTCTGATGAAAAACGATGACCCATGACCTGTCGAACCTTCTCCAGATGGTCAGAAATGGTAATTTTTTAATGTTTAATTTTTTGACTGTAAATGACTATTGCATGTGAATTATCACTTTTGGAACAAAAATAAGTGTGTTTAGAGTCATTTTAATGTCTGAAATTGGTCGAAATAGAAGCTTCTGAGTAGGAGAAAAAGTCTGTAAAAATGGCAATTTTGGTCACATTGAGGCTTTAAAAAGTAGTTATTCAACAGGAGGCACAATCCAAGTGACATTTTGAATCAATTTTTCTACACTCAAAAAAATCAATTTTCTGATGAAAAACGATGACCCGGGACCTGTCGAACCTGCTCTAGATGGTCAGAAATTGTATTTTTTTAATGATTAATTTTTTTACTGTAAATGACTATTGCATGTGAATTATCACTTTTGGAACAAAAATAAGTGTGTTTAGAGTCATTTTAATGCCTGAAATTGGTTGAAATAGAAGCTCTGAGTATAAGAAAAAGTCTGTAAAAATGGCAATTTTATTCACATTGAGGCTTTAAAAAGTAGTTATTCAACATGAGGCACAATCCAAGTGACATTTTGAATCAATTTTTCTACCGTCAAAAAAATCAATTTTCTGATGAAAAACGATGACCCGGGACCTGTCGAACCTTCTCTAGATGGTCAGAAATGGTATTTTTTTAATGATTAATTTTTTGACTGTAAATGACTATTGCATGTGAAGTATCACTTTTGGAACAAAAATAAGTGTGTTTAGAGTCATTTTAATGCCTGACATTGGTTGAAATAGAACCTTCTGAGTATAAGAAAAAGTCTGTAAAAATGGCAATTTTATTCACATTGAGGCTTTAAAAAGTAGTTATTCAACATGAGGCACAATCCAAGTGACATTTTGAATCAATTTTTCTACAGTCAAAAAAATCAATTTTCTGATGAAAAACGATGACCCAGGACCTGTTGAACTTTCTCCAGATGGTCAGAAATGGTAATTTTTTAATGTTTAATTTTTTGACTGTAAAAGACTGTAAAAGATTATCACTTTTGGAACAAAAATAAGTTTGTTTAGAGTCATTTTAATGCCTGAAATTGTTCGAAATAGAAGCTTCTGAGTAGGAGTAAAAGTCTGTAAAAATGGCAATTTTGGTCACATTGAGGCTTTAAAAAGTAGTTATTCAACATGAGGCACAATCCAAGTAACATTTTGAATCAATTTTTCTACAGTCAAAAAAATCAATTTTCTGATGAAAAACGATGACCCGGGACCTGTTGAACTTTCTCCAGATGGTCAGAAATGGTAATTTTTTAATTTTTAATTTTTTGACTGTAAATGACTATTGCATGTGAATTATCACTTTTGGAACAAAAATAAGTATGTTTAGAGTCATTTTAATGCCTGAAATTGGTCGAAATTGAAGCTTCTGAGTAGGAGAAAAAGTCTGTAAAAATGGCAATTTTGGTCACATTGAGGCTTTAAAAAGTAGTTATTCAACATGAGGCACAATCCAAGTGACATTTTGAATCAATTTTTCTACAGTCAAAAAATTTATTTTCCGATGAAAAACGATGACCCGTGACCTGTCGAACCTTCTCCAGATGGTCAGAAATGGTAATTTTTTAATTTTTAATTTTTTGACTGTAAATGACTATTGCATGTGAATTATCACTTTTGGAACAAAAATAAGTTTGTTTAGAGTCATTTTAATGCCTGAAATTGGTCGAAATAGAAGCTTCTGAGTAGGAGAAAAAGTCTGTAAAAATGGCAATTTTGGTCACATTGAGGCTTTAAAAAGTAGTTATTCAACATGAGGCACAATCCAAGTGACATTTTGAATCAATTTTTCTACAGTCAAAAAAATCAATTTTCTGATGAAAAACGATGACCCGGGACCTGTTGAACTTTCTCCAGATGGTCAGAAATGGCAATTTTTTAATTTTTAATTTTTTGACTGTAAATGACTATAGCATGTGAATTATCACTTTTGGAAGAAAAATAAGTGTGTTTAGAGTCATTTTAATGCCTGAAATTGGTCGAAATAGAAGCTTCTGAGTAGGAGAAAAAGTCTGTAAAAATGGCAATTTTGGTCACATTGAGGCTTTAAAAAGTAGTTATTCAACATGAGGCACAATCCAAGTGACATTTTGAATCAATTTTTCTACAGTCAAAAAAATCAATTTTCTGATGAAAAAAGATGACCCGGGACCTGTTGAACCTTCTCCAGATGGTCAGAAATGGTAATTTTTTTATTTTTAAGTTTTTTTACTGTAAATGACTATTGCATGTGAATTATCACTTTTGGAACAAAAATAAGTGTGTTTAGAGTCATTTTAATGCCTGAAATTGGTTGAAATAGAAGCTTCTGAGTATAAGAAAGAATCTGTAAAAATGGCAATTTTATTCACATTGAGGCTTTAAAAAGTAGTTATTCAACATGAGGCACAATCCAAGTGACATTTTGAATCAATTTTTCTACAGTCAAAAAAATCAATTTTCTGATGAAAAAAGATGACCCGGGACCTGTTGAACCTTCTCCAGATGGTCAGAAATGGTAATTTTTTAATGTTTAATTTTTTGACTGTAAATGACTATTGCATGTGAATTATCACTTTTGGAACAAAAAAAAGTGTGTTTAGAGTCATTTTAATGTCTGAAATTGGTCGAAATAGAAGCTTCTGAGTAGGAGAAAAAGTCTGTAAAAATGGCAATTTTGGTCACATTGAGGCTTTAAAAAGTAGTTATTCAACATGAGGCACAATCCAAGTGACATTTTGAATCAATTTTTCTACAGTCAAAAAAACTCAATTTTCTGATGAAAAATGATGACCCGGGACCTGTTGGACTTTCTCCAGATGGTCAGAAATGGTAATTTTTTAATTTTTAATTTTTTTGACTGTAAATGACTATTGCATGTGAATTAACACTTTTGGAACAAAAATAAGTTTGTTTAGAGTCATTTTAATGCCTGAAATTGGTCAAAATAGAAGCTTCTGAGTAGGAGAAAAAGTCTGTAAAAATGGCAATTTTGGTCACGTTGAGGCTTTAAAAAGTAGTTATTCAACATAAGGCACAATCCAAGTGACATTTTGAATCAATTTTCTACAGTCCAAAAAATTTATTTTCTGATGGAAAACGATGACCCGTGACCTGTCGAACCTTCTCCAGATGGTCAGAAATGGTATTTTTTTAATGTTTAATTTTTTGACTGTAAAAGACTATTGCATGTGAATTATCACTTTTGGAACAAAAATAAGTGTTTTTAGAGTCATTTTAATGCCTGAAATTGTTCGAAATAGAAGCTTCTGAGTAGGAGAAAAAGTCTGTAAAAATGGCAATTTTGGTCACATTGAGGCTTTAAAAAGTAATTATTCAACATGAGGCACAATCCAAGTGACATTTTGAATCAATTTTTCTACAGTCAAAAAAATCAATTTTCTGATGAAAAACGATGACCCGGGACCTGTTGAACTTTCTCCAGATGGTCAGAAATGGAAATTTTTTAATTTTTAATTTTTTGACTGTAAATGACTATTGCATGTGAATTATCACTTTTGGAACAAAAATAAGTATGTTTAGAGTCATTTTAATGCCTGAAATTGGTCGAAATTGAAGCTTCTGAGTAGGAGAAAAAGTCTGTAAAAATGGCAATTTTGGTCACATTGAGGCTTTAAAAAGTAGTTATTCAACATGAGGCACAATCCAAGTGACATTTTGAATCAATTTTTCTACAGTCCAAAAAATTAATTTTCCGATGAAAAACGATGACCCGTGACCTGTCGAACCTTCTCCAGATGGTCAGAAATGGTAATTTTTTAATGTTTAGTTTTTTTACTGTAAATGACTATTGCATGTGAATTATCACTTTTGGAACAAAAATAAGTGTGTTTAGAGTCATTTTAATGCCTGAAATTGGTTGAAATAGAAGCTTCTGAGTATAAGAAAAAGTCTGTAAAAATGGCAATTTTATTCACATTGAGGCTTTAAAAAGTAGTTATTCAACATGAGGCACAATCCAAGTGACATTTTGAAACAATTTTTCTACAGTCAAAAAAATCAATTTTCTGATGAAAAAAGATGACCCGGGACCTGTTGAACCTTCTCCAGATGGTCAGAAATGGTAATTTTTTAATGTTTAATTTTTTGACTGTAAATGACTATTGCATGTGAATTATCACTTTTGGAACAAAAAAAAGTGTGTTTAGAGTCATTTTAATGTCTGAAATTGGTCGAAATAGAAGCTTCTGAGTAGGAGAAAAAGTCTGTAAAAATGGCAATTTTGGTCACATTGAGGCTTTAAAAAGTAGTTATTCAACATGAGGCACAATCCAAGTGACATTTTGAATCAATTTTTCTACAGTCAAAAAAATCAATTTTCTGATGAAAAACGATGACCCGGGACCTGTTGAACTTTCTCCAGATGGTCAGAAATGGCAATTTTTTAATTTTTAATTTTTTGACTGTAAATGACTATAGCATGTGAATTATCACTTTTGGAACAAAAATAAGTTTGTTTAGAGTCATTTTAATGCCTGAAATTGGTCGAAATAGAAGCTTCTGAGTAGGAGAAAAAGTCTGTAAAAATGGCAATTTTGGTCACATTGAGGCTTTAAAAAGTAGTTATTCAACATGAGGCACAATCCAAGTGACATTTTGAATCAATTTTTCTACAGTCCAAAAAATTTCTTTTCTGATGAAAAACGATGACCCATGACCTGTCGAACCTTCTCCAGATGGTCAGAAATGGTAATTTTTTAATGTTTAATTTTTTGACTGTAAATGACTATTGCATGTGAATTATCACTTTTGGAACAAAAATCAGTGTGTTTAGAGTCATTTTAATGTCTGAAATTGGTCGAAATAGAAGCTTCTGAGTAGGAGAAAAAGTCTGTAAAAAGGGCAATTTTGGTCACATTGAGGCTTTAAAAAGTAGTTATTCAACAGGAGGCACAATCCAAGTGACATTTTGAATCAATTTTTCTACACTCAAAAAAATCAATTTTCTGATGAAAAACGATGACCCGGGACCTGTCGAACCTGCTCTAGATGGTCAGAAATTGTATTTTTTTAATGATTAATTTTTTTACTGTAAATGACTATTGCATGTGAATTATCACTTTTGGAACAAAAATAAGTGTGTTTAGAGTCATTTTAATGCCTGAAATTGGTTGAAATAGAAGCTTCTGAGTATAAGAAAAAGTCTGTAAAAATGGCAATTTTATTCACATTGAGGCTTTAAAAAGTAGTTATTCAACATGAGGCACAATCCAAGTGACATTTTGAATCAATTTTTCTACCGTCAAAAAAATCAATTTTCTGATGAAAAACGATGACCCGGGACCTGTCGAACCTTCTCTAGATGGTCAGAAATGGTATTTTTTTAATGATTAATTTTTTGACTGTAAATGACTATTGCATGTGAATTATCACTTTTGGAACAAAAATAAGTGTGTTTAGAGTCATTTTAATGCCTGACATTGGTTGAAATAGAACCTTCTGAGTATAAGAAAAAGTCTGTAAAAATGGCAATTTTATTCACATTGAGGCTTTAAAAAGTAGTTATTCAACATGAGGCACAATCCAAGTGACATTTTGAATCAATTTTTCTACAGTCAAAAAAATCAATTTTCTGATGAAAAACGATGACCCAGGACCTGTTGAACTTTCTCCAGATGGTCAGAAATGGTAATTTTTTAATGTTTAATTTTTTGACTGTAAAAGACTGTAAAAGATTATCACTTTTGGAACAAAAATAAGTTTGTTTAGAGTCATTTTAATGCCTGAAATTGTTCGAAATAGAAGCTTCTGAGTAGGAGTAAAAGTCTGTAAAAATGGCAATTTTGGTCACATTGAGGCTTTAAAAAGTAGTTATTCAACATGAGGCACAATCCAAGTAACATTTTGAATCAATTATTCTACAGTCAAAAAAATCAATTTTCTGATGAAAAACGATGACCCGGGACCTGTTGAACTTTCTCCAGATGGTCAGAAATGGTAATTTTTTAATTTTTAATTTTTTGACTGTAAATGACTATTGCATGTGAATTATCACTTTTGGAACAAAAATAAGTATGTTTAGAGTCATTTTAATGCCTGAAATTGGTCGAAATTGAAGCTTCTGAGTAGGAGAAAAAGTCTGTAAAAATGGCAATTTTGGTCACATTGAGGCTTTAAAAAGTAGTTATTCAACATGAGGCACAATCCAAGTGACATTTTGAATCAATTTTTCTACAGTCAAAAAATTTATTTTCCGATGAAAAACGATGACCCGTGACCTGTCGAACCTTCTCCAGATGGTCAGAAATGGTAATTTTTTAATTTTTAATTTTTTGACTGTAAATGACTATTGCATGTGAATTATCACTTTTGGAACAAAAATAAGTTTGTTTAGAGTCATTTTAATGCCTGAAATTGGTCGAAATAGAAGCTTCTGAGTAGGAGAAAAAGTCTGTAAAAATGGCAATTTTGGTCACATTGAGGCTTTAAAAAGTAGTTATTCAACATGAGGCACAATCCAAGTGACATTTTGAATCAATTTTTCTACAGTCAAAAAAATCAATTTTCTGATGAAAAACGATGACCCGGGACCTGTTGAACTTTCTCCAGATGGTCAGAAATGGCAATTTTTTAATTTTTAATTTTTTGACTGTAAATGACTATAGCATGTGAATTATCACTTTTGGAAGAAAAATAAGTGTGTTTAGAGTCATTTTAATGCCTGAAATTGGTCGAAATAGAAGCTTCTGAGTAGGAGAAAAAGTCTGTAAAAATGGCAATTTTGGTCACATTGAGGCTTTAAAAAGTAGTTATTCAACATGAGGCACAATCCAAGTGACATTTTGAATCAATTTTTCTACAGTCCAAAAAATTTCTTTTCTGATGAAAAACGATGACCCATGACCTGTCGAACCTTCTCCAGATGGTCAGAAATGGTAATTTTTTAATGTTTAATTTTTTGACTGTAAATGACTATTGCATGTGAATTATCACTTTTGGAACAAAAATAAGTGTGTTTAGAGTCATTTTAATGTCTGAAATTGGTCGAAATAGAAGCTTCTGAGTAGGAGAAAAAGTCTGTAAAAATGGCAATTTTGGTCACATTGAGGCTTTAAAAAGTAGTTATTCAACAGGAGGCACAATCCAAGTGACATTTTGAATCAATTTTTCTACCATCAAAAAAATCAATTTTCTGATGAAAAACGATGACCCGGGACCTGTTGAACTTTCTCCAGATGGTCAGAAATGGTAATTTTTTGATTTTTAATTTTTTGACTGTAAATGACTATAGCATGTGAATTATCACTTTTGGAAGAAAAATAAGTGTGTTTAGAGTCATTTTAATGCCTGAAATTGGTCGAAATAGAAGCTTCTGAGTAGGAGAAAAAGTCTGTAAAAATGGCAATTTTGGTCACATTGAGGCTTTAAAAAGTAGTTATTCAACATGAGGCACAATCCAAGTGACATTTTGAATCAATTTTTCTACAGTCAAAAAAATCAATTTTCTGATGAAAAAAGATGACCCGGGACCTGTTGAACCTTCTCCAGATGGTCAGAAATGGTAATTTTTTTATTTTTAAGTTTTTTTACTGTAAATGACTATTGCATGTGAATTATCACTTTTGGAACAAAAATAAGTGTGTTTAGAGTCATTTTAATGCCTGAAATTGGTTGAAATAGAAGCTTCTGAGTATAAGAAAGAATCTGTAAAAATGGCAATTTTATTCACATTGAGGCTTTAAAAAGTAGTTATTCAACATGAGGCACAATCCAAGTGACATTTTGAATCAATTTTTCTACAGTCAAAAAAATCAATTTTCTGATGAAAAAAGATGACCCGGGACCTGTTGAACCTTCTCCAGATGGTCAGAAATGGTAATTTTTTAATGTTTAATTTTTTGACTGTAAATGACTATTGCATGTGAATTATCACTTTTGGAACAAAAAAAAGTGTGTTTAGAGTCATTTTAATGTCTGAAATTGGTCGAAATAGAAGCTTCTGAGTAGGAGAAAAAGTCTGTAAAAATGGCAATTTTGGTCACATTGAGGCTTTAAAAAGTAGTTATTCAACATGAGGCACAATCCAAGTGACATTTTGAATCAATTTTTCTACAGTCAAAAAACTCAATTTTCTGATGAAAAATGATGACCCGGGACCTGTTGGACTTTCTCCAGATGGTCAGAAATGGTAATTTTTTAATTTTTAATTTTTTGACTGTAAATGACTATTGCATGTGAATTAACACTTTTGGAACAAAAATAAGTTTGTTTAGAGTCATTTTAATGCCTGAAATTGGTCAAAATAGAAGCTTCTGAGTAGGAGAAAAAGTCTGTAAAAATGGCAATTTTGGTCACGTTGAGGCTTTAAAAAGTAGTTATTCAACATAAGGCACAATCCAAGTGACATTTTGAATCAATTTTCTACAGTCCAAAAAATTTATTTTCTGAGGGAAAACGATGACCCGTGACCTGTCGAACCTTCTCCAGATGGTCAGAAATTGTATTTTTTTAATGTTTAATTTTTTGACTGTAAAAGACTATTGCATGTGAATTATCACTTTTGGAACAAAAATAAGTGTTTTTAGAGTCATTTTAATGCCTGAAATTGTTCGAAATAGAAGCTTCTGAGTAGGAGAAAAAGTCTGTA